>NC_135018.1:1255000-1882500 GCF_051020955.1 Megalopta genalis
AATGATCTTACAATTTGGCCTTGCATATTCATAATTACTACCGTATTCGAGCGATTACAAACGACAAAATGTTCGGGATTTCGAGGCAAAAGATGTATACTATTTACAGTTAAATCCGCAGCACCTAAAGATTTGTATGTGCCCGCACATTCCGTTGTTTTCAAACTCCAAATTTTTACGGTTCCGTCGGATGAAGCACTTAAAAAAAAATGAAAAAACAGTAATTGAATACTTTGAATCAACATTACTTAAAAATCAATGAGATATAAACTGTACCTTATTACATTGTGTCCATCTGGTGCAAAGACGACTTCGTTCACAAAAGATGAATGTCCTCGAAATTCTTTTAACGTTTTTCCAGATTTAAGCCCGTGTATTCTGTATAAAAAATAAAATCACAATTCTGATAAAATTTTGTATTCTACTGCATCTACATACCTTATTGTAGTATCAAACGATGCAGAGAGTATTTGACTATTATCTCTACTAAACTGGATACACGTAACACCTTTTGAATGAGCCTTTTCAAATCTTCTTAAACACTGTCCACTTTGTACTCTCCATACTTTTATTTTTCCATCTTGGCCACCACCAGCCAACATTTCACTATCACGACTAAAAGCCATTGATAATACTGCTTGCTCCATCATCATAAAGTTATCTTGTGCTTGGTACTTTAAATCTTTCCTAAATTTACCAGTTGTAAAATTCCAAACTTCGATAAATCCATCAACAGATCCGGTAACTAAATATTGACCGTCGGGTGAAAATCTTGCACATTCCACATGAGATTTTTGTCCAAATTTGATTTGTTTCGAAAGTTGTGTTGGATATTTCTCATCTTCTTGATCTCGTACTGCTGCTTTCCCTCTAAACAAGTCTATTGTAGTACCAGGAGGAAGTAAACCTTGATGCTGCTGCCATTTTAATGCTTGTCCTAATAGCGCAAGTAACCTACTCGATGGTACTACAGACACTTCACCAGCAAGAGCTGTAGCTATATAAGCTCTACGTTTCTCTTTTGTACTACCATCAGGATATGCTTCGCGTGGGTCAAAATATGAGCGTGCAAGTAAATTTTCTGTACAATGAAATATAAAATGTTATTATAGGAAAGTAATATAAAATTGCCCAAAACATTTTCTAAAGTTGTGAGAAAAATATCGTCATTCTTTTACTTCACCTAAATGAATATATCGTTCAGGTTCTTGTTGTTTCATCATAATCATAGGATCTGTTTGGCGTAATAATGATCTGGCTGCACCTAGTTCTCGTAACTCAATTAATTCTAAGACAACCTGAAAAGTGGTGTAGATTAAACATAAAGGTGTTAATAAACATACTATAATTACATACCTGTTCATACAAATCGATAAGCTTCTTATCTGGTAATTTTAATGATTGTATTGCTTTTAATACTGTATCCCAATGTCCATTGTTTATGTCTGCCACAAAACCATCTACACTATCCACTGTATTTAATGATACACCAGTTTCTTCCTATTAATTTAATGCATTAAGTTACTGTTATTATGGATCAGGATCAATTAGATTGTACTCTATAAACAAAACTTAAATACCTGTAATGTTTGTAATGTTTTGACGAGATTAGACTCTTTAAGGTATTGTTGTATTAAACGAATTACACTGAAAACAAATAGTAATATATAAACGAACGAGGTAAACAAAGCATTGTAATAATACGTGTTAAATACATACTCAGCAGACTCGATTTCAATCGACATCGTGTTGTATATCCAGAAGGCAATACATTAAGACATGCAATTCATCATTAAATAT
Organism: Megalopta genalis; assembly: GCF_051020955.1. Lineage (NCBI taxonomy): Eukaryota > Metazoa > Arthropoda > Insecta > Hymenoptera > Halictidae > Megalopta > Megalopta genalis. Next base: position 1,256,801 of record NC_135018.1, read on the forward strand.
GATGTTTAAATGAGGACAACCAATCCTGGTATGTAATCAGTTGTCACTCGTCATCAGACTTAATGTTATGTCCATACCATGAATATAGTTGTAGAAGAATGTATATTTAGGACATTTCTAGCAAAGTGACGGACTATGAAAATGCTTGTGTTATACACGAATCGATTCGTTTTGACGTGTATCTTACAGAATTGATAAGTGTTTCCTGGGGAAATTTATTGTAACTGAGAAATACGCAATTAAAATCTTCATAGATCTGTCAATAACACTTGTAACAATTTAAGTATGGCGTGTGTTTAGTTATAAAACAGATCGCTGATAGCGCTGTAAAACATCAACAGTTTTTTAGGAGATGTACCTATCTATAGTTAGAGAGTGACATATGATCTAAGACTTTTAATGTAAAGAAATATGTGTGTAATAATTAAATTTTTGTTTGACAGCAGTTAACGTTATGCAAAACAAATAATTCAAATATTAATTTTCAAATGTATTTACATTATATGTGAAAGTTCTTGTTTAACGGCCAGATGTAAAATTGAATCTACACAACTGAAAATATATCTTTCAAAAAATGTCTGCTTTTTTCTTCTATACATTATCTTATATTTTAATATCAGGATGCATTATATATCCTCCCACAGAATTTATTTCAGTTGGATTAACTATAAAAGACATATTTTCAAATTGGTTAGGCAGTGAAAATGAGTTTTTTGTACAGTATCATATAAGAAGAAGTGTAATTACGTTATTTGTACATTCTATGCTTCCATTCGGTAATTATAAAACATTTTCTTATTGTTTCATGCAGTCTGGATTGTAATACTGAAAATTAATCTTGTTTTCATTCAGGTTACACGTGTGGGTTAATTTTATTTGAACATATCGATATTATGGAAGTTTTGCTAGGTTATCATAATTTGTGGTTAATGTTCATTACTTGTACGGTTCTCCTTCCATTATATGCATTGTATAAAATTCTAACGTGGTATATGAATAACTGGTCTAAACATCCTATAGTACAAAATCTTATCATTTATTGTAATAATAATAACAACATTGACAACAACAATTCAACATGGTCTACAATTGCTTCAGACATCAACACAGAATATAGAAGGTACATACTAATTAAACCATCTTGTTTAAAAGATTGGTAAAATTTGAAAAAAGAATAAAACAACTGTAATTGTATTTTAGGATAGACAAAACTATTATTAATACAAATAGTGTGTCATCTATAATAGCAACAGATAATTGGATAATTAAGGTAATGCCTTATAAAATATTAGTTGCCTACCAAAGTAGTACAGCTTTAGTTGTTAATAAAAGTGACACTCATAACATGTCACCTGTAACAAGAGGAGAAATCACATTTATTAATATTCAGGTAAATGTTGTTTGACTTATTTGAGTTGTCCGACTAATAAAGATGATCGTTTATTTTTTACTAATTTACTTCTCAAGATATTTACGCTTACATAACTAAATAATCATTTTTATAATCTTTAATTTTTAATATAGGTAAAGCCAACAAGAATTGGAGCAAAGCCTTTTGACATAAGGATAAATGCATTGGATTTTAAAAACTTGCAGGACAAAGTTTCAAGTCCCATTGCCATACTACAGAATATTCAATTTCATAAAACTTTACTCGATAGATTTATTGATAATTTTAAAGAACAAGTTCAAGAAAATCCAATTTATGAATTTGCAGATGTATGTGTTATCATATATAAATTTACCTTTCACTTCTTTTACAATTAGATATAAACTTCATTCTTAAAATGATCTTATGCTTATGTGTATATTTTTTAAGGAAATAGGTCAATGCATCGGATGTATGCAAGCTACGTCGAATGTAAAATTATTTAAACAATGTACCACAGACATAGGAAGTGGTAATTCTGAAGATTGCATGACATGTTATTGTCGACCCATGTGGTGCATAGACTGTATGGCAAAATGGTAAATCTATTTACCAGTTTCTGATTAATCAATTAACAATTTATTGTTTTATTGTTGGCAATAACTATTATTGAGAGGTCGTATAAATAGAAATATGAACTAATTGCATAAGAAAGGAATCATTTACTAATTTTAATTAAAGCTATTTATTTTTTGTTTTAAATATTTTTTCATACATCAGGTATTTGTTACTATTTACTGTCAATAAGAATAGATTACAATATTTGTATTATATACATATATTATTACAGGTTTGCTTCGAGACAAGACGAAGGTGCTCCGGAAACATGGCTATCTTCTAAATGTTCTTGCCCTTTATGCAGAGCAAAATTTTGCATTTTAGACGTGTGCTTGATACAGCCTATTTGAATGAGACAGAGTTTTCTCTTTGGAGAACAATATATGTATATATTTACACACATGCATAGAAGTAATTATAATGATTAAAATAGTTTGTGTGATTTTTATATAAAAATAAATTGTAAATCTTTTGTATTCAATAAGACTATTGTAACAATAGCAGTGTCATTAAAAAGGTTTAGTTTATTTAGTTTATGCGCAGTCTTTGAATTTTTTATTAGCATTAATATTTTAGTGTTTATAGAAATTTAAAAACGGTGCTCGTACAACGGCAAACGTAGTTTAAAGCACTAGCAATGTTTCCGATAAAGTGCTTCCGTTGGTAAAAAGGTAATGTGAAAATAGTTAAAATTGTTAATAATATTACATTGATAATTACATTATATTGCTTGCATAATTATAAGAGATACGTTTATTTATACATTGATATTATATTATTATATATAGATATATTACATACAATGTTTTAATATTTTTAATAATAGTTTAATAATAAAATTTTACAATAATAGGCGTTTTCTATATTTACGTTAAATAATCCACACTTGTTCATTTTTTCAAAATGTCTGAGAGTAAATTGTTTTTCAAATTGTACGTTTTCGAATGGAGAATTCGGTGGCATAGAAAATTTTTAGAAATGATAATTTCTTTAAATAATGTATCTAAAATGCGAATGCTTTTGCAATGGTGTTACTTTGAAGCTTGAATACAATGGAGTTCTTCATTGGAAACGAACGCGTTCGTTTTAACGATAATGAAAACTAATTTACCTGGGAAACGTTTTGTATTTTATTATTCTATCGTGTGCACAGGCGGAGAAGTCGCACATATGTACATACATTTTTAATTGTGTTCACATGTCAAAATTATCAATAAATATATCGTAGCAATCAGTGCACGATGTTTACAAACATTAGTAATCAAATCTTTTCGTGATTTATCTTAAAATCGCTTTTTCAACGAAAATGTACGAAAGTGAAACAGAGTATAATATTTACCAAAAAAGAAAATGAATAATTGCGTTTTCACAACAAACCAACGTAAAAAAAACGTATTTTTATATTATATACATATTTTTATATTCTTTTTGTCATTTCAAATAATAGCAAAATTAAAAAACAAAGTATTTTAGTCATTGTACAGTGAAACAGTCTCTCCAATATTAACGAAAAAGTTCAAGTAGTTTGGACCAGTTTTAAAATAGTTATACCGTTTTAAAAGGTATGCAAGTATTATATATTCTAATTTTTGCGTGACCTCGGCCATAACATTAACATAAATAAGACAGCGTCGTGCACGAAAAAGATATATATATAACCGCGATTTATCATTTCGTCGAATTATGCAACTTTCTTATGCAACAGTTTTGGTTAAATGTCTTTGCGTTGCTAGTGTAACCTAATCCAGCTTATGTCAATATTTAAACTTTGAACGAGTATCCTCATCTTACTGTCGAAGCGATCATTAAGCTAGAGATACATATAATTGTCAATATTAATGATAGCAGAACCAGATAAATATTTAACAATGAATTTCGATTACGGTGACACAGCTTTTGTGCCTTTAATTTTCTAAAACGAGTCTTATTCAAGCTGTGCGTGCATTGCCTAAAAAACGCACCCTGCTCTTTCATCTTCATTTACTCGCGAGTTTCTATCTAGCAAGATTTCGAACGATTAATTTAACATAAACGTACTCACAGTTATTAATGTGCTTTTCAATGAAATTTCATCTGCAAATACTTGTCACTCGACTGCGGATATGTTAACGCACGATGAGTGTGCAAAATGTACACGACACTTAAAAATCTACAAAATACGCAAGAAAATATGTAAATATGTACGATATTAAGTACGCGTCTACTATATGTAGTTAGCGTTATCTCTAACATTAAGTATCAGCAAACGTTTTCTAGTTAGTCTGATGTATTATACTTCAAGTTACATATATTACAAGCATTTTATCTTCCGACAGCGTCGAATTGATGTCGAATGACCGGCCCGCTGTGATTTCAAATAAAGATTCCAAAATGGAATAAAATGTTATTCGAACGATATTCCAAATAACGTTGTTCCAAACGCGATCGTCGCAGGCACCGGCATAATTACGAAAGAAAGTACAGTGATTTCTCCCTAATTCGCGTACAGATTGCGCACAAAAGTGGGCAATTTGGGAAGAGGAGATGCGATTATTCGGAGCATTGCGTCTTTTTATAGTTGTTGACAATCGGTAACTATAAAAATGAGCCGCGAGGCTCGAATAATAATAATATGAAATAAATAACAATAATCTCTTCTTCCCAAATATTAGGGATAATTCACTGCAACTGTAAAGGCTCGAATAATCGTATCTTCTCTTTCAAAATAGTCCATTTTTCTAATACTTTTAACACTAGAACTATCAAACCAGTAAAAATCACTGGTATCCGATTTTTACTTTTACAATTCCTGATGCAGTCATTTTTTCTCCCTAATTCGCGTTCAGATTGCGCACAAAAGTGAATAATTTGGAAGAAGGAGATACGATCATTCGAGCCTTGCGTCTCGTTTTTATAATTGTTGACGATCGGTAACTATAAAAACGAGCCGCAAAGCTCGAACAATAATAATCTCCTGTTCCTAAATATTGTCAATTTTTGTGCGCAATCGGAGCGCGAATTAGGGAGAAATTACGGTAGCTGCGTTATTTGAAACAACGTTCGAAATAATGTCACTTGAAACGTGGCCGGATCTGTTTCCAGACAGAGAGCGAGATTAAAATGTCGTTTACACTGTCAGGCATGGGTGGTTGCGTTTTAATCCGTCGGATCCACTCGCAATAAATTTTCCGGCGGTGCAATTTCTGCCATAAACGACTAGGCGACGGTTTATGTAACCCGCCCAGCAGATTCCATCGGAGTTGCTTCTAATCGTTTCATCGAACACTCAAATAGAACCTCATGCACGCAGAAGAGATCGTTGATACATTTGATTTCAATCGGAAAGATTAAATTGAAAGGTCGACGTGTGTGTAGCCGCCGCCGCCGTCAAAATTGTAGATATCGCCGGATTAAGAAATTCAATGATGGCTTGTTGCCGGAGCTATCGCTCCGAGATAAACGTGTATACATATATATACCGTGGATAGAAATCAAGATTAACCCCTCAACGCGCAGAAACGTATTAACACGGGCGTGCAAAACCGGCCAAAATGTGCAGACCCGTATATATACGGTCGGCGTCGCAACTTATGTCGCTAAAATGTTCAGATTCGAATATATCCGGGCAGTAAATATAACTTAATAAAAACCAAGGAAAACATTCAATTTATTGATATTCATCATGTAATTCTGTATTGTAAGCTGTAAAGTTTGTTTATTTGGGATTATAAAATATGGCCTTTTAGGGTGACACTTATAAGCATCTCTGACCTGGTAATTGTTTCTATCTATCTATATCCATTATTGCGTATCTAATTAGCGTTGACACTTTTGTGAGTTTTGTTATGACTAATTTATTTATTACTCTCCAGTTATCTCCGATCTCTTTCTATTTTTTGCTTATTCAGGAATAAAGTATGCACTTTTAGGATGGCACTTATGAACATTTAGTGTATTATTCGTGAGCAAGTCGTGAAGTAAAGTAGACGTTATCAAAGTGAATTTCTTCAAAGACAATTGTTTTTTATTTTTTACAAATATTATTGGTGTCAACATATAAAAACGTTTTTGTTTTATGGTGTATTTTTATAGAGAGTAAATTAGATTCTTAGTGTATAAAAGGTATGTTTTCTAATGTTGAAATAAGGAATGTTGGGCTATGTGCTGCACCTTGTTTTGAAATGTACCGTACAAAAGAAAATTTTTAATAGTTTTAGTTTATTATATATTTTTCAGCTAATAAATATTATTATTATATTATTACAAATTTAGGTAAAATTAAATATTTTTCAGTTTTTTTTTCGTCTCCTCCTTCCCCTTCAAAATAGTAACTGGTAATTGAAAAACAGTACGATGGGTACAAAATTCGATCTGCAATGCGATTCAATATTCACTATAATTATTTATTCACTATTTTTATTGAATTTTTAGTAATTTTTGCATTTTTTTTACATATTTATTGAAATTAAGGTCCAAATAGGTATTTTCTTAGATAAAAAAAATTGATTTTTTTTGGTCGGTTTTTTTTTTAAATTGCGCATTAAGGGGTTAAATACGGATTTAAGTAATTCGTCTCGCGGAGTGGCCGGGTAGCGCGGGAATATTTACACATGCGCGCACGGGATCTTGCAATTTCTTTATTGTTATTTACTCCATTATCGTCTTGCCGCCGAACGGTTTCCGCGGAGCGATTGATATACGATGAGCTTTCGAAATTAATTACACCGACAGGTGATCATTCCGAAGTGACTTACCCATAGGCTACCGCAACTTTCCATTCGCGATGGCGATAATGTTCCTGAAACGAATGATTTCATTTCTTAGCCACTTGTTGCGCGTGATCGAGAACAAAGGAAAAGTGTTCGCCCGTTGTTCGAACTGCAACTAAATTACACGATCGCGGATAATCGTTGATTATCGGCTCGTTCGAAAAATTGTTACATTTCTCGAGAAAACGTATCGTTCTGCGAGGGTGTTCGAGGAGCGCTCGTTACGGTAATTCGCTAATAAAAACGAGGACTTCTACGAGAGTATGATTTCAAAGCTACCGGAGAAACGTCAAAGAGTTCTGTTCTTTTTTTACTCTGAACGTTAGAAAATCGTCCTTCATTTTCTCGAGAAAGAACGAAAGAACTTTCCGAACAACCCCTTGCAGTAATTTCACCATTTCTGTGCACAATTAGGGAGGATTTACTGCACGAAGAAAAGGAAAGTTCGTGAAATTATTTTAGCAATATTCGCAATTGTTCCAGGATCTGTTGAATAAATTTTTACAAACAAAAAAAATTCAGGTTGTTCGAGGGTGTTTCATATTTCTGCGACGTTGTCAGGTATGCGAATTCGGTCGCGGGGATACGTGGTAACTTTTGAACATGGAAAGAGCTTTAAAACATTCGGACAAATGACTTAAATATTTTTTTAAATGTTAAAAAGTCTAGTTTATTGAAATATATAGTTTATCTTATTATATTATTATATATATATAATATAATAATAATATACAATAATATAATATATAATATATATATATATATAATAATAATATGTATAATAATATATATATAATAATATATATTGTATATATATACATATATTGTATCAATATATACAGCTATATATATTGTTATATATATATATATAGTTTATCGCTAAAAAACAGCGCAATTGTCCATTTAACTTTACAAACTGAAGGAAATTTGGGGAGAATTTACTATACTCTCGTCGGATCAACCGAGAAAAAGAGAACAACAAAATGATTCGCTGCTTTCCAAGTCAGCGTCGTATCATATTTCGATCGTTTCGGAAGAAACTTCGATCGATCGATTCACCCTTGATTAGTCGATTTATCTATACCGCAGCCCGTGGTACTAATCTCGCAATCGGTATCACTATTTACACGTACTAAACCTCGCGGCTTAAGGTATTCCTTATCGTGCAAACTTCTTTATCTGGCATGGCGTTCTTGTTTGTATGCAGGCACGTGTGCATGCGCCACATTCCATCGAATGCTTTTCACTTTCGTCGCCTCTGATTTGAAAATAGATTCGCTCGCTCCGATGCACACCGTCGATTATCCTTACACGCATCGGCCCGCGAGGCTTCTTATCGTTTCGTTGGATCATATACCTCGAGAACACATGTCCATTATTTAATTAAAATTACTTCTAGAATTCACCGATAATAACGAAGTAATAGGAGCTGCTCGTGTAGGAGATTATCGTATTTAATCACGAGCATATTTCGAGTATATATGTGTGTAGGACTGGAGAACGATCTTATCCAATTTTAATTACGATAAATCCGTGGTATGTAAATCTTTCGAAATTATATCTGTTATCTAGATCATTTTTGGATACGATATCGAAATAGGTGTATCGTTGGATCGTAATTTCTAATGTACAGCGGCCCATTTTAATCTACCAGGGCAAATATCTCGGAAAGTACGAATGATACGAACAAATATTTCAGATGGAAATTGTAATTTTTTAATTAAAACCTGTATTCTTCGTTAGACTAGTTCGCTTTAAAAAATTGACGTAACATTGCTGTGCAAAAGTCACATTTAAGTAGCATTTTGAAAACGCCTCGATGTCCGCTACAATAATACGCGATAAAAGATATAGTTTCCAATTTAAAAATTCGTAGCTGACCTTAGAAAGTTTCTCCAAGATTACCGCACGGTTAAATAAATCACGGTACAATCTGCCCCCCTCGAAAGCGTACAACTTCCGTCTGAAATGTTTTCTCATAGCACTCGTAATTTTCGAGATATTTGCCCTGGCAGGTTTAAAATGGGACACCCCGTAGAAACTTCTTCGAATTAAACGATGCACTCGAGGTTTCACGATCAATCTCTTTAGATAGCAACGTGTACAGAAGTTTTCAACAAAAATGCCGAACGACGAGTCGATAGCTACTTGGCACCGAACATGTTGCTCGTTGTAATTAATTGTAAATGAAGGACTCGATCGTCGCTAAGTTCATCATACTTTAGATAATGCAACCGATAAACATAATATTTCGTTTCTATCGCAGTTCGTGATACTTGTAGAACATCGTTTTAATAGCGGCAGTACACGCGCGGTGTATCGAGATGTGTAGTGAATTTGTGCGTGGTTTTTTGCTATTCGAGTTTAGAAGCAATCGGCATCACAGGAATTTATCAGTCTCGATAACGATCGCGATATCTATCGGCAAAGATGATTAGCAATTCCGTCGTTTCGGATGTGTCGTGGACATCGTTGTCGAAAGTGAACGTTATCATTCAGCATAGCAGAAATATTTTACGCAATGTGGGCTGGTTTTACGTAATCCATACATAAAGTAAGCACTTGACATCATTTCATCCGTTTTTAACTTTTCACCTGTTTCAGATGTCCAGAACAGTATGCGAGGCGAATGCGAACAGTTCGATGGAAAGTTATCGTTGGGAAGAAATCTGTGTTCGCCAGCAAGATTTGTAAGTGCATTGTTATTAGACTTATATGCAAACTGTGTGTATATATATGCACTTATATAATAGATACTGAGAAATTCGTAAAGTTGTGTTTGATCGATATACTTAATATTGCATGCAATGTGAAGTACGTAAAAATGTATTTAATATTACACAAACTATTTTATATATTACATTATATATTACTATATATATTTTATAATTGAGTGTGTAACTTTAAATGGGGCACCCTGTATATCGTGCGTATTACTCAAATATTAACTTTTTGGCATAAGAAACAAAATATGATATATAATATATAATAATAATATTATAATAATATAATATTTCAACACGTTTACAACTATATTAAATTCTATTCACTTTTCAATCTATTAGTTCTGCAAATTCTTAAAGTATTTAACCCTTATAAAATTAATAGAGTTTAAAGGTTAAATACCTAAACAGTTTATAAAATTAATAGAGTTTAAACCGTTTACGTATTCGATTATAATATACAATATACAGGGTCTACTGTATGTGCATTTATGTGTATGCGTATCTGTACATATAAATAATAATATTTCTATGTTATTACGCTTCGTGCATAATTTAAGTGACGCAAAGCAACGATATTTTTCTAATAAATTCGCAATTGAAAATTCATGTCTTTCGTCGGAAAAGTGCACATGTATTGCATACAACACAATACAAAAGTGTGATAGAGAAGAGCAAGTTATGATAAATTTAAGCGGTTTACGATCATTTCCAAGCTAGTTCGTCATGTTATTGTGTACACGCATCTAAAATGCAGAATATGCAAAATATGCGAGGAATATGCAATGTACTGAATGCACAAGAGGAAAAAAAGCACACTTCCGATATCCTGCAACGATAAAATATGTTTGAATTAAAGTTCTACTCGATCAATTCGGTTTTCTAAAATCTGCGTCCGCATAAACATTTTCCGCAGCCTAATTATGACACACACAGTTTTATCTGTTCGCTGTCAGATTCTCCTAGAAAGCCTTTCCATTCAGCCGTTACGAAATATCGATGGAAAGAACAGTGTGGCGCGCGGTTATTTGCAACGTAGGTGACACTGAACCGCTCATTTTCATAAATGCGGAACTCGGTCTATAATTTAGTTCGAGGTAAAGGCTATCGACGATTATACCGTAGCATTTTCACTCGAACATCGCTCTTTATCTTCGTGTTTCAGGGACTAAGCGAACAATTAACACTATGCCGTCCGCAGATCTTAGATACGATTGGAAATTTTAGATTTTAGTAATATAATAAATAATAAATATAATAATATAATATATTCCTAAACTTAAGGTATGTCATCCAAGAATTTTCATACTTAATTCTTCGTTAAATAAGCACAATGCTATAGTTAGTTTGCTGACTTTTGACACCCAAGAAATATAGTTCAAATGTTACTTCAGTTTTTTAAAATGGCACCGAAGTGGTGCCACCGGACAGCATAGTGTTAATGACGATCAATAAATATAATAATAAATATAATAATATAATAAATTCCTAAAATTAAGGTATGTCATCCAAGAATTTTCATACTTAATCCTTCGTTAAATAAGCACGATGCTATAGTTAGTTTGCTGACTTTTGACACCCAAGAAATATAGTTCAAATGTTACTTCAGTTTTTTAAAATGGCACCGAAGTGGTGCCATCGGATGGCATAGTGTTAATGACGATCGCGGAACACAACGAAACACTTCTAATTAGAACGAGATCGCCAACTATGGAATTTCACATTTCTAACATAATAAACAATCGCCGATATCAAAATGATTGAAAAACAAAACAAAAAATGGCAAAGTGCCTTATAATCATGAAATCAGCTGCCAAATACGCAGCATCGAAAGCTTTCGTTCATTTCATCTGGAATAATCGTATCCGCACTTCCCAAATCGTCCATTTTTGCGCACGATCTTTGCGTCAGTTGTTGTTGTTTGTTCGGTAAACTAGTCCTTCTGACATTAAAAATAATATCCAAATAATTCGTCGGAACGTTTTAAAGCTGTTTACACATGAAAAAGTTACAGAGCATTCCCGCGACCGAATTTGTTACCCGACAGCCTTGTAAAAAAAGAATGAAACGCGTTCTCACAGCCTGGGACAATCGTGAGATAGTTTAACACGTTGAATGCCACGGGGGTCACCGGTGACCGGCGCTTAACTTGGCGGTGACGCCATGGGGGCCACCGGTGATCGGCGCGCCCAAATCGATAGAAATATATATATATATATATAATTCAAAACAAATGTGAATATCTAAAATTTGGTATTATTACCATCGTCAATTCAAACGGTGATCCCCGTCGCAGTTAACATGTCAAACATGATTATACACTGTAACTTATCTATATCTAGATAACATTTCAACGTTATATGTATCAAATAAAAGAAAATTCATCGTGGCGCCACGGACAATTTCTGTGAAACCGGCGTGGCATTCAACGTGTTAAATAAAAAACCGTGCCCTTTCTTGTCACAGTTCCGACGGCGACGTTCGTCAAGAGTGGGGGCGAGCGTTATTCCCATAATTCCCCTTATTTCCGATGGGCCCGGTGTGTCGGGCGCGACAGGTATCGGCCGATTGATCCGGTCGCGTTATTTCCAGCGTTTACGCAACAGGCTCGAAACCGCAAAGCGGAGCCGAGCGGATCGTTCGGTGGTCCAGCGTCGCGGAAAGAGAGCCGGGGCGATCTCGCCGGCTCAAGAGAGGGTAGAAAAGCCGATGGAGAACAACGTCGCGACAAATGGTAGGAATGGCGATTTTGGGCAGAGGAGGACAGACGGCAGGTGAAAGGGAGCACAGGAGGCGAGATGCAGACGTCGCGGGATCCGCAGAGGGGCCGGAGCGGGGCCGGAGCGGGGCCTGAACGGAGCCGATCGCGGTTGCAGCGCCCTGTGTTCGCGCGATCGTCGCGATGCTAAGGACGATTCCTCGTCGTTTCCGACACAGTCCTCTCGACACGGTGTTCGAGCCGTCGTCTCCAAAAGAAACGGCGCGGCCGCCGCACCGGTAGAAACCCATTCGGGAGTACGGCCTCTATCTTCCCCTCCCACGTGTCGCACACGTCGTCGCTCTTGTAGCGGGACGCGTGTCCGCCGGCTTCCACGATCGCGCCCATGTACACCGCGTATATATACCTGAGTAACGCCGAAAAAAACCAGGCTAGTCGTGCCCGACGTTCGTCACCGTTCCACGCGGATTTCCTTCGCTCCTTCCCGAGCACGCCGCCCGACGCTCCGCTGTCATCGTCGCGATCGCCGAGCCGGTCCCGCACCGATCCAATCGTGCTGCTACCGATCCACTCGACGTTCGCGCTCGGCGAACGGACACGCCGCGGGCTCTCTCGGTCTGCGAAACGGCGGCAGAGACACGGGCGCGGAATTCGGAGCAGAATCTCGCGCGCGAGATCCACGAGATCCGCGGCGCGCGGACTTCTCGTATAAAACGATATTCGGCCCGGGCGAACGATCGGAAACGTTTATGGAGAGAAAGTAAACACCCGAAGGACACGAATACATCATCGGGGGCCGACCACGCTGCCGCCGCCTCGCCACCTGTTCGAGAACGCGGCTTTTTCGCAGAAAGGTTCGCGCACCGAAAACAACCGGGCCCCTGCGCCACCGACGAATCTCATTCGACCGTGCGCCGTCGACGCGGCCGCTCTCCGTTTGCCCGTCGCCCATCGAAGGCCCCGCAGCCGTTCACGTTCGGTCCCCGTTCGTTTATGCATCCGCATAGGCCGTGTTCCCCGATTGTTATCGGCGATCACCGAGCGATAAACGAAATCGCCGGCGACGATTGGCGGCGACAGGCGAAACGGAAAATCGTGCGGACTTCGATCCCGTTGTGCAACCGATCTCTGTGTCCGGGATTTATCCGTAAGTGTCTCCGTCGACCTGTAATCGCGCGGCCCGCGACGCCCGGCCGAAGACTGCTCCGAGACCCGCTGATAAATCATTATCGCCGCGGATGCTATTAGAGACACACCGGAATAAGATAAAGGTGTAGAGAAACGATTGGAGGATCGGCGCGCGTTCGAAGAAGATCATCTTGTGGCGGGGGACGCGCGACGGGGAAACGGATCCGCCGAGGATCGGCCGAGGATGTAAATAGAAGGTTACGCGGAGTAGTCTCCATTCACGTGGAAGCCGGGGAAAAACAGCGAGGCGTCCCCTCAGCTGGAAGATATCCGAGTCATCGACGCTTATACCGCCTGCTCCCTGGTCCTGCTTCGCTGGGTCCTACGCGGTCCTGCGACGATCGACGCACCTCTGTCACGTGAGTACAGATCGCACGAGGAGGCCCGTTTCGAAAAGCGTTCCGATCGCGGATCACCCGCGGAAACGTTCCCGGGTTGAATAGAGCTCGGACCATCGTCATCGTCATCCCGGCAATCGGTTGATGTACCGCGTTACGCAACCGATCGGACTTTCGACGCACGACGCCCGCGATCGAGATCGGGCTCCGCGATTATCGGAACCGCGATTATCGGAACCGCGCCCGCCGAAAATTATCGGCCACCAGCGGGAGCACGCTCGATCGCGGAGGCGGATATCGTATACAGTGGCCCGCAAAAGTGTCCGCGCACCTTCTCTAAAACGCGATAAATTTTTCGAAACTGGAACTACCTATTTTTTCTTTTTTTTAGATGGTAGAGGGACTAGATGGTAGGTGGAAAGCTTTTTCTTTCTCATTTTGCTGTTACTTGGAATGAAAAGGAAGAACTGAAAATACGAGTTTTTTTGGGGGCCTTTTTTTTATCTGGGCCTTTCGCAGATCTCGGGGACTTATATGCGCGCGGAACATTTGATCGGAATCGGATAACCTCCGAGGATTTTTAAAGCTGCAAATTTTTTTCTCACAGGTTTTCGTCGAAATCGTCATAAAGCTGCGACTTCTGCGATTCTTGATTTGTTGTAATTCGTAACAACGTGAACCAATTTCGATGAAATCTTCGCCATGCATACAAGTTAATCAGAGTCTACGAAAGAGATTTTTTAAATTTTCGTCATAGGATAAAAAAGTTGAACAGCGAGAGAATTTTCTTTTTTTGGACTGACGCTCAAATTGTGCACAAAAATGGGCAATTTGAGAAGAGAAAATACGATTATTAGAGCCTTCTAGCTCGCTTTTTATACTTGTTGACGCTTCGTAACTGTAAAAATGGATCGCAAGACTCGAACAATCGTATCCCCTCTTCCCAAATTGTCCATTTTTTGTGGACAATCTGAGCGTCAATTAGGGAGACTGTAATAGCAAAATTAAAGAAGAAAGCATCCTCGGTCATCGTCTGGCAGACTAGTCCCTCTGTCAACGAAAACAAATTCGAGTCATTTAATTCATTTTTCAAATAGTTATTGCGCTTCAAAAGGTGCGACGAACACTTTTGCGGGCCACTGTATGCGTATATCGTTTCGCGATACCAAAGATACATCTCTCTCTCTCTCTTTCTCTCGATAACATTCCCGTCGAGTAGATAATTAATTCGTCGCTACTCCCGCGCAGTAGTCTAATTTGCCGTATCGCGTTTTTGTATACTTTCGCGGCTGATCGATCTATCAACAATCCGTATCCCCGGGAGCCGCCATGACGTCGACGACGTAAACGACGGAAATGTTCCTCTTCGTTCTTATCTGTTGAACGAGAAACCGTCCGTTGATAAGTACGTCGGCTGCGTTGGCATTTTTTGTTTGTTTTAACTGTTGATATTTGACCGGTGACCCTGGGAAAACGTGGCACTGTAAATTGTGGAGCATTTGGAACTTCAACTCTTTAATTTGAACCCTGAAGGGTGCTGGTCTGTTCCCAATTTTGAAGTAAAATAAAACAAGATTAAATTACTGGGATTCGATAAAATAACGCGACGCGATAAGAAGGTTGCTGTAATCGTTGGGCACCGAACCAAGGTTCGACATTGACCATAGTTTATCGACAAGGAATAAACGCTAGGAAGTTCGACTTGATGCGACAATTACAGTGAAAAATATATTTGCTGATATTGAAAATTATATTAGAAATTGACAAGGAATAAACGCTAGGAAGTTCGACCTGATGCAACAATTATTGTGAAAAATATATTTGCTAATATTGAAAATTATATTAGAAATTGTCAAGGTTAATTGGCAATCTAAATAAACGCTAGAAAGTTCGACTTGATGCAACAATTATAGTGAAAAATATATTTGCTGATATTGAAAATTATATTAGAAATTGTCAAGGAAATTGGATCGTAATGCCATTTTTAGGCTCGAGTGTCTAAAAATAACGGCGTAATTTCATCGTTAAAAGATTGGCGTGCGCGCTGTTTAAGATAAGTGATCGGCACTCTTCGGAGCGCCTGTGTGCACAGAAATGACAATAACTTTTTGAGCCACTCGAGGACGCCCGAGATAATGAATGTTGCACGGCAAGGTCGGCTTGGATATAAAAAAAAAAATAACGAAGTGCAGGCGTGCGAAGGAAATTACTATTTGCTCGAATAAAGTAGACAATAATTACTAATATCAAATCAAGTAATTTAATAATTACTTATATCAATGAAATCAATGTTAAAATGTAGCGTCGGTGGAATCACGATTCCACGTTCTTATTTTGAAAGTTCACTTTGCAAATTCGTCAGTTTTGAACGGCGATGCAGTAAAATCTCCTTAATTGTCGCTCGGCTTGTCTCTGTCACGTGTCAGGCTCGTCAAAGTACGCGGCAAAGGGTTAAGGATTAACGTTTCAGTATCGTTTCTCGAATAGCTGTGCCTGTGCCTTTATATTGTTATGTTTTACATTTTATTCAACAAAACAAATACATTGCACGGTAAACAAATTCAGGTTCGACTTTGTCTCCGAAGCACGTATCGCGAGAATTGAAGTTCTTTATCGCCGTGTACGAGCCAACTCCTGACCTGACTCACGTCTAACGATTGCAAATAACTCAAAAAGAAAATCGTTGTTTCTGTACGTTTTGCGTAGATCGTTACGAAACATCGCACATTAAATCCTCTCTCGGCTGTTGATCGAACATCCTGTACAGAAGATATCAACGGCGACGGATCGAAGTATTCGTAACAGCTTTTAAAATGCGCTAACTTTTTTTAACTATAATTTTCTTAGTAATTTCTAATTTTCTGCCACGATTCGGGGGCAATTCGGAGGTCACGTGACACGATTCGAAGACAATTCGAAGGCAATTTGAAGGTAATTCGAAGGCAATTCGAAGACAATTTGAAGGTAATTCGAAGCCAATTCGGAGGCCACGTGACACGATTCGAAGGCAATTCGAAAATAATTCGAAGACAATTCGAAGGCAATTTGAAGGTAATTCGAAGCCAATTCGGAGGCCACGTGACACGATTCGAAGACAATTCGAAGGCAATTCGAAGGTAATTCGAAGGCAATTCGAAGGTAATTCGAAGACAATTCGAAGACAATTCGAAGGCAATTCGAAGGTAATTCGAAGGTAATTCGAAGACAATTCGAAGGCAATTCGAAGGCAATTCCGAGGCCACGCGACACGATTCGACGTTTCTCCTACCTGACTCACAACCATTTTGCATTGACTTCCGAGAACTCCATCGGCCTTAGCATCGACGTAGCAATAAATTACATAGGCGTAGCAGTAGCACGGGGAAATTCACAGAACTCCAAAATTTGGCATTTCCGAGAGAAATTACTGTACTTGGCGATAACGATTCACGATGCATTTCACAGATAAAAGAAGCTTTAAACTGCTACACGCATAAGATTCTTTCACCTGTCCGATAACAACCGAGTTTTCTTAAGTTCCCAAACAAACTCTCAATTCGTGTAATCCACTTTTCACAAAATTATTCCGTTTTAAAGGCATGTTGTTGTCCGTCATTTCGGGCTGCTATTCATTCTTATTCTAAATGCATAGAGTCGGCGGCACGGTAATCGTGTATGCCGCTGTGACGGTTTCACAGACACGGTAATTTACATGATATCAAACATTGACCTCGACAACGTGTTACGTAATCAATGAGATCGGTGGACGTGCCCTCGACGTCAACTATAGTCGAGCGTAGTTTGATTTATATTTTAACGTAAACGTGTTTGGGCCCCCTCCTTTTTTAAAACGACAAAAGTTACTCCCGGCCTCTGCGTTGTTTTGCTGGCACACATACCGCGACATTTTTCAAGTAAACAATATTGACCCGATCGTCTCAAGAGGATACATCTACGACGGAAGATGCGTGGAAATGTTTCTTCAAACGCGTTGTTTGAAGAAGATACCGCCGCGAGATAAGAAACAATATTTATCCGCGGCCGCAGATTTCGTCGGAGAAACTGTCAAAATTTGGTTATTGCAAATAATTGCAGGTAATTGTAATAGATAATTGCAGGCAATTGTAATAGATAATTGCAAGTAATTGTACTAGATAATTGCAAGTAATTGTAATAAATAATTGCAAGTAATTGTAATAGATAATTGCAAGTAATTGTAGTAAATAATTGCAAGTAATTGTAGTAAATAATTGCAAGTAATTGTAATAGATAATTGCAAGTAATTGTAGTAAATAATTGCAAGTAATTGTAGTAAATAATTGCAAGTAATTGTAATAAATAATTGCAAGTAATTGTAATAGATACTTGCAAGTAATTGTAATAAATACTTGCAAGTAATTGTAATAGATAATTGCAAGTAATTGTAGTAAATAATTGCAAGTAATTGTAATAAATAATTGCAAGTAATTGTAATAGATACTTGCAAGTAATTGTAATAAATACTTGCAAGTAATTGTAATAGATAATTGCAAGTAATTGTAATAGATAATTGCAAGTAATTGTAGTAAATAATTGCAAGTAATTGTAATAAATAATTGCAAGTAATTGTAATAGATACTTGCAAGTAATTGTAATAAATACTTGCAAGTAATTGTAATAGATAATTGCAAGTAATTGTAATAGATAATTGAAAGTAATTGTAATAAATAATTGTAAGTAATTGTAGTGAATACTTGCAAGTAATTGTAATAGATAATTGCAAGTAATTGTAATAAATAATTGCAAGTAATTGTAATAAATAATTGCAAGTAATTGTAATAAATAATTGCAAGTAATTGTAATAAATAATTGCAAGTAATTGTAATAAATACTTGCAAGTAATTGTAACAAATAATTGCAGATAATTGCAATAAATAATCGCAAGTAATTGCAATAAACAATCGCAAATAATTGCAATAAATAGTCGCAAATAATTGCAATAAATAATCGCAAATAATTGCCACAAATAAATGCAAATAATCGTAATAAATAATTGCAAATAATTAGCACTCGAATCAGATGAAAAATTGTCCGCGGCGAGCCAAGATCTCGTCGTCGCAGCCCCTCCCCGCGCGAATTCGAGCCTTCGACGAAATAATTTAGTGGAAGTCGGAGGATACCTGTTCGCGTTTAATAGCGTCGCGAAGCCTTGACGTTAACGAGTCGCCGGTAACAAATGCGATTTCCTTAAGGCACCGCGATTCGCGCGTCACACGTGCATGGCACCCGAGGCGATCGTCCGTTTTAAAGGAGAAATCACAAGGTTCCGAAGCTCGGGACGGTACCGGCAAGGTCTGCCCGGTGAACTGCATCGTGAACGACATCAAGGTGTCGGCGTACAGTTCATTAGTTTCTCGAAGTTATTCGCGGCAGAAGTCGCGTGGCCGCCGGAAGCTGAGCCGGTATTCGTCGCACGTTGCACAGGTCGCGGTCGAATGTAGGACCTTAGAACACGTCTTTGTCGCGGCACATATACGTTTAGCAGTGTTGGGAAAAAGGGGAAACGAAGGCTGAGGGGAGGGTGGGGGGTGCAGAAGTAATGCGTACACTCCTGTTCAAGAATTACGGAAGTCAGAGATCGGATCGAGCGTACAAGTAGGGTAGATGTCCCGATTACCGTGCCTTTGAGCCAATTTTTGCTTTGCCTACGCTCTGGTTAATTACTAGAATTTTTATTGCACGAACTAAAGGTGTATTTCACATTATTATATATTTCAAAGGTGTATTTTATACATTATTATGTATAAAATTACTAATTTAATGATGTTTTTAATGAAATGAGAAAAGCTGTTCCTGGGGCCATAATTCCGTGCCCTCGGGGAACAAGGTTAAACAACCAGAGCTTCTTATTAATTGTTGCGACTTCAAGTATGTAACAACAAAATTTAATAATGTATTTGAATTATCGTACAGTAAATTAGTCTTTTTAACATCGAAAAAGAATTCAAGTCGTTCGGTCGAGTTTTAAGAAAGTTGCACCCTTTTAAAAGGGTGTCGTAATCGTGCCTTCTCTTCCCAAATTGTTCAATTTTGTTTCCAAGCTGAGCGTCAATTAGGGAGAATTTACTGTATTTCTTAAATTCTTGTTTCTCACCGCAAATTATTGTTTCACTTTTATCAATTTTCCAATAAATCGAGCTTCAAATATTTATGCTTGCAATGCTTATCTTCGACTTTGGGATTCTCGAACCGCGATCAATGCGCAGCCAGTATATTCCACGTTTATTACTCGGAGATTTCAATGCTCGAGCCCGAGATATCGTTGTCCTGCCTCGCTTTTGTGAACTTACAGATATAGTAATTCCTCTTTAATTCGTGCTCAGATTGCGCACAAAAATGGAAAATCTGAGAAGAAGAGATACGATTACACTCGAGCGATTATATTACATTAATTTTTATATTAGTATAATACAATATTAATGTTATAATAATATTATATATATATATAAATTATAATACTATAATAATATTATAATATAATATAATAATATAATAATATTATATATATATATAAATTATAATAATATTATATATATATATAAATTATAATACTATAATAATATAATAATATTATATATATATATAAATTATAATACTATAATAATATTATAATACAATATCAATATTATAACAATTAATATTATATTAATACGATTATCGTAAACAACCAGAAAAGCGAGACTCAAGGCTCGATCAATCGTATCTCCTCTTCCCAAATTGACAATTTTTGTGTAATCTGAGCGCGAATTAGGGAGAAATAGAAATTATATACTGTACAGGGTGTACCAAAAATGTTCGAATCAAACGAAACGGCTAATTTCTGAGATCGTTTGGAAATGTACTTCGTAGCCTCGTCGACGAGTTATTAAGTTAATACACGGACCAATCAGGGAGCGAACACCATTTTGCGGGTAGTGGAGCTAAATTCGAACCCTTAACCCTCGGACGGCGGACCATTTTCACGACTGTACCATCGAGACGATGCTTACAACAATTCCGAGCTTTATTCAGCAATCAGTTCAGTAGCACGTCGGTTGCTTGTTGCACAGACTTATTTTATATCTAATTGTAAGCGATAGTATTCCTTATCCTGTATTTGCTTCATGCAATTATTTATTAATAGAAATCCATTGCAGATCAATGCGCAGCTTACCTTGCTCAATTTTTTTCACATTTTTCCTCCGACCAGTGCATGTAAAACAAGTTTCCGAGTAATTTATCGCTTAGGACGTCTTTGTATACGAGGAAACTGGTTTCTGCGAAGCTCTTGACGGTTCTGGCAATATCTCGTTTTATTGGTCGATACGCTATTATCATCAGTCCGAAGATCTTCGACTTTATTCTATACACGCGCTCCTCCTTCGTCCTTTTTTTTCCGATAAAATCAGATTGATCGCTACATTTAATCCGCACTACATTGTTGAGACGAATAGTTTCAACGCGTTTTCCCGATAAATCGACATTTAAAGATATTGAGTATCACTTATGCTGGCAATCAAGTATAATAGCATCGTTCGCGAAAGAACGCGGAATGAACGCGTCGTCGAGAAGTTTTTTTTTCTTTAATCGTCGCTCGTTCTAAAATCGCTTTTAACCGTTCTATCGCAAGGATGCGCAAGCCGTGGTCTTATTTGCCAAAGATAAATTAATTGTTACCGTTGACCTTGGCACCGTTTCGAGCTGTACGCGCGGTCTGTTAGGTCGGATGTAGGACAAGAACTTCCTGTTCAAGCATGCTCCTGTTTTTTGACTAGACAGCAAGGCAGCGGTCTCTTCGACCGTGACAACGAAACGCTTCTCGATTCATTGCTTGTACAGTGTCGGACAAAACGATAGTTCACAGAGATTTAATTGATATAGTATATTTATTAGATATTTATTAGATATATTATTATATTATTATACTTGACATAATCTTGACAAGACGATAGTTTACAGAGATTTAGTTGATATAGTATATTTATTAGATATTTATTAGATGTATTATTATATTATTATACTTGACATAATCTTGACAAGACGATAGTTCACAGAGATTTAGTTGATATAGTATATTTATTAGATATTTATTAGATATATTATTATATTATTATACTTGACATAATCTTGACAAAACGATAGTTTGCAGGGATTTAGTTGATATAGTATATTTATTAGATATTTATTAGATATTTTATTATATTATTATACTTGACATAACCTTGATAAAACGATAGTTTGCAGGGATTTAGTTGATATAGTATATTTATTAGATATTTATTAGATATATTATTATATTATTATACTTGGCATAACCTTGACAAGACGATAGTTTACAGGGATTTAATTGATATAGTATATTTATTAGATATTTATTACATATATTATTATATTATTATACGGTTTAAGATAGTTCACAATCGCGTACACTTTAAAATCGACGTGATTTTTATATATTTAATAAATCAAGTGCCGAATATTAACGCAAAAAATTCACACAATATCAAAGTTATTTAATTAATGACACCGGAACTAGAAGCTGGAAAATTTACCGCAGGAAATATTGGTTCAGCTATTTTGTATTTTACAGATCCTAGTAACATTCGATTTGTCCAATATGTATGTATTATTAATAAAATAGAATTGAATTTCGCCAGAAGAAAGAATTTTATTTAAGAAACAAGAATTTTCATGAAAATACAGTGGGACAAAATGATGGCACATTTAGATAAAAATTATGTGCAACAATAAGTCTACGAATGACGTTCAATGCTTGATGTATTTTGTGGCATCTGCTTTACATTTATTAACAGTCATCGTTATCTTTGGCAAAGGTTTATAGAGTTCTTTAAAATTATTTTTCGTTCTAATTGCTCTCATTCAGCTTAGTAAGACTAATCACGGACTGTGATTGACCGCTCAACCCTTACCCCAGAACCTTCGTAGGGCAAAGATCGTGCACAACTATCTATAAATTCCTATAGCTTTTCTAACATGTAACTAACTTTTCTAACATGTAAATTGTCCATTTTTCTACGCAACCTGCGAATTAGGATGAAACTACTGTATCTGTGAATGCACAAAAGCGAGACAGGACTACGACGCGTCGTGCTCGAGCATTGAAATCTCCGAGAAATAAACGTGCAATATCGCTGCACATCGATCGCGGATCATTATACAACGTTAAAATTATTAGAGAGCGAAATAGGCAATTAAAAGTGAGACGATAATTCGCGGTGAGAAACAAGAAATTAAGAAATACAGTAAATTACAGTAAATACAGTAAATTCTCCCTAATCGACGCTCAACTTGCAAACAAAAATGCACAATTCGAGAAGACTAGGCACGATTAATCGAGCCGATATCACTGTACTACTATTATGATACTTATCGACACCCTTGGAAAGGGCGCAACGAAGAAATTACCGTATTCCGCGACTTCCTAGCCGCGCGTGTTTCCGCAGCGCCCGCGAGGGTAGGTTTTCGATTAACCCTTTCGGTACGAGCGCCGGATATATCCGGCATCCATCCGATGACCAATATGGACGAGTGCCGAATACACCTGGCATCCATGCAAGCCATATTTCTGACATATTAGAAACTATTCTAATAACCGTTTGAGCCCCAAGCAGCGCTATCATGCTGTTTGGCATTTTTCGACCGTGTTTTCTGAATAATCCCTGGGACTCAAACGGACAAAGTCTTTTCTTACAAGGATTCCGAAAAGACAGCTACAGGTATAATTGTCGTTTGATCTGAATCGATTAAAAAAATTTCAGGTTACATTTTTCTTCGAAACTTGTTCATAGATTTTAACATATTGTAGGCCCTTTACAGAATGTTCACAGGAAACATAAGATTTAGAAACGGATTAAGCACAGTCATTACTTAACGCTTAAGAAAATCTTCGTACGAAAGTGGACCGACCCTGCGTTATGCGCGGATTTTCGGCGCGGCACCCCGTACAGTGGGAGTGTCACGGCGGACAACGCGCTCGTACCGAAAGGGTTAATGATCGAGATCGAGCCGCCGGTTCGGATGCGTTGAGCAATCACGCGCCGGCGAGAATCGGCGGAATGCGCTTACATACAATTACGGTGTTGCAGCCGGGACATATCCTTGAATGCATCCACGGGAACGTACGTGCACAATGCACGTAGGACTTTCTAATGTCGGGGAGGAGAAAGGACTCGCGATGTGGCTAATAAATATTGCCGCGTGAGCCACGGAGTAGAAAAGAGTCACGAGCGACCCCGCCGCTCGCAAAAAATTGTCCCGGGATCCCAGGTGCGCCGAATGATCCACGAATACGAGTGCAGCCGGGCAGAGGGATCTAGGATCATCGAGTCGAGCGACTCGGGACAAAACGCGCCGCTTTCGGCGTCGCGCCGGCACGAATTCTCGTGGCCGGTTTGTGGAAATTCCTGGGGGCGATCGTGATCCACGAAATGTCACACAACACAGCTCGCTTCCCCTTATGCAGCCGCGTTGCGCAACCTTCTATTCCCGATCTATTTTTCCCGCGGAACTTCTCTCGGCGCAGTCGACGTCCTTACGTGACGAAATTGCAGGCTCCGCTGCTCCAATTTCGCATTTTCCCACGGCTTTCAATCTCTACAGTAATTTCTTGGAAGCATAAATGGGCGATTTGGGTAGAGGAGATGCGATTGTTCGAGGCTCGCGACTCGTTTTTGTAATTGCAACGCTCGATCGATCGTATCTTCTCTTCTGAAATTGGCCATTTTCGTGCATAATCCGAGCGTCGATTAGGGAGAATTTACTGTACACGGTGTTGGAAAATCGTGCCATTACATAATACGTGCTACGGCGGTTAATTGCACTAATTGTCGCTTTCCGATAAGCACTGGACGTCTTAAAGACGTTCATTTTACGTCCATTTTAGGTCTGGACGTCGTATGCCCTAAAATGGACGTCTTTGAGACGTCTTATCTCAGACGTTAAAAAGACTTCCAATTTGAGACGTCTTTAAGACGTCGTTTAGACGTTCACAGGACGTTTTAACGATGTCCATAAGACGTCTTGATTTGCAACACAGGACGTTTCTAGGCTCCTCATGGGACATGCGGAACGTCTCACAGCAGACGTTCTACACCAGACATTTTTAAGACGCAACCTTCTATTCCCGATCTATTTTTTCCCGCGGAACTTCTCTCGGCGCAGTCGACGTCCTTACGTGACGAAATTGCAGGTTTCGCTGCTCCAATTACGCATTTTCCCACGGCTTTCAATCTCTACAGTAATTTCTTGGAAGCATAAATGGACGATTTGGGTAGAGGAGATGCGATTGTTCGAGGCTCGCGACTCGTTTTTGTAATTGCAACGCTCGATCGATCGTATCTTCACTTCTGAAATTGTCCATTTTCGTGCATAATCCGAGCGTCGATTAGGGAGAATTTACTGTACACCGTGTTGGAAAATCGTGCCATTACATAATACGTGCTACGGCGGTTAATTGCATTAATTGTCGCTTTCCGATAAGCACTGGACGTCTTAAAGACGTTCGTTTTACGTCCATTTTAGGTCTGGACGTCGTATGCCCTAAAATGGACGTCTTTGAGACGTCTTATCTCAGACGTTAAAAAGACTTCCAATTTGAGACGTCTTTAAGACGTTGTTTAGACGTTCACAGGACGTTTTAACGATGTCCATAAGACGTCTTGATTTGCAACACAGGACGTTTCTAGGCTCCTCATGGGACATGCGGGACGTCTCACAGCAGACGTTCTACACCAGACATTTTTAAGACGCAACCTTCTATTCCCGATCTATTTTTTCCCGCGGAACTTCTCTCGGCGCAGTCGACGTCCTTACGTGACGAAATTGCAGGCTCCGCTGCTCCAATTTCGCATTTTCCCACGGCTTTCAATCTCTACAGTAATTTCTTGGAAGCATAAATGGACGATTTGGGTAGAGGAGATGCGATTGTTCGAGGCTCGCGACTCGTTTTTGTAATTGCAACGCTCGATCGATCGTATCTTCACTTCTGAAATTGTCCATTTTCGTGCATAATCCGAGCGTCGATTAGGAAGAATTTACTGTACACCGTGCTAGAAAATCGTGAGCAACTTGAAAACATTTGGCACGGCAGAATTCTTGGCCAATATATCGAACGTTGTTAATAGTACAATGGTGTACCATGTGTTCAGAAACTGTAGACTTTTGCGGTTCTAATTATTCTGTGCACGGCAGAAATAGAACACATACACGCCTATCGTTGGAACGTATAATTAATAAAAAGCAGCAGCGTACGAGTGGCTGTTACACAATGCACACCTTCTTGGAAGTTCAACTATGAATATTATTCTTTCGCGCACTAAACATCGCGGATACTAATCGCCGCGATATGCTGTTGTATATGCAAACATCCGAATGACTAACGCTCATAATTTAAGCTGTCCTTCGTTTTGTTATTCTTATTATAGAATTAGAATGACGTATATCGAAGCTGCTTTTTTTCCTAGAATTATTTATCGTGCGGTAGGGATAAATTTGCGTCGTGACTTTAAGCGCGGACACTTTTGCGCTGTGACCTTTCTCCAGCAAATAAAACAAATACATATACACATAGATTTGCATCCGAAATTCGTATACGAAAATTAGAGTCGCGAGAGAAAGTTCGAATTCGTCGCTAGAGAGGCATTATCGGCATTATCTTTCGCTAGGATCGAGCCGCAGACACTGTCGCGAAGAACTAATCCAATGCAATTGCCACCGTTGAAAGTGATTAATCGAAGCCATAAATCCATAGCAGGGAATAAACGCTGCTCAAGTCGCGACAGAAAGATATCGCGAACGGTAGCAGATGCTTTTCGCTTTGGTCGCACTGCGAGTTGGGTAATCGTCTCGTGGACGGATCAATCGATCGAATTAACGTGTGCTAATGTCAATTTTAATGCGTTGTAATTCGTGCATTTTTATGCAGAGGCTTGGCAGCTCGTTATTTGCGGATGTTAGGCCCGATTAATTTCAAGCGATTCCGAAGGGTCGCGAATCTTGAACAGTAAATTCTCCCGAATTGACGCTCAGCTTGGAAGCAAAAATGGTCAATTTGGGAAGAGAAGGCTCGAATAAAGGCTTTTCCAATACTTTTAACACTAGAACCAGCAAGGAAGTAAAAATCACTGGTTTCCGATTTTTGCTTTTACAATTCCCGATGCAGTCATTTCTTCTCCCTAATTCGCGCTCAGATCTCGCACGAAAATGGACAATTTGGGAAGAGGAGACGCGATTATTCGGGGCATTGCGTCTTTTTATAGTCGTTGACAATCGGTAACTATAAAATAAATAATAATAATCTTGTCTTCCTATATATTGTCCATTTTTGTGCGCAATCTGAGCGCGAATTAGGTATAATTCACTGCAACTGTAAAGGCTCGAATAATCGTATCTTCTCTTCCAAAATAGTCCATTTTTCTAATACTTTTAACACTAGAACTATCAAATCAGTAAAAATCACTGGTTTCCGACTTTTGCTTTTACAATTCCTGATGCAGTCATTTCTTCTCCCTAATTCGCGCTCAGATCTCGCACGAAAATGGACAATTTGGGAAGAGGAGATGCGATTATTCGGGGCATTGCGTCTTTTTATAGTCGTTGACAATCGGTAACTATAAAAATGAGCCGCGAGGCTCGAATAATAATCATATGAAATAAATAATAATAATCTCTTCTTCCCAAATTGTTCATTTTTCTGTGCAATCTGAGCGCGAATTAGGGAGAAATTGCTGCACAAGCTGAGCGTCGATTAGGGCAAATTTTCTGTAATAATTTTTTCCTCGGCGAAGGTCAATGTTTTACTTATTATTATCTGTTAATTATTATTATTATTGTCTGTTAATCTGTCTATCGATGCTTCATCCATTATTGTTCGAAACGTCGCCCTGAAAATTCTTAATTGTACAAATGTGCACGTGCATATATCATTGTCAGACAGTACCATGAATCGTGCGAAGAGACTGGGTTCGACATTTATCATTGATAAAATTCCTTGCAAACTGCTAAGTGATTGATGAACCGAGCCATAAAGAACGAACCATAATTCGTAACGTATACGAGGCAAACTGTTCTCCCTTTGTCAGCACGTTTCAACGTAATGTGGTCGTGTAGATTGTTTTACAGTGACATTTTGCAGTGACAATAATTTAGACGGTCGCGAGACGGGTTTTTTTATCGATCACAAACAGTTCCTTTCGGCGAGTTGTTCTAGAATTATTCTAAAATTTATGAATACGTTTCACAAGCGTTTCAACCTAAATCGTAGAACAAGTATTTTCGTTGAACATGTAAAATTACCATTTCCTTGTGACATGTATGACGTAATTACGTGGACTTCGTCCATACGTCGCCGTCGGCTAACGGTTTAAAGCGATAAAAAAAATTGCGCATTCTATTCTGGACGAAATCTATGATTTTATTCCACCGTGAAAGGGTTGAATATCTCAAAAACTATGAGCCGTTCGCATCCGGAACCGGTCGTTGTCAGATTCGACTTTACAAAGCTCGTGCGAAATCGTGCGAAATCTCATCGAAAAAGCCTAGAGGAGCGCTCTCCTCGTTATAGTTGGTCGATCGATCAAAGTTATATGCCCGTTAATGACCAACGAATTATGATAATTTCGTCGATAAGGCAATTGACGCATTCGTGGAAAATTTTCGCCGACATATCGGTCATCGTTGTTACAACGTTTCGCATTAACCGTCGATATGTATCTGTAAAGAGAACTCGAGAATTTGGAAGTGCGACGAATTCGGCTTTGTTTCCAAACACCAGGTTATCCGAGTCGGATCTCTTTTTATCAGTCGTTCGCGAAATTTGATACTCATCGCTTTTATCGAAATTCTGCGGTGTCGAGTGAAAAAAAAAAGAAGTGACTGATATAATCTCGCATGACAGCTCACCTACATCGATAAGCGTGTATAATATTTGCGGCAAACGATTTGATCTGGAATTTTATTTGTCTCTGTTGTCGCGCGGCTCGATTGATTGGGGGGATAAGCGGCTCGTCGTCGCGATAAGGATACTACACATTAATTGATCGTTAATTATCGCTCGACGCTGGGGGATTTTTCGGTAAATTCCGTTCGTATAACGGCACAGATATATTCGGCGGACGAGCGAATATAACATTTATGCTTCCGTTGTTCCGTTATCTGGTATTTAGTATAAAATCTATGCATGTTTTGCTTCCAGATTCATCATGGGGAAAGCAGAAAAGGAACAAGCAGCTATGGAAAATCCGATGCAGGAATTCACCAGCAGGTATTATTCCGTCATCGATGATTCGTTATTACATAATACGTGCTACGGCGGTTAATTGCACTAATTGTCGCTTCCCGATAAGCACTGGACGTCTTATAGACGTTCATTTTACGTCCATCTTAGGTCTGGACGTCGTATACCATAAAATGAACGTCTTTAAGACGTCTTATCTCAGGCGTTAAAAGGACGTCCAATTTGAGACGTCTTTAAGACGTTGTTTAGACGTTCACAGGACGTTTTAACGATGTCCATAAGACGTCTTGATTTGTAACACAGGACGTTTCTAAGCTCTTCATGGGACATTCGGGACGTTTCATACCATACGTCCTACACCAGACGTTTTTAAGACGTCTTAAAGACGTCTTTAAGGCGTCTTGTGCTATCTGCGTTCTTTTCGGAGCTTTCGATTCAATGACATGACATTTAAATGACCGTAGAGCGATCTACGTCACAATCGATCCAACATGACCGATCATACATACGCGTACGCACACCCAAAAAACACAAGTACGCGCACACAATGCATAATGCTTTACTTAACGAGTACAACCTTAATACCGACGCCGGAAAAAAATTCCAAGTTAAGTGATTTCTGAAGCAAGTCGGAAATCTCCTTGTGTGCTGTGTTATCAAGCTTGATTGATGGCGCCCGATAAAGTGCAGCTCAGAGAATCTGTCAATTTAACTTTGATAGACGGCCCCGATACGGCCGGATCGGCAATTAATTAGCAATAACGTGGACAACTCTCACAATTTTCAACACCGTTTCCGCGCATCGCATCTTGGCATCTTCGCGCGTTCCGATTGCAATAGACGCGCGACATCGCATATCCGGCGCCCCAGAGGACAATGATCGTTCCGATTTACGTTGCCAATGAGATTCTTCGAATCCGTGAAAGTCCGAAATTGCAGTCCCCAGCAATCGAGCACGCGCGCGCACGTGATCGTGTCGCACGTAATCAGAAGCGCTAATGCACCTGCACCGATTCGTTTGTTTCCAGCACCAAGATAGCGCCCGTAGTGATCGGCGAATTCAACGAGAAGGACGAATTGTACGATCCCTTCGAGCATCGCGACAAGAAAAACTCCAACTCGTAAGTTACTATGTATCTCTTTGCGCTTCCGTTTATCGCGAACCTCCCGCGGGAAAGATAAATTCGAAGATGCAAAAGCAACAAAAAACGAACGAGGACGAACAATCGTCGTTGATTCGTGGGTTTAGCGAACGATACGCCTCGCGTTCTGGTCGAACGAGATCGTAGAAGAATCCAAGAGGAGCGAGAGAAAAAAAGGGGAGAAATATTAACGAACAGCGATGTTTCTGTTGCAGCGATGCCGGGGCGCTGGCGCATTTGCTGAAATCGTCCCTGGGCACCGGAATCCTCGCGATGCCGAACGCCATACGAAACGGCGGCCTTTTGATCGGCAGCATCGGCACGATAATAATTGGGTTCATATGCGCCCATTGTGTCCACATACTGGTCCACTCGTCCCACGTGCTCTGCAAGAGGACGAAAACACCTCAGATGACGTACGCCGAGACAGCTGAGGCTGCATTCCTTTACGGACCGAAGCCGGTCAGACCTTTGGCGAACGTCAGTCGAATCTTTGTAAAATCCGCATTGTGCGCCACTTACGTGGGTGGTTCGTGCGTTTACGTGGTGTTCGTCGCGACCTCGATACAGCAGGTAAGATATCTCCTTGGTTGATCTTCTTTGTCTTTCACCGCGAGGAACGTGTCTCGCCGCGCGCGAACGCCAACCTTCGACTGCGCGCGGAACGAGTCACTTTGATCTAGCATTCGAAAATTTCACTGCCGACTTATAAACATCGCGAGGGGTCGTGTGTTCTCGATTAACGATCGAACAGCGGATCTATTCGGGCAACGTGTAAGCAACGAAGGCTGCTTAGGATCGGCGCTGTTTAAAATATGCTTGACGTAACTAGAGATGTTCAAAAATCGGCAACATTGGCTCAAAAATGGCGAAAATTGCGTCAAAATCGCCAACGTTAGCTCAAAATCGGTAAAATTAGCTCACAAATGACCAAAAATAGCTCAAAGTCGCCAACATTAGCTCAAAATCGGCAAAATTAGTCCAAGATATCGCCAAAATTAGCTAAAAAATTATCCAAATTAGCTCAAAATCGACAAAATTAGCTTAACATCGTCAAAATTAGCTCAAAATTGTCAAAATAAGCTCACAAATGATCAAAATAAGCTCAAAATCGTCAAAATTAGCACAAGAATTTCCCAAAATAAGTTCAAAATCGCCAACATTAGCTCAAAATCGGCCAAATTAGCCCAATATATCGCCAAAATTAGCTAAGAAATTATCAAAATTAGCTCAAAATCGACAGAATTAGCTCAACATCGTCAAAATTAGGTCAAAATTGTCAAAATAAGCTCAAAATCGTCAAAATTAGCTCAAAAATTACCCAAAATAAGCTCAAAATCGCCAAAATTAGCTAGAAAACGATCTTAATAGAACACGCGGAGATCTAAATTAGTTAGCAAATAACAATATTTGTACTTTGGAATTAAATGGACTCGAGCACCGACGTCTGAATATTAAATACGCAGCACCGTTGCACGATGAAACAGTTAATCGCACTGTACAATAATTACTCAAACATTGATACTAATTAATCTCGCAAGCGTTCTATTATTTTCCCGATAATTTCGCAGAAATCAATTTTCTTCTGATTTTCTAACGATCACGTTAACTAAAGAGTCGTGGGAATTCATTGAAGCAACGTTTACGATGTTTCACGGTAATTCTTGTTGCACGTATGACGAGAAAAAGGAAAATCGGCCGAATAATCGGCTCGGCTTGATTTTTTACAACCGTGTACGAATTGTAATCTGTGAGATGAGTCATTCATCTCGCGATAATGAGCGCCGATGATTTCATTAAGAAAGGAAATTCGTGTTTCGGTACGACGAGCATAATGATATTTTATCAATCGCTGCGAGATTGTCGAAGGCTTTTTTTTCGTCGCATTTTATATTTATTGGCCCGTTCGATAAGTGATCAGCCAGACGAAATACTTTGAATCATTGCATCGCGAAACGAGGAAATTATAAATCGTACGGCGGCTGACGTACGGCGGCTGACGTACGGCTTTGCAATCGCATCCACGTCGATTAATCGAGGGAAAACGAATAGTAATCGATTCAATAATGCTGGAAATAACCAAGGTGATCAAGTCGAACAATATCCGCGTTCTCTCACTTTCGAGATATATCGTCGTTTAAAAGTTCCGCGTTTTCCCTTGTTCTTTTCCTTGATTTTTCCCAGCCAGTCGAATTTGATTGCGAATGATTTCTTTTTCCGCCGAATGCATAGCTTTTATAGTTCTACGGTATCGTCGATAAATAATATTATAATATAATACTAATAATATTATAATATAATATAATACTAATAATATTATAATATAATATAATACTAATAATATTATAATATAATATAATACTATTATAATATAATATAAATATAAATATAATATAATACTAATTGAAATAATTATACGATCGACGTTTCTGCAAGATAAAATAACCGGTCCAACTACGTCAAACGATATTATCTGACAATAACGACGATTTTTTCCTTCTGCCATTTTCCGCATCGGTCGGTGGAATGATTATTTTATTTCGCGGCGACGTTACATGGACCCAGACGAACATCTCTCAAGGATGAACGTTTTGGAGGAAGAGTTCTGCTCGAAGAAAATTGCTGTTAACATTTCTTCAGATAAAATCTTCTCGTTGCATATTATTTCGAGGATTATATCTCTTATTATATTTCAATCAAAGAAGTAAGAAATAATTCATTGCTGGGAGAATTGCAATTGTCCCGAACGGATCGATATTATTTTTATTCTGAAACGGATCATTCAAATAGTTATTTCTTATTTTCTTTAAAAATAAGAACGTATGCGATAGTTTGTTTTCCCGGGACACCCTGTATTATAGACATCCTTACTAATTGTCCAAAGATTGTTATAAATAGGGTTCAGGGTTGTTATCAATAGCATTCTGTCTACGCTTAATATTATGTATACATAACGCAAACATATGAAAGAATTTGTCACCGTTTGATTTCAGGTGGCGAACTATAACAGCGGCTTGGACATATCATCCCGCTATTATATTCTCGCGTTGCTGCCAGCGGTATTGCTCTTGGGTCAGATACGAAATCTGAAGTACATGGTGCCGGTTTCCATGGTCGCCAATGTCTGCATGATGGCCGGCTTCGCCATAACCCTCTATTACATTTTCAGAGACATACAACTGCCAGCACCGAACGTTAAATTGTTCTCGTCGGTCTCGCAGTTGCCCACGTTTTTTGCCACGGTGATATTCGCGATCGAAGGTATCGGCGTTGTAAGTACCATTTTACCAACGTATAGCGCGTAATCATAGCCTGCATAATTATAACAAGACAATAGCACAGATAACAAGACTTAGCAAGATGTCATGTTTGTATATATTTATACTAGAAACGATAGGAAGTGTGAAAGAGGGTTAATAAGCTGAAGGAGGGCTAATAATTTGTCAGCGGCAACACATTGTTAGAAAGAGAGAGAGAGAGTTCTGTAAGAATTGTCGAACTAGGGTCTTTGATAGATTTACGATATGATCTGAAGATGCTCGTGGCCTCAACAATGAGCGTATATCATCAACCTAAATATTAGGGAGACCGAAAAGTTATGTCGTTTGTTTACATTAAATTGAAACAGATAAATGTGCGCAGAAACGACATTACTTTCCGGTCCTCCTAATTTAAAATAGTATATGTATATATGTACAATAAAACCTGGCAACGGACGACGGTTGGAGACCACTTGGGTCTTCCGGCTATCGGGTGTCTTAGGTTGCCGATCGAGACAATGTATGTTTGAATAAGGCAAGCGGCCCGACGTCGTCTTGCCAAAGAATTGAGACTTTGTTCCCGAAGGATTTGACCACGTGGCCAGTGGGGAAAGGCGATGCCTTTTGATAAGAGGCATTACCCCGGAACCGTCGCTTGGGAAGAGCCCTTACCCCAGAACTTTCGCTTTCCTAATATAAATTATATATTAATATATTCCTAATAAATTAATTATTTATTAGGAATATATTTTATAATTAATTATTCCGAATTCCTAATGAATTATATATATATAATATAATAATAATATATAAAAAAAATGATATTATTTTATTATTTTATTTTATTATTTAATATTTATATTATTTCATTATTTTATTTTATTATTATTATTATTATTATTGTACATATATATATAATACACAATACAGACAATAGACAATTTGGGAAGAGGAGATGCGATTATTCGAGCCATGCGTCTCGTTTTTATAGTTACGAATTGTCTATAATTATAAAAACGAGCCGCAAGGCTTGAACAATCCATTTTTGTTTCCAATCTGAGCGTCAATTAGGGAGACATTACTGTATATACGTATAATATATATGTATAATATATTACATATAATATAAACAATTAGAATTATTCTGAGATATTGGACCGAATAATTTACTAGATATTGAGTTGGTAAAATTTTGAAAAATTTTCCATCTGGCTAGAATAACCAAACATGAAAGAATTTTTAAACAATGCATTTCGTAGATCTCGGCAACTTATAAGCGTACCGAAAATTTCATTGATATTGATAGTTAAGTATTGAAATTGCAATCGTGAATTGCAATCGATTGCAGTGTATCTCGAGGAGAAGTGCACTAGAAACGAGGCTGGGCATTTTCCAAATATATTTAATTAAACAAATACTTTTAAGCGAGACTTCGTAAACGATCTACTACTTGTGATTAATGAAATTACTTTTGCGCAGGTGATGCCCGTAGAAAATACCATGCGGAATCCCGGACACTTTCTTGGATGTCCGAGTGTTCTTAATATAACGATGACGATTGTGGTGTCCCTCTATGCTGTATTGGGTATATTCGGTTATTTGGCGTACGGTGAAGACGTACGGCCGAGCATCACGCTAAGCCTGCCGACAAATGAAATGTAAGCTCGAAACATACGAAATGAAAAATCGTATTTTGGAATAAGATAAAGTCTCTTGCCATTGTTTACGAAACTCTGTAGGTTAAATACTAAACTGAATAATAATAAATAAACTTTCGTTATTATTTATTATTTGTAAATAAATATTATTATATATAATGTTTTATATTATATTATATTATATTATATTATATTATATTATATTATATTATATTATATTATATTATATTATATTATATATATAATTATTAATATTTATAAATATTGTATTATATAATATTATTATTGAATACTATATTTATTTATTACTATATAATTTTTCGCTAAATTGGAATCTTTCCACATAGAAGCAAATAGACTGCGAATTTTATGCATTTGTGACGAAAATGAATAGGTCCAGTACAACTAATTACGATTGTTAAAAGAGAAAATATATTTTCATCTAATTTGAATTTCTTAGAATTGTCTCAAATCATTTTTATTTCGCATAAAGATCCGCAGTCTAGAAATAAGAATATAGAGACGCCTGTCTCTCTTAGTATAATCAAAGAAATTACAACGAAGGAAATCTTACAGATTAGGTCAAGCCGTGAAGATACTAATCGCCGTAGCTGTTCTGTTCACCTACGGTCTCCAGTATTTCGTTCCAATGGAGATCATATGGTCGTCGATCAAGGACAAGTGCAGCCACAAGTATCAAACCTTGTGCGAAACGCTGATGAGGATATTTATGGTTCTGTTCACAGGCAAGCGATTTCTTTCTCTAATACTTCGACATCGAATTTCTATTGTTACGATTGTAGAATAAAATATCCACGAAACGGGCAAATTGCTTAAAAAAAAAAAAATAAAAACACCAGAATTCGTCGGGAACAGCGTTCCCGATTTCTCGAATCGAATCGTTCGTTACACGGAATAGATCGCCTCTGTCGGCGGTAACGAATGAGAATGGATATTACAACATTTCTGCGATAACAAGACACGATTATTCTTCTTGCTATGGACCGGTCTCCGGGATCGGCGTGTTCCAGTCACGCATGTTGCTTTTCTAAGAAAGACAGAGAGAAACGCGAACGGCTATGGAACGGCGGAGGCGCGCGTCGGAATAGCAATCACGGCGGAGTGTGTCAGGAAACTACCTGTTAGAGGTAGTTCTCTAGCATCGTGACTCACCGTTCAGTGACTCGTATCGACATGTCGTGCTTGGCCAGCTCATTGACAATTTATGGCTTCATATTCATTGCATCGGTGCATTCGACACCTGAATGCGTTGGCCGTCCAGCTTTTATTTACGATAGATAGAAAATCATCCGGGCACACGTTATCACCGTCGATGTAACGATGATGTACAGCAGGGGTGTCAAACTCAAAAGCTAACTTGGGCCAAATAAACGATGCTTAACTTTAGGTGGGCCGTAAAAAAAAAGATCAATGTTCATAGAAACAAATATTTTTATTTTGATTAGTACATTGTAATAAACATGTATAAAGTTAAATTATTGTTTACGTCCTGATACTTGACATCAAAAATGTTCATCTCGGGCCGCGAGTTTGACACCCCTGATGTACAGTAATGTCTCCCTAAGTGACGCTGACAATAATGGAGAATTTGGGAAGAGGAGACACGATTGTTCGAGCCTTGCGGCTCGTTTTTATAATTATTTGACAATTCGTAACTATAAAAACGAGACGCATGGGTCGAACAATCGTGTCTCCTCTTCCCAAATTATCCATTATTGTTTCCAAGCTGAGCGTCAGTTAGGGAGACGTTACTGTACTGCGCGCAGCCGAACGAGAAGCAAATGTCTCCCTTACTGACGCTCAGATTGTCCACAAAACTGGACAATTTGGGAAGAGGAGATACGATTGTTCGAGCCTTGCGGTGTTTGTTGTTATAATTACGAATTGTCAATAACTATAAAAGGCTCGAATAATCGTATCTCCTCTTCCCAAAGTGTCAATTTTTGTGCACCGATGCGCGAGATTACGAGACACGTTTCCTTGGCGATTGTTCGGTCAAACTGAACTTTCTAGCATTTAAAAAAATACTCAAGTAATTTGCCCGAATGTTTTAAAGCTCTTTTCGTATTAAATAGTTGCCGAACATTTCTGCGACCGAATTTACATACCTGGCAACCTCGTAAAAAAGTGAAACGCGCTCGAACAACCTCGAGAACAATCGTGAGATCGTTTAACCTTTTAGGTACGGCTGAATTCTGCGCGAGGCTATTTCTCTGGACGGTAGAGTCTGATATGTACTGTACAGAGTCTGATACTGTATATACAGGGTGTCCCAAAAATGTCTCGCAATTCGAAAGTGGCGGGTTCCTCGGGCCATTTGAAGCAACTTTTTCCTTTACAAAAATTTTCTCCGAGGCACCGTTAACGAGTTATTAACGAAAAATAGTGACCAATGAGAGGCGAGCTCGGCTGGCGCGAGGCGATCGAGCCAATGAGCGGAACTGGGCTTCGCGCGCTGGTTGGCTGGGCCGCCCGCGTCAGCCGTACTCGATTCTTATTGGTCACTGTTTTTCGTTAATAACTCGTTAACGGTGCCTCGGAGAACATTTTTGTAGAGGAAGAAGTTGCTTCAAATGATCCGAGGAACCCGCCATTTCCGGATTGCGAGACATTTTTGTGACACCCTGTAGACTGTTGTAAATCGATGTGAAGACAAAAGAAATGTGAAACAATGCAATGAAGACGATTATTTGGATCAAACGATGAGCGAGTGAGCTATTAGAGGAAGCCACTATAGTGGCGCGTCGTGCCTAAAAGGTTAAATAAAAGATCGTGTTCTTTCTTGTTACAGTTGTGGTGGCGCTGCTGGTTCCTCAGCTGGAGCCGTTCATTTCTCTGGTGGGCGCCGTATTTTTCTCGGTGCTCGGCATCAGCATTCCAGCGATCGTGGAAACGATATCCTGCTGGGAGGGCCATCTGGGCACGTTCAAGTGGAGGCTCTGGAAAAACATCGTGCTTCTGCTATTCTCGACGTTCGCGTTGATATTCGGTTCGTGGATCTCCATAGAGGACATAATAAAGATTTATCGCAACTGAGATTCGCGGGACTTTGACTCGTGTCCGCCCGTGAAAAGACTTGCGTTCGAACACGACGCCTCCGGTCTCGTCGAGACCAGAATTCGGTAAACGATTTCGTAACGTTCGTGCTCCGAACGTGACCGTCCTGGTCACGATCGCCGTGTTCCGCCCGCCGCAGTGTGTCGCGCGACGTATAAAACTCGAATAACAAAGGAACGCAGACTTTAATGTTGCCCACGATGTTTTACGAATCTTACTAATTCGTTCGGTTAAACGTTTATCAACTCGGATCGAACTTTACAAAAGATTACCGAAAATAATCTCCTCGATTTTCGGTACGACAATTTATGGAACTTAGTTCTTAATAGCTTTGCGTTGACGTCAATTTAAGCTGTTCGACTTTGCCCGAAGGAAGTTGATCAGTGTTCGTTCGGCGACAAATCACAATAGCGAGTATCGTCGAAAGGATTTTTATTTTACGAACGATCCAAATCGCTTCGAGCTTTTTAAATGAAACTTATATTTCCTTCACACGCCTGTCGACGTATCTTCGCATTCTCTTTAAAAAAAAAAAGAAGCATCAGGGCACCTAGATCGATAATTAACTGGTTCAGAAGTGACGAGTTTTGTCCGCCGCGCCGTTCACCGTCGCAACTCGGACGCGGGGAACATCCAATTCGGACGTTTCTCATGTATATTTTTGATATTTATTCCGACTGTTTACTTAAGGTGTGCTCCTTTTCTCTTTAGCGGCCGTAAACGTTACGGTTTGATCGATTGTTATTAAATTAGCTCGAGCATCGTTACCCCTCGCATCTCTCAGTATTCTTTTCGCATGAACTACGTGGAAATGTCTGTGAGACAGAGTGTGACATCGTTCAGAAGTCTGGCAAATAGGATAAATATTCATTGTAAATATTCGGGAACTCGCGTTGGGAAGCGCGATAACTGTGCGCGAGGTGACTTGTCCAGTGAATGAACCCACGAGGCACGTGTGCTGTTAACCCTTCCGGTGCTGATTATTATTTTATTAAATTATTATTATTATATTATTACTATATTATTATATTGTATTACATTATATTATTATAGTATTGTATTATTAATATTATTAATATTTTAAATCAGAAAGTGTAACAATGAAAAGGTTACGCTTGCAGTTAGTATTCAGAAATGATTTGAAATCCTTGGAACAATATTGCTAGAAGCGAGTCGATTAATTATCTACTGATAAACTGATCGAATCGAGTAGCCAACATTTATAACATTAAATAAATAATATATTATTAAATAATAATTATTATTATTTATAATAATTTATAATATAATAATAATAATTATATATATTATTAATAATTATAATAATAATAATTTATAATATTAATAATTATTAAATAATAATACATTAAATAAACTGCAAATCATTTCGGAGGAGGAACTTGAAAATAAGAACTGTTGTCGTGTACAGTAAATGCGCACCAATTTGTAAATAGTAACAAGAAAAATGGTTTAATAGGTGTTAATTTTTCTTGCTTGCTTAAGCAACATTCGTTCGCTGGACGGCGATAATTCGGTCGACCGGTCACCTTGCACATATTCGATGCGTTGTTGTCATGTTCGAGAGAGAGAGAGAGAGAGAGAGAGAGAGAGAGAGAGAGAGAGAGAATGAAGTTGAAATAGAAAGAAATAAGAACGACTTTTATAGAATAGATACACATTTATTAAAAAGGATATTACGCGATCGACACTGTGCCAGCCCTCGAAAATACAGGGTCTAGTTTTTAGGATTAACCTAATCGAACGGCGTGAATGCATACAGCGCGCCTGCCACTGGCTAAAAACCTGTTTTGTTACAGTATTCATCGAAATTCTTCAGCATTCCTCGTTCCGGCAGAGAATGAGATCATTGTCGTTTGCAATATCATCGTATTAGGTATATAAGGGTACCAGTTAGCATGTAGTTTACTATACTTTTAGTAAGACAAATGTATCGGTTCGCATCTAATGTGATTTCTTTTTTTAATGTTTCGCCTGACCATGATGGATTTATCATAGTTTCTAATAAATAAATATCGATCGCGAAGAGCGATAGTGCTTTTACACGTTTTGTTATAAGTATTGTTACACGGTGAATGTTTTGCGAAGAATGACATGGAACATCCGACTTCAGAAGCTCGCTAAAGGAACTTCAGATTTTGACTGAATCGTTTATGACACGCTGTCGCATAATTGTACATACAAATGGCGCGCAGTTAAGCGAAAGAGATCGAAGTCGAGTGGTAAAAAGAAACTGTGGGAGAAATGTAAATAATTAAATTAAAAAAATTAGAAACAAAAAATTGAATTACAAAAACAATAATTGAATAATAATTCTGCGTTACACTTTCAGTTCCGTGTAGTCCGCGTTTAGCGTGATAATCGACAAGCAGAGGTGTGCAACAAACGGGTCTCTTTGTGAAATGTGATCACCGTGTTCGCACGTCTTCCATTCTACGAGGAAGGGTGCACGCGTTGAAATCTCTCGAACACGTGTACGGGCCGTCGCGAAGGCCCACGGGATCTGTCGTACAATTGCGAGTTCGACGATATTAATATCGGTTCGCCTGTGGTCTCCGTCGATTCCACTTTGCACCACGTCCCAGTGTACAAAAGTAGACCGACCAGAACCATGTAAATCCCTACTATCAAGGGCATCAGTTGCAGAAAGTGAAAGAGATTTAACAGCCGGATTGTTTGATACGCTTGCGATGCTATTTTAAACGTCGACGTGGTTCCCTGTAAAGTATTGATTATATTTGTACCGCTTCGAAAACTAGATTAATTTATATTGTAATTTATATTGTAACGCGACGAAATACCGTGCTTCCAGGCACGCGGAGATATTATCCTGTGTGACGAAAAATAGCGAGAAGCGATCAGATTGCACAAGAAAAAAAAACAAATATAAGAGAAATAAAATATTTTGAAGATACTTTGCTTTTGACTTGTTCACTTAGCATTGAACCGTTCGAGTTCAATGACGTCGGTCTATGTGTTTACGTATATTTGCAAGAGAGATTAGTCGCAATTATAAAGAAATATAAAAAATTCTTCAATATTTGGATGTACTAAGATCACCATTGCTGGTGATCTCTGAAATCTCTGAAATCATAATGATAATAATATATAATATATAATATATAATATATAGTATATAGTATATAATATATAATATATGGTATATAATATATAGTATATAGTATATAATATATAATATATGGTATATAATATATAGTATATAATATATAATATATAGTATATATTATATACTATATAGTATATAATATATAATATATAGTATATATTATATACTATATATTATATACCATATATTATATATTATATCATAATGTCATAATAATAATGAATATATTGAGTGAATTAATATTTATGATGAATATAAATTTTTACGCGCGCCTCCGAACTCGTGAAACGTGTCCAAACGATGTACAATGTTTGAAAAAAGCTTACACTCGAGAACCACACCAGAGGAAAAGTGCCTTCGCTAACGTTCGCGAGAAGATCGAGCGGTTGTTTAATCAACTCCACGTTCAGTTGTGACTTCTTCACACCCTCGAGGGGAAATCCAGTGTATGGTTCGATGACAACATACATCGAATGAAGTTCTTCGACAGGTTTCAAACCGCCGGCATATGCGAGAAGTTTCGGGTCACCGTGAAGAAAATGCGGTTCCGAAACTATTAAAGGTGCTTTCTGCAAAGTATAAATCACGGAGATCGCAAGATAATAGACGATGGACTTGCATGAAGAACCGCCGGTGTTAGAAAAGTACCCGGATCAAGAGCAATATGCACACTACACTGAAAAACCTTGACGACGTTTTACAAAATTTGCCTTTGTTCTTGAGAATTTACTGTACTTGTAATAAACAGTTGAATATTATTATTTTCAAGGCGCGACCGTGGCTTGCTCTCTAAATGTAGAACAATGCTTGGCACATATTTTACATAAGAAACGAAAGTCCGTTTTGCAAACAGATTTCTATACTTTCTCCGATTCCGGCAGCTCTCCTTGTTAAACGTAATACGATAGTGTCGCACGATTTTTATGTAATGTTATATAATAGAAAATAAGATTGCCTGCTGGCATTCGGTCGCATCGTACAAGCCCTCTTGCAGGCATTTTGCTGAATCATTCTTTATTGGACAGTAACACTGCGAATTGTTCAGATACCACACGCGTTCCTGCACGGTATATTTCCATCCTATCATGCCATGTATAGTAACATCCCTGTCGTAATCAGCTTCTATACTCCTGTCGTTTGAACGATGTACAATTATTATATATATCATTATTATATTATTATTATTATTTTATATTATTATATATACATATGATTTATTATTTTCAGTTAACATATATTAGATTGTAGTATCGTCTCATTATAGTCATACAATTGGAATAATTAGCACGGTGTTGAAGACTTTATATTATTTATATAATAATATATTATAATATAATATAATATAATATATAATATAATATAGTATAATATAATATAATATAATATATAATATAATATAGTATAATATAATATAATATAATATGATATATAATATAATATATAATATAATATATAATAATATATTATTTATATAATAGTTTATATATTCCGACCTGCATAGATCCGGCGAAAACATTGTAACGTAAGATAATCGTTTCAGCAATGGCGCCCAAGTGATGCTGTCTCTCCCTTGGACTTTATTACACGGTTCTGGCCATAGTTCTTGCTCTCTTTCTCCCATGAAAGAAGTTGTGTCGCCGAGTAGACTTAGATTTTTGAAACCTCTGTTAACGGTGTATGGCCCACGGATGGTATCGTTTGTCTGGTTGTTACAGAAACCTGGTACATATCGCTACGTTCATAGGACCTGGGTCCACCGTTTTATCTTTTCCTCGTGGTACATAACTCACCTTTTGGAACAAACTGAACAGATAGACATCGTCTTCGTCGGTCGCTCGTAAGACCGGTGGCCGTTTACTACTCGCCAACTGCATGCATATGAGCTTCAAGTCAGGATACTTGACTCTGTTGCATGTTACCTTTACTCCGTTGAAGAGTATGTCGGTGCCGCGAGCCTTCATAAATATACTACTACGATTTGGAAATAATTTGGGCAAGTGATTTCCGTATTGTTGCATAAAATTTGGAGGTAGGCCCGATAGCTGTTGAAGGACGTTAAAGATGACTTCATT
This sequence comes from Megalopta genalis, assembly GCF_051020955.1. NCBI lineage: Eukaryota > Metazoa > Arthropoda > Insecta > Hymenoptera > Halictidae > Megalopta > Megalopta genalis. The sequence goes on from NC_135018.1 coordinate 1,300,109, forward strand.
AAATTATATTTATTATTATTTTTATGACTTTATTAAATTATATTTAATATTTTTGTATCGATAATACGCAAGATTCGTAGCTGCGAATTGGATAATAAACACGATTTTGTCACTGATTTTTCTACGAAATAATTGCAAATAATTGTTGCTTGTTGTTGTACTACAGTAAAATCCTTCTTAATTGACGCACAAAAATGGACAATCCGAGCGTCAATTAGGGAGACTTTACGAAGGGATTAGGGAGACTTTTAATTTCGAATCAGATCCAGCTAACGTAAATTTTGCATACTTTCGGAGACCGTAGATTATGACGTTGCCCGTTTTCCTTACCGCGTTCACGAAGCCCACGTATAACGGATTTAGTATCGTGACTTTATCGCGACTAGATTCTTTCACGCTTTTTTCCTTGTTGAAAGTGTACATTGTTCTTGTAACGTATGTTATTTCGTCCATTTCCTCGTCTATTTCTTGCACATATCTTTGGAAGTTCTCGCTTTTCACGAAGAAAAATGTAAATTTGGGAGAATGCAATTAGGGAGAAATTACTGTGGCAATTTTTAGAAAATTTGTCACTCTTACTTGTATACGTAAGGTCCATGTTCGACCAGATTCGGCTTTTCTCCGCGCATTATTTCGTCGGGATTCGTGACATTAAACAAATAACATGAGAAAGTTAACGATAAAGGCGAGATATACGCCTTATAGCCGATTGAACCTTCTACCAGTGGCAGATTCTAAAAATGATTGTTTTACAATGTGTATACGCTTATATAATAATTATTGGGTTGGCAACTAAATAACTGCCGATTTCAGTTATAGATGTCTCTCACTCCCATTTTTATGATATCCGTAAATGTTATATTATAAAATTATTATTATTATTATGTTATTTTTTATTATCCGTGAATGTTAGCAACTGGACAAATTGAATGCAGCGGTCAAGGGAAAGCGACCAGAATTGGTTAATCGTAAAGGTGTCATTTTCCAGCAGGACAATGCTAGGCCACACACGTCTTTGTCCACTCGGCAAAAATTGATGGATATTGGTTGGGAATTGATGTTACACCCACCGTATAGCCCTGATCTCACGCCATCGGATTACCATTTATTTCGATCCCTGGACAACTCCCTTCGTGGTAAAACTTTTAACGATGATGACGCTGTAAAATCTCACTTAACTCAGTTTTTGGCCGAAAAGGATCGGACTTTCTACGAGCGTGGAATTTTCAAGTTGTCGGAGAGATGGCAAAAGGTCATCGAACAAAATGGAAAATACATTACAGATTAAACTTCGTTCCAAGTAAAAAAAAATTTTTGATTTCATTGTACAAATCGGCAATTACTTAGTTTTGCCAACCCAATACATGCGATATAATAATGGTACTTACTGCTTGCATTGTGGACAATATAAAAGACGTCATGTATTGTTCGATGTAAAGTAATAGACCACACGCAAATAATATGATTCCAATTGCACTGACGAGAATCATTGTTCGTTTATATTCACTTGTTGTCGCAAAAGAATTCGCAATATTTTCGTCATTAATTGGTTACTATTATTATTGTATAAGTTATTATTATTATTCAATTATTATCCGTTCGTAACTTGATCAACGTACTTTATGCTTTGTTTTCGTGTATTTTAATTTATTATAGATTGTAATTTTTGTGTTCGTTTGAGCAATCGCAATAAACCGCGTTTGCACTGCAGACAGCGTGTTTCCAATAGTGCCAGCTAACGATACTTATAATATTTTCATGCGCTTCTGCAGATTTACGTACAAGCGTACACGATCATATTAATTCTTTATAACGTCGGTTATATCACTCAAACAAATCTGATACCATGAAAATAGAAATTGTTTCTTTTACGCTATTCGTCCTTTGCGATCGATACTCTACATTCTACGTGCATTAATAGCGTCGAGATCGTATATTTTTCTATTCGTGTTTGATAAATCATTGAAAGAAGCGGAAATAATTTTTGCAAGGAACATTATTAGTAATTAATAATAAAAAAACTACCCAGCGTAGTTTTCGTTCAAACTGCGATAACTCAGGACTAATAAAACACGCATGAACTTTTAGACGATCGTCATAAACGGGAGACTTTCCATTTTAAGTGATCGAAGTCATTAATTATATCTTCGTAATTTAAATTCTCAAGTTTGAGTTACATTTACTTGAGTTAATTAATTATTTAAGTTAATTAATTTTTTTGAGTTAAATTTTAAAATTTAATTTAAATTCTCATGTAGATAATAATGTTAAATTAGATCATATATTTTTTTCTGAGACATAATAGTACATGAATCATTTTTTATATATCTTGATTTAGAGAAACTACCACCTGTAGATATAGCAGTAATATTTTTTAAAGGAACATATTTAAGGACACGAATCTTCAATTTTATTTATCACATCGGAACATTGAATTGATATTGCACACGACGACATCTTTACTGTATATCACAAAATATTTAAATTCCATTGAGCAATTTGCTTCACTGATTCGCTAAAGTGTGTAACTAAGGTGAGGGTGGGCGATTCTAACCTTGAATATCCCTAAAACCGAAGATGACAGAGGCGAATAATTATTAGATTCATATTCAGTATATTAAAATCTATAAATATGCTCTGTTACGTATCGAAACGTGAAACAAGCTTTAAACAATCTTGTTTGTTATTGTTTTCAACTGTTTTATCAACAGATACGTGTTACTGTTAATTCGTGCGCCCCTTTGTAGGTGGTTCGGCATCGCGCAATGTGGAGCCAGGCATCGTTCATGCTGGACAACAGTAGCGACAGGGAAGGCTCAAATGTCTTGATTAAATGACTGTTAGTTTAGTTTTGTTAAGGATTCGTATTTGTTCAAATTCGTCGGCACCGAGACAATTTTTGTTTGCCAACATATTCCAATCGATAGTAATTTTCTGTTACGCTGACCGTGATCTGTAACACATAAAAAGCATTGCTGGAAGAAGTACGGTCACGGTCGACATAACCTATCCAATCATTGAACGCTTGTGTTTTAACCGCGATTTGAAATAATGGCTATGAACGAAGATTTCAATTTCGCTGAGTTGTGTAGGCTTTGTTCACTGAAAAGCAGTCACCAGCTCCAAATTTTTGATAAGGAAGGCGAGCAGCGGCAGTTACTATTCAAAATACGTTCCTGTATACCTACTGTGGTGAGTCAAAGATGCTTTCATTGTGGCCCACTTAACAGCCTTTCCATACAATTTGAGTTATAATCGACTGCGTTATACATTTATGTAATCGGACGCAGAAATCTGTTTTCCGCAGTGTCGAGATTTTGTTAAATATCATCGATCACAGAAATCTAAACACACAAGTCTCGCATTGTCATAAGTACAGCTGTTTGAAGATTTAGTCACAAGTTTTGCTTTATGGTGTATTAAAGTTTTAAAGGAACAGGGCATAACTCTGAGCACAGTATAAACTTGTCGTAAGGTCTATTAGAGAGATGTTAAAAATGTAATGTTTCGATTATTAATGTTAGCTTGAGCTTGTTGGACTATTTACGTTGCACGATGGCACAGGATTTAGGATTTTGATCGAATAAAACCAAAATTTGGCTTTGCGGGGAATTAATATTTATCTGGTTATACTTATATGAATGCACAAAGCACAATCTATTTTTGTATTAAGCGAGATTTCTTATATTTTCTTTCTTTCTTTAGGCTACGTAAGAATGCAGATTTCATTAGACGAGTTGAATCAAGTATCGAAAACTAGACGTTATCGTTTTCAGGAAAATAAGAAGAATCTCATTTATTTTCATATTTCAGGAAAATTGGATAGAACCTTTATTTTTTGAACCTTTATTTAAACCTTTATTTTGGTTTGATACGGATTTGAAAATGTTACTTTCCAACGCTGATTTCTATCAATTGTAGCAAAAAAGAATATGCTTGCTAGAATGAAAAAAAATTATTTTGCAATCATTCTTCTAGTTTCTTACAATATATTTGCACAAATAAAGTGGTTGGTTAATGTTTCTCGTAAAATCTGTACACAAAGGATAATATTATGAATATTTACGACGCACATTATTTTGTTAACGTAATTACGTTTTAATTCTCAACATAAAAGTATTTTTACATTTCAAACGACGGATAACGCACCGCTGAAAATAAAGTACTGCGGCAAATTGGCATAATTGCGATAATCGATTAAAAATAAATCACTAACACACACGCGCGATAAATCGGAACGAAATTATATTCCGATTTTATTTTTTACGAGCAACGCACTGAAATAGTTAATGAATTGCAGATAACTAAAGAGGATGGACTACCAAAAAATATCTGCCAGAGATGCGTGTATAAACTGGATATGTTTTATGAGTTTCGTGTGAGCTGTATGACCACGGACACGGTGTTAAAAAATTACGCGGATAGCTTGAAGCATCTTGCCGCATCGGTGAATCAGGTAAGTACATAATATTTCAGTTTTCTTTGCTGGGTCTTTATTGCAAGCAGAACAATTTGTACTTGCCTATTTTATGCGGGGTGAATCTCGTAACGTAACGACATAAAAAAACCTCATAAAATATTCGTCGTACGAGAATATGTTTCGGATGGTAGTTGCATGGTTTACAAGGGGACATATAGTACTGAAATTAGCTTTACGCGATTTTGCTCTTTTGTCGAAACACGAAGGTCACCGCGTCAGTTTTTTATGTGGAATCGTTTACCTTTCTTCCCGAATTCGGATAAAGCATTAAATTCTATACAAGAAAAGTATTATTATTATTATCTAAAGTAAAGCGTTGATTAACGGTCTTTGTTAATATTTTAATAGCTATTTGGTACAATACTTTTTAACGTAGATATTCGACGCTTTATCCGAATTCGAGAAGAAATATAAATCAATCCATTTAAACAATTGAAAGCGATCCCCATATTTTGATGAAGAAGCAAAATAACGTAAAACTGATTACAGTAAAACCATGCAACTCTTAAAACATTTTTTCGTACAACGAATATTCGATGAGTTATTTGATGTCGCCATGTTGCGAGACACCCTGTACATGCTTCCATCGGCATCTCTACTTCAATTTATGATACACGTGCAAATTGTAAAGCAAATTTACGTTATCGAAACATGTAATTATAAAACTAACTGAATTCGCACATTTAATAATAACAACGTATCCACGAAATTCGTATCGCGTAAACGAGTAGAAGTAAACTCGACGCGCTATGATCTATCAAATAAATAGTAATTATTCTATTTTTATCAATTTAGTATTATTCGTTTAATCTTATTTAATCTATGTTCACAAATAACATACCGTATTTTAATGAAATTAATTTTTAACGATCTTGAAGTACCGTATAAATATTCTCAGGGCAAAAAGTTCAATTATTTTCATCACTCAGCGCCCAAGTAAAATGATTTTCTCAAGATAGACAGTACTGAAGATGAAATGAAATTAGAATTTCGTTAGTGGTACGTGGTTTAACCGTGGTTTACTAGAATGTTTAGCCCGCTATTTTATCGGGTACAATATTCAAGCTGTATCAGCGACGAACAATATCTAGATACATAACATTATCGAATGAAATGTTCCCGAGTTGTAATTTACGTCCGCATTAGTTACATACAATTATAATTATCCCACGCGCATTTCTGTACACAGGTCCTATGTAGAGAAATATAGGTATTTCTCTACATAAGACCCGTGTACAGAAATACGCGTGGGATATAATAAGAGAATAATAGAAATACCTATTTCTCTACATAAGACCTGTGTGTACAAAAATACGCGTGGGATAATTATAATTGTATGTACCTATTAATGTAGACGTAAATTACAACTCGGGAACATTTCATTCTCGATAATGTTATGTACTATTCCAACCTACATGGGTCCTTCTCTCGACGAGAAAAAAACTATTTCCAAAACCCCAAAAAAACCTCTTTAGAACGACTTGTTACTCGCATGTAAACGTTACACGCGGTTCAACGGCTGTGAAAAAACATCCGAGTCACGGCGCGACGAGCAAGATTCGCGAAACGGCCGACAAGTATAATAAAATAATTTCGCGTCACAGCTGAAAAAGGACAAAAAAAAATGGAGTAACGGACCCGCTTCGTATTTAAAACCCGGCGTTAGGGATACTACTACTCGCCCCCGTTCGTGTTTAAGAGACTTAAAAATTTCATTTAGCGTGTATAGCCGGGCGCAACGGGGCAAATAAAAGACGCGCGTGCGAGGGTAATTCAATTTTCCAACATTTCTTGTTTGCGCCACACCTGAAGAATCCAATTATGCGCGGCGCCGAATGTAAATTCGCCAATTATACCGAGGCGCAGCCGTACACGGTGTACAACAGACACACGCGTGTACACATACCATTTGAATAATACGATTGAAACATTCGATAACCGAGGGACAGTGAAATTATTCATAACGTTCCGCCGCTAAATATATAGCGGCGGACGGCGGCGTACGCGCGATTCATAGCGCGCGCGGGGCCCTGTTTACGGTTACCAGTTTATTTGCTTCTAATTGATTTCACGAGACATCGGACACGTTTAAACTCCGCGTGGCCACGTGCTTTACGACTGGGGGGAGAACAAGTGCCGTACAAACGGAGGCGACAACGCGCTTAATAAAGGTACATTAAAACTCGTGACGGCGGAGCCGCCGCCGCCGCCGCGCGCGGGGAAGAATCCGCGTCGCGATGCCGTGTGGAGGAGGTTCGCTAATTTTTTTCGGTTCCGCCGGATGGGGTGCGCTGGGCGGGTGAAACTAAGTTGGCGGCTAAGCGGGTGGCTAAGCGGCCGGGGGAGAGATCGGGCGGCGAGGCGGGTGGCACCGGAGGAATTTATAGTCGTACAAGCCGGACACGGATAGCCGGGGAACCGGGTTATCCGAGTCGCGCGCTCTCCGTACGTATCCTCTAGGAAGTGTACCGGTGACTCTCTTTACAAGCTCATAAACTCCCGCGGCAATTTCCGACACGACGCGTTAAAGTGAGTTTATGCGTCGGATGGGTGGCCGACACGAGTTCCACATTTCGAGCCCCGCGTAAAAAGCCCTTTACGCGACACGCGCTCGCGTCCTGCTCTGGTGTGTACCACCTATACGAGCCGCCTCCTCCTCCTCCGTTCCACCTTCTTCCGATTCCGCTTCTCGTAGTAGGTACCCTACGTACACTCGATAACCGATGAACAGGCCGGACTCGCGCGAGAGAAACGCGAGGGACGAGGAAGAGCTGGTAGGCGCGCGAAACGGAGCGACGAGGACGGAGCAGAGAGAGAACAGGGGGCGTCGCTGATCGGTAGCCAGAGGTCCTTGGTTCTCTCTCCGTCGCTCTACCCCTTCGTTGTCCAACGAAGCGTGATCCCAATAATTCCACCCTCACACACGCGACTCGTCGGTCGAGACAACGGGTGGAGGGGATAATATACAGATAACCACCACGGATGAGTAGATAGGGCGAGAGAGAGAGAGAGAGAGAGAGTGAGAGAGAGAGAGAGAGATAGGGGGAGAGAGAGACGGATCACGCGAGCACCGAGGATGGTAGGTTGATATCCGTGCATGCACGTACGTGTGTGCAACCGTCGCGGCGCTATTGATCGACGCTCCGCGGCTAGGCTGCGTCGCGCACAGAAAGCGAAAGTCAGTTCTCCTTTTCTTCGACGTCTCGCCTAGTCCCCTCTTTCTTTCCCTTTCCTTCGATACCGCGCGCCGCGTCTTCCCTCTCTGCCGCCGCCGTCGTCGTCGTCGTCGTTCGTTCCTTCTCTCTTCGTGGTCCCTCCGCCGCCGCCGCGGCCCTGCTCTCCTCATCTTTTAAGCCGTTCCCGTCCTTCTCGCAGCATTTCCATTTTTCTCTCTCTCGCTCCGCAAGTCTCGTCGCTCCCCAATCCAAGATTGTTCGATCCCCACCCCTTTCTGGTTGACCCCTTGGATCTCCTTGTCCCGGGCACAGGTGCAACGAGGAGCCGTGCCACAGGTCTGCATCTCTGAAAACCTGTTTCTAGACTTTCGAATAAACGTCGTAAACGGTCTCGACGAAGTCTCTCGTTACCCGGGTTGATCGTTGATCCCGCGTTCGGTTCGACGAGGGGGCCAGCTCGGCCAAAGAAATCCGAGGAAGCTGTGCCGGTCTCTTTCTCTCTATGTCGCTATGTCCCTCTCTCTCTTTCTCTCCGTCTCTCTCTTTGCGCCTTTCTCTGTCTCCTTTCTTCGCGGCTGTCTCGTTCCTCAACGTTCGCACGGGGACTCCCGACGCGACGCGACGTACCGTCTCGCGTTTAGTTTCGCTTAATCGCGCGTATCGTTCGACGATATGTACGTCTCCCCCTCGCCTCCCGGCTCGTCTCTCTCGCTCGCTCAGTCAATGTCAGTGTCAAGGTCAGCGGGCCGACGCACTGCAGAGCGCCGCCGCCACCGCCGCCACCGCCGCCGCCGCCGCCGCCTCCGACGCCGCCGTCGACTACTGCTACGCTGCTCTCTTCCGTCATTGTGTGTATCCGGCAGCCGAGTCACACGGTAGTCTGTGTACACGAGACGCAAGGTATACACGGTCTCTTCGCGCGCATACTTGTCTCCTCTAGGGCTTCCCTGTCTTTCTTTCCTTCCCCCCTTCGCCCCTGCTCCCTTTTCCCCGCCGTTCCTCCCCGCGGCCGCGATCCACCCTAACTCCCCCCGTTCCCCTTTCGCCTCCCTCGCTCTCGACGTCGCGCTGGCCACGATACGTTCCGCGGGGATCACCATTCGATATCGTTGCACCGCGCTGTCTCGTCCGTGTATCGCTTCTCCCGATCCTCTCTATTCTTTCTTTTTTTCCTCTCCGTTCAGTGTCATTCAGAGGCCGTGCGCGCCACCCTGTCGTGCCACTTCGTCGTTGTAAACCCGCGATCCCTCCCCCGCATCCTCCTTCTCAACCTTCTCCTCCTCCTCCTCCTCCTCCGCATCCCCTGTAGCCGCGAAAACCTCCCGCCGGTAAACTCGCGCGTCCCGCGAGAACGATTACGCGACGATTTTTCGTAAAAGTTGCCGAAGTATAATACGGCTCCACTTCGTGTTCCCCACGATTCCCGGTCCGTTTCTCTCCCGCGGCCGTTGTTTTACCCTATCGCCCGTTTTTCTTCTCGCTCGCCAAGGCCCGCGCTGCTCTCCGGCACGGTGCATTCCGCGGGGACCTCCACTCGATATCGTTACGCCGCGCTGCATTCGTGTGTCACCGGCTATTTCGTCCCTTTCTATCTCCGCTTTCTTAGCCGTGCTCTCTTTCTCTCTCTCTCTCTCTCTCTCTCTCTCTCTCTCTCTTTCTTTCCTGCTCCCCCGTTCCCGTGATTGGCTAGCTCTGTTCTTCCCTCGCGTACCCTCGTCGCTCCGTCTCCCTTCGGCTTACCCCGGCTCTCTGCTCTCCTTCCATCCCTGTGTCTCTCTCCCCCCTTGCCAGCCCTCCCTCAGTCTCTCTCTCTTTCGCTCTCTCTCTCTCTCTTCGTGTCTGTCTCTCGCTCTCGCGGCTATCCCCTCTGCTCGCCCGCCAGGCGGTTTTTTTCGTCTCTTTGTCCTTACATCCTCCCGCGCCGGGAATCGGCGGCTAGCTCCACGGGACACACTCCGGTTGCCCCGTAAAACGCGAGATTCTTTCGTGGCGTCGCGAAAAGAAAGAACGCGCGTGCCGAGACCGATAATCCTCTTTCTCTCTCGAGAAAGGGCCCGGTTCGAGTCTAGCCGAACCGCCGATCGGGGTGATCCTTGTGTGCATCGGGAAACAGAGCCGGAGAGGAGAGACCAGCGCCAGACGAGCCGACAGCCTCGTAGTCCCGATTTTTTTCACCCAGTTCGGCGACCACCACCGGCATGGGAACCAGGACAAAGTGACGTGCTCCACTACCGATCGCTTGTGTGACATCCCCAGTGATATCGCGCGTTTCCTCCAGGACGTCTCCGACCGTGTCTCCCCATTGATCGGAGCCTTGCGTTTTTTCACTCCTCGTCTCTGCATCCCGTCGAACCGTAGGTATGTGAGCGCGAAAGATAGCCCCGGATAACTTTTCCCGTCTTTTGTGGGAACGATCGTGTCTGGCTTTGTAAGCCGAGCTCCTTCTGTCTCTCTTCCACCAACCGACCCTTCTTTCCCGTCTCTTCCCCTCGACTCGTCTCTCTCTCTCTCTCTCTCTCTCTCTTTCTCTCTCTCTCGCGCGCGCGTTCTCGTTCCCTGCCTCTCTGCGTCTGTCTCCCTTTGTCTCTCTTTTCGGTCATCGTTCTCTCCCGGCGGACCTTGACGGTGAGGAGCCTGCTTCGAAAGATCTTTTCGGCTGCTTCGAAAGTTCTTCTCTTTTATGTATTCGACGTGGTTCTCCGGGGATGCAGGCTCCCGTGATGTTCCCCGGCGATTCCTCGACGCTCTCCCGACGCGCCGCCTTCGGGAACGATCGTCACGTGGACGAATTTATCGTTTGTTTCCGTCCCGTTCGAGCGTTTCCCCGATTTCCCGATCGCGTCGAGACGTTGTTGGACATATCCGGAGCCGAGACGGGAACGATTCGTCGGCCGGCGAATTCGCGTTTCGGCGAACAATTGTTGCACACCGCGGTCCGAAGTGATTTTTCGGGGCGGCTCTTCGCGACGATTCTCGAAAAGCGGCCGCACGATCTCGCGGAGAAGCGCGAGCCCGCGATATGTACTCTGTTTCTACTAAATATCGATTATCGTTAACAGATATTTGGCACAGAATGCGCCTCTCCGCGCGCGCTCTCCGCTCGCTTCTGTGTCCCCGTGATTAATCGTTTTCCCATATTGGCTCCGAAGCCGTTACGCTTTTGTGCGCGGCCTGATAGAAATATCGCGAAATATTGTTCGGCCGGTGTAGGCCGCGTTCGATTTTGCAGCGGCGGCGATGCATTACGACGGGGTGCGCGCACAAGGCCGTACACTGTTAACTATTGTTCCACGACCGTTATTTTCGTTCCTGCCGGTCGTGCCGCGAATACAATTCCCGGCCGAGTTCGAAAGATCCCCGAAGAATCGCTAGATTCTCGGCTGGACGCTGTGCTGTGCTTGCTCGCTCGGCCCGGCTGCTTTATCTTCTTTCCGAGCGAGAGCGTTCCGTTCGACGACGATCGTAAACTTATTATTTTTCGATCGTGGGCGGAGTTTATTGACATTCGAATCCCGTCGTTTTCAGATACGGCACGTAAAAACGCGATATCTCCTTAACCGTGACTCCCGTGTTCCCCCCTCACCCACCCCGGTTACAGATAAATGCTAATTGCTGCTCTTTCGATGCTACTCGAGGCCGGAGTGGCAACCACCACGTGTACACTTTGCCGAACCAACACCGTTCCGGAGCTTACAAGTTCTTCTCGAGAGTTCCTTTCAATCGAACTTCACCCAACTCGTTCACCTTCTTACCCTATTCCACGATTATGGTACTTCGTTGCGCCCGCGTAGGAGAATCTTCCATGTACCACCGTTTCGATAGTCGCTCGATAAACCTTTGAAGAAAACCTTTAATCGACCGTTTGATAAACGGGGCGGAGATATTAGGTCGTCTAGCCGACGCGACAATCTCTGGAATACTGGTCTGATTGCGCGTCTCGAACGAGGGGTCGCCGAGTTACTCTGTACTCTTTGCACACTTTGTAACATTTGATTTTGTACGATTTGTACATTTTATACACTTTGTACAAATTGTGCGCTTTGTACATTTTATACACTTTGTACAAATTGAACGCTTTGTACATTTTATACACTTTGTACAAATTGTGCGCTTTGTACATTTTATACACTTTGCACAAATTGAACGCTTTGTACATTTTATACACTTTGTACAAATAGTACGCTTTGTACATTTTATACACTTTGTACAAATTGTACGCTTTGTACACTTTGTACGTCTTGTACAGTTTTGTACACTTTGTGCACTTTGTATAAATTGTACGCTTTGTAAAAATTGTACGCTTTGCACACTTTGTACGCTTTGTAAAAATTGTACATTCTGTACACTTTGCACACTTTATAAAAATTGTACAAATTGTACGCTTTGTAAAAATTGTACACTTTGCACACTTTGTACGCTTCGAGCACTTTGTACAGATTGTACGCTTTGTCCAAATCGTACACTCTGTACATCGTGCGGCGTAACTCGTGCGTCGGCGTAGAGTGTAGCCGTTGCGATACAAGAGCAAATGAACGATTAATAGGGCGCGGACAAAGACAAGATGTCCAATGGTAGCCAGCAGCAACAGCAGCGGTCCGCTTACGTAGAGGCGCACGCGGTGGCCCACGCTGCCGTGCAACAGCACATGGCACAACAAGCTGCACAGGCGAGGCTCGCGGGACCAGGCCCGCCAGCAACACCGCAGACCCCGAACCCAACGTTCACGTTGCCGGACGACGGCCTTGGCTACGACGACGGGGTGCGGGTGCTCCGATCGATCGGGACCTGGTGAGTAATCGAGTTCTCTGCTCTGCGAAGTTAATATACTCGGACTTGTACAATAGCAACGGCGTGTCGCAATCGTATGAACTTTAACACAGGTCTCCAGATTACTCTGCAGCGATGCGCCCGGGCGGAGTGATGGCCCCGTTCCCCGGCGCAATGGACCAGCAGTTCGGCAGCAGGGCCCCGACCGTGAACCAGCCGCTGAGAACGACGAACAACGTACCTTCTCGTCCGGGGTTCGCGTCGAAAGCCACCAACACGGGCGAACCGGCGACCAAAGCGTTTGCCTGCACGGTTTGCGGCAAGGGCCTGGCCCGCAAGGACAAACTTGTCATACACATGCGCATCCACACCGGGGAGAAGCCGTACTCTTGCGAAGTTTGCGGTGAGTATCCTGACACGGTCGTCGCGCTTTCCACCGATTCGCGAGAACCTTTGATAACGAGTTTCATCCAATTGTCATCGTTTTGCAGGAAAAGCGTTCGCGCGTAGAGATAAGCTAGTTATTCATATGAACAAGCTGAGACATAGACCGGGGGTGGCGCCGCTCTCCACGCCGACCGTGCCGAACTCGGATCAGCAACAGCAGCAGGCCCAGCAGCAGCAGCAGCAACAACAGCAGCAGGCCCAGCAGCAGCAACAGCAACAGCAGCAGCAACAATCTCGCCCGGACACTATACACAAGCTGAAAGAGGAGCCGGTCAGTTGGGCGTGCGAGCTGTGCGGTCGAGCACTGGCTACAAGGGAAGAATGGATGCAGCACGCTCGGTAATTTTCATTTCTTCCAATGGGACTTCGGAAGAACGCGCGGCGCGATCTTCTCTCGATCGCGAGCCATCGGAGATTGTCGTTTTCCTTTTTCTGTTATAGGTCCCATTTGGAAGCGTCGGCCCCGCCGCAACACGCGGCGCCGTATTTCCCAGGATCCGCGGCGCCGCCGCAACCGTACGCCTCGGAAAGGCATTTCTGTCTGATGTGCCGTACAGATTTCACGGATAAGGCTGAATTTATGTTCCACGTTCGTTCCCATTTCGAGCCTCATGCACAGCAGACTCCTCCCCAGCACTCGAGCGGCAAACAGGCCGGCGACCCAGCAACAGCCGAGCTGATTGCGCGCGGGCTCGTTGATCCGTCGGGATTATGCAGCTAGAATTATCCCCCCTGTCAATATGTACCATCGATTCGTGTCTTACCATAGTACAAGTTCTCCACTCCATTTCGACCAGAACTTTTTGCATAGGATGTCATGCATATTGTGATTGTAATGAATATGTACTGATTTATTAAGGGAGAGATGCACAGTAGTATGTTCGTTGTACGAACATCTGTGGGAGCGAGGGAGTGAGTGAGGGAGGGGAGGGGGATCAGTCCTGCGGAGGTTGGTCGACGAAGAATTTTTCCGTTGCCTCGGTGTCGAAAAACCCGACAAGCCCGTTTTTTCAGTGAACCAATCAATATATATATATATACACATATATATATGCTTGCCATCGCCGTTAGAGTGGAACAGAGAACAATATTTTTCGCATTATGCAACATATCAGGAAAAACTAAGGAAAACTCGACTATTCGTAGATGTACTACTGTGTGTCCCGCATATATGTATACATAGATACATACGTTATTCGTAAAATATTTAGGTATTGACGCGACATTGATTCGCACGCTAACGAACCTTCACTATTGCGTCAGTATTTAAATGTGATTATACTTAATAGTATACGTTCCTACATAGCTAGCTTCCCGCCATTTTTAATCATTAGCAGTATCCGCTATTCGATGTACAGGTTTGTTCTCAATGCTATCGTAATTTCTTCTTCTTCTTTTCCTTCTTCTTCTATTTCTTCTTCTTTTTCTTCTTCTTCTTTTTCTTTTTCTTCTTCTTATCATTCTCCTTTCATTAAAAAAAAATACTTACATACCAAGGTCTGGAGAATTCGTTGTCTCGTTTCTTGAAACATGCTGAAGCGATCATTGCGTTTGTAGGAAATGATTTATCGAAGGACGCTATTCCGATAAGATGTTCGTTTAAAAATAGAGGTATACGAATATTTTATATTGTTAAAATCATTTATCATTGGATGATTATACCAGCTGCATATAAAGCGTATTAAAGTTAAGAGTATATTTCGATCATGTGATTTTTTTTTCCTTGTTTTTCGTCCGCTTAACTTTCCGTGCAGCGACGCTCGATTATCTCGTTTCTTTCGGGGGCAACATATTATTAGCCGCATTATCGATTTATAGTACCAAACGTGTAGTTTTTACTGTGGTATAGCGTAAGTGTTGAGAGAGAAAAAAAAACCATATTACCGATGCATGCAGCGCAAATGTTTATATTTCCGAGGCAATTTAGGGCAAATTAAAAATCGTTTGATTCTCTTTCTTCTTCGAATCAATTTCTTCTTTCTTTCTTTCTTTTCGTTCAGTTACAGTGCCGGAGTGTATTGTTTATTGTTAACGATTGTTCTTGGTACCTGAAGTATCCGTATGTACTTAAACCAGGGATGAGTCAAAGATTCTGTTCGAACTCGACGTATATAACGCGCGGCGTTCACCTGACCGGGTAACGGAAGGAGGAACGTTTCGAACGAGAACCGACTTCTGCGTTTCGAATTGAACGAGCCATACGACGATTCTAATTATTCTCGGACTTTCTTCTCTCTGCTAGTTGTGTCGTAGACCCGGCTGCGAATAGAACATTCGCGGAGGGACGCGATTGGAAGGGGCTCTTGTTTTCGTCGAATGTTAATCAAAATTTTTAGGCGACAATAATTGTACATATAGGACACAGCTGTCTTTGTTTGAACGGGAAAAGCGATAGAAGAGCGCAGAGATCATCGCCGAACGATGATGATTCTTCGTTTGTCGAGCGTCTGACGACAGAGAGACCCCCTGCATTGCGAACAAACTGTTTCTTCCAGTGACTTCATAGAACTCGCTTCTCTACGGCGCTTCCTTTTCTCTTGAAAATAGAATCACGAGACGGCCAGTGCGACGCTGGCCGTCCACCGAACTGCCGTGCCTCCTGCTTCGTCACATACCACCCACTTCCGGCTTCCGTTCGAATCCAAAACCAAATTCCGGAATAACTGTGCCTAAAAAGGGTATACTTCAAAAGAAAAGAAAAAAAAAGCTAAGCCTACCGTTAGATATATATTTTATATAATTATAGCTAGTGCAATATAGAATTTAATCGACAATAGTTGCGATTGTTACAAAGGGGAAAATGAAAATGATAGGGCGAAGGAAAACGGAATGATAAAAAAAAGAGGAAAACTTTGCGTGCGTAACTTTCGGGGAGAAATGAAGAGGAAAAAACGTTCGAGCGCTCGTGCAACGAGGTTACTGTGTGTTGTTTATACGTGTAGCGTTTTGATTAGCGCGGCGACGAAAAAAATCGCGAACAGAACAAAAGACGAACATGCCGGCCTCTGTCTCTTGACGTAATTACGAGAACACTTCGCGTGCTTGTACGTCGTTTAGAATAACTTTGGAACGCCGAGCGAAAATACTTGCACCCTCGAGAGGCTTATATGCTCATTAGTATACTAATCAGTATACTAATACTAATTAGCATACTAATAGTATAGTATACTAATACCAATTAGCATACTAATAGTATAGTATACTAATACCAATTAGCATACTAATAGTATAGTATACTAATACCAATTAGCATACTAATAGTATAGTATACTAATACCAATTAGCATACTAATAGTATAGTATACTAATACCAATTAGCATACTAATAGTATAGTATACTAATACCAATTAGCATACTAATAGTATAGTATACTAATACTATAGTATACTAATACTAATTAGTATACTAATAGTATAGTATACTAATAGTATAGTATACTAATTACTTCAGAATCGTAATTTCAGTTGTAAAATGAAACATTTGCTGTACAGCCCGACTCGGGAGTGAGACGTGATTTGTCGTTAAACTCGCGAATGGTAAATCTTTCCGAGACGATTGTAATTTTGGGAAACTGTCGATCTTCAAAAGCTGCAAAACGTGCCGACCGTTGTACTAAGCTTCGAATGCAGTTTTTACTTGAAACTTCACGATGCCGTAATTCGAAATAATGTACTATAATTTTTGTATAGACTTTCTTCGTTCGTTTCCGCTGGCAACAGTTTTAATACATTGTTTAGGGTAACATTGATATTCGGACACTTTTTAAAACCCGATAACTATTTTAAAACTGGAATAATCGATTTGAATTCTTTTTTTAGACGGCAGAGGGTCTAGTATGCTAGAGAGCGATTAAACCGCTTTGTTACAATCTTGCTTAGAAATGAAAGCTCGTTTTTATTTTTTAACTTTTTTTATACGAAATTAAAAAGATCAGAGTGTTTGGGCTGTACAAGTACGAAAGTAGCAACGGCACCGGCTGCGCATCGTGAACGCGAAACGCTGATTGAAGCGTTAAATCGTAAAACCGCGCGCGGTATCGCGAATTCCGCGCGTTGATTTTCACTTTATAACCCGCGACTCGCGGCGTTCGTTCGTCGGTTCCGATCGCGAATCAACGATAGTCCGACCGGCGAGGATGCAATGAAATTTAATCCAACCACGAAGGTGCAATTAACCTTGATTTGCGGTCGATCTAAGCCGCTTTTTCTCGGCAGGAAGCGGCGTTAGAAACCGGACGCGCCGTTGAAATTCCATCGAATTCGTAAAAGAGTTTTCTGAGCGGCGGCGGCGATTCGAAAAATTTATAATTCCGCGGTGAAGCGCTATCGGCGATCTGAGAATTTTCTTTCACTCGGCTCCGAGGAGAATTGTTTGCTACGAGGAGGGGAAACGCGAACGCGCGGAGATGCGAAACACAATGATCACAAATTTTGTATCGTGGTACATACTTTGCACGATCGAGAGAGTCGAATACTATATTTAATAGACGTATAGTGCCTTTTCTCCGGGACTTGTCCGACTTCTTCGCTTCGATCATTTCAAATAAAACGTGTTAAGGAGGCACATATTAGCATTAAAAGGAAGAAAACTGTGTTTTAAGATATCATAAGTTTAGAGTATATACGCGAGACGAGAGAGGTTTTGTCTTTATAAATGTTCTTTCTTCCGTTTCTTTTTCTTTTCTTTTTTTTTTTGTTTTTCTACGTCTGTTTTGTTGTGAGGAGTGAATGGTCAACGCCACTGCCTCTAATAGCAGCTGTTCGGACTACTTTTATACTGTTGATGTCACACGCAGCTACTCAGAGTCAGTTATTACTGCCATAATCATAAAATGAAATGTATACCCATGTACCTTTATAAATAAAACAGGACTGAAAAAGTGAATCGCTAAGCTCTCTGCACGACAGGTTACAAACATTGCGAGCAACGATGATTCTTATTTAACACGTTCCGTGCCACGTGTACCATCGATGGTACACGCTTGCATGTTTACTTAGTGAACTGAACAAATTGTTTACAAGAAATTTAGAACCGAAGAATCAATTTCCACCGCAAGAATGGGCGTTGATAAGTTTTTGTTACGTTGTTATGTGTACGAGAATTAATAATTGCACGTAATACATCAAGTTTTAGTAAAATATCAAAGTGTGAAGATTCGAGTAAAAAAAGCTCGGCACGGAACGTGTTAAGGGATTTTTGAAGACAATTCTATGGTATAAATATATAATACAATATAATATAATATATATATAATACAATATAATATAATATATATATATAATATAATATAATATAATATAATATAATATAATATAATATAATATAATATAATATAATATAATATATATATATATATATAATATAATATAATAATATAATATATACTAATATAATATATAATACTAACCGTACCATCGCTGGTCAAACGACCGGTTCGACAATTCTTATTCTACAGTTATTGAAACTATGAAAGACACGTCCACCGGAAACCATTCGATAGATTTATTTATGCCAACATATATTAATATAACAATTGCAAAAGATCTAAATAAATTCAATACTAGAATCTCTATAAGGCAACGCAGACGAGTCACGGTTACTGACAATTGTTGCAACTATAATCTTGCGGCAGAAAAATGTTGTCAAAGTCACACATTTACTTGCCATTTCTTAACTCTTCAATTGTTACATACCGATGCATTCGATCATTTCTCAGGTAAATCGTAAGATTTACTGGACCCAAAGAATGACCTTTGGGTGATTCCAATAAAAATGCTATTTCTCCGTATTCTTCTGTATTCTTCTTGTCGCAGAATAATTCTCTCTTTTCTTATAGAATTCTTTCTATAATTTATCACCGATTTGAAGTTTGTTATTTATATTCTTCACGCCACTCTAACATTTCATCGAGTTCTCTGGACTTAGAAAATTCACAGCAAACGACTTGAAATTTGTTTCATTTATATTCCTTACACCACTCTAACATTTCATCGAGTTCTCTGGACTTAGAAAATACATGCAAACGACTTGAAATTTCTTATTTATTAAAAACATCGGGAGAACATTGTCTACATTAATTTCTCGGCAAAATCTGAACGTTCTGCAACGATTCGGACAGCCGACGATGAACTCGTTGTCCATAGAATAGTGTTCCAGCTATCGTAAAATTCTAAAATTGTAAATGCAACGTACGATTTTGAGATTCGTCCAGACGTTTGCAACTTCACGAATTCGTTGATTCGTTTCACGGTTTATAATAACAAACGAGAAAGAGACGCTTCCGAGTGTAACCGTGTTACTTATTAGCGTAACTGCTGTTATCGAACCGATACGACAAGCAGATACGACGCGTTTCTGACGAAATGCGAGCCAAGGACCGCGCGCGTAACACGGTTGAGGAACGGTAGTGGCTCGACAAGTATGCAACTACCGCGGCCGCGTTGCATCCGGTGCTGCGCCCGGTTGGCTGTAAATTAAATCCCCGATCGACTTTCTTAAACGACAGCGACATGATGCGAAACGTTACGGTATGCATTTCTTTCGGCCCACCTTTAAGGTTATCGAGTTCCTGCTCCGATATGGCTGGTTTGCCTTGCCGCGCCCGTAATACTGGTATGTGCCGGGCCCCGAGCACGGGCCCACGGGTTTACGGGTTCGCAGGGTACGGCCACGGGTGCCGGTAAACGGCCGGCCGGCCGGCCGAACTGCATTTTTCCCCGCTGTTCGGTTGCACGGGTATTATTCGCGAGCCAGGATAATGAGATAATCGTCCCTTTGTCTAGCGGTCTCCTTCCGTTCGGGCCGAAGCGACGTCGCCAGAAACGTGTACGGTAATTTCTCCCTGATTCGCGCTCGGATTGCACAAGATGGACAATTTGGGAAGAGGAGGCACGATTGTTCGAGCCTACAGCGCTCGTTTTTATAGTTGTCGATCATCGGTAACTATGAAAAGCGAGCCGCGAGGTTATTATAATCGCATATTACAATCGCATCTCTTTTCCCCAAATTGTCCATTTTTGTGCGCAATCTGAGCGCGAATTAGGGAGAAATTACCGTGTAGAGCGATGATTTCGACACGACTGATTTCTCAGCGTCCGTGACGACTGGCAATTTTCGAATTGCTCGCAGTGAATTGTAGGAAATGATCGCGATAAATCTTGGGTAAATCTTAGATTTGTATCGAAAAATCTGCGTTGCTTATTAACGGATTGCGGGTCTTACCGCGAGATAAAGATCTTTCGCATTGATTGCAAGGAACGCGAGGTATTTGAAAATCTATTTTCTTGTTTTTAACAGCTTCGGTGAATTGAAAATAGTGTGAGAATATTCGTATAAATTATATAATAATGTAAGAATATTCTTCCGAAGCTCTCCAATGAATGATTTGGAAAGTAGAAGGGATCGCATAAATTATATAATAATAAATTATAATTAATAATATATTATATAATATATAATATATATAATAAATTGTATAATAATGTAAGAATATTCTTCCGAAGCTCTCCAACGAATGATTTGGAAAGTAGAAGGGAAAGGGGGAGAAAAGGAGACAAGGGCAAGGAGAACTATTTGCTCACATGACATTTAATAGTTCGCGAAGTATGGACACGCTCGTATAAACGTATCTTCCCCTGTGAATCGTGAGTTTCCCATAAGTTTATCGCAATACTGTGGTGAACGCCAAATGTTGCCCGATGAAAGTACCGTGACCCCGAAGCGCGCGCGGGATTGTGCTCGCATTTGAAAAGGAAATTGCTATGCAAACCACAGGGGCGTTGGCCGGGCAATGCATGGCAGAAAATCCCATCGATCCGTGTTCGACGAACGTTGAACGATTTATTTAACCAGCATCTTCATATATTGCTCGTTCATCTTACTTACACATATACATACATACATATATATATATATATATAACATATCGATCGACATTTGCAAATTTATTTTCAAATGTCTCATTTCTCAAGGCCATTCTTTACACTTTATACAGAAGAATACTTGAAGAGAACGGCTGCCTAAGAAATTCTAAATGGTTTCCGCTTTTCAGAAAATTCTTTTCACACATTTCGAATAATTTTTAATTATTTTTTTTAATAACTTATCATCGCCGTCGACGGTTAAATTTTAGCATAATAGCTTTGTACAAATCAGAGCATACAGCGATAGGGAAAAAGTTTTGTGTCCGTACGACAAAGCTTTTCCCTCGAACGTTTAACGCGACACGGCGCGCGGCGGCATTGGTGAAAGTAAGAATGCGAATGACGATTTTAATTGAGACTAACCGACTAATTTATTCGCGTTGCGTTCCCTTGGAAATTTATGCAAAACGTATGCAGCCTTTATGCAGGAAGTTTCGCCCGTTCATTGCGGAAAGCCTCGCGGTGGAGGTAAGATCATGGACAAGGCTCTAGTTACCCACAATCTCCTAATTACGAATACGAGATCGACCATTCGTGTCAATTCCTTTCGATAGTTTCCACGTGTATTAATTTACGCGAACTTGTGCACTTCTATATATATGATAATAATCTGTCGGGCGTATAAATTAACTGTACCGTAATTTCTCCGTAATTCGCGCTCAGATTGCGCACGAAAATGGACAATTTTGGAAGAGGAGATACGATTATATATATTCGAGCGATTATATTATATTAATTTTTATATTAATATAACATGATATTGATATAATAATGTTATAATAATATTATAATATAATATTAATATTATATTAATATGATTATTATCAACAACCATAAAAACGAGTCTCGAGTCTCGAGGCTCGAATAATCGTATCTCCTCTTCCCAAATTGTCCACTTTTGCGCGCAATCCGAGCGCGAATTACGGAGAAATTACTGTATTAAGCTTTCACGATTAGACATATCGCAGTTATAATTCACGCAGTTGCGTAAGGTAGCGTATGAGGTATCGATGTACAATAATTACTTGCGATTAGACTCCTAAATGTGTCATAAGTTAAATATATGTCTCGTTAAATTACGTCTTAACAGCAAAACAGAAGAACGAAAGAATCGAACAAGCTTGTTGAACAGTTCGTAGCAGAGGGAAAATTTAACATAACATAATTCAACGGAGCAACAGTGGTATAGTAAATAAAAACTGTCGCAAGACCGTGTTCAGAGCAACCGGAAAATAATTGAAAATAAATATTATCCAGCTTTCGCAAAATTATCGAGTTTCACGCTGTCCGACAAGTGTAAGTTACAGGTTGTCCCAAAATTATTGTAGAAGCGGGAAATGCGGGGTTCCTGGGGTCGTTTCAAGTAACTTTGTCCTTAGCAAAAATGCAATCCGCGGCTTCGTTTACGTGTTATTAACGAAAAACACTGACCAATCGTAGAGCGAGCGCAGCCAGCGCTCCACCCTTTCGGCCAATGCCGCGTCGCGCCAGTCGCGTGACGAAACGACAGTGGTCACGAGGGCGGGGCGTCAGTCGCAGACGATCTCTCATTGGTCTGTGGTTTTCCTTAATAACTCGTAAACGAAGCCGCGGATTGCATTTTCGCAAAGGAAAGAGTTGCTACATATAGCCTCAGGAATCCTTATTATAATATAATTATAATATAATATTATATTATATTATATAATTTTTATTATTTTATTATTATTTATTATTATATTATAATATAATATATATAATATATAATATAATATAATTATAATATTATATATATTATATAATATTATATATAATAACTATAATCCTTATTATAATTTATTCATTTATATTTTTATTTTATTAGACTATTATTTATATTTTTCGGTACAATAATTTCGGGACACCCTGTGTAGAGAATAACGTAGCTTGTAATCTCCCGACTGTCAATCTCTCGCGACTGTATCATTCCCTCGACCGTATCGTACTCACGATTTTTCCTCGATCGACGCGCGATCCTCGCACCGTCGCACTGTTCTTAGATGCCGGCAAACGAGACTTAACTTTTGCTGAATGTGTAGGAGTAGCCGTCGGGTGTCCTGTTGAAGCTCAGCTTCCCCGGCGGATAGAATCTTCTAGGGGACGGTGTGGTGATCTCGTTGTACTGCGGTAGCGGCCTGGCCGGGGGTTGATACTGCGATCGAGGGTTGTACGACGGTATAGACTCGATTTCCGGGGGTGGCGGTGGCGGTGGCCGAGGCCTGTACGGATACTGGGGCTCCGGTTGGTACACGGGTCGAGGCTGCGGCTGCGGTTCGTACACCGGTGCGCTCGGACGTTGATAAGGTTGCTGGGCGGGCGGATTGTGGATCGGCGGTTGATAATCTGGCGGGTTGTATTGCGGCAACGGCTCGTATTCCGGTTGAGGCGGCGCTTGCGGGGGTGGAACGGGGATACCGTCACCGGTCGCCTGAAAAATTACGCGGCCACGAGTCGATTGCTGTGTCAGCAATTTTTTAAACGGTTTACTTCGAACGAGAACGTCGGAAATCAGTTGCAGCGGTTTTTTGTAAGCAAGGTTAGATGTTCTATCCAAAATTATTTGCAAAAATTGCAATTTCTTAATAAAAGAATATTATATATATATATATATATATAATTTTTAATATGTTATATAATATACATTATATAATATAATTTCTTAATAAAAGAATTGTCTGGTAGAATAATTATATATAGAATATATATATAATATTCTAACATCCTCTAACATCCCAAAAAGCTTGGCCCAATTATGAAAAAGTTATTCCGTTTTAAAAAGCGTGAGGTTGCTTATTTTACCCACTGTATACATATATACAAATTGTTCTTTTTTTATTACAATTACACTGTTCTATGTTATGAACGATACATTTATATTGCACACTATTTCGGGGATGAAAGCGAATAGGGAAATTACAGGGAACAGAAATCAAGTGAAATTGCAACATTAACTTGCACGAAACAATAATCGTAAACTAGCTATGAATATTCGAACAGTATTTGGTAATAAAAGCGTTAGCGCAACTTCGGAAATCGGAATTATGCAAATTAGTTTCTCCGTATTGGCAGGCAACAATTGTATACGATTTCTTAATGCACCGTATGCAAATTCATTTTCTATACATTGATGGAACATGAAAAATGGCGGCGGTGTAATGCCAACAATATGCTTTTAACGATGTTATAAAATTTTCGACAATTTATCAAATAAAATGAAACGATCAGTATTGAAAGGCTAGTTCAAATTATAATATTCTATTCAATAATATAAATATATATAAGTATATATATTTGAATAAAAATAGAATATTATATTGAATGTATTATACAATATAATATAATATAATAATAGAGATATTATACTATGCTTACATTATATTATATTCATATTATTTTCAATTTTTATTATGGTAATAATATTATAATAAAAATTTAATATAATATAAATATACTATAATATCTATATTATTATATAGTATATTTATATTATATTAAATTATATAATATAATATATACTATACTATAATATAGATATTATAGTATATTTATAGTATATTAAATTTTTATTATAATATTATTACCATAATAAAAATTGATAATATCTATGAATGAAATATTAATAATATCTATATTATTATATTACATAATATATTCAATATAATATTCTCGCATACCTGGAAACCGTTTTTCCCGGCTGTGTACGACACCGTACGCCTTTGTCCGGTCGGATCAACGTAAGAGTAAGACCCACGCCGATTTCCATAAACGTCGCTCTCTTCTTTGAACTCGACGCCATCCTCTTGGGAATAAGCGGCTCCGAAAGTTCCGTCACCGGCCAAATATCTCGCATCGCTCAAAATTGCAGCCTGTTGGGGCGGCTGGTACTGACCGTTCGATAATCGACATAATACCAGCGCCACAGCGCAGAATAGGAACATCTGAAATTGTTTGAACAGTCTCGAAAGCTTTCAAGGTGACACTTTATATCGCAACCGATAACGTACGATGCCGTAAATTACAATATCACCGAAAAAATGCTGTTTTAGTTAGCCATTTTAAGAATTTCTTGCGACAATCGCGTACCCGTATTACGAGAGGCTCGAATTTTTCCGATCGTTAATAAAGGTTTTAATTTGACGGAATTGAAATAAAAACCGAGAAAAAATGTGTGCAGGTACTTACGATCGCGACACCCATAATGGGGGAAATAACGACAACTGGGCGACGAGAAGTACAACAGTGGCTCGAATTTTTCCGATCGTTAATAAACGTATTAATTTGACGGAATTTACATAAAAGCCGAGAAAAAATGTGCGCAGGTACTTACGATCGCGGCACCCATAATGAGGCAAATAACGACAACTGGGCGACGAGAAGTACAACAGTGGCTCGAATTTTTCCGATCGTTAATAAACGTATTAATTTGACGGAATTTACATAAAAACCGAGAAAAAATGTGCGCAGGTACTTACGATCGCGGCACCCATAATGGGGGAAATAATGACAACTGGGCGACGAGAAGTACAACAGTGGCTCGAATTTCCCCGATCGTTAATAAAGGTATTAATTTGACGGAATTTATATAAAAACCGAGAAAAAATGTGTGCAGGTACTTACGATCGCGACACCCATAATGGGGGAAATAACGACAACTGGGCGACGAGAAGTACAACAGTGGCTCGAATTTTTCCGATCGTTAATAAATATATTAATTTGACGGAATTTACATAAAAACCGAGAAAAAATGTGCGCAGGTACTTACGATCGCGGCACCCATAATGGGGGAAATAACGACAACTGGGCGACGAGAAGTACAACAGTTGCTCGAATTTCTCCGATCGTCAATAAACGTATTAATTTGACGGAATTTATATAAAAATTGAGAAAAAATGTGCGCAGGTACTTACGATCGCGGCACCCATAATGGGGGAAATAACGACAACTGGGCGATGAGAAGTACAACAGTGGCTTGAATTTCTCCGATCGTTAATAAAGGTATTAATTTGACGGAATTTATATAAAAACCGAGAAAAAATGTGCGCAGGTACTTACGATCGCGGCACCCATAATGAGGCAAATAACGACAACTGGGCGACGAGAAGTACAACAGTGGCTCGAATTTTTCCGATCGTTAATAAACGTATTAATTTGACGGAATTTACATAAAAACCGAGAAAAAATGTGCGCAGGTACTTACGATCGCGGCACCCATAATGGGGGAAATAACGACAACTGGGCGACGAGAAGTACAACAGTGGCTCGAAGGATCGTCGAGAGGGGCGTTTTATACGGCAGACTGGATCGCGTTGACCTGAAGAGGCCTTGATGGCCGCCCGCGCGCCCCGGCCGCAGAATAACGCAGATTGCACTCCGATCTTCAACCACGCCTATCGACTACCATTCAACTTTCATCCCGGTAACTTGTGCTCACGTATATATTTTTTTGTCTAAGTGTTTTTCATTGCGTTGCTCGCGCGCAACGCGGGTCGCAAAATATCTTATCTCGCGCGACGGGTTCATTACCGTGTCATCCATGCACGAGCGACGGTATTCTTTGTCCGGATTTAACCAGTTTGCTGTGTTCGCGACGAGTAGATTCGTTACGGAGAAATACAATAATGTCTCCCTAATTGACGCACATAGTGCACAAAAGAATGGACAATTTGAGAAGAGGAAGTGCGATTATTAGAGCCGTGCGCCTCGTTTTTATAGTTATCGATTATCAAGAGCTATAAAAACGGACCACAAAGCTGGAACAATCGTACCTTCTCTAACTATCCATTTTTGTGCAGAATCTCAGTGCCAATTAGAGGAGACATTACTGTATTTTGTGTCACGACGAGTATACTCGTCATCGCTTGATTTTCGCGACATATCTAAGTCTCGCGCTCTGAAAAGAAGGCGCCATAGCTAACCGGTTAAATTGTATCTTAGAATTCTAATAAAGGAACGTAGATTTCAATTTCATTCGTCCACAATTTCGATCGAATTTTCCGTTTTGTTGTCAAAAATGATGCTCGATGTTTATTCTAATTTTCAGTGGATTTCTTTTGAACACGTTGCCCTATTCGTCGAACGTTTATCCGATTAATCTGATTTTTATAAATTGTGTTCAGTGATAAACTGATGGAAGAGCTTTTCAAATAAAAGTTAGTCGGTGATCGTGCGACATTATTAATCAATGATATATATATATTATATTTATTATATTATAATTTTTTTTTATATAATTTATTATTATTATTAAAATTTTATTATATAATTTTATTATTTTATTATTTTATTATATTGTATTATATTATATTATATTATATTATATATATATTCTTTAAGCAACTTGAATAATGTTAATGTTGTTATAATAAATACTTTAACCCCTTGACATACCATTTTCTTCGCAGTTATTGCGATTAGAAATTTTTGGACTAATTTCTTAGAAGGGAAAAAAAATCGATGCTTATTGTGCGTCTAAATTTACTAGAATGCTCAAAATATTGCTGACAAGAGATTAGAATTTTATTCCAATTTTAAAGGACAGAATAAGTTATTACTAGAAATTTAATAAACTTTTGTTACCAATTTTTCTCAGGACGATTTCTCGAATAACTGTTGTTCTGGGTCTTCGTTAGAAGCTGATAAAGGAGTTTGCGTATCTTTTCAGTGCAAACAGGTGCCCACGAACAACGGATTTCTCTAAAAGAAGATTAGCAAACGCGAGTGCTTCCGCACGGGATCATCGTGCGCGACACGGTTTATTCCCCGTTACACACGTAACGCGTGTTTACGTGAATAAACGATGCTTAAACAGAGTTCGTGTCATACTCGTACCGTTCTCTAGACCCAGTCCTTTGCGCCCGTTACGTAAAATCCGGATATTCTTCCGGAAATAGGGTGGAGGATAGTCACGACTTATACAGTCACGCGTTCGCGTCCGTAAATGAGCCTTTTTTTAAGTCGGATGTAAAAGAATCATTCTCTCCTCCTACGTAATGTAACGAGATCGTTTCGCGAACGGCGCAAGAATTAGTTGCGTCAAATTACACGAAATTGTTTCAGCGAGTTCTCAGGCGTTGAACGTAACGCGGGAACATCAAAGGCGATGCCGATAATAATTGCGGAGTGTAAGTAAAAAATATATATAGAATATTATATTTTTATAATAATATATAATAGATATATAGATATATTATAATATATAATATATAATGGAATATTATATTTATATTTTCGGCAGCATCGAACGATAATCGTAAGAAATCTGGACATTTTGAGTTCTTTCAGTGCTTCGGTGCTTTGCTGCATGCATATTGTGCATATTGAAATCCTCATTTTGGACTGAGATAATAAAATTAAGGGAGATTAATTTTTTGCCTTTTTCCTTTGTCACTCTAATCAATGGCAATGTTTAGTAAGCTAGTCGCTGCGACATCTCAATAAATTTCAGTCAAATTTTAGTCCCCTTTTGGTCCAATTTCAGAGAATTTGTGCCATTTTAAATATGCACATCGGCGAGCATTTCGCATAATCTGTAATCTGTAATACTTAACGAAATGATGCAAATGAATTTGCATATTTCTATCGTTAATTTTACATTCGCCAGGCCGCTTATTCTGCAAATTTATCTCGCGATAAGAAGTGCCCTTTTTCGAATAAAAGGATCAAGAATCGCTGTTGCATTTGCCAAACTCAAGTTTTTGGTAGCATTAGCAGGAATATAGAAATAAACAATTTTCTGATAAATGTTATATTTATTGAAACGAAGTTTACACGCATTTTCAGCATGACTAAGTTGCATTTATACGCGACACAATCTCTTTACCTTCTAATCCCGCCATAGCGAGTAGTTCTTGAACCGACTGTCGCCCATGAGGAGAGGACGCTATAATCAGTGATCGATTACTAAGTCGATAAGTCAGAGAACTTAGGGTAATAAAGTAATCTGTGTATTTTTCGTTGAATTCAGTTTATTATTTTCAGTCGAGATACTGTTCGTGATTGATATTAGTCGATTGATATTTTTCATTTTCTCCAGAATATGCATATTTTCATTTTCTTCCATGCAATTTCGTTGTTCTTGATTGATTAATTGAATGGTGACAATTAATGAATCGAATAATTGAAATGAATTAATCGAATTAAATATGGAACTGTTGTTTTGTTATCCACTAATTTATTAGATTCAGATTTTCCAAAGAAATCCTATTTTTATAAATTTCTTTTATCTTCAATCAGTTCGAAATAAATCTATTCGCATTTTTTATTTAACTTATACAATCTATTTGAAATAACGTCGTTATCTCAATTAACCCTTTGTACTCAAAGCTATTTTAACTGTAAATATAAAATCATTTTTCTAACTTATAGTATTTTTATTTTATACGACAAAATGCATTTTTCGTATATGTAATTGACTCTTAGGACCCACGCAACAGTTACACTCTTCACAATTTTTTAAATCTAAACTTTGTTAATATCAAAATTATCTTGAAACGTGATGTAACAAATTTTAGTGGTGCCTCAGAGTCACCACTCGAGTGCAAAGGGTTAATTAATTTCATTGATCAATTGAATGATGACAATTAAAATGAATTGACTAATTGAATGATGACAATTAATTTCATTGAATAATTGAATGATGACAATTAATTTCATTGACTAATTGAATGATGACAATTAATTTCATTGAATAATTGAATGATGACAATTAATTTCATTGAATAATTGAATGATGACAATTAATTTCATTGAATAATTGAATGACAGCAATTAATGAATTGAATAATCGAATTGAATTGAATTAATCGAATTAATTGAATGACAAATAACGCATTCGAAGCACGAACAGATCGTTCGACTCGAGAACGAACATAGTTTATTCGAGCATTAAAGAGTCGATTGCACAATGCGTCGCGTCTGCTGTCCACGATAAAACTACGTGTCGACGATTCGATCGCGTTCGAACGCGAAAGAAGGAATCAATGCTCCGATCTGAACGATAAAATCGAATTGTTTGCGCGAAATGTACGGCGTAACGATTTCATGCGTTAGACCGCTGGCTAATTGAGACTTCATTTTTTTTTTTATTATAAGACCCCACACTTTCCCAGGCGTTGCTTCGTTCAACGATCCGATCGGATCGTTTCGTTTGAAAATTCTGCCATTATTATTCCTTGCGTGTACGCGGAAACTCAATAATATCGTAATATCTACTTGTGCGAATCGGAGGATCGCGGCGGCGGCCATCAATTAATACACGGAGAAAACGTTTCGCGTTAACGTCGGCCGTCCCTTCGACAACATCTTTTAGCGAATCTTACGGACGGAGTTTGCTAACGACGTTCCATGTATTGGGTTGTCCGGAAAGTTCGTGCCGATTTTTTAGGAAAATTAAAACGCAGCACATTTAAATATTGGTATACATTTGTTAAATTATACAGGTACCATTCTGTTCCACAACCTTTCTCCATCTTTCATGCAGCTTGAGAATTCCGTCCTTCCGGAACCTCTCAGGTTTTTTGGCAAAAAATTTGTCGTCCTTGATCTTCAAGATCGAAATTTCCAGCTTTAAACCGAGCAAACCACTTCCGCACAGTTCTTTCGGCTACAGCATCCTCGCCGTAAACAGCGCATATCTTATTTGCCGCTTGTGTGGCATTTTTGCCCTCTCGGAAAAAGAAAAGCATTAAATGCCTATAATGCACTTTATTTGCCACCGTATTCTAAGGCGTACAAAACTGATCAAAATTAACGAATCGTAACCAAACTTTTTTCCAAATATGGCTGAAGTTATTTCTTTTAGAATATGTACACATGTCATTTGTTTTCAATAGTTGTGATATATTCGGTCAGGTCTCTCACGCTACCTACCGAAAATCGGCGCTAACTTTCCGGACAACCCAATATATCGATTCATACAAACGTATTTCTAAGATTTCACGTAGCGCGCGCGCGCGCGCACGGGGATAATTAACTCGAATAGTAAACCCGGCATCGGCGAGAGCCAGGCTTTGTAAAGAATTTCCAGGCAGTTCCGGGTTCGCGTGTTAACAAGAAGAAATTTCGACACCGCCGATTCGACGTCACGTCGTTAATTATAATTATTCTATTATTACTCGCTCGGTTTCTGCATATGCTATTCCCTTCTTTCTTTTTCTTCTTCGCGGAGAACTGCAACGTTTTTTATTGTGACGGCGCTACTTAACGACGCGTACCCACAGTTTTATGATTCTTCTTATCCCGTGATTTACGTAAGTGTCGGGCGGCATCGAGATCGTTTCGGCGGAATTACAAATTCGTTTTTTCTTTCGGTTAATCGCTGTACACGTGCGCGCATAATTCTACGCAATCGACTCGAGATAACGCGGTTTTCCGGGCCCGCCGCAACAACGATCCGAACGAATATTGAAAATGATAAATCGACTTTCTCGAGCTCGTTTAATCTTTCTCACTGTTTCGTTGTACGTCAGCTGTACGCTCGGTTTCGTTGCAAACGCGTAAATCCGTTGTTTATAATGAAAGTAGATTGCGCGTTTTATTACAGAAATAGGGGAGGGAGGGCGATATTTGAAACGGTGGAAAAATTAGAAACATCCAAGTGCATTACTTACAAATTAATATATACATTACTTACATTTTTCATTCAATTTCCACAAAGGGTTTTAGGCTATGTTATAGGCTTTATTACAAAAATAGGGGAGGGAGGGCGATATTTGAAACGGTGGAAAAATTAGAAACATCCAAGTGCATTACTTACAAATTAATATATACATTACTTACATTTTTCATTCAATTTCTACAAAGGATTTTAGGCTATGTTATAGGCTTTATTACAAAAATAGGGGTGGGAGGGCGATATTTGAAACGGTGGAAAGATTAAGAACATCCAAGAGCATCGATGTTTATTGCTTACTAATTAATATAGACATTAATTACGAATTAATATATACATTATTTATTGATTGACATATACGTATAATTAAATGAGACATTTTTCATTTAATTTTCACGAAGGGTTTTAGGCTAGGTTTTATTACAAAAATAGGGGAGGGAGGGCGATATTTGAAACGGTGGAAAGATTAAGAACATCCAAGAGCATCGATGTTCATTGCTTACTAATTAATATAGACGTTACTTACGAATTAATATATACATTACTTATTAATTAATGTATACGTATAATTAAATGAGACATTTTTCATTTAATTTTCACGAAGGGTTTTAGGCTAGGTTTTATTACAAAAATAGGGGAGGGAGGGCGATATTTGAAACGGTGGAAAGATTAAGAACGTCCAAGAGCATCGATGTCCATTACTTACTTATTAATATAGACGTTACTTAATTATTATTTACTATATTTAAATTTTAAATTAATATATACATTACTTATTAATTATCATATACACATATAATTACGTGAAATATTTTTCATTATATTTTCACGAAAGGTTTTAGGCTAGGTCGTCCGGCATACGCTCGCTGCAAATACGATATTGCAATAGTTTTTCATTTTTCTAATTATTACAATTAACATTCCTCTCACCGGCTAGTCGTTGCCTGCCGATCTTCTGTTCTCATTTTCCCGTAGAACGTGAGTCAGCTGGTTACTTTTACTTTTCAATACCGTCGAATGCGCCTTCCCATGTGATTTTGTTTTCTCGTTTTTCAATCACTCGTTTAACGTATCAGATTCCTGCGCCGGCTAAAAATTCTACTTCCGGCACAGATACAATCCAGCGGAACATTTAATTGCGAGGAAGTAATTGTACTCGATCGTGTGCAAAGAAAAGACCGCCTCACGGTCGAATGTACTTGCAGTTTCGATGGATTGTCTACGTTGAGAAAAAGAGAGAGAGAGAGAAAGAGTGATAAATCTATTTAATAGCCTCCGATCGTTTCGAAAAAACGTGCATTAGAAGCGTCAGTTATCTGTCAATTATCGTCAGTTTTCTATCGAATTCAGTGCACATTTTCGACATTATTTACACTAATTAGGCACTCAATTGATTTCGTTATTAAGTGCATACAAGTGTCGAATCAAATCCAGTTTCGTTTTTGAATGCTGTTATTTTAAGATAAAAATAATTTCGGCTCGTTTGAAATATTTGAAGCAATGATAATAATTCACATATAATAAGCAATAATAATAATAATTAATACAATAATTAATAATAATTATATCAATATAATTATAATTATAATAATTCTAACTAGATAATATAATTATAATAATTATATCATTAGAATTATTAGAATTATTAGAATTATAATTATTATATCATTAGAATTATTAGAATTATTAGAATTATAATTATTATTAATTATTATTATTAATTATAATTATTATTATTAATTATAATTATAATTATAATTATTATTATAACAAGAATTAGAATTATTATAATAATAATTATAATAATTCTAACTAGATAATTATTTCTCGAGAAATTAATTCCAATAATCCTAAAATCAAATAACATATCATTTAAAATAATATTGCTAATAATGTTATCGTAAAAAGGTGACGACGGACATAGAAAGAGATCATGAAATAAGATGACGATCACGATGACACGTTCGAGCGTAACCGAACTAGACAACAACTGCTTTCAACAAAAATCGAAAGCGATCTCACAGATATTTTATGTTTATATTTTCTAGTACTTATGTGCGATCGAATACGTGAACGAATAGGAGCACATTATCCGCGATTCACGTTGTCGCATCGTTCTTTCGTTATTTCTACAAAAAATACGAAAAAAAAGAACACGTCGGTTTGGAACAAGTGAAACGGCTCGTGTTCAACATCGTCGATCCGATTAGAATCGACGTTCCAATTTTAAACGAATCTGCGGAAACGGAGTTCTTCCTCGCGATGCACTTTCTCCGTCCGTTTCCGCGGAACGTATCCTTTTTTCTCATCGCGCCTTTCGAATATCATCGGGCAACTTTTCTTGCCGGCGTTTTCGTGTTTTTTTTGCCGGACCTATGTACACGCGGCTCGCGTTGCCAATTAATTTCGCGCAGCGGAACTATTTGTTGTTTCCGTTTTCGTTGCGGAAAACCGCATTGAATTGGCTTTCTGCGTTCGTAAAAATGCGTCTCGTTGAAGCGAACGATTTTTTTCTTTGACGGAGTGCTCGACGGTGCACTCTTTGGCAGAGCATATAGAGATCTGGCTCACGTTTCTTCGATTTATTATTTCGCACTTTCTAGCGGCGTTACTACGTGCGATATCGTTTAATAAACACAAATTGCACAGGATATAGATCTAGTTCGCCTTCGAGATAATAAATATCGTTGACTCGGCGATTGTAAGCGATACGATTTGTTACAAATGCGATTGGGCAACTATGAAAGCGCCATTTTAAAATTCTTGTATCCTGTATTAAACGAAATATCAATATTAGCGATGTTACTGACAATTTTAGAGTATAAATATTAATATAATATTAATATAATAATATATATTATATATTTATTATATTATAATAATATTAGTATGATATAAATATTATAATAATGTTAGTATGATATAAATATTATAATAATGTTAGTATGATATAAATATTATAATAATGTTAGTATGATATAAATATTATAATAATATTAGTATGGTATAAATATTATAATAATATTAGTATGATATAAATATTATAATAATATTAGTATGATATAAATATTATAATAATATTAGTATGATATAAATATTATAATAATGTTAGTATGATATAAATATTATAATAATGTTAGTATGATATAAATATTATAATAATATTAGTATGGTATAAATATTATAATAATATTAGTATGATATAAATATTATAATAATATTAGTATGATATAAATATTATAATAATATTAGTATGATATAAATATTATAATAATATTAGTATAATATAAATATTATAATAATATTAGTATGATATAAATATTATAATAATATTAGTATAATATAAATATTATAATAATATTAGCATAATATAGATATTATAATAATATCAGCATAATATAGATATTATAATAATATTAATATAATATTTATATTTTATACTGGATCTAAGCGTTGCAAAATTCGAAATATAGCCTCTGAAACGTTGACTCACTGCTTGCATTACCATTTCGTGATTAGGCCAGCATTCTTCGTAACAACGCAACGATTTGTCGG
This sequence comes from Megalopta genalis, assembly GCF_051020955.1. NCBI lineage: Eukaryota > Metazoa > Arthropoda > Insecta > Hymenoptera > Halictidae > Megalopta > Megalopta genalis. The sequence goes on from NC_135018.1 coordinate 1,335,084, forward strand.
CATTTTAAAGACATAAAGCAGCCCCGCGATAAAAATGTGCGCGAATTAATTAGCAGCTTAAACGGACGCTGCCGCGGAAAGCTAAAAATTATGCACCACTTTTCTATAGTTAATGCCGGCACCGTAAAAACTTCCTGCTTCTGAATTTTTTTCCGGCGTAGCACGTGTCGTAATGATGGTAACGAGAATTCGGTAATTTCGTAAATTGCCGCGATTTCTCAGGCTATAAAAAAAGACTATGGCCGCCCCTTAAAACTCTGGTTTATGAGGATTTCATACTTCGTTTAGACGTTTCGTACGATTGCTGCACCCTTTTGTAATACACCGTAACCCCGACCGCAACGGCTGACATTGTTTCGCTCCGATCGGGTTAAGAGGTTTTCGCTTCGAATGATAGATTCCGCGAACAATTCTTTCGTTTCTTTCGCAACGATGCGATTACATTTTTGAGAATTAGTGGAGAGAAACGTTCGTTGGCTGCACTTTCCCTCGAAAATGTAATATTTCAAGTATCAAAGACTGAGATCTCGACAATATTTAACCCCTTGACGTACCATCTTCTTCGCAGTTGCTGCGATTGGAAATTTTTCGATTGCAATGATTTTTTAGAAGGGAAAGAAAATCGATGCTTTTTTTCGTGCATAAATTTACACGAATGCTTAAACATTGATGAGAAAGAGATTAGAATTTTATTCCAATTTTAAAGGACAGAATAACATACTCGATAAGTTATTATTAGAAATATTTATGATAAGTCGGACTCGTCGAAGTGCGGCAATATTAATATTCGGTAATGTATAAACGGTGAATTGTTTATATTATATTTATATATTATTATATATATTATAATATATTTATATATAATTTATTATATATAATAAATTATAATAATAAATTATATATAAATATATATATATATATATATAATAATAATAATATATATATATATATATATATATATATATATATAATAATAATTATATATATATATATATAATAATAATAATATATATATATATATTTATATATAATAAATTATATATAAATATAATATAAACACTTAACATAAACAATATATATATTTAATATATATAAATATTATATATATGATATATAATTTATTGTAATATATTTATATATAAATTTATTTATATTTATTTATATTATAATTGGTATATTGTTACGGCTACTAAATTTGAATTTCGATCATTGTCTCGACGTCTCGATGTTGTTTCGTTACACTATTATTTTTTGGCGATTCCATTGAAACGTTGCAAATTAACGAGCGCAATGAAAATTTGTTAGACGTACTTCAATTTCACGTCGGATCGACGGATTTCGCCACGTTCGCCACGAAACGGCTCGCATAAATCACCATCGAATTACACGATCGCACTTGAACGCCGAGGATGCCTCCATAGATACGCCTAGTTATTTATTGTTCGTCCGGTAGCGAGTTTTTACGGATTCGAAAGTTCAGGGACGCCGCGCAGAAACCGGCGAGATTAGCTTCCACGTTTCTTAAATCCGTTCCGACGTACAGATGAATGTTCCGCGCGTTTAGAAAGGAAGTTCGACAGCCTGAAAATTAACCAGTTAGCTGCGTTTGACGAGTATACTCGTCGTGGATAAATGCCAGTACGGATAAGTGTCATGACGAATATACTCGTCGCGCGTAGAAAGTGGCGACGATTGGCCATTCAAATTGTGATTTTAGCGAAACCAAAGACAAATTCGCAAATTTCAGGATGATTAGAATATTTCGAGGCCGATCCTGCACGACGATGTTTACATTGTTATAAAAATAACGATGTTAAAACCGCACGAACCTATTTTTCATTCTGAATTCGAATAAATGGATCGAGGCTGTCGCGTTCCGATTTCTAGGCTGAAGAAGAACGCGACGAGAAGTAAATTTTCCCTAATTTCCTTCAGCTTGTAAATAAAACTGAGCGATTTGAGAAGAGGGAGAGGAAGAAGGATCGAATAATCGCATCTTCTATTTCCAAATTTTCTATTTTTGTTCGCAAGCTGAAGGAAAATTAGGGAGAATTCACTGTGCTCGCAGTTTCACTCGCGTTGTGTTATAATAGAGCACGGCTGAGCTATTTGATGCTCGAAACAGGTTTCATTGGATTCCAGATTTCTTTGACTTATAAAGGACCGATTGAGTAACAGGTTGGCTTAATTTCGTGCTAATGAAAGCGCGGTATGCAACGGTTTACTTCTGTTTCATTCATCGTACACTTTTCCGCCTTGGACCGACTAGAATTCGAATACACATTCGATTCTGTCGTTATTAAAATATTTATTAATTATTTCTGTCTTTATATTAAATTATTTCTGTCGTTATAATATGTTAGCTATCGACAGATTCCTCCGTGTAAACCGTGATATTTAATTACTCCGTTACTCTAATTAACTTTATTCAATTGTTACTCTTTCTAACGACCAAACTTTTAGGATGATACAGAAAATGCCAATTTCCTTTGTAATTCGAACTTCGAATAAGCTGTAATAATATTTTTTATATGATTCTAGAAAAAGAACGAAAACTGTTGAAAAAGCGATTTAATTTCATTTATATCATATATATATATATATATATAACAATATAATATATGTAATTTTAACAATATAATATATATAATTTAATAATAATATATATATAATTTCTCATGTATCGTTTATGTATTATTTACTGTGTGATATATAGTGACTCGGGTTAATATTCGAATATTATAATATAATACAATATATAATATAATAATAAATAAATATAATATATTATATTATAATATAATATAAAAGACAACCCCTGTTAGAACAGAATAACTTTTTTAAAAGTCGCCGAAACGACTCGCATATTTTTGATGCTCGAGAGACAAGTTCATCGCGCAATGTCCACAAAATTTCGCAAAAATTGCAATTGTTTCGAATGGATAAAAAACATGTTTTACATGTCCCCCTAAATTTCACCGAGATCAATTCACCGGCACACGAGCAGCGAACAATCAAAGATCAATCGAATACCGCTTAAATTGCAGCTTCTCCTCGCGAAACAAAATGGCGCGGCAGGGGTTGAAAATGGCTCTGGAACATTTCGAACCGTGAAACGCGGGATAAACGTCCAAACAGCGTGTTCCGGTTCTCGTTTCCGGCCGCCTTCGTACATAGGAAGCATTAAAGCGACGATCGGCGGGCCGCCTAATCGTGCGAACGTTCGCCGATAAACAATGGGCCGGAAAGACGGCCGGCGTTCCTCTTTCGCGGAAGGTTTGTAAACCCGCAACCTCGGACACCTCGGAGAGGTCCCCAGCTTCTTCCTAGATGGGATTTGCGCCGGTTTTGCACCGCGGTTCGCGGTGTTGGCGGCGTTCGCACAGGCCGCGTTGCGCCAGCGATGTTTTCTTGCAATCGGCCGCGATAATATCCCGTGGGGCCCGAGGCGCGGGGTCCGCGGCGCGGCGGCCGGGTCGTTACCGGAGGCAGCAGAATTACTTTAAAAGTAGGTAGCCACCGGCCGTCTGCTTGGCTGGCCAATTACACGGGGGCAACTCCGACTATATAGAAGAGCCACCGCGGCTCGGTCGGCCGATTTCCACGCACGGACCCGCGAATCGAGCATCCACGTTCATCGTCTCCTCTCCGGCAGTCATGCGGACCCGCGTGAGTGCATTCGATCTTCGATCATCGAGCCACCGGTCGGTCGGTCGGTCCCCGCGTTTATCTCCCAATTTGTCGCACTCCTTGTCGTTGCTCCGCGAGCTCCGCGGATTCCCCGCGGTTTATTCAGTGAGTGACGTATATCGTTCAGGGCCCAAATTCGAGGCGGACGAGTGCATCCGTGAAATTGATCGCTCCCTGGTTCAAGTGCCGAGTTTGCGGAACATCCGAGAGAGAAGTGATTCTTGGTCTTCGTTCGGCTCCGTTTTCGATTGCGCGTCGTAACTGAGAACGTTGCCAATTCTTCGCGACGAAGATGCTTTGTTAAATTATATATATATATTATTATTAATATATTATTAATTATATATATATTAATATATATATTATTATTAATATATTATTAATTATATATATATATTAATATATATATTATTATTAATATATTATTAATTATATATATATATATATTAATATATATATTATTATTAATATATTATTAATTATATACATATATATATTTTTGCAAAAGTGTCGCGTGCTGAACGAAATATATAGAGAAAATCGAACGTATAATTAACGCAACGTGCGCGATTTTTAAGTCATCGTAATAGTTAATGCATCGATGTTCTATATTGTTAACAACGGTTCACGCGTTCTCTGTCAACGATGATTTCATAATTTTCAAGAATTTACGATTTATAGTTGAAATCTTGGCGATTATATTATATTGTTCGATGCCGATGGAGGCTTCGATCGCGATTATGTTCGCACACGTGCACCAACCTTGACATAAACGAGTACAGTAAATTCTCCCTGATTTTCCTTCAACTTAAACAAACAAAAGTGGACAATTTGGGAAGAGGAGATACGATTATTCGAGTCACCTCGTTTTTATAATCGTTGACAACGTTTTTATAATCGTATCTCCTATTCCCAAATCGACCATTTTTGTTTGCAAGCTGAAGGAAAATTAGGGAGAATTTGCTGCACCTATCAAAGCAACAATAAGTACGAAGTTTTTGGGTATCGTTTGACCAGACTTCAAGGTTCGTTCACCAAACGCGATGAAACTGTTATCCTGGGCTCCGGGTATTATCGATTACTCGTTTAATTGCCTCTTAACTCTCGGAGGAGCCTCTTAATTATCAGCTGGGAGTACAACGTGCCGAGATAAGCGCGAGCTGACTCGCTGGCGATTGAAACGTGAACGGGATCCGTTGATTTCTAATTCGCGAGTCGACGGTTGATCCCGTTCTGGAGGAATTGCCAAGATCACGAGTACATAGTGTTCTTACTGCTCGGAAAAGTGTTCTTACACCTTCTAAAATGTAGTAATCTTTTGAAACTCAGCTAAATCACTTGAATCTTTTTTTTTTAATTGACATAGGGACTAAATCTACTAGACGATGATTAAAATGCCTTTCTTCAATTTTGCTGTTACTTAGGATGACAATAGAAAAAGACACCCTTTAGGCTTAGAAGTTTAACAGCGAGGGTTTTTTTAATTTTTTCTCTTCATTCCAAGTGCATAATAGCGCAAAATTAAAAAGAGAGCTTTTTAGAAATCGCCTAATAAACTAGTCCCTCTGTGATCTGAAAAAGATTCAAGTTATTTTGTTCAGTTTTCAAGAAGTTTCTGCGTTTCGAAAGTATTTTAAATAATTATAATAATAATTATAATAATTATAATTAATAAATAAATATAATAATAATATCATTATAATAATTATAATTATAATAATATTTTAAATTTAAGAAAGTATTTACAGCATATACAGTAATTTCTCCCTAATTCGCGCTCAGATCTGCCATTTTTGTTCTCAATCTGAGCGTCAATTACAGAGAATTTACTATAATTTCTCCCTAATTCGCGCTCAGATCTGCCATTTTTGTTCTCAATTTGAGCGTCAATTAGAGAGAATATACTGTAATTTCTCCCTAATTCGCGCTCGGATCTTCCATTTCTGTTCTCAATCTTGGCGTCAATTAGAGAGAATGTAAGACCGAAGTCGATTTCCCGCCGATAAACGTTACTTAAGGAAACGATTTGCTCTTACTTTACGGTTTTCGAGTATGACGGTGTTTAATTTTACGATAACATCGGTTCCGTGGAAGGAAGTGAAACGTTAGGAGCCGATCGCGGCGCCTAACCGGGACCCGGCATTGTTATTTGTAACTGTAACGTAGCCCCCTTTGTACTGGTACAAGTACAAAGTAACGGGACGAAGGCGGAAACACAGCGAAGTCAGCTAGTCAAATGTTTTATCGAACGATACGATCGCGCGTCGAATTCTCTTCCGCGTGCGACGTCCTCCGCGCGGATTTCTATCGGCCCGCGCGGAGAAAGACGGTCGAGAGACGGTCCCGGATAGAGAGAGGCTTCGCTTTCGAACCGATCCTATTACCGTTACAGCATCGGCACGCTGCTATATGTGTATCGCATTCGTCCCGTACGGGGAGGTTCCCAGGCTGCATAATTTATTCACGATCAAATCTACGTGTTCGCAGATCCTCTTTATCGCTCTGATTTCAACGGCGCTCGCGCAACAGAAGGCGCAGAGGCCCTCGCGAACACCACCGGCGCAAATCAAGTACAATGATCCTAATGGTGAGTTCGATATCTTCTCCTTTCGGAGCACATCTATTATAGCTTACGTAACCACACAGAGCACCACAGTTTTTCATCCAGTTAGGCGTTGCATCGAGATACTTGAAGGTTCGCGTTCGAATCAATTTGAATATATTGGGGGAAGTCAATCGGATTCGAGTGATCTTTTTAATTATTTTAATTATAACAGGTTGTAATTAAATATATCTTAATTATAACAGGTTGTAATTAAATATATCTTAATTATTACAGGTTGTAATTAAATATATCTTAATTATAACAGGTTGTAATTAAATATATCTTAATTATATAACAGGTTGTAATTAAATATATTTTAATTGTAACAGGTTGTAATTAAACATATTTTAGTTATAACAGGTTGTAATTAAATATATTTTAATTATAACAGGTTGTAATTAAACATATTTAAATTATAACAGGTTATAATTAAACATATTTTAATTATAACAAGTTATAATTAAACATATTTCAATTATAACAGGTTATAAACCTGTTAGATTTTATTATGCAACAATGATTATTAAAATTGTTAAGAATAATAAACGATTTGTTAGCTTCGAATGGACTTGTATCACTTGCAATAGTAACATATTATTAAAAATAAGAACAAGAGATTTATGTCCATATTTTTATCGACATTGGCTTTATCGAAATGGATCTTTTAATTTTTGATTTTTTTCAATTATTAAAATAATAATTGATACGAGAATGTGCAAGTTTATTAAGAATTAGTCTCAGTTATATTAAAAAGGAAAATATAAATAATAAACAAGCATGAAAAGTAAATCACTTCGTTAAAATAACTAAGGATAAAGAAAACTTCTTTACATTTTAAACTACGTAAATAACACAATTTTGGGACACCCTGTATAATTGAAGAGAAAAAGAAAGAGATTGAAACTTTTACATGCAGTTGATGAACTTGAGTGAAAATAGCGTGTCCCGACTGCATGCATATTACATAAGTAACCTCCAAAAAACAGTTTCAATGAATTCGCTCAAGCATCCAGAAGATAATTATGGAAAGCAATTATAGTGAATTCTCCATAATCGACGCTCAGAGTGTGCACAATTCGAGGCTCTTCTTCCCAAATCGTCCATTTTTGTTTACAAGCTGAGCGACAATTGTCGAGAATTTACCACAACCCCCAAGGAAGCCTACAAAAGTTATCAATAAACTATTCGAAAAGTCTCCAAGAAATACCAACCCTCTCCTCTCCAAAAACTGCTTCCAAATACCTCGCGAAACACGCGACACCTACACCTACACAAGAAGGATTTCAAAAGACTAGATTTTCAAGGGACCAATATATATATATATATATATATAGCGTTTCAAGATAACCGTATACAACCCCCATAAAGGTGATGAGGGCCCACGGTCCCAAAACCATAAAACCAACGACATTCGAGTGCACTTACGATCTGGCGATTTCTGCCATAATCCCTAGTTACTCTAAACTAATTCGTCAACACGCGAGTAACAAGGGCGCTGCGTTTCAGGTTCGAAGGTGGATTGGAAGTTCTTCGCTCCGCAGAACCAATGGCGTGCTCACCTGGAGACCTCGCAGCGCAGTCAGCGAGGCCAGGCCGAGTACGTGAATAATCCGCAGCAGTCGGTGCAGAGAACCCAGCAATCTCAGTTAGTGGGGCTGCAACAGGAGCTGGAACAGGTGCACTACAAGCCAACGTATCAGCAAGCCGAATCGGCGCAGCCGGACGCGAATCAGCACAGAGGGTATCCGCAGAGCCAGCTGACCCAGCCGGACCCGAGTCAGTACAAGGGCTACTCGCAAACTCAGTCTCAACTGGAGCAACCGGGCCCTGTGCAGGTCCTCTACAGACCGTACCCGCAGCCGCAGACCCCGATAGACGCTCAACCGGCGCCTATTCAGGTCCACTATAAGACGTACGCGCAACCCGAGCCATCGACCGACGCGCAACCGCAATCAGCTCCTATTCAGGCCCAGTACAGGTCGTATCCGCACCCTCAGTCGCGAGTGGACGCTCAACAGGAACAGCCTCGGTACAGAGTGCATCAGACACCTCAAGCTCAGACCTCGGCGGAGGCGCAACCGGCTCCGGAGCAAGATGTGGATCGGCAGAAGGCGTACCTGCAGGATCAGGCTCCGACTCAGGTGCACCAGGAGCCTAATCAGCTGCAGTACAAACCACTTTCCGCAGGTCCAGCCTACGTGAAGCAGCTGCTGCTGGAGAACTTCAAGCCGCAGCGGCCTTACGCGGACCCGACCGCGTTCTTGTACACCACGAACTACGTGCCCCAGCAACGCGATCAGCAATCGGCGAACGCCGAGCAGTCGCCTTACGAGCAGTCGTCGGAGAGCTACGAGCAGTCGGAGCTGCCGAAGACCAGGCGAGAGTACTCGGGCAGAGGGATCCAAGGTAGAATCGTCTACAAGGACGACTACAAGCAACGGGATCAGCAGGAATCGCCGCAGCTCCAATACGTCCGGGTCCCGATCGAGAAGCTACCCGCTCCGCCTTCGCCAAGGCTGGTCCTCGACAAGAACATGCCTCCGGAAATCAGGCAGTTGTTGCAGTTCCAGGCCCAGCTGCCTTACGACGTCATCGCCAACAGCATCACCTACAAGCCGAAGACACTGTTCATCCCCAAACCGCTCCCGCCCGATGCCAGCGGCACCTATCAATATCGCAGCAAGGTCTATTACCCGAACGTTGAGCAGTATGAACCCGAGTTCGAGACGGCCAAGCCTGTTCAGGAAGATCAGAGGCATTGAGCGACGGCTCAGGATGTTTTCCATTGAGAAGTGGTATTGAGTATATTAGGTTGTTCAACGGTTATGGTGTTTCCGGGAGAGGAGGGGTTCCTGAGGCTATTCGAAGCAAGTTTTTCCTTGGCGAAAATGCAATACGCGGCTTTCGAATGATCTTAGGAACGTATATTTTTCGAGGAAGTAACATAGTTTTGGGAGACTTCGTATACTGACGACACTGTTACAGCAACACTGTATAGTTTTAGTAATTTACGCAGGAGTTGCGCGATTTTTCACGCGACCTCTGAACAAGGAGATCGAACCTTTAGGAACAGAGTTACCGATTTTGATACTTGCTGTAGGGGTTTCATTTTTGACAATCTGTGTCTCTGTATTGAAATGTTTCTGCCAGCTTTTAGTTTTTAGAGTAAGCCGTGACATTGGAAATTGTTCTTGTTCGACGTTGTAGTAAATTCTCTGTAATTGACCCTCGGCTTGTACGCGAGAATGGAGAATTTGAGGAAGAGGAGATACCATTATTCATTTCGGTTTCCAAGCTGAGCGTTGATTCAGAAGAATTTACTATATTATACATAGTAATATAAATTCTCTGTAATTGACCCTCAGATTGTACACGAGAATGGACAATTTGAGGAAGAGGAGATATGATGATCCATTTTTGTTTCCAAGCTGAGGGTTGATTCAGAAGAATTTACTATATTATATATAGTAATATAAATTCTCTGTAATTGACCCTCAGCTTGTACACGAGAATGGACAATTTGAGGAAGAGGAGATACGATGATCCATTTTTGTTTCCAAGCTGAGGGTTGATTCAGAAGAATTTACTATATTATATATAGTAATATAAATTCTCTGTAATTGACCCTCAGCTTGTACACGAGAATGGACAATTTGAGGAAGAGGAGATACGACGATCCATTTTTGTTTCCAAGCTGAGGGTTGATTCAGAAGAATTTACTATATTATGCATAGTAATATAAATTCTCTCTAATTGACCTTCAACTTGTACACGAGAATGGACAATTTGAGGAAGAGGTGATACGATGATCCATTTTTGTTTCCAAGCTTGGGGTTGATTCAGAAGAATTTACTATAGTTTGAATTCTATACTGGAGGGTTCATAGAGTAGTTCTCTCTTCTCAAAAAAGATATTTGCATCGCTTCACCATTTCAAACACAAATATTTTGCGAAGGGGACTTTTTTCAAAACTAAACGGAGATCTAATTTCCCAAATTTGTGCCCGAAGCATCTAAAATTTGTAAACATAACCCATCCAACTGTTCCAATACAAAGAAAACTGAATTCGTAGAATCTGTTGGACCTTGCAATGATAAAGTTGGAGCGAACCGAGCCGACGATATTAGATTTTGCAACAGAAGAAGGTGTGAACCGATTATTTTCGATATCGAGTTACCTTTTTATTCGGTCGATCCGTCAAGGTGCACCGTTTTTGTTTTAATTTATTACGTATACAATTGTTTCTCGTTTATGACTTTCGGTAGCTTAGCAATTTTGCCAGACCATGCACGTTCACATAAACGTATTGTGCACGTACTAAGGTATACAAAATTTGTTACAACGAATTAGCAATAGAATATTCTATTTTCTAAAATAGTATTAGAACCCTCGAAATAATTTATATAAACGTACTGTGCACGTACCAAGGTATACAAAATTTGTTACAACGAATTAGCGATAGAATATTCTATTTTCTAAAATAGTATTAGAACCCTCGAAATAATTTATATGAACATACTGTGCACGTACTAAGATATACAAAATTTGTTACAACGAATTAGCAATAGAATATTCTACTTTCTAAAATAATTTTAGAACCCTTGAAATAATTTTTCAAACTGCTTGAATCATTTTTCAGGTCGCTTGAATCGTTTTTCATAGATACTGCCGCTGCGCGTCGCGGAGAGAATCTGAAATTCTCGATATTCTTGACAGCTCTGTAATCGCAAATCTTTTCATTTAACGTAATCTCGTACCTTATCTTAAGCTTTATGTTACCTTTACCTTACTCGGCTTCAAACGAGTTCGAGTACATTTCTCGATCGACGTTACAGTTACAGTATTAAACGTTGCTACAATTTACAGCATTACCGGCGTTAAACGGAAACACAAACGTTCCATTAGAAATTAAATAAATAATAAATTGTACATAACTGTCATTTAGACTGCGCATGCTTACGAAGAAGCTCCATTGTAATACGCATATAAAAGTGGGCTATCGTTAACGTCGCGTCGGCGTCTACATGTATCCTGCGCCGCTGTAATAATCACGAGGGTGAAGATTATAATTAGGCGAAACGTCGTCCAGCTGTCAATAAAAACATTTATATCCCTGTAGGTAAACAAATGCGTCGCCGATATGTTTCCCGCGGCACTTTCTACTTCGCCGTGACCGAAATATCGCGTTTGTAAATTAACTGTAACGCGTTCGTCTTATATAGCGAGAATCATTTTCCATTTCCACGAGTTCGTTCCTTTCGCGCTGGACGAAGCGAGTGGAAACGGCGCGACTCGGCTCGGCGCGGCGCGTTGTGAGCGGAACTTCCGGCGTAAAAGTAACTCGGTTGCGGTTACGAAATGGTCATCGATCCGTCGACCGCCGCTTCCGAGCTGAATTCATTTAGAACGTAACCCGTCGACGAACATTTCGTGCGAATTACCGGCTGTTTAGCCGGGCCGGTTAACGGGCGGCCGGCCTCTCTTCTTATTAAATCACGTTAGAAAGTAAGATGGCTTCCACCTTTCTAATAAAGACGCGTGCCCGATCCGTTGCAACGGGAAGCGGCGTGTGGCATCGCGCGTTCGCGTACGCACGGAAACCAGCCGATCCGATTTATTTGCTCCTCGTTGCGATATATACATTTTGAAAGTTAATGATACCGTGCCGGGAACACGTCGATGTGGCCGGGCTGTTACACTTGCCACGGATTCGCAACACCGCGGGAACATGGTGGCGGTGCTCTCGATCCTGTCGGAGAACGCTGTTCGAACGAAGGATAATTTATCGAAGGACATTCGTTGAACACCGCGGATTTTCACGGGGCTTCCAATTTTTACTCACCGTTCTCTGAAAATACCATTTCTCTTTAATCGACTAAAAGTTAACTTACGGTGAAAATGAAGGAAATATTGTACTCACTTTTATGGAAAATGGTCGAACGAAGGATAATTTATCGAAGGACATTCGTTGAATTTTCACGGGGCTTCCAATTTTTATTGATCGTTCTCTGAAAATACCATTTCTCTTTAATCGACTAAAAGTTAACTTACGGTGAAAATGAAGGAAATATTGTACTCACTTTTATGGAAAATGGCGGCGGTGCTCTCGATCCTGTCGGAGAACGCTGTTCGAACGAAGGATAATTTATCGAAGGACGTTTGTTGAACACCGCGGATTTTCACGAGGCTTCCAGTTTTTACTCATCGTTCTCTGAAAATACCATTTCTTTTCTAATCGACTGAAAGTTAATTTACGGTGAAAATGGAGGGAATATTGTATTCACTTTTATGGAAAATGGTGGCGGCGCTCGATCCTGTCGGAGAATGCTGTTCGAACGAAGGATAATTTATCGAAGAACGTTTGTTGAACACCGCGGATTTTCACGGGGCTTCCAATTTTCACTCGTCGTTCTCTGAAAATACCATTTCTTTTCTAATCGACTGAAAGCTAATTTACGGTGAAAATGGAGGGAATATTGTATTCACTTTTATGGAAAATGGTGGCGGTGCTCTCGATCCTGTCGGAGAACGTTGTTCGAACGAAGGATAATTTATCGAAGAACATTTGTTGAATTTTCACGGGGCTTCCAATTTTTACTCATTGTTCTCTGAAAATACCATTTCTCTTTAATCGACTAAAAGTTAACTTACAGTGAAAATGAAGGAATATTGTATTCACTTTTATGGAAAATCGTGGCGGTGCTCTCGATCCTGTCGGAGAACGCTGTTCGAACGAAGGATAATTTATCGAAGGACATTTGTTGAATTTTCACGGGGCTTCCAATTTTTACTCATCGTTCTCTGAAAATACCATTTCTTTTCTAATCGACTAAATTTACGGTGAAAATGGAAGGAATATTGTATTCACTTTAATATGTTTTCCTGTAGAGGACATGAATTAATATAAATTCCATAAATGCGTGGAGCTCCGCGGCCTGGTAGTAATTAATTTACGCGCATGACTTCTCACTGGTCGGATTCCATAGAATTCCTCAACGTTACCGTGCAATGCGTCTGCGACAAGATGAGAACGTTTGATGATTAAGACTGCGGATATTTGTGCGAAATAAAAATTGTCCAAGTTAAAATTGTAAGAAATATAAGCTCGGTTTAAAGATCTTTCTTCTTTCAATAATTGTAATAAGTTGAACATAACGTGACAACGTCGTTAAATTCTTCTAGAGTCTTCACTGTTTTGTATTTGATTTATTCGATTTTATTAAAGAGCATAAAATCCGCGATCTACTTGAATCGACGATGACTTAAATTTGTTTGGACTGTTCGATGCAGTTTTACAGTGCAGAATTTTTGCAAGGGTACGTAGAGTCGAGTGTTCTGAAACCGAGAACATTCAGCTTTGTTTCTGCGATCGATTCTTCAAACGAATCGGAAACTTTTCGACGAAGTCGATCTGAAAATCGGATCGAAGCTTTCGACGTTCGTTTATTGGCGAAAGTGACGGAAGCGACGGAAGCGAAATTTCCCTGATACTCCAGAGTTCCAGAACAAGGAAGAACGTGTGGATTGGTCCGTTGGCCTTCACGCATTCTGCACCGATTCGCGTTACTCTCGGCAATCGGGATTATGCGCCGCGCTGCAACTTTCGTTTCTTCGTGGCTCCTTTGCACAAATGCATAATTCACCGGGACTTCTCGGGGTTCACCGAACTGCCATTGAAACCGTGTGGTATGCAGCCGGATAAAAATCTCGTTTCCTCGGCGTATTATCTATCCTCGCCGAGAAAAGCGAGGATTGTTCTGCTTGTTGCGAAACACGTTAACTCCTCTCCCTCTCTCTCCCGCTCTCTTTCTCTCCCGTTCTCTCTCTCTCTTTCTCTCTATTTCTCGTTACCCTCTCCCCCCGCCCTACTTATAATATACAATAAATGTCTATTTGCGCATAAACGAGATTGCATTATCGTGCGGAGAGCACGCGGTATATTCTCTAACGCGGAGATGAATTGTTTCCTGTTGGCCGCGACGTTGCATAAGAGCGTTTGCCGCACTTGCTTCTTATAAATAACAACCGCTTTCATCTTGCTGGTCGAACGAATTTTACGATATTTTTCTGCATGGGAATCTCATAAATTTCCGGCGATCGATTTCTATGAAGGAATTTCCGACGGGAACGAATATTTTTGGTAAAACCTTGGCGGCGTCGCTCGAAGAAAGTTCGGCACACTGATCCGCATTGTAGATCATTTTTTTTCTTTCTTTTTACGGTCGGCGAGCACGATTATTCCTCGGCGGGAAACGTTGCAACGCAATGATCAGACTGCGGATGTTTATGCGAACGCATACCTTTTTCAGAAAATAGTGGTGGACCGACCTGACCCGAACAGAAATTTATCTCACATTTTTTTGCTTCGCGTGTTGCACATGCAAGCATTTAGATGCATTTATATATGTATCATGATCGTCTGAATCCAGATATCTTGTTAAATTAACGTCGTCCATTAGCCGGCATTTGTACCATAACCGGCGTCAGAATGCTGAATGTACGCCGCAGCAAAACATGTATTCGAAGCGACAGGGTGAATTTTCTGCGAGCGCGTTTCAATGCTTTTTTAGACAAAATGCTTGTAATATAATAAAATATATTATTGTAATATATATTGTAATATATATTGTAATATAATGTAATGTAATATTATTTTAATATAATATTATTATATAATTATTATATATAATATTTAATAATATAATATATAATATTATTATATAATTATTATATATAATATTTAATAATATAATATATAATATTATTATATAATTATTATATATAATATTTAATAATATAATATAATATTTTATTATATAATTATTATATATAATATTTAATAATATAATATATAATATTATTATATAATTATTATATATAATATTTAATAATATAATATATAATATTATTATATAATTATTATATATAATATTTAATAATATAATATATAATATTATTATTATATAATAATGCTGTAATTCGAAGTATAACACATCGTAACAAGTATAAAACGTACCTCGATATTTAATATTAGATTTAATATACAGGGGATCGAGAGAAAAATGTCTCGCTGGCCGCGCTCGCTCTCCGATTGGTCAGCATTTTTTGCTAATAACTCGTAAACGAAGCCGCGGATTGCATTTTCGCTAAGGAAAAAGTTACTTCGAATGACCTAAGGAACCCCGCATTCCCCGCTTCTACAATAATTTTGGGACAACCTGTAACTTACACTTGTGGGACAGCGTGAAACTCGATAATTTTACGAAAGCTGGATAATAATTATTTTCAATTATTTTCCGGTTGCTCTGAACACGGTCTTGCGACAGTTTTTATTTACTATACCACTGTTGCTCCGTCGAATTATGTTATGTTAAATTTTCCCTCTGCTACGAACTGTTCAACAAGCTTGTTCGATTCTTTCGTTCTTCTGTTTTGCTTTTAAGACGTAATTTAACGAGACATATATTTAACTTATGACATATTTAGGAGTCTAATCGCAAGTAATTATTGCACATCGAAACCTCATACGCTACCTTACGCAACTGCGTGAATTATAACTGCGATATGTCTAATCGCGAAAGCTTAATACAGTAATTTCTCCGTAATTCGCGCTCGGATTGCGCACAAAAGTGGACAATTTGGGAAGAGGAGATACGATTATTCGAGCCTCGAGACTCGAGGCTCGTTTTTATGGTTGTTGACAATAGTCATATTAATATAATATTAATATTATATTATAATATTATTATAATATTATTATATCGATATCGTGTTATTACACATCGGCAATACATATCTCTTTGTAAATGTTCGGTATCACCTGGCGATTATGGTTTGCAGCGTTGCGGATCCGTTCCCTGTTCCTCGTTTGTGTATCGTTTTTATGGATCACTTTCTAACGTCGTCGTTTACATTTCTATTATTCCCATTCAGGTATTGCCCAAGTTCCATGCATACAGATGCATTCATTAATTGATGCACGCAGCGCGGCCATCGCTGCACGGTATAACCTTTGAATAGTATTCTCTTGGGAAACGTATCGCTGAATCGCATTCCTCGGTGATACCTTCAACATTTTCCGAGGATGCAATCCTCCCGTACACTTCGAACAGCCGCGGAGAGAAACCGATGTACAAAAACCCCATTGAGTTATACTTCGCGGTGCGCCGGTTACTTTCTGACATGCATTTCTGCCGTGCGCTAATCCCGTGCAATTTGCTGGATAAGAAAAACTTCTGTGTTCGTCGAACATTCCACTGACCTTAATGCCATCATTTCTTTTCCCAGCGAATCGGTTCTCGCCTTCTTTCAATGATCAGATTATAAATAAAATAAATGTAATTTTTGTTGAACAGAAGTTCTCTTGCTCGAGAGTTTTTTGGCTTGGCAAATGAATTTTAAGGCCGGCAGGTATCGAGACAAGAGTGCCGCGTGAGTCACGTATAGGTGACGCTAAGCTTTAACTAGCTTCTTGAAATTCATTTTTATTGCAATATATATTGAACAATATATTGAACAAATTCGTAGAATTCGCTATTTCGTAGAATACGAAATAGCTGAACCAATATTTTCTATGGTAAATTTTCATTTTATATTTTCTTTTTCTATTCTTTTATTGTGCCATTGAATAAATGACTTTGTTATTGTGGGAATTTTTATATGATCCAGTTAATATTCGATGCTTAATGTGTTAAGGCCGCAGTTTGTAAATTCGGTAATGACTTTTCGTAACGTTATATATATGAATTATTTATTTTTAATACAGACACTGCAGTGTCTGGCCTGTGAAATGTTTTATTCGTTGAGAGCGGAGTGATATTTAGTAAGATAAATGTCTACAACAGTGCAGAACATGCTTGCGACGTCTAATCTTGTCGAGCATGTTTTAAAACATTCGTGAACAGTTTTCACACGAAATTGAAGATTAGTGTTACAGCTGAAAGCACAAAATACAATATAATATTATATTATATTATATTATATTATATTATATTATATTATATTATATTATATTATATTATATTATATTATATTATATTATATTATATTATATTATATTATATTATATTATATTATATTATATTATATTATATTATATTATATTATATTATATTATATTATATTATATTATATTATATTATATTATATTATATTATATTATATTATATTATATTATATTATATTATATTATATTATATTATATTATATTATATTATATTACATTATATTATATTTTGCACAGGTAACGTATCAACAATCTCTCACAAATCTCTATATGTTTTTTGCATATTTCAATGTATTCTTTATCTTTGTGACCTAATCTCTGAAGATACGCTCCCGTATATTATTGTTCATAAAAAATGCAGTATATCCATCGATGCTTCATATCCATGTTTCAATTCTAATATTCCAATTTATACTTTACTCGAAGTACCATTTTATTCGAATTGTCAAGAATGAGTATAATTTAAAATAGAATTTCAAATATTTCCTCTATATAAATATCAGCCAGAGCCACAGGTATCGAAAGCCGTAAAAATCTTCGAATTTCGTTCAAACGCAGTCGAAATATGAAATGAAAAATTATGCTAATTACCAATACATCGACTCTGTGCTTTCGAACGTTTCCGTAGCGAAAGCTACAGATGTCGCAGAACATTTTATGTTTCCAGATTCTCGGACGAGAAGATCTCGCCTCGTTTCGTCGGACGTGCCCGACGCGAAAAGGAAAAACCCGACGATTTTTGCCAATTTTCGTGCCACTGTTTTACGAACGAGTGAAAAATCTAGCCGGCTCTATAATTATTCACAGTATCGCAGCTGTCCGGCAAGCAGCGTGCCGGTGAACCGATAAGATGGGGGCTGTGGAGGTGGCACAAGAAGTCACATCCCCGTCGCCGAATGGCGCCTTTTACATGGCCGACTATAAAATTGTTTCGGTGACGGCGCGGCCGCCTCAGAAACGCTCCACCCTCGAACGCATTGAGCAGAGTCTGCTTTCTCGCCATGAATTTGCACGTAAGTAAAATTTGCCAGCGTTCGACGCTTAAGTCTGATTTATTTAGAATATATATATATCGCGACCACCGTTGTTCCCGTCTTTGCTGTCCACGCCGGGCTTCTTTTTCACGTCTGCTTGCACACGATTCGTTCCGATCTCTCTCGCGCGACATTTTTCTTCATTGTTCTTCAGCCGCGCGCGCGACACTACCACATTCACGACTACATTTTCATCCGCGAAAAGGATCGGATATCGATTTCCTGACCGGTTTCGGCTGGCGAACTGGTCTCGCGGAACTAAATGCACCGCCGTGCAGTTAATTCGCTGCGAAACGCGTCGCGTATGCTCTTGGATTTCACCGGCGATCGGGTAATTAGCCGACGTGCTTGGCGGATTAATGAATTCGGAAGAGGTATTCGGCCGAGAGAAAACGTCGATTTCGATCTGCTGGAAATTGTCGCGCTCGCCACGTTCGCTGGCATTAATTTAACGCTTGAACCGTCGCGTTAAATGTTATATGTGGGCGATGGAATTATTTACTTTGTCTATTATGTCTTCCGAATTTTTTTAATCAGGTTCTGCGAAACGTAGGAACGTCGACGAAGTAATTTTCATTTTATTAAATAAGATACTTTCGTTTTGTTTAATTTTTGCGGTTACTGGCAGTCGAAGTGTTAATTGAACGCGTCGTTTTGATTTCGATTCTATGCTTTCGTTGATCATTTAACAGTAGAAATATCGAACCGGTCCAAACGACTGGTTTCCAATTGTTTCTTTTGTATTTCCTGACATTCTAAAAATAGTTCTGCGTCAAATTGTTTAGACGATTTTGTACATTAAGCATACATTATAATGCAAATAACGCGAAGTCTAATATCGTCATTAAATCTGATATTGTCATTATTATAGAGCAATATATTATAGAGCGATAAATTGTTTAGACGATCTTATACATTAAGCATACATTATAATGCAAATAACGCGAAGTCTAATATCGTCATTAAATCTGATATTGCCATTATTATAGAGCAATATATTATAGAGCGATAAATTGTTTAGACGATCTTGTACATTAAGCATACATTATAATGCAAATAACGCGAAGTCTAATATTGCCATTAAATCTGATATTGTCATTATTATAGAGCAATATACTTTGATCGTGTTTAAGGCTCGATAGTTCTAGTGTTAAGCTCGAATCATCGAAGATCGAATCGTAAACATCTGCGGCACATATCTAGCCTATTTATTTGCAGCGGAAGCAATATCTGTGGCTGTGAGGGAAAACGCCGCGTGCCGGAACTTCGAACGATCTCAGTTCAGCGTTAATTCATTAGAGGATTTTTATCTGTTTATCGTAAAAAAGATCTTAAGAACGAATTCGACGAGCTCAACGACAGTGATCCGAACTTTCCAGTGGCGATATCTTGAAAGTGAAATCGTGTGATACGCGGAGTTCTGCATTGCAACCACAGATATATTCCATTTGACCGAAAGATTTTAGGGAAATACAGAAACATCGACTCTCGGTTCATTGAACACGGTCGCTTTATTCGAACAAATTCGAACACTACTTTGCGTTTGTTGAAGATAAGACAATCTTTTTTTTTTAATTTAATTTACTTAATGCCGCATCTGCTTAACAGCAATTAGCGACCACTTGTGGGGTAACATTTGTAGGGTTATATTTAGCGTAATATGAGCCGTTTATTTTGAAAGTGGCATAAGTCACTTTGTTTTTTAAAATTTGTTTAAAAATATGGATGCTAACTTTCGAGAAGATTTACTTGTATTTGTTATCTGATATTTTACTGATATGATATGTTACTGATTATACTTTATATATTATATATTATATATGTTACTATATATTACTATATATTATATACTATATATTATTACTATATATTATACTATATATTATATATTATATATGTTACTGATATTTTTCTCAGTATAAATAATTTCGTATAAACATTAAAAAATCACCACTTTTCATTACGGTAAAGTGACTTGTGCCACTTTCAAAATAAACGGCTCATATATACAACAGTTTTGCATTACATTTTTACATTATTTTCGTAATCCAGGCTCCTCAAGCTACTATATTATTTCGCTAAACAATTCGTTTTCTTCCGAGTACGACATAACTTTTGCTGTTTGTTTATAATTGTCCAAACATTCTTTGATGGTATTGAGCATTTTTACTTTTCTTCCGATATTGTTGCACACTGAACGTTCTATTAGAATTCTGCTTAACTGTAAACTCAATGTTACAGTTGTTACAAAAAGTGCTTCATCTGTTTCGGAGAATGTGCACCGATGAATTATTTCAGTACGCCTAATTCGTAGTCGAGATAGTGCAATTTGCTTCCTTCTTGTTAAATACACCGCGGCAGAGAATACACTTTCTCTGAGTTTATGTAGGAGAGAGGGATTTTAATGTGTCTATTCTTGGTTCCAATTGTGCCAAATATTTTTGCCACAAAAATGGGATTTCAATGTGCCTTGGATCTTCATTTATCTCGTTGTTATTTCCTGGAATTTCAATACTATCGTGTTCACTTTCGCAAAGCTTTATATTTTATATTATATAATTATATATTTGATATATAATTATTATATAATTATATATTTTATAATAATTATTATATAATTATATAATTATATATTTTATATTTAATTATTATATAATTATTATATAATTATATATTTTATATATAATTATTATATAATTATATTTTATATTTACCGATTAGATTGCTAGAATCGAACGGATTTCTTGCTCCCTTAATTATGCTGGGATTGTCGACAGAAATGATACAGAAGTCCTGGACAAGACAATTGTTCGCTCGCCATACGAACGACTCAGAAATGCATCGACACAGAAACAGCGACTCCGACACGAACATAGTTCTGTTCACGCTCCAACTATTCGCTAATTGATATGTGCTACGATCGCAGATAGGAGACCGTCGGACAACGATACAATCGATCGCGGTCAGAACGATCGCGCGAAAAATACGATATCTCGTTCTTTGTCTTCCCGTTCACTATTTTCTTATTTCGCATATCGCACGGAACTTTCGCCGAACCGAAACGAATTTCATCGAAGAACAAACGCGAAAGAAACTCTTCGATAATTCCGCATTGCTTCGAGCTTCTCGCGTTGTTCTCGACAACGCATACAATTTTTATCGCTCGATTAGTAAAATTCATATTATTCACCGGAAATCGCTGAAAACTCGACCGGCCACGCGGCTGCTATTTACATATGAAAGAAATGCAAGCACGCGCGATCTTAGAATTTTGATAAGTCGACGCGCGTCCGTCGATCGTTCGTGTAAAACATCGAACCGCGCGCTCGATCGAAGCTTTCAATCGATATCG
Source organism: Megalopta genalis (assembly GCF_051020955.1). Classification (NCBI taxonomy): domain Eukaryota; kingdom Metazoa; phylum Arthropoda; class Insecta; order Hymenoptera; family Halictidae; genus Megalopta; species Megalopta genalis. The sequence goes on from NC_135018.1 coordinate 1,356,770, forward strand.
AAAAATCCGTTTTCCGTGCCGTGAAATATTCTTAGCGCCGGCGAATTCGTTTTCCCCGTCCGTCGTCCGCGGGATACGTATCTGGACAAGTTGCGCTCGCGGCTCGGTACGTGTGCTTTTTTTTCTCCTTTTATAATCGAACCAGGCGTGTCTTGCGGGTTAATTTATATTTCACTTTCTACCGGCGAGCGAGCGTGTAATTCGTGCGACGACGGTGTGCTAGAATTGCTAGATCGTTGCACCGCGCTCGCGCGAGCGCGCGCGCGCGCTAACTTAGTCCCGGTTTCCAGATAGGTTTCGTTCCTTTTTCTCGCCGCGAATGCTGGAATGTTCGGAGGTAAAGGCTCCGTCGTCGTCGCGTCACCTTTTCCCGATTACGGAAACTGCTTTTGCCGGTCGAAGACGTGGCGCGTTCCCCCCACCCCCCCAAACGCGAACCAGAATTTCTTCAACCGCGGATCCAATTAAATCGCGCTCGCATTTCCTTAGCTGCCGAAGCCGCTGCCATCCCTTCTCGATCGCGATTTTTCTACCCGCGCTGTTCGGATCGCTGGAACTTTTAACGAGCCGCTCGCTTTTTTCGCCGCTCTGCCTGCCGGCAACCTGCTAACTCTTGATCGATCCGGATCCGGGGCCTGTTTTTCGACGAGCAAATTTAGAATACCATTTTCTTTCGCGAGTGTTATTCTTGCGAAATTAATCGAAACGTATAGAAACTGGTGTTTTGGTATTGCAGTTGAATTTAAGAGCAGTTTTGTAGTTGTGATAAATATTGTTACGGTAATGTCTCTCTAATTCGCGCTCTGATTGCGCACAAAAATGGACAATTTGGGAAGAGGAGATACGATTACGGTAATGTCTCCCTTACTGACGCTCAGATTGCCCACTAAAAGGGACAATTTGGGAAGAGGAGGTACGATTATTCGAGCCTTGCGGCTCGTTTTTATAATTGTGGACAATTTATAACTATAAAAATAAACCGCAAGGCTCTCGAATAATCGTATCTCCTCTTCCCAAATTGTCCATTTTTGTGGACAATCCGTGCGTCAATTAGAGAGACATTACTGTATATGGACTAAATCAGAGATTATATATATGGACTAAATCATAATTATGGTCAATTTATAACTATAAAAATAAACCGCAAGGCTCTCGAATAATCGTATCTCCTCTTCCCAAATTGTCCATTTTCGTGGACAATCCGTGCGTCAATTAGAGAGACATTACTGTATATGGACTAAATCAGAGATTATATATATGGACTAAATCATAATTATGGTCAATTTATAACTATAAAAATAAACCGCAAGGCTCTCGAATAATCGTATCTCCTCTTCCCAAATTGTCCATTTCTGTGGTCAATCTGGGTGTCAATTAGAGAGATATTACTGTATTCGAGCCTTGTAGCCCGTATTTATAATTGTTGAGAATCAATGACCATAAAAACGACCCTAACAGCTCGAGTATTCGTATCTCCGCTTCTCAAATTGTCCATTTTCGTGGACAATCCGAGCGTCAATTAGAGAGACATTACTGTACATGGACTAAATTAGAGATTATATATATGGACTAAATCATAATTATGGACAATTTATAACTATAAAAATAAACCGCAAGGCTCGAATAATCGCATATCCTCTTCCCAAATTGTCCATTTTTGTGGTCAATCTGGGCGTCAATTAGAGAGACATTACTGTATTCGAGCCTTGTAGCCCGTATTTATAATTGTTGAGAATCACTCAGCATAAAAACGACCCTAAAATCTCGAGTATTCGTATCTCCTCTTCCCAAATTGTCTATTTTCGTGGACAATCCGAGCGTCAATTAGTGAGACATTACTGTACATGAACTAAATCAGAGAGTGTACCGAACATTGGAAAACGGTACAGTCCACTGGAAAAATCGATAACAGGAAAAAATAATATAAAATATAATGTATAGTATAATAATATAATTTTTCACGTGAAGGGAAATTGCATCCTGTCAATGATACTTAAACCGAGATTATCCAAGGGGGATGAACCGTGCGATTTATTGTGCCATAGTTCAGAATATCGCTTTCTGTCACGTGGATACTAAATGCAAGGCATCGGTACAGTAATTCCAAGTCCGATCAATTTGTAGACTCGAAGTTGCGACTTTCCCCGGCAACTCTGTCGTTCCGTTTACAAGATGCAGTTCCACGGAAACGTGGTGCACGCGCGCGCACGTAATTGTACCCGTTCCAGAATCTAGTTTGACCAAATGCGATAATACACTGACCAAAATCCTGTATTACGTAGTCGGGCAAGTACGCGAGATAAGTGTTATTCAATATTTCTCGACTATTTTGTAACTAAATGGCACAATTTGTAATCGAATTACGCAACGACCGAACGTCTAATTATGGAAATATATTTATTTGCAACGCGATCATAATCGAACAGGCTGATATTACAAAGTCTATCTGTCACATTTTAACAATTATTTTTTGAGTTTCATTTGCACAACCTTCAATGAGCTTGAAGGACACGGTGTTATCTGGAAGAAGTAGAAACACTGAATTTACTAATTGCTGTTCCAATACATAAATGAATAAGACATAGCATTTCATTATATATTAATTTCATTATAAAATAGGAGTCCGTAAGAAGTTGCTCTCATTGTCAGTGACACGATCTAACAACGTTTGATTGAATCGTAATTTAAAGGTTAAATTCGTACATTCCTTTTCGATGTTCGTGTTCGTTGAAATAATTTCTCTTTTGCAGTTTCTATTTTTAATAGCACTCCCCATTTGCGCGGCACAATTTCGAATACAAGGGCCTAGCGATGGAAATCGAGCTGCCGAGAGTTTGTCAGTGGATGACGGAGGAAGAGTTGAATACAGCGGACACAAAGGTAAATTATTTGCGAACTGGTACTAAAATTTATATGGTCTATGGTCTGGGATAAAATTTAATCGTCGAAACGATTAACAATCTTTTCACTGATTTATATATATATTTACACTTTAAATATAAAATATTTAATATTTAATATTTATAATATAATATTATATATTATAATTATTATAATATATTATATATTATTATTATAATTATTATAATATATTATATATTATTATTATTATATATTATAATTATATTATATATAATATAAATATTAAATATTTTACACTTTTGTTCGAGCAGTGAAGCCGTGTAACAGTAAGATAATTGCTAGCAATTGTCGGACTGCTAATAATTATGCTATTTTGAAAATTATAGAAATGTGTATTTCATTGGAATCTATATTAATACAATCTTATTGTATGTTTATTGTGCATCTATTAGTTATAACAGTTATGGTTTCTGGTACACAGAGTACAATAAATTCTCCCTAATTTTCCTTCAGCTTGCACACAAAAATGGACAATTTGGGAAGAGGAGATACAATCCTTGTACCTCGTTTTTACAATCGTTGACAATCAGCGACTATAAAAATGAGCTGCAATATTAATTAGGGAGAATTTACTGTACTGTATAATAAATATAAATATATATATTATTATAATATAAATATATATAAATAATATAAATAATATAATATGATATATATACATATAATATAATATAATATAATATAATATAATATAATATAATATAATATAATATAATATAATATAATATAATGTAATATAATGTAATATAATATAATATAATATAATATAATATAATATAATATAATATAATATAAAATATATTTGAAATATATATATATATATATATATATATATATATATATATATATATATATAATAAATAAAGTATCAGTTTGATTTGGTAGATGAAATATCGAACTCGCATTTTTGCAGCTCCATCGTCTGGAGGTTTCACTATTCAGGGTGCATCCGATGGTCACTCGAACGTCCAAGGAGCCAGCGACGGTCACTCAGACTTCCAGCTGCGGGCTGCGACTTCTTTAGGGGCGGATAGATACTTGCAACCAGCGCCAGCGCCTCCTGCCTATAACATTCAAGGAGCAACGGGTGGACAAAGTCACATCCAGGGATCCTACGACGACTCCGGTGCTCCAAAATCGTTGGAGTACAACGATCCCAGTGGTAAAAATCCTCATAGAATATGAAAATTCCGCGCTCTTCGCGCGGACGAAACATTTTCTAAGAATTTTCGACGCTTCGTGCGAGTAATAATATACAGGATGCCTCGACACAACCAGGAATAACATTCTTTCATTTTTGGCTTCGTTGTCGACAAAAATCGACTTTGAATATTCAAGCATGAGTTTTTTTTATTTTGTCTAGTCATTCCAAGCAGCAGCAAAATTAAAAAAAAAGCATTCTAGTTACGGTTCAGTAGACTGATCCCTTCATCATCTAATGAAATACAAGATTCAGGACGTTCGGTCCAGTTTGAAAAAAGTTATCGCGTTTTAGAAGCTGCGCTTCGGTGAATGTCACCGTATGTGTAATTGTAATGCAATGTTGTTCGAAAGGTCTACGAGTGAACTGGCGATCGTACAATCGGAATGTACGGCCGTCACCGCAACCGGAACCACAATATACGGAAGCGCAGGCCGGTTTACATCGAGCACCTCAGCGTCAACGAGCGCGACCTCGTCCGCAGCAACATGCGCAACCGCAACCGCAACCGCAATCCCATGAACCCGTGTTGCCACCGGTGCAGCCGTACGAAAGCGCGCCGGCGGAGATCAAACAGCTTCTTCATTTCCAAAAGCTGTTGCCTTACATGAACATCATTCCTGAACCATTCAGGTAAATCTTAGCATTCGCATTTCTGCGCGACGGCGCGGTCTCGAGCTCGAAACATTTACGTTGCGTTGCTCGTCGAGGCTGTTGAGACTGGGAGCCTCGTGTAACTTCTGTTTCTGGCGATCGATGCGGACAACTATTAGATTATTATTTATATTTATTATTTATTATTTATTATTTATTATTTATTTATTTATATTTATTATTATTATTTATTATTTATTTATATTTATTATTATTTATCTATTTATTATTTATTATTTATTTATTTATTAGATTATAATTATTATTATTATTAAAGAAGCGAAAATCGACAGTTCGAAAAATACGGCTCGTCTAAGAAATCGCGTTATCCGATTAACCCTTTCGGTACGAGCGCGTTGTCCGCCGTGACACTGCCACTGCACGGGGTGCCGCGCCGAAAATGCGCACATAACGCAGGGTCAGTCCACTTTTGTACGAAGATTTTCTTAAGCGTTAAGTAATGACTGTGCTTAATCCGTTACTAAATCTTTTGTTTCCTGTGAACATTCTGTAGAGGGCCTACAATATGTTAAAATCTATGAACAAGTTTCGAAGAAAAATGTAACCTGAAATTTTTTTAATCGATTCAGATCAAACGACAATTATACCTGTAGCTGTTTTTTCGGAATCCTTGTAAGAAAAGACTCTATTCGTTTGAGTCCCAGGGATTGTTCAGAAAACACGGTCGAAAAGTGCCAAACAGCATGATAGCGCTGCTTGGGACTCAAACGGTTATTAGAATAGTTTCTAATATGTCAGAAATATGGCTTGCATGGGTGCCAGATGTATACGGCACTCGTCCATATTGGTCATCGGATGGATGCCGGATGTATCCGGCGCTCGTACCGAAAGGGTTAAGGCTTGCGAGCCGCTTGATCGCAAGAATGTCAATAATTGCAGATACGAGAACATAATATCGGCGCATGCGAACCAGCAACAGCAACCTCAGTATCCAGCCGAGGAGCAGCAACGATACATTCCGGAACCGAGGCGCCCGCCTTCGCGCGGAAAGGCGCGTATCGCGTCGAGGCAGAAGCGACAGGCGCAGCGACATCCGCCAGCCGAGCAACAGCTTCAATACTCCACGAATCTGCCTCCCGAGATCCGGCAAATATTGAAGTTCCAGCAGCAAACCCCGTACATCAACGGAATTCCTGAACAATTTAGGTGAACACTGTTCAATTTCACTGATCTTTAATAAGTTTATCGCGACTTATCAGTCATGATCGTTTAGCAGGAAAATTATGCGAATATTTTACTACATTACCGAAGCGAATACACAAATTTGTTTAGCTAAAGGGATGTAAGAAAGTAATATTGTCACAGCGACTTGTAGTCAAAAATTGTTACACGTGAACTAAAGAAATGAGAGATGCTCTAAAGCAGGGCTCGGAATTAACCTGCACGAGAGAGGTGTTAGTGGATCGCGAGGGCTACGCCTTCTGAGTCCCGTTGCACGCCTCGCTCCCCGATGATAAACCTAAATACTACACACACGCACACACACAGCTGCATCGATCGGTGCAATAAAAAATATGCGATTCCATCTGAAAAAATAAAATTGACCCTGGGGTATCTTCTTTACGTGTTGACCTAGAAAAATGGTACCAAGATCGAGTCATGTGATCCGTGAAACCATTCAACTTTTGTTTGAAACATTTTCCAGTATCATCAACTAATTCAGTATCATCCCTAATTAACCCAAAAGCTCGTAGACAAAAATGGACAATTTGAGAATCGTATCTCCTCTTCCCAGAATGTCGATTTCTGTTTCCAAGCTGAGGGTCGATTAGGGAGAATTTAGATCCCAAATTTCTGTTAGATATAATCGTCGCTTAAAAATATAATCTCTCTTAATAATCTCTCTTAATCTCTCTATATAGTCTCTCTTAAAAAGCTTCCTTAATTCCGCGGACTGACGAACCTTCCTCGTTAGAACGGTCCAATTGAATCCGCGACGGCGAAGCTACATAATCGTGAAATTGAAGGTTCAACGCGGAGGCAGCGCAGAAGGAGCAGTTGGAAGCGGTCCGTGCTCACTTCCGTGAGATAGCGAGCACTCCGCAGCACCAAGCGCCGAAGTCCAGGCAACGAAGGCAGGCGGATTATCCTCATCAGCAGCAACAGCAACAGCCGCAGCCGCAGCGGCCGCCGCCGGAACCTCAGCTGCAATACTCGACCAATCTACCAGGCTACGTGAAGGAGCTGCTGAACTACCAGGCTCAGATCCCTTACACCATCCTGCCGAATCTGATCGGTGTCACGCGCCCTGAGAAACCGTACGTGCCCCAGCCCGTCCAGAGACCGGAGCCTGCGCCTGTCCCCGCCGCTCAGCCTCAGTATCATAACCCTGCGAACGCCTACCAGCCTCAGGCGAACGCCTACCAGCCTCAGGCGAACGCCTACCAGCCTCAGGCCAACGCCTACCAGCCCCAGGCGAGCGCGTACCAAGGTCAGCCGAGTCCTTACCAAAATCAAATAGGCGCCTACCAAGATCAGGGGAGCGCCTATCAAGGTCAGCCGAACGTCCACAAGAATCAGGCGGACGCCTATCAAGCGCAGCAGAGCGGGTACAACCAGGTGTTCCAGAGCGAGGTCAAGTATCCCCAGTACCCTCAAGGTCAGCCCGGCCAAGGCGGCGTTCGCCCAGTCACCGAGAATCAATATTGAAGAAGACGGTTCGCGCTGTGATTGTCACGAACGTTCTTCCGTCGGCGGAGGATTGACAGCTGCGGGAGGAGCGAAGGGTGGAGAGGAGAGGGTGTCGTTGCAGAGCGAGCGCTTCGATAAGATGGATAGGCGTCGATGTTCGAAGGGAGCATCTCGGGTGCCGGATGTTCCGTTCGCAACATCGGCGAGAACGCGGTGTTAAGTAATTTAATAGAATTAAGCATTTCGCCCCCATTAATTTACTATGTGATAGCTCGATAACGCGAAACCGGACCGCGGATCTTCGCGCGATAATCGCCTGCTCCGATCGCAAGAGGCAGAGGTTCCGTTTCTTTTTTTACTTGGGCAATCGTAACGTAAGCTGAGAACGACGTTCGTAAATTTTCTTCAATCGTTTTACTGTTCGCGAGCGCGTAAAATCCGCGGCTCGGTAGCAACTAATGATAATATTACTTTGTAAGCTTTCAGTGAAACTTCTCGCTTGATTTTTGGTGAAAAGAAACACATGTGATTCTTACGCTACGATAATTATTTTCATCGGAACGTGCACGAGGTGTTCCATAATTATGTTAACAATTGGAAAATGGTGATTCCTCGGATCATTCGAAGTAACTTTTTCCTTGGCGAAAATGAAATCCGTGGATTCGTTTACGAATTATTCACGAAAAACGCTGGACCAATGAGAGACGAGCTCGGCTTTTCCATTAATAACTCGTAAACGAAGCCGCGGATCGCATTTTTGCCGAGGAAAAGATCACTTCGAATGATCTCGGGGGGGGGGGGGGGATGCCCCCCATTTACAACTATTAACGTAATTATAGAACACCCTGTATATTACGCGTGTCCGATCGATCGCACGAAAACAGAAATCACGAACAACGTCGACCGTGCTGTTTTATTTCTATTATTTCAAGCCTCGGTTAAATTAGAACGTTCGAAACTTGTATTAATGATAATATAACACGTACACCGTTCCATAATCGTTTTATTTACGCATTTCTAATGAGACGAGTGCGGCCTTCCGCTCGAGGGCACTCGGATCGATGATTTTTCAGCGATGGAAACTCGAACGGACGATGATGTTACGCGAACGAGGTGTCGCGAACGGAAGCGAGTCAAGTTTACCGGTCGCGATTCTGCGAGCCGAATTGTAGGTGAACGAGGGATCGATGCTCTGTAACTATGTAGCAATAAAAAAATAATGTCGATGATACATACGGCGCCTTTCCCGCAACGGATCGCGAACCAGCTGGCCGATTAATGGGCCGGTATCGGCGGCGAGCGCGATTAATAAGATCGTTTGAACGGCGCGCGTGACCTCGGATCATTAAAGAGACCGCGCACGGTCGCGGTACGTTACACATCATTTGCCCAATTTCCCGCGTGATCCACTTTCCCTCCGAGAACGCTTTTCTCCCGCGTAACAACGAGTTAATTGTCGTAACGATCGTAATCATTCCGAGAGTTCGAACGACCGTGTCGTTAAACGCGTTGGAAGACGCTACGGAAGATGATGATGATGATGATCGTGCGACCGACATTGTACAGGCAGGCCTGCCAATTAATGCACGAAACCTACCAATTAACGGCCGATCATGTTAAACGCCTTAATTAAACGTTTAGGCTAAGTGGCGGAGCCGAGCGTGCTCGATTATTAATTCAGCGACGGGCCGCGCACGGCGCGTAGAAACAGAGCATTTCATCGCGTATAAACTATAGGGTGTCGCAAAATTATTGTACAAGCGGGAAATGAGAGGTTCCTGAGATCATACGAAGCAACTTTTTCCTTAGCGAAAATGCGATCCGCGGCTTCGTTCTCGAGTTATTAAGGAAAAACGCTGACCTATGAGAGATCGCGTACGGCTGACGCTCCGCCCTCGCGACCACTGCCGCTGCGTCAGACGGCCGACGCGACGCGGCATTGGCCGAGAGAGCGGAGCGCTGGCCGCGCTCGATCCACGATTGGTCACGGTTTTTCGTTAATAACTCGTAAACGAAGCCGCGGATTGCAATTTCGCTGAGGAAAAAGTTGCTTCAAATCACCCGAGGAACCCCTCGTTTCCCGCTTGTACAATAATTTTGGAACACCCTGTATATAAAGCGTTCTGATTAGAACGGCTCGACGTACTAATGCGATCTAGTTAGGAATACGGAAGTGACCGCGGCGTTTACGCTTCCTGAAACGGTCGGGCTGCACCGTTACGTGACTAGAAATACGTGTTCCGACCGCGTACGTAGGCATCGAATCGTGATTTATATTTATGCCGATATCGATTTTCGATACGATAGACCGGATTTTCCTTATCGAGTTTCTATTCGGCCGTCCTTTCCCTGGCTTTCGTTCCATTCGAATTTTCTAGCGCGATCCCCGTTCCCTTTCCTTCGACGCGAAACTTACGCGAAATTGAACGCGTTCAGTGCTGAACGTCGACTTGAAAAATTCGCACAATATCAAAGTTATCTTGTTAATGAAACCGAAGCTGGAAAGTGAAATTTAACCGTAAGAAACGTAAGTAACTGTCACAGGTAATTAACGCTCGAATCGGCGATCCTGTTTCACAAGGATATGGATAAGTATACTCGGATAAGTATACAAGTATACTTACTTAGTAGAATTTAATTTATCGATTTTTCTCGACATATTTCGTCACCCACTTCTTCTAGCCGCGTTAGTATTTCTATGGACATTAACGCTATAGCTCCCTGTGGCCGGCCAAATGACCGCTTTCTAAACTTTCAACAAAATTTTTTAATTCAATGTTTTCGCTTTCCCTCAACTTACCGTGCGACCTTTCCTACGGTACACAGATATATCGAATTTTTCAATATCTATCTCTCTTCTTTAATTACTTTTCTGTTTTTGACGATCTTGTGTTTTCTACTATTGTTTACCGTGAGCGGTTTCTTAATCTTTGGAAGAAATCTATGATTTTTCGTGACGATATCTGCACTGAAATCACAAGCTTATTATTGCTGTCAGTTTTTCCATGGTAGATGTTATGTTTTAGGCACAATCCGCACGCTTCTGCACGGTTTGCTTCGTATTTGGAACGCGATTTTACCATTAAAATCATTTCTTATCTGGAAGGAACGAAATAGCAATTGTTCCGTTAGCAATCGTTAGCAATAGCAATTGGTTTCACTTCGAACGTCTCACCGAAGAAATATTCTCGAAATGCCAGAAGTTATTTAACGAATTATTTGCAGAAATATCAATTCAATGTCAACGTCAATGCAAAAAACCAGACAGGCAATTATTATATTCGATGACTGAACGATAATTAGTTCTCGAATAGTTCTCAATAGCGATTGTTTTCACTTCGAACGTCTCACCAAAGAAATAAACGTCAATGCAAAGAAACGAGACAGGAAATTATTATATTCGTTTATATTAAACGATAATTAGTTCTCGAATAAATAATTCATCCTCGTTCCTAATGCAGCAGCCATTTGTTTAACTCGGTCGCTGAAAATGTCGTAATTGTGACGATGTAAATACTTTGGGGGTCAAAATACGATTAAGCAATTCGAAAGAAGAGAAATCTTGCTCTTTCGAATAAACTATTGCGCAAATTATTTCAAGATAACAAACCGGTGATCTGTTGTACAAATAATAATTACAGGATATAATAATAATAATACAATAATTATTATATTATAATATTATATATATATATATATATATATATATATATATTATTTTATATATATATATAATAATAATAATTCAATAATAATTATATTATAATATAATAATATATAATACAATACATATATATAATACATATAACATATATATATAATAATAATAATAAATTAAAAAATTAATTAATTATTAAATAATAATTACAGGATATAATAATAATAATACAATAGTAATTATATTATAATATAATAATATATAATACATATAACATATAACATATAACATATATATAGTACAATACAATATATATAATACAATAATAATTATATAATAATAATACAATAATAATTACAGGACTCCGTTGCTCGGTGTTTCGTTTCGCTTATGGAGAAAACCGAGCGCAGAATCTAGGAAATCGTCGTTCGATCGTCGCCAACTGATACCACGTTCCCCGTCACGGGCGCTGCTGTTAAAGGAAAAGTCAATTTCCACGTAACTCGAATCGGCCGTTGATATAATACGTATTCAGGAAAAGTCGTTCTGGCTTTTACGCGGCGCGACGCCGCGTAACAACGTCTTTGTCGGGAAAGTTTGTCGAGCGGACAGAAATGTATTGCATCGAACGACTTCGATCAACGCTCGAACGACGCGCCGTATCAACGAAAATACCATTCGCCGTTGTTTAAGATCATTTCTAATATTATTCGCGGATTATGTTCGTTATAGTTTTTGAGGTAATTCTTTTGGACACGTTCGCTCATCCATGGAGTTCGTTCTCCCGTTAACAAAATTAGCATAAATTGTCAATTTAATTGACAGAAACTGGATATTTAAATAACAATATTTATACTCCGGGTCCAAATGGACCCATATCGCCATCATACAAGCGTTAATGGTTCCGAGATGCTAATTATGCTATTTTGTGTACTCGAACGTTTTTTTATCTACAGCGAACGCTATTGTTTAGTTTGAATGGATATCGGTGTAATATTTATTTATTATTAATTAATTATTAATTATTAATAATTAATATATTTAATATATATTATATATATAATTATATATATATTCTATATATAATTATTAGATATAATATAATATATTTAATATATTTTAATAATTACTAATTATTAATAATTAATATATTTATATATTTATTTATAATAAAGGCTGAGCCTATAATATAGGCTCTATTTGCTATATCTACCGTGTAATATAGAAGGGTTACCGTTCTAGGTGGAGAAGCGCGAAAAATAAAGCGTGCAAAACCACGGCTATTGATAAATGAACGATGTGGTAACGAGAAGGCTTTTCGAATGCTGCGACTGCATTTTTCCGACTGGACTAGCCCCGGCGCTAAAAAGACTATAATCATGGTATAATATTTGATTTCGTAATACACCGCAAGAACCGAATATAAAACACGTAAACCGCGGACGTATAATTACGTGGTGCAGCTGGCGCAGCGTGTCAAGTGCAGCCCGTAAAAAAGTGTCTTTTACATTTTACTTTGCAACTAACTTTCACGTACTGTCTAGATTATCGCAGGTCACCGCAAATTCCAAATGAGATACACGCGAGTGCTCGCGTCGACCCAACGAAACTTTCATTCAAACAATGCTACGCTTCTTTGGATTCGAAACTGGCATTCGATCACGGTCTCCGATGTTTAATTTCGAAGTTCGATCGAAAGTTTTCATTTTCCCTAATGAACGACAGAATTTTCTGGATCGCTCGCTGTTCGACGTATAATTTTAAAGTGTGCGAAATTATTGATATATATTATATATATTATATTATATTATTATATTTTATTATATAGAATTTAACGAAACCACGTTTCACGTACAGTCGATCTATTCGAAGTGAAATTTCCGATTAATATTCGGGCAACTTTTAAAACGCGACAACAGTTTTAGAACTGGCTTTAAACGGCTTGAATTACTTTTAGATGGTAGAGAGACCGGTCCACATTTTCAGCATGCATGTAACTTAACGAGATCTGCAAAACGCATTTTTTTCAATTTTCGTTACAGCCTCTGATAAAAAAGGTTGAATAACGAGGGATTTTTATTTCATTTTGTCACTCTAAGTAATGGCAAAATTGCCATGAAGTAGTTTAATCACTGTCCAGTATACTAGTCCCTCTATCATCTAAAAAAGTTCAAATTGTTCAAACTTAAAATAGTTATTAAGTTTCAGAAGGTGTCCGAATATTAATTAGCTTTGCAAATAAGTTAAAACTGTTTTACTTCAGTTGTGTGGAGTATATAGAGTATATTCGATGTATATATAGTATATATTTCAGTTATGTATATTCAGTTATATTTCAAATATATTTCAAATATATCTTAATTATATAAATATATTTCAAATATATTTTATATTATATTATAATGATTTTATATTATATTATATTATATTATATTATATTATATTATATTATATTATATTATATTGTATTATATTATATTATATTATATTATATTATATTATATTATATTGTATTATATTATATTATATTATATTATATTATATTATATTATATTATATTATATTATATTATATTATATTATATTATATTTTATATAGTTCAAATATATGAGCCGTTTATTTTGAAAGTGGCATAAGTCACTTTTTCAAAAAAATCGAGTTAATGGTAACACTGGTTACAATTGAACGGTATCTTTTCATTTAAGAAAAAAAAAGTCACTTATGCCACTTTCAAAATAAACGGCTCATATTTTAACTATATAAATATATTTCAAATATACATGAGAAATATATATAATAAAATTCGGGAGAATTTATTCCCGACACCGGATTTATTCAACACCGGATAAAATCCGCGAGAAAATTCGCGAATTTGTACAAGAATCTGGAAATGTATAATCGACCGAAATCCGGTATATCGGCTGTAATCGTTAAAGGGGTTGAAACGAATGACCCGAGACCCGTTGACCAATAATTTTCCGATAGGTTTCCTAAGCGAGCTGTTCAACATACGCGTGGCGAATTGTCGCGGACCCAGATTTTCAGGTAGAACCAGCCGAAACACTTCCTGGGTGACGGAGACTGAAACACTGCATTCCGTGTATACAGGGCGTACGCGTTACGTGACGATTGGACAGGGTACCCGTACGATCGAAAGAAAAAAAGATCAGTCGAAATCGACCAACCGTGAAAGTTAGTGGTTGGCCGGACCATTTACCCTAGATACGCTCGTCCATATAGAAGTGCGTCGCGACGCGGCCGCCAGTTTCGTCCAGCTAGCATCCTGAAATCACCTACACCTTCGCTATGCAGTTCTTCGTGAGTACCATTGCTGTATTTCTTATCCGTCGTTATTAATCGCATCTTTCCGTCGAATTTTTACGGTGGCTCTTTATTCTCTTTATTATTTGTACGTTTGTCTGTCACGGCTCTAACTTCCCCGCGTGTGTTAAATATCGTTTACAGAATGTTTAATACGTGTTTAATACGTTCGGTGCCGTGTGAATTGCTATGGTAAATTTTCATTTTCTAGTTTCGGTGTCATTAATTAGATGACTCTGATATTGTGCGAATTTTTCGAGTTAATATTTGACACTTAATGTGTTAAACAGTTGGCTGTCGCGATCTCTTTGAAAAGTGTGCAAGTTATCGTAATTATACTGTATTGTGAGCTTATTTCTAAAGCTTATTATTATTGAAGCTTTGTTATTAAAGCTTGTTATTATTGATGCTTTATTAATAAAGCTTATTATTATTGAAGCTTTGTTATTATAGCTTGTTATTATTGAAGTTGTATTATTAAAGCTTATTATTATCATCGAAGCTTTATTATTAAAGCTTGTTATTATTGATGTTTTATTAATAAAGCTTATTATTATTGAAGCTTTGTTATTAAAGCTTGTTATTATTGAAGTTGTATTATTAAAGCTTATTATTATCATCGAAGCTTTATTATTAAAGCTTGTTATTATTGAAGTTGTATTATTAAAGCTTATTATTATCATCGAAGCTTTATTATTAAAGCTTATTATTATCGAAGCTTTATTATTAAAGCTTATTATTATTAAAGCTGTATTATTAAAGCTTATTATTATTCAAGCTTTATTATTCAAACTTATTATTATTATTGAAGCTTTATTATTTAAGCTTACTATTATCAAAGCTTAATTATTAAAGCTTACAATGTTTCTGAAGACAGAGGAATTTGGAATGGTGGCATCGTAGAAAAAAATACAGTAAATTCTCCCTAATTTTCCTTCAGCTTATTAACAAAAATGGACAATTTTAATACATTATAAGATTATAAGATTAATACATGCATTTCCAATATCTGAAAATCAAAGATTTGGCATGCAACTGCCCAGGGAAGACGTTAAAATTTTATAGAGTACGCTCTACAGATTTTTATACATTCCTGCTGCCAGTTTGTTTACACTTTCCTGAAAGCAAATATGTATGGTTACAAGGCAGAACGCCACACGTTTTCGCTTTCTAGATTTTTCGCTTAAACTTCTCATCGCCAATTTCTATGTATATAGGTTAAATAGCCTAATTTCCCCCCTTCAAATCAAAGGGGTGACGTCGACATTAATAAATATATTCTGGGTTTCTTCTAAGTTCCCCGACCCCCGCATTAACCCTCGAACGGCGGACCTTCTTGACAAAAATATACTTGTTTATACCTCGGATTATATTGGGTTGGCAACTAAGTAATTGCCGATTTGTACAATGAAATCAAAAATTTTTTTTTACTTGGAATAAAGTTTAATCTGTAATGTATTTTCCATTTTGTTCGATGACCTTTCGCCATCTCTCTGACAACTTGAAAATTCCACGCTCGTAGAAAGTCTGATCCTTTTCGGCCAGAAACTGAGTTAAGCGAGATTTTATAGCGTCATCGTCATTAAAAGTTTTACCACGAAGGGAGTTGTCCAGGGATCGAAATAAGTGGTAATCCGATGGCGCGAGATCAGGGCTATACGGTGGGTGTAACATCAATTCCCAACCAATATCCATCAATTTTTGCCGAGGGGACAAAGACGTGTGCGGCCTAGCATTGTCCTGCTGGAAAATGACACCTTTACGATCGACCAATTCTGCTCGCTTTTCCTTGACCGCTGCATTCAATTTGTCCAGTTGCTAACATTCACGGATAATAAAAAATAACATAATAATAATAATAATAATAATTTTATAATATATAATAATATATATAATATAATTATTATATATATTTATATATTTATTATAATATTATATATTATAATATAATTATATATATATATAATATATATAATAAAAAATAACATAATAATAATAATAATAATAATTTTATAATATAACATTTACGGATATCATAAAAATGGGAGTGAGATACATCTACAACTGAAATCGGCAATTACTTAGTTGTCAACCCAATATATAACGTTATTTGGCAACATTTATCAACGTCTATGTTGAAGATACTCCTTCCTTCGACATTTTTCGTAGACCTCAATGAAACGTCGGAAAATGTAAATTAATTGTCACGAACCAACCGTTCAAATGACGATGTTGGGTTCAAACAGACCTGAGCTCCGTCGTTCGAGGATCGAGCGAACGGTAACGGCACGGCAGCGAGGGGATATTAATAGCGAACATTCAAGTTCACATGAAACGAGCGGCCTCGTACACTGACCGCGATCGACGGAAGTTGCTTGAAATTGTTTTGGCCTACATTATTTCATAGAAAATTCCCGTCTCTTATCGGCAACGTGAAGTCCGCGCTGGCATTTGAAAGGTGGCCGGTTGCATTAAGTGCTTTCATCCTTTCGCCTTGCGGGAACCAAGCGCGCGCGCGCGCGGCGTCCTATTCAGTTTCTAAGCTAATGTGCTCCGCAGGAAATCGGTAAACTGCATTCTCCGACTTTCTCGGTCGCAACCGATTCGAGCCGGCGCGTGACGGTTGTCTTTTTTTCTTCTTCTTTTCTTAATTTGCGCGCGCGATGCGAACGCGTCCATTCGTGACACAGAATTCTACATTAATGATCGGATCATACTGTCTCGCGGAGCGGTGAAATGAGACTAAAGTGGGTCGCGTTACATCGTCGGATGTAGGAAAATAGAATATGTGAAATGTTACCGGATCCTCGAGACGCGCTCGCTCTTCGAACGCTTCGGAACACTTCGCCGCGTCGAGGAGAAGAAATCGCTTGTGCAGAAAATCGTTTACGATATAAGTAGAACTACTGATTAAACAAACGTGAGAATCGTAATTATACGTACACGTCTTACACAAAGAAGATATTGCACGTTTTTATTAATATCTTAGCTAGTTTTAATTGGACGATTTTTTATGGGATATTTTTATATGGGAAATAATGTTGGAAGGAAAAAACATTAATTGTAACATTCTTAAGTTTAGCCTAAACATATTTGTGCTGAAATATTTTTTGGGGCCAAGAAAAGTAACGAAGGTTCTTTCAGTCACAATAGTTGCTTACATTTTAGTGAAATTTCCATTAGCTTATAATTTATTCATTTGCTTGATTCGTCACTAATTCAGTTTATTATGTAATTCTAGATTTTATTGTTAGCCGTGGCGCCTATTTATGCTGCCGGAAATCCTTTAGGAGAAGATCATCAATATGTTAGTTCTGGTAAAGTATATATTATAGTAATATTCATTTAATTAACTACAGAAATAACAATTTGCCCAATACGTGGGTGCTAGTTTTTTCATTTTCGGATTTGAGGATATATTGTACTCTCGTATGGTAACAGTTATTTCGATTTTGTACGTCAATTTGAGAACAATGACGAAAACAAAGAAACTATAATGAAGATGAAAAGTACAGTTCGAATGTGACAACTCGTGCGAACAGTGTGCAAGAATATTCTTCTGTTTTAGTAGAGAGATTACTATCATAATATTACTTAAAATTAAAAATACTATTATTAATACATACTTTCAGTGTACACATGTATTATGATTAATCATATTCAGTGTGCAAGAATATTCTTCTGTTTTAGAAGAGAAATTACTATTATAATATTACTTAAAATTAAAATTGCTATTATTAATACATACTTTCAGTATACATATGCATTATGGTTAATCAAGAACTAGTATACATGCATATCAGTGTTGGTCATTAATCAATAAAAATCTTTAATTCGATTAAATGATTGATGAAAACGATTGAAGGCATTAATCATCTCAAAAGTACCATAATTTAGGAATACACTGTAGAGTGATTCATAATTTTTGAGACAATGACAATACCTCCTATTCGTGAATAATTCTCCCCATAACATAGGCAGAGACGATCGCTAGATAAGCATTGGATTACAATAATTGAGCCGTTTATTTTGAAAGTGGCATAAGTCACTTTGTTTTTAAGTCGATATATTTAAGGGTTTGCGTTTGAACACGTTTCAAAATATGGATGCTAACTTTCGAGAAGATCTACTTGTATTTGTTATCTCAGGATACTGATATTTTTCTCGGTATAAATAATTTCGTATAAACATTAAAAAATCACCACTTTTCATTACGGTAAAGTGACTTATGCCACTTTCAAAATAAACGGCTCAATTATATATATATATAATATAATACATATTATATAATATATAATATATAATATATAATATAATAATAATTATAAAAAATAATTAATTATATAAATATAAAAAAATAATTATATAATATAATATATAATATATATAATATATATTATATAATACAATATTATATAATTATTAATATTATATAAATATATATATTATATAATTATATATACTTTCAAAATACGAAACTAAAAATTCGAATTAAATTCTAGGACGTTCGAGGACAGTGTACATTAAACTGTTCAATTTTTAGGTCATATTCGCGAGAAGAGGCAACCTCAGAACTACGCTCACAATCAGTTGAATCAGGGCTCGACAGCTCACATACAGCAATTGCTGCAGGCTCAAAATGTGCGGCCGCCACTGGTCAATATCCCGCCGCAGCAAATTCCGAAGTTGGGCCCGTCTCAGCCGATCAAGCCGCAGTATCTGAATCAGGCGCAGGTCTCGCAGTACCGGCCGCAGGTGTCGATCGGGAACGGGGCCCAGCAGCCGAACTACAAGAAACCGATCGTCCCCCAGCAACCGCAGTACCGTCCCCCCCAACCGGCTAATTATCCCCAGCAGCAGCAGATAAGACCGAATTACAACGTGCCGCAACAGCCGCAACAGCCGCAATACTCGTCGAAATTGCCGCCGCACGTTCAACAACTGCTACAATTCCAGAAGAGCCTGACTAATTAATCGGAATTCTAAGCGCGGAGCATAGAGCAAAAAGCGTAGATTAAAGCTGTCCCACGGTGTGATATTTGCAAAAGTGAAAGGGTTGGAGTTGGATTCGTTCGATCTCGTTCGAATATTTGAGCGGAAACTACCGTAAATTCTCCCTAATTCGCGGTTAGGTGAATGGACAATTTGGGCAGAGATGCGATTATTCGAGCCTTGTGCCTCGTGCTTATGAATTGTTTATATAATTTTATATATAATATATATAATTTTATATAATTATTATATATATTATTATATTATATAATATATATTATATATTACATATTATTATTATATATTATTATATAATATATATTATATATTACATATTATTATTATATATTATTATATAATTTTATATATAATATATAATTATATAATATATTATAATTATATTATATTATATTATATATATTATAATGATTATATATAATATATAGTTTTATATAATTATCATATACGATTTTATATAATTTTATAATCGTATCTGCTCTTCCCAAATTGTCCAGTTTCGCGTACAATCTGAGCGTCGATTAGGGAGAATTTACTGTGATTAACGTTGTTCGAGTATTTGAATCGGGATCAGATCTTTCCTACCGTTTCTTCCTTTCATCGCCGATCGAGCGGATCGTTTCGAGCGTTTATTCGGAAGAAAAAACCGAGACACAGCTTTTTCATTACAGTTTCAACATTATCCTCTCGCTGCATCGATTCCGTTACGCGAGCAGCCTTGTATCGTTCCCTGTTCTGTCATTCTTTGTATCCAATCTCGTTTTCGCTTCCATTTACCGTTATTCCTGCCTTGAAATTGATTCACTTTCCGAATGTACCTTGTTTCTAGAAATATAGCTATCGTAAGGTCTCTCTCCCCTGCAGTAGCACCGTACACGATAACAATAGATTCTCATATCAATATCTACGTAGTTGTGGGACGTCGTCGCATAAACGAAGGTGTATATTAATATTAATATGTTCTAAGGGTGTGATTTATTACTGTTATTTATTAGCTGGTAGCTGATGGTCGCAATGGCTTAACCTTAACCCTTTATCGTTTTAATTATCACTCAACTGTTCAGGTAACACGTACATGTCGGATGTCGATCGTTCTTAGAATTAATTATATATAAAATGCTTTACGAATATAAAGGGTTAGAAAAATGTCAACTGTTCTTCGCTGAATCGTATTTTTTATTAATAAATGGATCTGTAAACGATAAGACACGTGGTGTATTGAATCCGTCGATAATGTATTAATAGGAAATGATATGTATATCGATCAAAATTAATAACATTTCGATTTCATTTACATCGCAAGGGGGTCTTTTCCTCGGCGGGATATATATTTATATATATATTATAATTTATATATAAATATATATATTATATTAATATTATATTATATATTATATATTATAATATATATATTATATAAATTGTATATATTATTATAATATATATATATAATAATATATAATTTATATATATAATTATTAGCGGTCGCAAAATTAAGTATAACGATGCAAATCTGCGGATCCGCGATCTCCAAAGTTTATACAACGAATATACGCAAGAATAATAACACTAATAACAATAATAACAACAAATATACATAATAATAATAGCTATATATGCATAAAGAAAGCACAAGCGACTCGAAAAGCCAACGAAAAATAAAACTGCACTGTCTCGTGTCGATTTTCGCCTCGAATACTCGGCGATCTTCGCGGAGAATCTCGGACGATTCCGATGCGGAATGATGCGTCAACGAACCGCGTCGCGAGTTCATCGTCGACGGAAGAAGAGCGACGTCTGACGTAGCAAAGATACGCGATCTGGCCGGCCGCAAAGCGAAGGGGTGCATGTCAGCCCGGCGTTGCGTCAAATTACGTCGTTAAACGCGCCGCGGCGCATTAAGTGCATTCAATTCGTCACTCGAGAAATCAAGGTATCATCGCACCGATGAGTCCGCACAAGGGGCGTTCCTGCGTTCCGGTGATGCTACGGGGACGGTAGACAACGAGAGCCCCTCCATTGTCGCGCGCACGGCGATCCACGCGTTGCAGTCTCCGGCGGAGAACAGCCCCGAAATGTGCGTGCACCGCAGTCACAACGCCCTGCCCCGAGCTTCGTCTCTCCCCGTGCGCCCTGAATGCGTGTCCCCCGACCCCCGAACGGACTCGCCGACAAACAGGGAAGAGGATTAGCGAGTCCATTAAAGTCGCGGACTCTATTATCCAGAGGATACGGCCACGGTGACATCAACCGCCTGCCAGTGGCGTGGAACGCGCGGCTTGCCCCCCTCGAGAAACGATCGTTTCTCTCGTCGGATTTTCCGGAGCCGGCGTCGGGTGACCTTGCTCGGAACCAGGGCTGGCCAAATGTTCGTTCGAATCGAAGAGACGAAGGCTGGCGAACGATGTTTTCGATTTCGACGCGGTCGGGTTAATCGAGTAACGATCGAGCCGTTTGTTTTGAAAGTGGCGTAAGTCACTTTGTTTTTAAGTCGATATATTTAAGGGTTTGTACGTCAATTTTTGAGAACAATGATGACAACAAAGAAACTGTAATGGAAATGAAAAGAACAGTTCGAATGTGACAACTCGTGCGAACAGTGTGCAAGAATATTCTTCTGTTTTAGTAGAGAAATTACTATTATAATATTACTTAAAATTAAAATTACTATTATTAATACATACCTTCAGTATACACATGCATTATGGTTAATCATATTCAGTGTGCAAGAATGTTCTTCTGTTTTAGAAGAAATTACTATTATAATATTACCTAAAATTAAAATTACTATTATTAATACATACTTTCAGTATACACAGCATTATGGTTAATCATTCAGTGTGCAAGAATATTCTTCTGTTTTAGTAGAAATATTACTATTATAATATTACTTAAAATTTAAATTACTATTATTAATACATACTTTCAGTATACACATGCATTATGGTTAATCATATTCAGTGTGCAAGAACATTCTTCTGTTTTAGTAGAAATTACTATTATAATATTACTAAAAATTAAAATTACTATTATTAATACATACTTTCAGTATACATATGCATTATGGTTAATCAAGAACTAGTATACATGCATATCAGTGTTGGTCATTAATCGATAAAAATCTTTAGTTCGATTAAATGATTGATGAAAACGATTGAAAGCATTAATCGTTTCGGAAGTACCATAATTTAGGAACACCCTGTAGAGTGATTCATAATTTTTGAGACAATGACAATGCCTCCTATTCGTGAATAATTCTCCCCATAACATAGGCAGAGACGATCGCTAGATAAGCATTGGATTACAATAATTGAGCCGTTTATTTTGAAAGTGGCATAAGTCACTTTGTTTTTAAGTCGATATATTTAAGGGTTTGCGTTTCAACACGTTTAAAAATATGGATGCTAACTTTCGAGACGATTTACTTGTATTTGTTATCTCAGGATACTGATATTTTTCTCGGTATAAATAATTTCGTATAAACATTAAAAAATCACCACTTTTCATTACGGTAAAGTGACTTATGCCACTTTCAAAATAAACGGCTCAATTAATCCGGGCGATAATCGAGCCGGATAAGAGGTTGTCGATTGTTCGAATAGGTGCTCATTTATTCGGAATTAACCCTTTGCATTCGAAGCCATTTAACTGTACATCAAAAATAACTTTTCTGACTTATAGTAGTTCCATTTTATATGACGAAGTGCATTTTATGCGTATGAAATTGAGTTTTACGGTGGCTCGTACAACAGTTACACTTTCGACAATTTTTTAAGTTTAAACTTTGTTGATATAAAAATTATTTTGGAACGTGATATAACAATTTTAGTGGTGCCTCAGAGTCACCACTCGAGTGCAAAGGGTTAATTCGGAAAAGAATCGGCTTGAATAATAATGATAGAATGTCAGGTGTTTCTCTTTTTTTCATAGTTTATTCGTTCTTTTGTTCCATGCTGATTTTTACAAGCTGAAAAATGTTATATAGAAAAGTTACTGTATTTCGACAGGGAAATAAACTGTTTGGAGGGTAACATTGTTTCTTAAAATTGAAGCCTTTTCTCTGTTTCAAGATGTGCACCATGTTTATATTTATTTATATTTAATAGATCAAGCGGCGAATGTTAACTCGAAAAATTGACAGAATATCGAACCGTTAACGATACCGAAACTAGGAAGTGAAAATTTACTGTGGGAAATATTGGTTTAGCTATTTTGTATTCTGCGAATCCTGGTACCATTCAATTTGTTGACAACCTTAAATTGTTGAGATTAGTAAGATTTACGTTAGCTTACAGTTGAATTTTCCAAAGAGCAACTTTGTTATATTATCTGGGAACCGGGGGAAGTTTATTGGCAACTATAAAATCGAGACTCATTAGGCTCGAAAAATTGTATCTCCTCGCCCCAAATCGGCCACCCTTGTTTTACGAGCCGAGGAAATCCTGGGATGTTTTTATTGTGCTAGTATCTCGGAAAAGGTTCCGCGGTCCGGTAACAGACTGTCCGTTTTGCCGGACGACCATCAATAACGACACGGAAAGACAAATGTGAAGAAATACAGACCGAGCGATTCTTTTTCCGAAATCGACGCCATTGGCCTGGCAGTGGGACGAGGGGTCACGGAGGCAAATTACAAAGGGAGGATTACCGGCAGCTGGGCTACCAGCCAACCATCTCTTTCCCGGGTCTCACTCGCGAGCCATCCATGTCGCTCGAGAGCCCTTTGTCCTTCGACGCATTTGTAACATAATTATCGGAGTTATAGCAAGCCAAAACCCAATCCGCATCTGATGGGGCCGCATGCGACGCCCGGTTTATGAGTTGATAACCGCATGCACGCCGACCATCCCGCCAATAAATTTCCGCTACGTGTCGAGTGAGTTGTTCTCAAATTTATCGCATGCTGGATTATTGCCAAATTTCACGCGGAAATTATTGGGTCGGCAACTAAGTAATTGCCGATTTGTACAATGAAATCAAAAATTTTTTTTACTTGGAATATAGGTTAAATAGCCTAATTTCCCCCTTCAAATCAAAGGGGTGACGTCGACATTGATAAATATATTCTGGGTTTCTTCTAAGTTCCCCGACCCCCGCATTAACCCTCGAACGGCGGACCTTCTTGACAAAAATATACTTGTTTATACCTCGGATTATATTGGGTTGGCAACTAAGTAATTGCCGACTTGTTCGATGAAATAAAAAATTTTTTTTACTTGGAACGAAGTTTAATCTGTAATGTATTTTCCATTTTGTTCGATGAACTTTTGCCATCTCTCCGACAACTTGAAAATTCCACGCTCGTAGAAAGTCCGATCCTTTTCGGCCAAAAACTGAGTTAAGTGAGATTTTACAGTGTTATCGTCATTAAAAGTTTTACCACGAAGGGAGTTGTCCAGAGATCGAAATAAGTGGTAATCCGATGGCGCGAGATCAGGGCTATATGGCGGGTGTAACATCAATTCCCAACCAATATCCATCAATTTTTGCCGAGTGGACAAAGACGTGTGCGGCCTAGCATTGTCCTGCTGGAAAATGACACCTTTACGATCGACCAATTCTGGTCGCTTTTCCTTGACCGCTGCATTCAATTTGTCCAGCTGCTAACATTCACGGATAATAAAAAATAACATAATAATAATAATAATTTTATAATATATAACATTTACGGATATCATAAAAATGGGAGTGAGAGACATCTATAACTGAAATCGGCAATTACTTAGTTGCCAACCCAATATATTATCAAAACCTCCTCGTTGAGACTGAAGCTAATCCTTTTATTGGTTTCAATATTAACACTATGCCGTCCGGTGGCACCACGCTGGTGCCATGCAAAATCTATCTGTTGTATGCCGGTGGTATCACTTTGGTGTCATTTTAGAAAACTGAAATAACATTTGAACTATATTTCTTGGGTGTTAAAAAAGTCTGCAAGCTAACTATAGCATTGTGGTCGCTTCTCCTTGACCGCTGCATTCAATTTGTCCAGTTGCTAACATTCACGGATAATAAAAAATAACAATAATAATAATAATAATAATGATTTTATAATATAACATTTACGGATATCATAAAAATGGGAGTGAGAGACATCTACAACTGAAATCGGCAATTACTTAGTTGCCAACCCAATAAATAAAAATTATTCCTAATTATTCCTAAATTATTCCTACCAAGACCGGTCGAATGACCGTTTTCTTAAATTTCGATCAGAAATTCTTACATGCAACGTAAATTGCGACGCCTTTAAACGTCACGACTTTCCCTAAATAATAATGCATAATAGATTTTTCAAAGGTAAATGCTTCATTTTGTTAAATTAAAATGGAACTTTGACAACAGAATTAAAGCGCCGATATAAAAGTTAACTTAAAACAGATAAAGAAATACAGTAAGTTCTCAGAACAAAAATGGTGAATTTGGGAAGAGGAGATACGATTATTCGAGCCCCTATTTATTATTATTCGCCGCTTATTTTTATAGTCTCCGATTGTCAACAATTATAAACACGAGGTGCAAAGCTCGAATAATCGTATCTCCTCTTCCCAAATTGTCAACTTTCGTCTCCAAGCTGAAGGAAAATTAGGGAGAATTTTTTACTGTAATTCAGAAGTTAAAAATTTACTAAGTAACTTGTACTTATAAAAGTTTACAGTTAATTTACAATTAAATTCAGGCCCTGATGCTTGCACATCATGTTCGACAGTCTTAGGTTCGACGTCATAAAGGAGGAAACCTGATCGCGAATCTTTATGAAGACTAAAAAATGTCGTCGTAAAAATAATTTCAATTCAATTGCCACGACACGAACGTAATCGTGCATTTGTATACACATTCGCAGTTAAATCGTCGCGGATCGAAAGATCTTTCCGTTTCGCACGACTGCAGGTTCTTCCTTGCACAGATTCGAGTTTTAACAAATGATCGAAGTACATATATCGAAGAAGCGTCACGAATTCCCTATGCTCGAACTGGTTATCGCCATTATCGCCTTGTAACACGGAATAATCCTCTAATATTGTTTGGGATAAACCGGTTTCGAAAGGATTGCCGTCCGAATCATGTCCGCAGATCCCGTGGACTCGGCGAACCAATATTGTTGGTCGATTTTTCCGTACGGAAGCCGAGCTAAGAACTTTCATAACAAGATACGAGGCGAGCGTGTGAAACGGGTTGCGGTTTGCCAGAGTGTTCCAATAATTGTGCTTAATCCTTGGGGCGGCGGCACGCGGCTGGCAATCGTGGACAAATCCTTGTTAACCCTCTCTCGAGCCGACCTTTCATTTCACGGTTTCTTCCGATATCCTGTGCCCTAAAAAGCGTCCTTGTACGCGGGGGAAAGTGAACAAATATTTAACGTGTAGTCACCAGTATTTTTATTGTTGTCGTTTCTTCAGAATTTATCCTTTCCTCGCAAATTTCTCTAGCAATAAATAATTCTTAACGTCGCCCACTTTTGCAGGAGTGATCATGGTCCTTATTTTTATAATTATATATACTATCTATACTATTTATTTTTATTATTTGTATTATATTTGTCAAGGTTGTGTTATTATTTATATATATCCAGAGTTCCATATTTATATATGTCCAGTGTATATTCCGATGGATAATATAATATAATATAATATAATATAATATAATATAATATAATATAATATAATATAATATAATATAATATAATATAATATAATATAATATAATATAATATAATATAATATAATATAATATAATATAATATAATATAATATAATATAATATAATATAATATAATATAATATAATATAATATAATATAATATAATATAATATAATATAATATAATATAATATAATATAATATAATATAATATAGTATAATATAATATAATAATATAATATATATAATACAATATAATTATAATATATATTATATATAGTATTATATTATAATTATAATTTATATATATATAAATAAATAACATTGACCATATAATCAAGAAAATAGAAACCACATAAGAACTTTCGAAGCGACGCCATATCGAGATAATTAGCCCTACTACAACGTGGAAGATGTCACAATTAGTACAATTATCTAACAAAACTATTATTATTACACATCGACATATTTTAGAAAAGCATTTAAGATCTACTTTGCGGTGAAAAATGAAACAGCATTAATAATTTCCCAAGGATCTGCTGGCTACCGCTTCAGATAAAAAAAAGAAACCGGACACATTTGGAACAAATGGCATCGACGTTCGAGAAGTTAAGAAACAGAACGTCGTTTCGTGAAACCGTTCCGGCACTCGTTCGAATCGGTTACACACACGCATACCTGTTTTCACGTGGCTGTCAGCACGGTGTTTACCTTCGCAGCGTTATATTTCTATCGTTCGCCGGAGGCGCGCACAAAGCAGAGGAGACGACGACACGCAAAGAGAATACGCGAGGAAAAAAAGAACCAGGAACACACAGGAGGGAAGCCATGGTAGCTAAACAATGCCGGAGTTCGATGATGCTCCGACCCTTTTTTCCGTGGCATCGCGGTACCATTGTGAAAAGAAGCTAGACCGGAAAAATCCAGCATGGCCGACGGAAGACGGGGACCAATCGTTGCGTGTCCTGCGACAGCTGCGCATCCCTCGGGGATCAAGATCACGGCTGGCGTCCCTTCTACGCTTCCGAGACGCCCTAACTTTCTGATTTTTGCCTTACGAAGTCAGCCATTGTGATGGGACCCGGTTCCCGCGAGTCTTCGTTTGGTGTGGTCTTAAGCCGGCTACGAGAACGTTGCGCGATCGATTGTCTGCGCTGCACACGGAGCTGTTCCTCGTCTAGGTACCACCGCGAACTGGTTCGAAACTCGGTCATTTCGACCGTAATATTGAAGCAAGACGACCGAAGGCACTGCTTAAATTGTTTCAAGTAAAAGAGTAAATATTTAAGGTAAAGAATAATTGGCACAGCTCGAGTTGTCAATTTGTCGGCGTAAAAGGTCTTTTTTTCGCTATCAAATTGCGCACTATAGTTACTATATCATTGTTTAGTGATACTGACGTGACATTTCCTCAAGCTGAACATTGTATGTTCACATTAGTCAATGTTTATTTCAAGTAAAAGAGTAAATATTCAAGGTAAAGAATAATTGGCACAGCTCGAGTTGTCAATTTATGGTGTAAAAGGTCTTATTTTCGCTATCAAACTGCGCACTATTGTTACTATATCATTCTTTAGTGCCATTGTCGTGACAATTATTCAAGGTGAACATTGTATGTTCACATTAGTCAATGTTTATTTCAAGTAAAAGAGTAAATATTCAAGGTAAAGAATAATTGGTGTAGCTCGAGTTGTCAATTTGTCGGCGTAAAAGGTCTTATTTTCTACATCAAACTGCGCACTATTGTTACTATATCATTCTTTAGTGCTATTAACATGACAATTCTTCAAGGTGAACATTATATGTTCACATTAGCCAATGTTTACCTTAATTTTCGGTCATTATTTCAAGTTTAGGTGTCGCCGAAGCATGACAGTACGAGGATCCTCGCGCCTAAACACAGCCTAAAATGGCCGCGCCGCCGGCAGATGTAGAAAATACAGTTTCTGAAGTCGCCTGTAAAATAAATATACAGTTTATGTTCTATCTACAAAGTCCGGGCACTTTTTTCACCCAGTGTACGCGCACGTACGCGGCCTCCATTCGAAGTACAGTAATGTCTCCCTAATTGACGCTCAGATTGTCCACAAAAATTGACAATTTGGGAGGAGGAGCCTTGCGAATTCGAGCCTCGCGACTCGTTTTTATAGTTACCGATTCTCAACAATTATAAAAACGAGCCGCAAAGCTCGAATAATCGTCTCTCCTCTTCCCAAATTCTCCATTTTTGTGCACAATCAGAGCGTCAGTAAGGGAGACATTACCATAATCGTATCTCCTCTTCCCAAATTGTCCATTTTTCTGCGCAATCAGAGCGCGAATTAGGGAGACATTACTGTAACATGGAATATTTATTACAACTACAAAACTGCTCTTAAATACAACTGCAATACCAAAATGGCCGTTTACATAGGTTTCGATTAATTTCGCAAGAATAACATTCGAGAAAGAAAATGATATTCTAAATTTGCTCGTCGAAAAACAGGCCCCGAATCTGGATCTATCAAGAGTTGGCAGGTCAATTAGGGAGACATTACTGTAATCGCGAAAGCATCGTCGAAAAGACGGAAAATTTCCTCCATTTCCCTAAAATCTGTGAAACAAACGGATCGTTCGAACGTACACGTTTATGTACTACAACCGGTGTCGTTCAGTCGTTGCACCTGCGACGACCGTATTGCGGGCTCGCCAGGTACGTTCTGGACAATGTTAGGACAATTAAAGTCAATAATATCGGGAAACAGATTAGCAGAAGCACTAGCGATGATCTCTGCGCCGGTGAATTCATTCAAGGCCCTTCACCAGGCCTTTCTTCGTTCGCCGGTAGTCCGGCGTGATCTTCCTTGCGCCCCGCCCGCTTTAATCCAGCAACGAGGTAAAACCGCAAAATCCACAGTGGACGACACCTGTGTGACCGAGTTTCTTGGCCGAGGGATGCCCCTCCGGCTAATGCGGAAAGGTCTGTCTTTAGACGGTTTAAGCGACAGCGCGCTGCGTCAGGTGCAACGAGGCTCGACCCCCTGCGGCCACATCTTAATGCACTTTCGCGTAGTTGGGCTGCTCGTGTTCGCGTACGTCATACCGTCACCGAAAGAGTTAACGCGAAACCTGTTAACCGATTAAGTGGGTTCGTTAAGACGACCGGGGACCCTCGGCCGGTTCTCGATGCTGTCCGCGATAATTACAGTAAAGTCTCCCTCGGCTCAGCTCCGAAACAGAGACGGACAACTTGGGAAGAGACACGATCGTTCGAGCCTTGCGATTTGTTTTCATAGTTGTTGAAAATCGGCATAAACAACGTGCCGCGAGGCTCGAATAATTGTGTTGGACGAATTTTAACGGGTATAGTTAATCTTAGCTATCGAAACTTTTATTTATTATATTATTATTATATATATTACTATATTATTAGAATATTATATTATTATATATATATAATATAATATATATAATAATATATAGTAATATATATATAATTCTAATAATATAGTAATATATATAGTAATATAATAATCTAATAATAATAATATATATAAATATATATATATATATATATATAACTCGTTAACAGTGCCTCGGAGAAAATTTTTGTAAAGGAAAAAGTTGCTTCAAATGACCTGAAGAACCCGTCACTTTCGGATTGCGAGACATTTTTGGGACACCCTGTATACATTATTAGATTATTATATATTATTATTATATATTATTAGAATATTATATTATTATATCATTATATATTATTATTATTATTATATCATTATATTATCATATTATTATATATTATTATTATTATTATATTATTTAAGTTATTGATCTCCGAATCTCGATAACAAAAGTAGTACGAGTACGAAAAATATGTAGCTGTTTTATTTATTTTAAATAAATTGCATTATTTAACGCTTTGTCGAAAATTAATTTTGTTTCAGCTTTGTTTACGAGCTGAGGAACAAATGGAGAGAATTTACCGTAACGCGAATATACAGCTCGGTTCGTGAATAATGGCATTTCAGTTCAAAGCTATTATTATATTACAATAAGACGATTCTCGAGGAGGATCATCTCTTTCTCGGTGTACACATATCCATTGTTTCCCATCCTTCGGCGCCGTCATTCGACGGGTGCGATTGCACCGATTAGCGTCTTAATTAGTCGTCGGTTATTATATTTAGTACAGATAATCCACGGTTGGATTACGGCAGAATAAACAATTTATTTGTAATTAAGTGTTACACGTACGATAAACAGATGTACCGGGTGTCCCGGAAACATGATTAAAATAAAGAATAGCTTTTGTTTGTTTGGCTCGAGAAAATCGAGTTTGAATGTTTAAACCATGAGTATTTTATGGCTCTTTTCGACATTCCGAGCAATAGCAAAATTAAGGGAAAAGCATTCTGGTTATAGTCTAGTAGACTGGAGGACACCTTTCAGGGACGCTCTGTCTAATAAATCACTCGACACTCTTAATTCCCTTACAATAGCTTAAAGCTCTCTTAACTCTGCCAGTATTCTCGCAGTTCTGTTTCTTCCGTATTCATTCCTGGCTTTCTCGTTCCTTTTCTCGACTTTCTCGTACCACGCTCCTTCCTAGCACCGATCGGCATTCGTACAAATCGCACCAAGTGCTCTATCATACACTTGTTATATCGTAAAAAGAAAATAATATAAAACTATATTTTATATCATATTTTTCAAATTATTCGAGGTATTCAAATCTATACTAAATCGAAAGTTTTCTGTATTTTGAACATTTATATACTCTAGTTTAACATATATATACCGTAAAGCATTTTTTCCCTTCAATCTTATTTATTTACGTGTATTAATTTTCTAAAATATATTACAAAATATATTATAGATAATATAATGAAATATATTGTGAAATATATTACAAAAGATATTCTTAATAGTATTATGAAGTATGTTACAAAAGATATTCTAAATAATATTATGAAATATATTATAAAAAGTATTGTAAACAATATTGTAGAATACATTCTAAATAATATTGTAAAATATACTATAAATTATATAATGAAATATATTATAAAAGATATTCTAAATAATATTATGAAATATATTATGAAATATACTATAAAAAAATATTATATATAATATTGTAGAATATATTCTAAATAATATTGTAAAATATACTCTAAGTTATATAATGAAATATATCATAAATAAAATATTATGAAATATATATTATTGTAACCTACCAGAAACTATCGACAGTTCTCCGCCTCAGCAGAACAGGTAACTCTACACCGTGTAACACGTATTATATCGAAGATCGCGATGAGAGATTAGGTTGCAGAAACGACGCTGAGAATCGGCCAGTTTCGTCGCCGCGAAAGATTACGGGGCGGGCAGAGCGTAGAAGGAGGCGGCACGTGACGGCAACCAGCGCGTTCCCGATAATAATGGAATCAAATCACTCGACAGCGGATACCCTATTTTTCGGTCCGTGACATTTCACTCGGCGACCGGTAAGAGTAGTCAACGGGGCACGATCCAGCGTCCGATATAATTTATTCGGACAATAAGCGTGCGCCCCTTCGGGTCGCTTGCGCCCCGCCGCTCACGGCATCAGTGTCATGGCGGTGATGAGCCCCTCAATGACAACGACCAACATAATCTGTTCCCATCAGCAAGTAGACATAATGGACGCGTCGACGGGGGCTAACAATGGGGCGGCATTTTACAGGAGAGCGCCGCTGGAACTCGAAAAACTCCCGCGTGCTACGCGGAGGAAAAAGTGGGACGACACTGGCACAATGAAAGGAGAAAAGGGGGAGCGAATGCGTGCACTCTATTATGACCGACAAAATTGCTGTCTAAGCTGCGATCTTTCGGTTTACCGTTGCTGCTAATTCCGCTTTTTTCCCTTGACCTCTTCCCCCTTCGCCTTGCCGTACCTCCGATCTATGCAAATCTTCGGCCAAAGTGTTCCCATTATTAGCGGCATGTCTTTTTGTAACAACGGCGGAACCTCTCGCCAATTATGCCAGGTTGTTGCGCGTGAACTGTTCGATTTTGTAATATCGTCAATATATAATATGGAAATTGATATAGATAATATATATAGTATATAACATATAACAATTATATCAATATACTTCAAATATATATGAGAAATATATGCATATATATTTTATAAATATATTTCAAATTCTATAAATTCTATAAATATATTTAAAATATATTTCAATTCTATAAATATATTTAAAATATATTTCAATTTTATAAATATATTTCAAATTCTATAAATTCTATAAATTCTATAAATATATTTCAAATATATTTCAATTCTATAAATATATTTCAAATATATTTAAATTCTATAAATATATTTCAAATATATTTAAATTCTATAAATATATTTCAAATATATTTCAATTCTTTAAATATATTTCAAATATATTTCAATTTTATAAATATATTTCAAATATATTTCAATTCTATAAATATATTTAAAATATATTTCAATTTTATAAATATATTTCAAATTCTATAAATTCTATAAATTCTATAAATATATTTCAAATATATTTCAATTCTATAAATATATTTCAAATATATTTAAATTCTATAAATATATTTCAAATATATTTAAATTCTATAAATATATTTCAAATATATTTCAATTCTTTAAATATATTTCAAATATATTTCAATTTTATAAATATATTTCAAATATATTTCAATTCTATAAATATATTCCAAATATATTTCAATTTTATAAATATATTTCAAATATATTTCAAATATATATGAGAAATATAAACATATATATATTTTTTTTTTTGAAATATATTTGAAATTTATTTATACAATTGAAATATATTTGAAATATATTTATATAATTGAGAAATATTTGTAATATATTTATATAATTGAGAAATATTTGTAATATATTTATATAATTGAGAAATATTTGAAATATATTTACATAATTGAAAAATATTTGAAATATATTTGAAATATATTTATATAATTGAAATATATATATATATCACATAGGTATTCGATGCTTTTTCTCCGAACACTCCGTACATTTCTATATTTCTAACCTACAAAGTTATCGTAACAGGTTATCGCTATCACTACTTCTATATTTCTACTTTATTGGCTTCTGGTTACGATCGATTCGGCAGTGTCTCGTTAATCTATCAATTTGAAGACATGGAAGTTCCGATGTATTTGATCAGCTGTGCTCGATGCATGAATGTACCCACTTGCCGTGTAATACCCAATTAAACTCACGATGAAGAACACACAAACAAAATCTGCTTGATACAGTTGAAACTAGACTAAACCATTCGAGTTTATCGGAGACGTTAGAGGGACCAGTTCACTGCACAATTAATGAAACGCTTTTTTTAAATTTTTCGATTACTTGGAATCATCAAAAAATCAAAAATCCACGCTTTTAAATATTTTTTCTACAACGAAAATTTAGGAAAATCTGTTTCATAGTAAAAATCTGCCGATCTTTTACAGTTTAAGTGTAACTGCGATTTTTTTCAGCCCTCAAATACGTCACGGAGATCTACAAAATGCGTTTTTTTTAAATATTTCTTATAGACTCGCATAACAGAGTGTTGAAAGCAGCATTTTTTAATTCGTTTACCATGCCAACCGACTGCAATTTTTCCGAACAATTTTTCAGCCACCGTCTAGTAAACAAAAAGATTTACCCCCCGAAAAATATAGATCGTTCGTCGCGATTATAAAAGAGAAACGCCGACGCGTTTCCGCAAACTAAATGGAACAACAACATTAACCGCTCGAACGATCTTCTCGCGACCTAATATTCGAATGGAGGGATATTTAAGGAATGCTACTGCGAGGAGGAATTAGAAAAAAGAACACGTTGGCCAGAGAAGTGGAGGACACTGCGAGGGGGCAGGAGGCGCCCACCTGGCATCCACGAGCGGGAAAGGAGCGTCGCCGTTCGCTGCGATTCCCTCGAAACGGTCGGAAACGTACGAGCACAGGCCAACCTCGGCATTACTTTATTAAATTCCTGACACGAGGCGGCCGGGAGAGCACGTGCAAATATTCATTCACGACGAAAAACTGGGGTGTCTCGCGCCGCGAGACAAGTAGACGAGGCGCGCGCCTCAACGCTAAATTCAAGGCGTGCCGACGCGTGTGATTTACCCGCGTCGCTTACTAGCTGCTAGTCGTGTCCCTGCGAATTTTAATACGCCCCCTGCTCCCCTGTCCCCTTCGGCCTTCTATGTTCTCTTGCCCGGAGGAAGTTGAAATATCACGGAATCGGAATTTTAATCGCCCTCCGCCGGGGCTTTTATGCAGCAAATTCGAAACGGAAGCAACGAAAACTCGCGGAACCGACGGATTCGAACGGAATCGTCATTTTTTCGAGTAGGCGAACCATTCTTTTCCCTTGGACGAAGAGACTTGATTGTGTCTCTATTTATAGGTTATATATATATAATATATATAATATATATAATATATAATAATATATTATATAATAATTATTATATATAATATATATATATATATATATATATATATATATATATAATATATATATATTTATATTTATAGGTTTATATCGCATTCTTTTTACCAGATTATGGGGTTTCTGGCGAATTTTGCAAATAGAATTCTCTCTCTCTCTCTCTCTCTCTCTCTCTCTCTCTCTCTTATACTTTCACATCAATTATTGTCGGGGCCTGAATTTTACGGCGATTTAACCGTGAATTTTTATACATATAAGTCATTCAGTGAACTTATATTTATTTAACAACGTTTGTATCATTTTATATAATAACGTTTATATCATATTTTGAATTTTACCGTAATTTAACCGTGAATTTTTATAAATATAAGTCATTTAGTGAACTTATATTTATTTAACAACGTTTGTATCATTTTATATAATAACGTTTATATCATATTTTGAATTTTACCGTAATTTGACCGTGAATTTTTATAAATATAAGTCATTCAGCGAACTTATATTTATTTAACAACGTTTATATAATTTTACATAATAACGTTTATGCTTAATAAACGTTAATTTAAAAAAATAAAAGAAATAATTCAGAAGATGAAAATTATTCAGTGAACTTTTAACTTCTGAATTATATTTTTGGTGCAAATTGTTTGCTTGGTGCTTTACTTTCTGACCGTAGAACAATACTAAACACGTATTTTACTGAAAAAACGAAGCTCCGTTTCGAAAACAGCCGTCAAAGTATCTCAATATTCTGGAAGCATATTACAAGATGTCTATCTTCTCCCCCTGAAAACAGTACCCATGAATTTTTCCGCGCGTTTCTCACGAATTCGATGCGCGACGAAACAGCAATTGTTTCCGGAAGCGTTATGATATCGTGGATCAGCGATAGGATATCGTGTCTTCGTGAACAAGCCGATCGCGTCGGGAACAAAAAGCAAAAGTTGAAGAGTGCCTGGCCCATTATACGGCGACGATTTCTCCCCACGGCGATGTAACAAAATCTCCCGGCAAAGAAGTTACCAAAATCTAGATCGTTGAAGTGCAGCGGTTCTAGATCCCGGTGCAGCAGGCCGGCGGCCCTCCCGGTAGCTCCGCTAATTGACTACAATGCCGGTCGCGTATGGAGCGCATTTTCTGTTTTGTTACCTCAAAACAAAGCCGACAATGCGGCTGATCGGTGAGTGGCAACTCGACCACCGTCGCACCCTTTCCTCTCCCCGTCGCCGTGCTGCCGCGCCGCACCGCGTTCCCGCCCCTACGATTTGTCCCGCCGAAGGCTTCGACAGGGACTCCGAGGACGACAAGTCGCTCGAGGATCGCAGCGACGAAATCGAGATTGTAACATATAGTCGAGTGCCCTTTGTTAACCCACCGACGGAGAGCGCAATTACATCCTCGCCCCCATTGTACCTCGACAGCTTTTTGTTACTGTTTCGTCCGGTTACCTTATTCCGAGCGACAGCCTAGCAAGGGGGTCCGAGGAAGCGGAAGGGAAAGGGTAAGGAGAAAGAGGAAGGGAAAGGGATGAATACACTGTGTCGAGCGAAAAGGAAACGACGTTTCGCGCGTGGTATATAGACTTTAGAACTCCGTCAAAGCTGGCCGCAATTTTCTCGCCGATTACAATAATTTCTCCGTAATTCGCGCTCGGATCGCTCACGAAAATGGACAATTCGGGGAGAGGAGCTATGATTTACCTTTCATAGTTACCGATCGTCAACAACTATAACTATAAGAACGAGACGCAATTAGTGTTGTATTTGGGTTATTTATTGTTATCAGAAAGCATAAAAATCGCGATCTAGTAAATTGAGAAATTTTATGCTTTTTGATAACATCGAATAAGTTAAATGCAAAATTATGAAGACTTTAGAAGAATTTAACGATATTGTTACATTATTATCAACTTATTACAATTATTTAAAGGGGGAAGATCTTTTTACCGAGCTTATATTTTTCTTACAATTAACTTAGACAATTTTTATTTCGCACAATTAACTTAGTTAAGGTTGATTCACAATTAGCACAGCTTGGCACAGTTAACTTATAATTAACCTAGACAATTTTTATTTCGTACAAATAACTTAGCTAAGGTTGACTTAGAATTAGCATAGTTTAGCACAGTTAACTTACAATTAACTTAGACAATTTTTATTTCGCACAATTGACTTAGTTAAGGTTGATTCACAATTAGCACAGCTTGGCACAGTTAACTTATAATTAACCTAGACAATTTTTATTTCGTACAAATAACTTAGCTAAGGTTGACTTAGAATTAGCATAGTTTAGCACAGTTAACTTACAATTAACTTAGACAATTTTTATTTCGCACAATTAACTTAGTTAAGGTTGATTCACAATTAGCACAGCTTGGCACAGTTAACTTACAATTAACCTAGACAATTTTTATTTCGCACAAATGTCCTTAGTCTTAATTATCAATCTTCCCCTTACATATAATACATATAATAATAAATATATTATTATTATAATATAGAATAATAACAAATATATATATATATATATATATATATATATATATATATAACATATAAATAATATATAAATAATATAATAAAATATTATATACAACTGCATCAACGTATCGAAAATACAGCAGATGCCAAAAGATTTGCTACGAAGGAACAAACATTTCCTGGCGCATTAATAAAAAATCACAAAAAAAAGAACAGAGGCTGCACACACGGTTATATTTTATATAACCGCACACAGCGCGCAATGAAACGCACGCGTAATCGGTGAACGAACAACAAAGCTTCCACGGAAGAAACGAGCCACGTAGTTAGACTTTCACCGGAAGCGAACCTATCGTCCGTTCAATTAGTGGCGAATAAAGGGTAACTCATCTGTGGTTTCGAAAGTCTTCGAGTGTCGCGTTCGGAGTGTCGCGGAATCAATTCCGCGCGGCCGCAGAGGCAACGAGCCCCGACGGGGCGCGGCGATTAAATTGGAATTGAAAGAGCACGGGGAAAGCAACGAGAAGACAAGAAACAGAGAGGATCGGTAACAATGAGGCGGAACAAAACCGTACGAGCCGTAGAGACGAAATGGCATTTGTTCGCGGCATTGTCTCGCGAAATGACCCGCGTGTTACGAATCCCATTGGTCGCCCCGCGGCAAGGTGCTGATGTGCTCGACCGGTGGGAACCACTTGTCGACTTCATTGGACGAGCGAGGCATGCTCGGCCCGGGCGCAATTACGCCGTCATATCGTTGCGACTGTCTCGAATGCCCGACTGGGGAGGTCCCTTTTTAAAAGCTCGAGCGTAGCGGAATTCATCCTCCGCTTCCGGGCCCAATTGCACCGGTGCACCGCGCTGGTGACGTACAAATATCGTCCCGGGTTCTTCGCCGCTGTTGCCCCGCTGTTGTTTTCGTTGCGATCGCCGCAGCCTCTCCGCCACTCCTCGCACCCCGCCGCCTCGTCCCGCCCCAAAGCTCTCGCCGCGACGGACCCCGTCGCGGGGTTGCGAGTCCCCATTCGAGGCTTCGCCGGTCTCACCGTATCGAGATCGGGGGATTATTATTCACTCGGCCGGAAACGTTACAGTATTACATGCTGAACAGCGCGCTGCCTCCTCGAAACAGAAGCACCACTCGCCGCGGAGTGGACGCGGCGGACACTGGGCCCAGGAAATTGTAACATACGGCGGGCCCTCTCGAGGGTTTCATTAAATCGAGATGTTAATTGTGCGCCGCACGATACGCTTTGATTCTTTCCTGTTACGATTTCGCGCTGATCTCCCGCGCCTTTGTCGACGCGTCCGCCGCGCCTCGGCCCGCCTCGTTCCGACTGGAATTATTTTATATAACAGAGAAAAAGAAGCTGGATATGACTGATTATATTCGACGTCCACTGCAAGGGTATTGGGATTTGAGAACTCGTTTGGAAGTTGAGGATAATGTTGGTCACATTGAACGGGAACCTCGAACGAGGCTCTGTGTTCACCGATTTCTGAGGTTTAAATTCTGAGGTTTAAATATTTATTTAAACGCTATTTATTTTCAATAAATGTTCCTATGGGATCGCAGAGCTCTTCTGAGGGTAGCTGCAACGTATTAACGCCTTCGGCGTTAATATATAATAATAATATAATATAATAATAATATATATAATATATATATAATAATATATACACAATATTATATAATAATAATAATAATAGAATAATATTATATTATATATATATAAAATATATATTATATATCTAATATAATAATAATAATAAACCGCGATGAAATGGCATAATGCTCGCGAGATCTTCGAAATTGAGAACAAAAATTCCGCGTATTCGTGTGAAAAAGAAAATAAAAAAAATAATCTAGTATAACTGTCTATGATTATGACATGCGAGAAACAAAACGTCGATGTAAAAGATTCGCAGATATGTTCGCGGTAACTTCGGTTCTAAAGTGTCCGACTAAACGCATTCAATTACGATTATTCGAGCCTTGTGACTCATTTTTATAGTTATAAATTGTCATTAATTATAAAAATGGAGTGCAACGCTCAAAAATAGTGTCTCTTCTTCCATTTTTGTTTATAAACTGAAGGAAAATTAGGGAGAATTTATCAGGGAGAATTACGCAGCACTTTGATTTCGATCTTTCGAGCGACGAAGAAGACTATCTGGCTTGAAATTTCGACGTTCATAAAATTGCATCAAGACGAAAAGAACCGTCTGCCAAACCGTATTTGCATCTGCTCGTCTCCCAAAAAATTCTGCGAAACGTCGACGACGTTGGCTCCCTTGCGGGCGATGTTCGCCGATATATCTGGGCGGACTGTTTACCTGAGTAATTTGTCAGCCTACAATGTTCGAGAATCCGAAATCCTCGAGTCCCGAATCCCCGGGGATTCAGCGGCCACCTTTCACGCTGCGGCTGCTTTGCCCTCCGTAGACTCCGATTTGCGGTGCGCTTGTTTGACATTTTCGAATAGACCATTCCTTTTCACCGTTTCTATGCGCATTCTGTCTCGTTGTGACACTTTCTTTTTATGGACAGGATCGAATATTAACACGTTGACTGCCACATCACAACTCCTCTCTCTCTCTCCCTCACCCTCTCTAAAAAAAATTCCACGATTTTGAATCTATTTTGTTAAGAAAACTGAGACTGGAGAGTTTCACACAATAAAGTGATATAGTATAAGTGTAAAATGAATCATCTGAAATTTGATGTGCATATAAAATAATAATGTGAGAGTATAATAAATAATAATATAATAATAATAATATATATTAATGATATAAGTGTATAATAAATTATATAAAAAATATAAGATATATAATTTATTATACACTTATATTATTAATATATATTATTATTATTATATTATATATTTATTATATATTATATTATTAATATATATTATTATTATATTATTATTTATTATACTCTTACATTATTATTTTATATGCACATAAAATTTTAGATGATTACTATTACTATATTACTATATATATATTACTATATATATATTACCATATATAGTAATAATATAGTAATATATATTACTATATTAGTAATAATATAGTAATAATATACGAATATAAAAACATATAAGCGTACAAGTCGTACATTTGTCATACATATAAGTCATGCCACAAACTTTTAAGAAATTCTTCTAGCGCAAAGAGCGTGTTTTTTTAACTTCGTCTGGGAATTTTTGCGAAGAAACTCCTTTGCTCAAAATTAATATTAAACCGTGCAGCTTGTATCATCAATATACGATGAATTCAACGTTAAATCAACAGGTTGTTAAATTTGCCTTATCCCATTACGAACGGGCAAGTATATTTTTCCCAACTATATTTCATTAACGCAGCACGATACAAGAACACGCTGCGACGCGACGTTGCACTTCGTCGCGAAATCGCTCGAAACGAATTTCACCCCATTGTGGTTCGAGTGTCCGAGAGACTAAACTGGTACCTATCGATGTGACAAACAATTTTTCAGCAAAGGAACGCTATGACTGTTAAGTGGCAACATTTCAGGGTTCGGTCATGCGTGCCAGAAGAGTCACTTGAACGCGCTAGGTGTTTTAGCACCGACACATTTTCCATCCCGCATCGCTCTTTCATCTCTTTGCTCGTGACGGAAGTGTTCGCGCGTGAGAATATTTCTTATACTTACGAGCGCTGGTACGCATTGTATTTGCCCGACGCGTATCGTTGCTGTGCGACCACCGTCGTTCTCGAAGAAAGAGACGGTGACAGTTGCAGAAGTCTCCGTCACGTTTCGTACACAAACCGGAAGCTAGTTTGCAACGACCGTGCCTGTGCAACCGTAAGGGTTACTTTTCGAATAGAAATAGGCTGAGATAATAAAGTTAAAAATACGAGTGTCTTTTATTTCTTTTTATAATCCCAAGCGTTTGCAGAATTAAAAGAGAGTCATTGTCTAACGAGCTTAGACTCTTTAGCATCTACACGAATATACAGTAAAGTCTCCCTAATTGACGCTCGGATTGAGCACAAAAATGGACAATTTGGAAAGAAGAGATACGATTGTTCGAGCCTTGCAGTTAGTTTTTATAGTTAGCGATTGTCAACAATTATAACAACGAGCCGCAAGGCTCGAACAATCGTATCTCCGCTTCCCAAATTGTCCATTTTTGTGCACAATTTGGGTGACAATTAGGGAGACATTACTGTACTGACTAATACACTGACTAAAATGTAGTATAGTATAGTCGGACAAGTGCGTAAATGATACTTCACGTCCCTGGACTATTTTGTAACTTGTTAAATTACGCAACAACCAAACGTCTAAAATTTGACAATATTTTTCCCCTCTGCTACTTGTTACACCATAATATCCGATATTCTGGTACAAGTTATCAACGCCTCCCATTGCAAAATTGTAATCGATTTAAATATTCTTGATTTTAATATCTTTTCTGTTCACTGGAACGAACGCTGGATTGCGAATAGTGGACGCGAGTCGCCACTGTGCCCGAGAAAATCCCTTCTCCTTTTGGCACTTGACGCTTCCGCCCGGAAAAATCTCCGGATTCTCTGCGAAAGGCTTGAAAGGAATCCGAATATTTTGACGAGTGACCGTGTGATCGGATTTATAAAATGCGAGGAAACGTATTAACCGGTACAGTAAATTCTCCCCAATTTTCCTTTAGCTTGTGAACAAAAATGGAGAATTTGGGGAGAAGAGATACGATTGTTCGAGCCTTGTGACTCATTTTTATAGCTGTAGATTTTCATTAATTGTAAAAATGGAGTGCAAGACTCAAAAATAGTGTCTCTTCTTCCAAATTGTCCATTTTTGTTTATAAACTGAAGGAAAATTAGGGAGAATTTATTAAGGAGAATTACGGAGCACTTTGATTTCGATTTTTCGAGCGACGAAAAAAACTATCTGCCTCGAAATTTCGACGTTCATAAAATTAGATATAAAATTGGAAATTTACGTGAAAAAATTCGCAAATATGTTCGCGGTAACTTCGGTTCGCAACGAATCCGTAGAACGAAGTCGTTTCGCAACCGAAGTCTATTTAAGCCTCTCGCTCTATCTTGAAGTGTCCGACTAAACGCATTCAATTACGATTATTCGAGCCTTGTGACTCATTTTTATAGTTCTAGATTGTCATTAATTATAAAAATGGAGTGCAAGGCTCAAAAATAGTGTATCTTCTTCCATTTTTGTTTATAAGCTGAAGGAAAATTAGGGAGAATTTATCAGGGAGAATTACGCAGCATTTTGATTTCGATTTTTCGAGCGACGAAGAAAGCTATCTGCCTCGAAATTTCGACGTTCATAAAATTCGATATAAAATTGGAAATTTACGTAAAAAACTCGCAGATCTGTTCGCGGTAACTTCGGTTCGCAACGAATCCGTAGAACGAAATCGCTTCGCAACCGAAGCCTATTTAAGCCTTTCCCTCTATCTTGAAGTGTCCGACTAAACGCATTCAATTACGATTATTCGAGCCTTGTGACTCATTTTTATAGTTCTAGATTGTCATTAATTATAAAAATGGAGTGCAAGGCTCAAAAATAGTGTCTCTTCTTCCATTTTTGTTTATAAGCTGAAGGAAAATATAAGCGACGAAGAAAGCTATCTGCCTCGAAATTTCGACGTTCATAAAATTCGATATAAAATTGGAAAGTTACGTAAAAAAATTCGCAGATATGTTCGCGGGAACTTCGGTTCGCAACGAATCCGTAAAACGAAGTCGCTTCGCAACCGAAGTCTGTTTAAGCCTTTCCCTCTGTCTTGAAGTGTTCGACTAAACGCATTCAATTACACCGCGTAAAGTCCCAATAAATAAATATCTTGACACAATGGCCGGGTGTACGTACTCGATTGTCCCGCGGGAACGATCTGCCCCGACGGAATCGCTGATCCAGGATCATCGCTAGAAATAACAGAACGTATTTTTCGCGGTTACACGACATTCGTTTAACAAAGAGCTCGATGCAGACTTCGCCGGCCGATTTCCATTGGCTGTTACCCGAATGCTTTCTCACCGGTCAGCCAGCATGATTATTTACCCCGCCTTAGGTGATTACACCTTGGTCTGCTGCGGCCGGGAGACCTCTAAATAAACTGACAGCCCGGGAAAACGCCGACACGGGCAGCCTTTATACTGCGATTACCACTCAAATCACCGTGAAATTCCCGTGAAACGCGTTTCATTGTGCCGCGGAACTGCAGGTAAAATTTAGATGTTCCTGTTACCCGAGAAACTTTCCCCGCCGCGCGCCGCAACGGAGCCGAAACGTTCCGAAATTTTCTTCGTGAATGGACTCCGATACTCGTTGCTTCTTTCTTTCTCCTTTTTTTCTGGACCGACGTTTACGGCGTTCCGTTCACCTTCGAGAGTTCTTCGAAAAGTATCTCGGTTTCTTGGCGCATAGTTTCAACGCGACCTCGAATCGATTCGTGAGGAAGAAAAGATTGAAGCCTTAATAAGCGACACAAATTTATGGTATTTTGGTATTACTGTTTATTATTATTTATTATTTGATATTACATATCATTATTTAGTGTTCTTTATTATTTTTTTTATTATATTTTTTTATATATTATTATTTATTAGTATTTATTGTTATTTGTTATTATTCATTTTATATATATATTTATATTATATATTATATATATTTATATATAGACTATTATATATATAATAGTCTAGTCAGTCTTATATATTATATTTCATTTCTATCA
Source organism: Megalopta genalis (assembly GCF_051020955.1). Taxonomy (NCBI): domain Eukaryota; kingdom Metazoa; phylum Arthropoda; class Insecta; order Hymenoptera; family Halictidae; genus Megalopta; species Megalopta genalis. The sequence continues at coordinate 1,401,539 of NC_135018.1, forward strand.
AGAAATGACGTCATAAGAAATCTGTGGTCCATTCGAAGGAAATTTCTCCATCCTCTTAATTTCTATGAATCATAATTCGAAATAATAATTTGAAGAGATCATAATCTGAAACAGCGGAAAGATTTAATGTCGATATAATAATTTATTAATAAATCTAAATCTAAATCAATAAATTGCATGATGCTCCCAACTTATAAGAATTATTATCGAAGACTATACGAGACTTCCAAATTATACTTCTGTTTCGTGAAACAGATGCGAACAATTTTTATCTTCGCGCTTACAAGTACACGCACACACACGCGCACACGCACACTTCACAAAACGAAACAAAAGCAACGAGAAACGCGTCGATCTCTGAACTCGAAAATGCCATATCGTTTCGATACAGATCGACGAACGCGTTTCCGCAAGAAAGGGTTGGGGAAATGTCGACAAATTCATGTTTTCATGTTTTCACGGTTCGTAACATTTTATTTACATACCTTTAAAATTATTTGTACAATTGGACGCGTGCCTCCCGCCGTGTAACATCGTTTCCGTATAGTCAAACTAAACGTCGTGGAACCGTATTTTACATTTTTGTACACGCGACAGATCTCTTTTTGTTATATTTATTTCGTTGATCGGTTCCCCATGGTCACCGTAAACTTTTCTCATCAGACATACAAATTACATCTACGTCGATCGTCGTCGCGCCGCCAGAATTTCACGTCTTATATTGCCACGGATGCGATTAAAATAAAGTATCCTCGGTACACCGATCTGCACCTTTCGTTTCAAATATTATACAACGATCTTTCTACGGAGGACAACGACGGGAAATTCTTCAAATATCTCGCAGGTGACGCGACGACGGGCTATTCAATTATTGCGATTCCTCGTACTTCGTACGAACCTTTGTCTCGTTACAATATTATACATTTATCATACAAAATTAATGGACGTACGCGAACTCTCCTCTCAGTCGATCAATTGCTTCGATATAATCTATCAATCTCTCGTGATATGTTTCCATCACAGTTATAAAGTCTTGCTATTCTTATTACAGTAATTTCTCCCCGATTCGCGTTCAAATTGTGCACAGAAGTGGACAATTTGGGAAGAAGGGATACGATTTGTTATACTCGTTGACGATCGAATAACTATCGAAAGAAGGAGCAGAAATTAGGGAAGGAATCACTGTACTCGTGCAACCGAGAATTAGAATCCGGAATCGATTGTCCCAGTTGCCTGGAACAAGCCTCGTGTTATGCTAAATTCAGCTCGGATCGATCGAACTGTAAATACCTTCTCCCGATTAATTTCGTCCACTACGCGATTTCAAACTTGAAACTTGAAACTTACACGTACCTATCACGTTTGCACGTACAATTAAATAATAATATGCTAATATCCCGAGACGCGACGCTTCGAGAGTCCAATTTCCGGTTAAACCAGTCCCGTTTCGAAGGACCGACGCAGCCTAGGCGGTCCCAAAAGTCGCTCGAGATAAGGAAATAGGGAGGTTCCCGAGGTCGTTTGAAGCAACTTTCTCCTTAGCGAAAATGCGATCCGAGGCTCCGTTTACGAGACATCGACGAAAAACGTAGACCAATGAGCGACGAGCACGACCGGCGCGCAAGCAGGCCCAGCTCCGGCGATTGGCTTGGCCGCCGCCTGGCAGTCGATCTCGCCTCTCATTGGTCGCCGTTTTTCGTTAATAACTCGTAAACGAAGCCGCGGATCGCGTTGTCGCTAAGGAAAAAGTTGCTTGAAATCTCCTCAAGAATCATCTCTCCGCATCTCCGTAAACTGCGACTTGCACAACCGCAACTGAACTTAGTTTAACTTCCCTAAAGATTCCACGCGAATGTCAGACCGCGCGCGTTCCATTGCGATTTTGAATCGCGAATCGAGTGTCGATTATAAAATTGAAAGACTCTCCGGGAACTTCGTTTGATTCTGCCCGATTCTAATCGCGGACACGCGAGTCTTCAACCACGAGGACGCGTCGAAGCAACCGAATAGCATCGAGCACGTGCTCGACGTGTTCTCGGTTCAGCCAGCTTTGTACATGTCGCAGATGATCCTCTCGATGGGTATGCCGCCGATGGTCCTCCTGAAAAAGAGCTCCTCGATGGCATGAGCGGACACCGAGCGAAGCGACGGCAGCAGCAGCAACAGCTTGCCGAACCTGAGCGCACCGAAGGAGGCCCCGCTTAGTCTCTGGCCCAGGGCCAGCTGGGCCCCGTCCCGCAGCCTGGCCACGGCAGCCGCGTCCCTGAGCCTGCTGCCGCTGCCGGCACTCGGCGACGTCGATCCGTTGCTGCTTCTGCTGCTTGGTAAAGGCTCGCAGTCCAAGCCAGCCTTGAATAACACGATCGCCCGGATGCAGGCGAACTCGTGCTGGTCGAGGTTCATCCCGTGGAAACCGGCCAGCGTCTCCCTGAAGCGGTTCACCTCGACGGCCAGACTCAGACCCTGCGGCCCCGGCGGAAGCAACGCGCTCGGGTCCAGCGTCGGCAGAATTTGCGCGGCTGCGAGCAGGAACAGCTCGCGCCAGGAGGACTCCAACAGCGTGAGCTGGTCCTCCATGGCCAGGTTCGTGCCGGCAGCCAGGTCTCGGGCCCAATGGACGTTCAGAAAGAGCAGCCTGGCCGCCTGCTCGCAGATGGACTCCGCGGTTATCGCCGGGATCAACGGCACGGGCGGTAGACCGGGCATGTTCACCGGAATCTGGAAGATCACGGGACGTTTTATAGATCGATCCTTGGTCTTTGAAATCTGATTATGCCGTGCGGAAACGTTTCTCGATTGAGCCGTTTATTTTGATAGTGGCATAAGTCACTTTATCGTAATGAAAAGTGGTGATTTTTTCATGTTTGTACGAAATTATTTATACTGAGAAAAATATCAGTATCCTGAGATAACAGATACAAGTAAATCTTCTCGAAAGTTAGCATCCATATTTTTAAACGTGTTAACCCTTTTAGTGCCGGAGACCGATATATCGGCTCTTGCTGCACTGGCGAGAAGTGCCAGAGCCGATATATCGGCCCGCGCCTTATAGCGCTTTATAATAACAAAATTTTACACATTTACAATATATAAATATAAATATAAATATTTATGTTATTATAATGAAGTATTATGCAAAATTATATCACAAATTTATTTATGACAACATAATTTTGTTTCATCAATGTTATATTACCTATAACAATTACATATTTCGGAGGAGATAATCCGTACGGCGCTTACCATGTAGCTTCGAGTTATTTTTTATGTTTGTTATGTAATATTATTTATCTTGTTACAAAATATATCAGAAATGCAAAGTGTATACTTTGTAATAAATGATCTATATAAAATTATGGTGAAAAGATGACTTTTTGTATGTGCAAATACGTTTCGTAAGAGAGAACTGGACTTTTACTTTCTTCATGATCTTTTATACCTTTGTTATTTATATAATTTTCAATGAATATAGAAAATCTAGTGTCATTGTTTTGTTCTCTATTTCGTCCTTAATATACTGCTTTTTGAATCACGTAAATATTGTTTCTTGTTCGGTTTTTATGAGCATTTTCCCAAACCCTAGTAAAACCGTGAAATTCGGCCGGTTAAAAACAAAGTGACTTATGCCACTTTCAAAATAAACGGCTCAATTTCTGAAGGCGTTCGCGACACATCGAAGTGCCCGGAAAGTGAGGAAAATTTATTTCTCTGCGGAAAGATTTACGACAGTTAACGATTAAAAGGTACAACAGTTTAATCTAAGACAGGAAAGAAATTCAATATTCAAGGAAGAAATTCGACTACATTATGTTATTATTTCTCTTGGGAAAGATTTACGACAGTTAACGAGTTAAAGGTACGACAGTTGACTCTAAGACAGCAACTGATGCTAGAAAAATAATTGCTATTTAAGGAAGAAATTCGATTACATTATTTGATTATTTCTCTGCAGAATTCTTGATTTTTTAAAAAATGTTTTATCGTGTTCTTAATGCGGCGAATATTTCATTTCGATTTGAGAAATAAGCAGAAACGTAAATATTAAAACGCTAACTATTAATTCTTGTATTTATAATTAAGGTGCTTCGGATCTCCTCGAAGCACCTTTTCCATGAAATTTCCACTTAGAAATAGACAAAAATATGAACACTATAATGAAAGAAAGAAAGAGATGTTCTCGAGATTTCCGGGCACGCGCCTAGAATTTAAGCTTTTGCGACCCTTAAAAATGGTAATTCGATTTTAGAGGTAAATCACACAGCAATTTGCGAAGCTGCAAATTTTTGGGAAACGCGGAGAGAATTATATTTTATTTGAATTCCGGCTTACCTTGGCCATGGCCACGCTGCTGCAATAAACAGAGTGCGAAAGGGGATGATGAGGGGCTGGCGCTGCGACGGTGACGCGTGTCTCGGTCGGCGGTTTAGGTAAAGCCAGATCTAAAGCCGCGGCCGATGGGGGCACCATGTTGCTCATCATTTCGGGTTCCTTAAAATACAAAGCCATCTGCCTGCGCAGAGTCGAATTTCGTGGGCCACGTTCGTGCTGAACAGCTGGAAAAATCCGGAAGATTTGCGTTCAAGCGCCGATCCAGAATACCGTCTCGCTTTTGCTGCGAGAGCTATTTCGGGTTATTATATATTGGGTTGGCAACTAAGTAATTGCCGATTTGTTCAATGAAATAAAAAATTTCTTTTCACTTCGAATGAAGTTTAATCTGTAATGTATTTTCCATTTTGTTCGATGACCTTTTGCCATCTCTCCGACAACTTGAAAATTCCACGCTCGTAGAAAGCCTGATCCTTTTCGGCCAAAAACTGAGTTAAGCGAGATTTTACAGCCTCATCGTCATTAAAAGTTTTACCACGAAGGGAGTTGTCCAGGGATCGAAATAAGTGGTAATCCGATGGCACGAGATCAGGGCTATATGGCGGGTGTAACATCAATTCCCAACCAATATCCATCAATTTTTGCCGAGTGGACAAAGACGTGTGCGGCCTAGCATTGTCCTGCTGAAAAATGACACCTTTACGATTGACCAATTCTGGTCGCTTTTCCTTGACCGCTGCACTCAATTTGTCCAGTTGCTAACATTCACGGATAATAAAAAATAACATAATAATAATAATAATCTTATAATATATAATAATATATATAATATAATTATTATATATATTTATATATTTATTATAATATTATATATTATAATATAATTATATATATATTTATATATTTATTATAATATTATATATTATAATATAATTATATATATATAATATATATAATATAATATAATATAATAATAATAATAATAATTTTATAATATAACATTTACGGATATCATAAAAATGGGAGTGAGAGACATCTATAACTGAAATCGGCAATTACTTAGTTGCCAACCCAATAAATAAAAATTATTCCTAATTATTCCTAAAATATTCCTACCAAGACCGGTCGAATGACACTTTGCTAAATTGAAATGGAACTTTGACAACAGAATTAAAGCGCCGATATAAAAGTTAACTTAAAACAGATAAAGAAGTACAGTAAATTCTCAGAACAAAAATGGAGAATTTGGGAAAAGAAGATACGATTATTCGAGCCTCTATTATTATTCGCGGCTTATTTTTACAGTCTCCGATTGTCAACAATCATAAAAACGAGGTCCAACCAAATATAAACGATTACAAACGATTGGGATAAAAACAATTTCCCGGAAACGGGGAACAACGGTGACTTATGCAAGGGTAAGTGTGGACGCTGTAAATACTGTGGTATTATTTATTTACGTAGAAGGTGTTACATTTTCTGTGAAAGTTCGTCTCTTCATTCATGAAAAACCGCAGTAATACCTACACTTACCCCTTCACAATTCTTTGGAGAAATGTACGCGTAAAAAGGTAAATTCGCTGGGTTTACGAATGTTAAAACTTCGAACGCATTTCTTTCGTCTCACCGTCCTTGTTCATCCCAGCTTGAATGCACTTGGCCAAACGACAGGCTCGGCATTGATTTCGATGCGTTTTGTCCACCATACATCCCCCCTCGGACTTCGCTTTGCAGACGTAATGACGATTTTTTCGTATCGATCTCTTGAAGAAACCGGCACATCCGTCACACGCGAATATACCGTAATGCTTCCCCGAGGAATGGTCCCGGCAGACCTTGCAAGGAATATCGTAAAGGATTCGACCTGAAACAGAAACGAGAAGCCGATCAGACCGGGTGCCATGCGCGTGCCGCGCCGGCTCGAAATTTGCTTTGACGCTTCGCAAATTGCCGAAGCTGTTTTAACACGTCCAGGGGATCGACGATCGATCACTGAAATTCCCACGAGGTCGAAGCAATTTAATTAATTAATTAAATTCGGTTCAATTGAACCGAAACTAGAAAGTTAATATTTATCATAGTGGACGACGTTAGAACTCTTCTCGCATCCGAAACGTCCTAGTCAATTTCAAGTTGTTCGAACATATTACAGTGAAAATGAATGTTCGAAGTTACTGGAAAATTAGTGTCACCCATATGTAAACGAAGCGGCCCTCAACGTGTTAACATTAAACCTACAGCGGTCAAAGTGACCGCTTTCTTATTTTGCAATTCTGCAAAGTTCCGAGACTCTTTCGTGGGAAACGCTTGAATAAGTTATATTATTGGAGCAAGTTTTATAATAAAGACTTTACAAATTCTGAATAAATTCGGTCTTCTCACTTTTGTGAAGCAGTACATGCCAATTAGTTATTACTGCTTGGTAGGTTTAGTGTTAATTACAGAATTGGGACGTTCCTTCCGATCCAGAATGCAGCCATGGCACGTATCCTTTTATATCGAAACGAAATCGAGCAATTAGCTCGAGCGAAATAGCTTCGAGATAATTATTAACGCTCGACGACTGGGTCAAGTTTGACCGAAGCGTCGACTGTTCACTTGAACGGAGACTGAGACAAAGAAACGTATTCCGTCGAGTCTCACAGTTTAGCCATATCGCTATCGGAGAAGATATTGCGGTGGCTCGTTTTAGTCGAGACACTCTGCGTGCATACAGGGTGGCGTGTTTAAAACGGGTCACCCGAAGAACTCCCGTTCGACATAAATCGACATAACCTTGACATAACCTTCAAATAAACTTGACATAACCTTGAAATAACCTTGACATAACCTGCGTGCATACAGGGTGACGCGTTTAAAACGGGTCAACCGAAGAACCCCCGTCCGTCTTCGACATAAATCGACATAACTTTGACATAACCTTGACATAACCTTGCATAACCTTGCATAACCTTAGCATAACCTTGACATAACCTTGACCATGCGAAGGTCAAACCTATTTTCTTCAATATACGCTAATGTCTCTCTAATTGACGCTCAGATTGTCCAGAAAAATGGACAATTTCGGAAGAGGAGAGATACGATTATTCGATCCCTGCGGCTCATTTTTATGGTTACTAATTATAAAACAATTATAAAAACGAGCTGCAAGGCTCGAATAATAATCTTCGATATATTCTATTTATTATATTATATTTTATATATGTCATATATAAAAACAATTTATATTCTACAAAAGGCATTTTTTTAATTTTCATTATAGGCTCAGATAAAGAAGTCGAAGAACAAGTGTTTCTAACTTTTTCCTTTCATTCCAGGTGATAGCAAAATTAACAGAAAGAGCTTTTTTAGCTACCGTCTAGTAGACTAGTCCCTCTGTCATCTAAAAGAAGAATCCAAGGCATTTGGTTCAGTTTTAAAATAAAGTCATATCGCGTTTTAAAAAGTGCGCGAAACTAGAAATGCGGTAATCACTCCCTAATCGACGCTCGGATTGCGCCCAAAAATGGACAATTTGGGAAATGGAGCCTCGTGCCTCGTTCTTATAATTCTCGACGATCGGCAACTATAAAAATAAACCGCAAGGCTCGAACAATCGTATCTGCTCTTCCCAAATTGTCCATTTCCGTTTTAGAAATTGAAGGAGAAAAAATCAGGGAGAATTTACTATATTTGCGTTCTTGACTCGATACGATCTCCCGGCAAGATTCGACGAACAACGACGGCGTCGAAGAGTCCCGAAACGCGTTCGCCGATCGGCCCTTGTTCCGGTTCATTTCAATTTCCGTTTAGCCGGACAAAGGGCTCCGAGAGGAAAACCTGACCGCCGCGAATCGATCATCGCCGTGTGTGTGTGCATTGTTGCTCGCTGGGCGACGCGACGAGACGCGGCGACGTCTGCGACGCCTAGAACGACGGTGAAATCGCGATGAAAACGTCGTTCAGTTCGAATAATGCCGGTATTTTGCGTGGCGGAGAAAACCCGTTTACCATCCGAAAACACGGATCCCATGAATGACCGGGGGTTTCGATGAATGGATCGATTTGTCGCCGCGTCCGAAGGACCTACTGGACGTACGCGCGGCTTCTATACCTGTTCCATGCTCGGCCGTTTCTACGCGGGACAAGGGTGTGGTGCATCTATAATGGGGGTACGAACTCGTTGTCACGAGCCCCGCCTACGCCATTGAACCCGGCCGAGGCTCGTGAATGCCGGTGAATGGGCCGGATGTGGCTGCTGCATTCAGCAGCCCTTAAGTGAGCAGCCCGAAACACGACACTTTGCGTCTCGTATCGCCCGATCTCTCTTGATCGGTACCCTCGGCTCCCTTTATCTTACTTAACGTGGATCTTATTAAAGGGAAAGATTGAACGTTTTCGAATTACCCCGGTCGGCCGCGTTGTTTCTTTTCACCGGCCCCGGGGGCCCGGCCGAGAAACGAGGATCCATCGCCGGCCCCGAGTTTGCCCATCCGGATCTATCGGGGAAACAACGGTCTCCGTGAATATTTGCTTCGGAGATAAGAGAGCAGATTCTCTTTTTTTTTCCTCCCTCCCCCCCCCCCTCCCTACGTGTTTGGATGACGCCGTTGGTTTTTGGCGTCGGCTTCTGTTGTTCCGCAGGCTTTTCGGTCGTCGGTCTCTTCTCTTGTTTGCACCGAACTGTTTTGCGGTCTCTCGGACACACGTGGCGAACACCGGCGCTTTTTTCTTCGCTTCTTCTCTTCGGCTTCGTTCGTTCCTTCGTTCGCCGATATCTCACCGTTTCGCGGGGATGCGATACGAAGGGTGCTTTTTGGTTCTCTAGAGCGACAGGACTTTTTCGATTGGGTTGTCTCTGTTGTTTGACTGTCGTCGGATAACAGTTTGTTTGGGCGTTTAAATTGAGGGAGCTTTGGCGAATTGTTGTGGAATTACTGAGACCCCGCGACAACGTTTATTAATTGTGGAAATTCGTTTCGAAAATCGATGTTCCGATCGATGAATCTGTATGGTTGAATTTTATGGGGCGCGTAACTATCCGAACCATCGATTTATTGAAGGAACAGCTTGGCAAGAAAATTATTTCAAGCAAACGGTAATATTACTTGATCGATTTAAATGGGAGTCCCTGTGTAATGGTCTTATTTTATGTTTATTACATAGATAATATTTAACCCTTATCGGACGTCAGATATTCAGGCTTAATGTTTAAATGTATACAGCATAGTCTTATTTTATGTTCGTTACATAAATAATATTTAACCCTTATCGGACGTCAGATATTCAGACTTAATGTTTAAATGTATGCAGCATAGTCTTATTTTATGTTCGTTACATAAATAATATTTAACCCTTATCGGACGTCAGATATTCAGGCTTAATGTTTAAATGTATGCAGCATAGTCTTATTTTATGTTCGTTACATAAATAATATTTAACCCTTATCGGACGTCAGATATTCAGGCTTAATGTTTAAATGTATGCAGCATAGTCTTATTTTATGTTCGTTACATAAATAATATTTAACCCTTATCGGACGTCAGATATTCAGACTTAATGTATAAATGTATACAGCATTAATGTATGTGGGACGTGACATACGTCCGATAAGAGTTAAATAATATTTCTTATATAAATAATAGTCTTCCTCTCATTACTTAATTTGAAAAAAAAAATCTATCAGAACATTCGGACAAAGAAAAAACGTTTTCATAAGCTTCCGAATATCATGAGTCAATAAACGAATTAAGACTGCGATTGCTGTTACTTGCACGCCATAAATTACCAACATTGAACATATAAAAAATTACGAAGAAGATTACATTTTCAGAAGATTGCACGCTATAAAATGTTAGATTTTATACCGCAGTATTCGGGGCGTCCGCAGCAATACCGACACTTACCCTAGAGAAACGTATCGCAGCAAATTAATGAGCGATTCATCGCGGAATGAGAAATCAAGCTTGAAACGAGCAGAAACAACCTGTTGATTGCGCGTGGCAGAGCTCGCTTATCGACTCGCTCGTTATTCGGATTTATTAAGCGCGTCGGTATTTTTTTCTAAAGACCGTCGGAATCACGGCGAGGAAGACGTCGAAAACGCGGAGAGTTTTTCGGTGCGTTTTATCAACGAAAGCGCAGAGAAGCGATACGCGAATCCCGGTGTATGCTTTTACTATTGCAATGGGTCACAATAATAGGGTTGCGCCCTTGCACAGTCCGAAGACCCTTCGCTCGGAGCATGAAGGGAAAGTTGAACTGCGAGCGCGGAGAATACATTGACAACCGCTTCACAGAATTACTGAAATTACACGGTAACTCGGCTAGACAATAATTCGATACAGACATTATTAAATCGATGGAAATGCAACGCGAGGTGTATTAATCTATTCTTGATTCGCGCTAATTGAATTTCGTCGGTTCACAGCGACCGGCACGATTCGAAGCGGACGTCGTTGAAATGAATTATCGAATATCGCGTTCTAAATTATAAATTGTAACAAATACCCAAAGCATAAGACACCCGAATACGCATGCACATGCACATGCATGCATTATACACAGGGAAATATTGAAACGTGCGAAGCTCGTGTACTTAACCTATAAGAAACCCGGGCATATTTGCAATAACGTTGTTTGAAATATTACATTATTATATATATATAATATTATAATATATAATATAATATAATATAATATAATATAATATAATATAATATAATATAATATAATATAATATAATATAATATAATATAATATAATATAATATAATATAATATAATATAATATAATATAATATAATATAATATAATATAATATAATATAATATAACATAATATAATATATAATATTACATTATTTACACGCCTGTGATTACTTTCGAAATAATGTTATTCGAAATGTTATTTCATATAACATGTTACTTTATTTCATAATTATTTTTAGGCCGCCCGAAATAACACTATTTCAAATGCTATTTCAAATAATATATTTCATTTTATAATTATTTGAAATATTATTTCACATAACATGTTACTTCATTTTATAATTATTTTAAATAATTGCGAAGTACAGTTTAATGTTTGGTGCTGATTCACGCCTTTTTACTTCAAACAAATCTCTACGAAGAGAGCGTCGCTCTCAACAAATTGTTGCGAAGATCTCGTCGAATAAAATCTTCTTGTTAATTATTACTTTCATCATTATCCCTTTTGGTCAATTTGAAACAAAGAAACAACGAGATAATGTATTATTTGAAGTTGCTTTATCGCAACCGAATATTATTTTCATTTTCTAACAATGCTGCCGAGAACAACGGTCCGAGGTAAATCATTTCAAGTTATTTATCTGATTTTTATATATATATTTCTGATATTTCTGATTATTATTATTATTATTATTATTATTATTATTATTATTATTATTATTATTATTATTATTATTATTATTATTATTTCTCGATTATTTTCAGATCTGACGATACGCTAGTTGCATTCAACATAAATTAATACGACGTCGTGAAAGGTGGATGATTTTTTTACCGTGTACACGAACACGGGTATCGACACCCTCGATTCTCTCGGCCACAAAGTGCAGTACTTCGGTGGACGTTTAACCAAGTTCCGATATCGTAATTTTAAAGAAGGTACGAGGCGAAAGAGAGAAAGAGAGAGAGAGAAAGAGAGAGAAAGAGACATAAACGAAGGAACGCGAGTTCTCATAGGCGAATCACGCGATGCCGCAGGTCGCATCAAATTTGCATTCGAGTGGCTCGCGAGTCATCGTTTTCCTGCCGTTTTCCTTTCCGTCGGCTTGTCAATCATTCATAGAAGTTTTACAGTGATCGAACTTGTCCCCCTCAGTCGAAGGAAAAGGAAAGAGAGGGAGGGGGGAAAGTAAGAGGGAGGGAAGGAAAGTACGAGGGAGGAGGGAGAGAAAGTCAGAGGGAGAAAGCAATAAATGCGCGCAAGTGCACGCTTGCTTGCGATTAGTCACACGCATATCGCGTGCTCGAAGTTGAGCTCGGTAAAGGGGCTGCAAAACGGACTCGTTTCCTCCGGACTTTCTTTTCCCTGGCTCGGTTCGGTTACTTTCTGAGAGTTTCTTGCATCTGTTTTAGTCGAGTGATTGATTAGTGGCTATCCCGTTCAAATAAATTAATTTAACCCTTAACGGTCCAATGCCGCCATACACGCGGCAGGAATCAATAAAACCGTAAAATCTGGCAGAAAACATTGGAAGAATGGGCACGATTGTTTCGATGAAAATATATCAACGAAGTTTTATTGAAAAAATTAATATCTCTTCTCTATATCTGATACAAAAATTTGCAGTAAAAAATTTCTCTTCGTCTGAGAAACAGTCTGGACTTGGCAGTGTGTAAACTGGAAATAGTTTTGGTCCCCTAAGGGTTAAAGCCTTTGAAAATTAATTAATTTATTATTAATTAATTAATTAAATCGGTTCGAAGCAGAAGTAAAAAATTGTGTCTGAAACGAGGAGAGCTTTGTCGATCGATTTGATGTAGTTTTGATGAGATTTCGTCGCGAATTTCGCTTGAAAAAATATTGACAGCTCGTGATTTAAGTTTTTGGCAAACAGTGGTCTATTACGAATCGATATATTTAAGCTCGACGAAGCTACGTGGAACTTTGAAATGAGGACCGGACTGCAGACTTCGTTTATTTATGGCTAAGATGAGAAGGTGAAATATCGTTAGATAACAAATTACCAAAATAACTGAAACAAGAAAACATGATCTGCTTTTAATTCTCGTATTTCGCAGTTTCGTAAAATGCATGAAACGCGCGAAACGCAGTCGAGCGACGACTATAAAATTTTCAGTTTGTTCGTTTGACATGTTAAAATTACAGGCTATTGATGTTTGCCACCCTAAAACTACGCCGGACACCGGAGGGGTCAATTTCGGCGTGGATTCAACCGGATGTGATTCACTCCGAACGATGCGACAGTTGCATTCGGCGCATCTTTTCATGAAAAAGCTCTCATTAGTTATGCAGCCTTGATGATACAGGTCTGTCCGCCGCGCTGGAATAGAGGGAAAAAAAATATGTTCGCTCGCAATTACAGATGCGGCAAGCCGTAAGGGCGAAAAAAGGGTGAGCGAGCGCGCGCGTAACCGCGCCGTTCGATGGAAAGTTCAGAGCGTAACTTCCAGTCTCGAAAGTTCACCCCAACGCGGCCGAGCAATTTCTCGCGTGCGATTCTCGTTTTAATTTATTGAATCCAAATTACACCGCCAATAACCGTCTTCTTCGTTTCGCGCTCCTTGCTCGCGCGCGTTAATTTTTATAACCCACTTCTTCTCGCGCGAACCAGCAACAACGAAATAAAATGCGCGCGTGCTGCGATTTCGGCGAGCAGAAATCCTTTGGGGAATTTTTTGTCTCGCCGGGTACATTTTTTCGTAACGCTAATACTAGGCACACACAAACGGTAGGAAGAAAGTTTATTTGACGACGGTAAAGCAGTATTTGAAGGGCGGTGGGGGGTGGGGGGTGAGACTGGGATAATCTTCTTTTAAAACGACCCGCGACAAAAATACCTGAGAAATCTTGGGATTAAAGGACCTTCTTGCTATTAGCGGTAGAGCAGACGAATGTTTCCTTGCATTTTAAATAGACCCGCCGAAGAATTTTCATTTCGTTTCTTTTTGCGACGACGCGGCGAGAAACTTTCCGCTGTAAATTACGCCGAAAAGAAAAAATTGCGTCGAAGTGGAAAGAGTTTTTTTATACGAAAGTTCTTATAACGTTCGGTAGAGAATTCGTCAGATTGCACATAAAAGTGGACAATTCGAGAATCGCATCTGCGCTTCCCAAACTGTCCATTTTTCTACGCAATCTGAGCGCGAATTAGGGAGAAATTACTGCATTCCTATTTCACGTGTATTCCTGTTTCACGTGTATTTCCGTTACACATATATTTTCTGTTAACCCTTTGCAGTCGAGACTATTACTACTCGAAAATGAAAGAATTTGTATCAAGTTCCAGTATTTCTATTCGGTATGGCTGTTTTTATTTGGTGCAATGTAAATTTAACCAGTTTGCTTAGAGAATATTTCTATCTCTTAACAATTTATTGAACGCAAAACTTCAATAATGTGTAAATTCTTTTCAAAAATGGTACACAGTAACTTTTAGTGTCGTCACAGAGACGCCGGTCGAGTGCAAAGGGTTAAATGGCAGGGCTGAATTTAGATTTAGATTTTTGAAATCACAATTAGGCTATAAATATTTTTACCTTCACATGTAATACAGAATTATATAACAAATTTAAATAAATTTGTTTCTTGAAACAGTAGTTACACATGGAAACAGCATTCCATATAAATTTAATCACGTAATATCTACACATGTAACAACTATTTCAACGAAGATTTATTTTTCCCAAATTCTGTGTATTACAGGAGCAGATCAAAACATTTACAATCCATTTACCATGTAAAAAATCTATTTTTCGCAATAGATCTTTGCGTTCAAAAATCTATTTTTCGCAATAGATCTTTGCGTTCAAAAATCTATTTCTCGCAATAGATCTTTGCGTTCAAAAATCTATTTTTCGCAATAGATCTTTGCGTTCAAAAATCTATTTTTCGCAATAGATCTTTGCGTTCAAAAATCTATTTTTCGCAATAGATCTTTGCGTTCAAAAATCTATTTTTCGTAATAGATCTTTGCGTTCAAAAATCTATTTCTCGCAATAGATCTTTGCGTTCAAAAATCTATTTTTCGTAATAGATCTGTGCGTTCAAAAATCTATTTTTTGCAATAGATCTTTGCGTTCAAAAGTCTATTTTCCGTAATAGATCTTTGCGTTCAAAAGTCTATTTTTCGTAATAAATCTTTGCGTTCAAAAATCTATTTTTCGTAATAAATCTTTGCGTTCAAAAGTCTATTTTCCGTAATAGATCTTTGCGTTCAAAAATCTATTTCATAACGTTATGAAAAAATTACAATATTATCGGAGAATAATATCTCCGATAATATTGTAAAATATTGCAAATATTTATACACGTCGAGGTATATTGGTTCTAAAAAAACGCGGTGAATCGTCGTTTATGGGAGACGCGTAATTCTTGCTGGTACAAGTACGTAGATACATGTTGCTGCGTAGGTGACAAATAGAAGGAGAGCGTCTCGGATCACTTAGATGATATCATCGTTCATATTGTCATCGTCCATCAGGTGTTACGTTGATCGTTAGTGGAGCATGGGAATTTCGCGGCATGTGTCAGGGAGCAGGCACCTCCCATCATTGTATGCGTACCCACAGTATACGTGCATTCATCCGTCATCTGTTTGCCCGTCGCGCGACGCGTCGCCGTTCGCCGTTCGCCGCTGCGCCGTAGGGGTTGCGATCCGCCCTCCGGCGAGAGATGCGCGCGATTCTTCTCTATCTGCTTTTTTACCTTTCCACCACCCGTCCGGCCCTCCCCACTCTCTTCTTACCCCCGCTGTTCGCTCGTAGATCGCGTTCTATTATTGCGATACACTCGATAATCGCACGCGAACGCAGCACGAAATTAATCGAAAATAACCGGAGGCTTCTCTGCGATTCTTTACGAAGCCTAAAAGTTCTTCAACCCTTACGTTGGCAAAGTTAGTGGCGCTTGTAATAAGTAGCAAAAATTTTTTACACAGACAAAGGTTACCAAAATTAGTTACACAGACGAGGTTACGAATTTTAAGGAGGTTCGATCAGTGGAATTAAATTTGAATCAAATTTAACGTTCGAATTCTGAAACTTAGACAATTTTTTATTCGATCAACACTGTTTCATGGTTTTATTGTTACTTAATGATCCTGGGTAGGTATAAAAGCGTCGATGATTTATTTGTGTGTGTGATTGGTTAAAATAGCATTGTAAATTTAAGGTTGTGATTTTGAAATTTTATGCACACGTATTGGTCGTTTCTAAAGGCGTAGCGTCGTCAAAATTCATGGTTTATAGGCGGATCGCTTTTAATTTAAATTTATTTCAACATATTTTAAGGCGACTCGATTTGTTAGATTAAATTCGAATTATATTCAACGTTAGAATTTCGAAAGTTAATTTTATATTCGATCAACGCAGTTTTATAGTTTTATTGTTATTATTTAGTGATTCTGGTTATAGGTTTTAGACCATAGTCGGTAGACAAGTGAATCAGTAGCAAGTAATCAATTTGCCTGTAAGGGGCTTTTGTGTGCCCTATGCGGCCGGCAACCCGGGTCTTTCAAGCCCAGGCTTAATTTTTTATTGTCCTAGGTTCTGAGAAAATTCGACAGAATTCGATAATACTTATTGAAGTTTCTACTTTAGCCTCTCGGCTGTTAACAACAATGTGTATACTCGTCGTAACGAAATGGCAATATTACATTTTACAATAAAAATACTTCTCCTGCGATTTCGGTTAAAATGCTTGCTAGAGTAAATAAATATATAGAATAATTAGAATATTCAGAATAAATAAATATATAGAATAATTAGAACATTCAGAATAAATATATATATTGAATAATTAGAATATTCAGAGTAAATAAATATATAGAATAATTAGAATATTCAGAATAAATAAATATATATTGAATAATTAGAATATTCAGAATAAATAAATATATAGAATAATTAGAATATTCAGAATAAATAAATATATAGAATAATTAGAATATTCAGAATAAATAAATATATAGAATAATTAGAATATTCAGAATAAATAAATATATAGAACAATTAGAACATTCGGAATAAATAAATATATAGAACAATTAGAACATTCAGAATAAATAAATATATAGAATAATTGGAATATTCAGAATAAATAAATATATAGAGTAATTAGAATATTCAGAATAAATAAATATATAGAATAATTAGAATATACAGAATATACATATAATATATATATAATATATAAGAAATACAGGATATATAGAATATGTAAAATATATAGAATATATAGAATATATAGAATATATAGAGTATATAGAACATATAGAATATATAGAACATATAGAACATATATAAGCCATTTAACCCAGTTTTAAAACAGTTATCGCGTGTTGAAAGGTGTACGAACACTTATGTGGGCCACAGCATGTTACCTTTCCGAAACAATCCCCGAATTAGCCGAACGGGACGAGAATCGGGGGCGTTGATTTCTCGACGAACGACCCGAAATTCAACCACCCGCGACAACCTGTTAGTGCGCCATGGAGATTCGTAGTTACCGTGTTCTGTTCCGGCCATCTGTTGTTATTTTCTCATGGACGAATGCCACGAGGGAGGAATCATTTAAATGCGCTAGCCTTTCTACCCCGTTTAAATGTCGCATATGCTATTTGTTTCACACGAGACGAGATGCGCGACGAGGCGCACCCTTCCATTAACGTGCCAATTAGCAGAGCGCCCCGGTTTTCGATACAAATGATATCGCAAACGGAAAACAATGTGTTCTGTCGTCGCGAAAATCATAGTCGAAATCATTCCGTTCCCCCAGCACCGCCCCCCCCGCCATTCTTTTAAATATTATAATCACAATAAGTATTTGTAAATATTAATATATTGTGTATAAATATCTTTTATACAAATATTACAAATATTTAAAAAATATTATAATAATAATAGATATATATTTATTAATATACAGGGTGTCCCACAATTATTTTAACAGCCGAAAATGAGGGGTAGCTGAGGTCATTTGAAGTAACTTTTTCCTTTGCGAAAATGCAATCCGCGGCTTTGTTTACGAGTTATTAACGAAAAACACTGGCCAATGAGAGGTGACGGTGCGAGAGAGAGGGTCCGCGAGAGAGTCCGCAGCACGATGCTTTGACAGAAGGTCGGGACGGACTCGAGCCGCGTTCGAAGTATTGAACAAGTCACGAAGCGAGAACTTTCCGGATTTTTTTAACTACATAACAGTGATATTTTTAAGATAAACGCTGTTCACCTTTACTTTAGAACGTCTGAAGAATATTCACTAATTTTTCGGACTCGAAATAATATGTAGTTTAACCGTGACAGTCGTTTTAATTTTCTGGTGTGCATGACACCTTATGTGTACCATATGAAATTTTTATGCAAGGTGTACAGTGAAGATTAACGAATGATTTGCAAAGCTGATTTAATAATAAATAAGGGACGTAAAGGATTTGTTTATTAGAGAGATATGAAAAATATTATCAGTAAGAAACTCACCCATTTAGTTGAGGATGCATTTGCTGGCTGAAATTCATGATGTCGAAGGGCACTGACCTTGTACAACGTACAGCTGATCTTTCACTGCACTGTCACTAAACACTGATCACTTAATTAATCACTGATAATCCGAATCACTTGTGGATATTTAAGAAAGATCACTGAGACTCGTTCGCGGATAATCGTTTATTCGACGCGTTCGTTCGGAAGTCGACGTTTCACTGCCAAAAAATCGAGGCCTCGACCGTGGGCCCTTGTCGTTCGTCTTTCGGCCGTCCGAGGAAATAACACCCGATACTATTTTCTTCGAAGCGCAGGGTACCGCCAAATGAAATAAACAAGATATGCAGAGACGTAAACTGTGTCCGACCCGCTGTCACCCTGCGCTCTTAGAACGTAATTAATGGCCGTGCGAAGAAAATGGTATCGAGTGTCATTTCCTCGGACGGCCGAACGAAGAACAACAAGGACCCACAGTCAAGGCCTGAATTTTTCGGCAGTGAAACGTCGACTTCCGAACGAACGCGTCGAATAAACGATTATCCGCGAACGAGTCTCAGTGATCTTTCTTAAATATCCACAAGTGATTCGGATTATCAGTGATTAAATAACTGATCAGTGTTTAGTGACAGTGCAGTGTAAGTGAACTTCGCAAATAACCATACCGGAGGTTCCACCGACAGTATCCCTCGAATGTTGCGGTCATCGACCTGGGATCAGCTGTTCGTTGTACGAGGTCAGTACGTACGAGTCAGCAAATGCATCCTCAACTAAATGGGTGAGTTTCTTATCGATAATATTTTTCATATTTCTCTAAAAAACAAATCCTTTACGTACCTCAACGCGATTATTTCGAAAAATTAGTGAATATTCTTCAGACGTTCTAAAGTAAAGGTGAACAGCGTTTATCTTAAAAATATCACTGTTATGTAGTTAAAAAAATCCGGAAAGTTCTCGCTTCGTGACTTGTTCAATACTTCGAACGCGGCTCGAGTCCGTCCCGACCTTCTGTCAAAGCATCGTGCTGCGGACTCTCTCGCGGACCCTCTCTCTCGCACCGTCACCTCTCATTGGCCAGTGTTTTTCGTTAATAACTCGTAAACAAAGCCGCGGATTGCATTTTCGCAAAGGAAAAAGTTACTTCAAATGACCTCAGCTACCCCTCATTTTCGGCTGTTAAAATAATTGTGGGACACCCTGTATAGTACTCTTGATACCTCTCTGAAACCTTTATTTCGATGACAGACAGCTCCATAAAAAATATTATAATAATAATAAATATATATTTATTAATATATAGTACTTGATACTTCTGAAACCTTTATTTCGATGACAGACAGCTCGATAAAAAATATTATAATAATAATAATTATATATTTATTAATATATATTCCACCCGATACTTCTGAAACCTTTATTTCGATGACAGACAGCTCGATAAAAAATATTATGATAATAATAATTATATATTTATTAATATATATTCCACCCGATACTTTTGAAACCTTTATTTCGATGATAGATATCTCGATAACAGATCCGCTTGAAAATCAAAAGTAATAACAGAGACAATCGAAGATCCTCGCCGTGATGGAACATTATTGCGCCCAAGTTTAGTTCATACTAATTGCTACAGGCATACCCTTCCACGATCTGTCGCCTCATTTCACGCGTTGCACAACACAAAATGATCTGTTCGGCCTCCGAATTGCCGTCGAATTAGAAATTGGAAATAAAACATTAGAAATAAGAAAGTTAAGTCATCGTTTCTATATTCTAGCATTACTACGCATTCGTATTAGTTCACCGGCCTGCTGGTCGCTGCATTTTTCTGCCGACTGCGTCGAGTGTCTAATAAAAACGAGCCGCGAGGCCTAAAAAATAGCGACGAACTATTCTGAAATCCGCCGGTTTCGATTCCAATGCCCGAACATTTCTGTGAAAGACGTTACTGCATCGGTAAATTTCGCTTCAAGAATTTCCAACGTCCGGTGCAATTTCGCAGACCGCTGGCAACAGTTCGGGCAGCTCGCTGCATCAGAGAAGTCAAACTGCATCGTCCGAGGGAAAGCAAAGGATTTAATCCTCCGCATCCCTACGGATTAAAAGACCGTCGACCTTCCATCAATGACTCGAAAGGTGTCCGTTTTTACGAGCGCGAAGGATTCGAGCGCAAATTTTCACGAATTGACGTTCCATCACCTGCGAAGCCCTTCCTGCACCGAAATGGTAAAAAAGGTGGTCGGAACGTCTCTCTCGTACGTTCGTTTAACAATCCTTTCAGGTACTGCTGTAGGTCGTGTAATTAGAAACCGCTGTCATTCGAGATACCAGGTTCTATAACGGCAACGAAAATAACCACTTTTATAACTGTGGTCACAGAGCTAACGAGTATTGTAAACGAGGTTTCCATTTTATTGTCCCCGGACAAGGGTGGCTACCCTTTATTCGAGAATGACGCCGGTAATGTAAATACTTTTCTATTCCTTTTTTGTCAATTCTACCGCATCCCTTTCGAAGAAAATTAAAGTATTACTTTAATCTGCAAGAGTGTGTAATGCAATGTTTTCTCTCTCTCTTCTCTCTCTCTCTCTCTCTCTCTCTCTCTCTCTTCTTTCCCTCTCTCTTTCTCTTTGAATCATTAATAGCCTTGAGCAACTGTGAGAAACAACGGAAAGACAAAATTGATTCTTCTTCAAACGCGTTCGTAGCAGCGCCACGTGCTCGTCGGAGACGTTTTTATTCGGAACGAAATAATTAATCGGTCGCATGTCGGAAATGGCGGGGGAAGGGGGCTGCAAGTAGAAGCATGCGAGTTTCATTCAACGCGCGGAGCTGTGGACTCGCACACGATCGAACGCTATTATTTTATATTACTATTAATATTATTATAATATTATTTTATATTATTATTAATATTATTATAATATTACTAATTATAGTATTACTAATACTTATTATAATATTATAGTATATAATATACTATAGTAAATAATATTATAGTATATAATATATAGTATATAATATACTATAGTAAATAATATTATAGTATATAATATATATATATATATATTATATACTATAATATTATTATATATATATATATATTATATATATATATATAAATTACTAAAATTATATACTAAAAATAAAAATTATAAATATTAAAATTAAATACTAAAAATAAAAATTACTAAATATTATATACTATAATATTATTTATATTATTATTAACGAAAACGGTTTGACGAGCATCCGATTTTAACCTTTTAGGCACAACGCGCCACCATAGTGGCTTCCGCAGATGTCATCTTTCAGAACGACACGCCACTATAGTGGCTTTCGCGGATGTCATCTCTCTGGGCGACGCGCCACTATAGTGGCTTTGTCTAGTAGCTCACTCGCTCATCGTTTGAACCAAATAATCGTCTTCATATGCATTGTTTCACACTTCTTTTGTCTTCACATCGATTTACAACAGTCTACAGGGTGTCCCAAAAATGTCTCGCAATCCGGAAATGGCGGATTCCTCGGATCATTTGAAGCAATTTCTTCCTTTACAAAAATTGTCTCCGAGGCACCGTTAACGAGTTATTAACGAAAAACAGTGACCAATCAGAATCGAGTACGGCTGACGCGAGGCTAACCAGCGCACGAAGCCCAGTTCCGCTCAATGGCTCGATCGCCTCGCGCCAGCCGAGCTCGCCTCTCATTGGTCACTGTTTTTCGTTAATAACTCGTTAACGGTGCCTCGGAGAAAATTTTTGTAAAGGAGAAAGTTGCTTCCAATGGCCCGAGGAACCCGTCACTTTCGGATTGCGAGACATTTTTGGGACACCCTGTATATACAGTGTCAGACTCTGTACAGTACACATCAGACTCTGCCGTCCAAAGAAATAACCTCGTGCAGAATTCAGCCGTACCTAAAAGGTTAACGAAAGCGCGGTTCGACGAGCATCCGATTTTAACGTACTCTCGCGTCGTTGTTCGATCCGTCAGTTGTCAGTTTATCGTACTCCATTTTGAATTCGACGCGACGTTAACTGTCTTAGAAACGAGACTTTCGGTTCGTCTCGTAGAAAGCGTCTGCGAGCGCAGCGCACCGCGGCGACGAAAGATAAAAAGGTTGAGGCACGGTTTCACCATAAAAGACTTACTGGAAGAGGCAGGCATTTTCGGCTGCGGCACAGGCATGTGGCCGATCTGCTGGTCCGGGTTCTGCATCTTCACTGCACAACACACTATCACCGCGAAGAGATCGAGAGACGAGTCCGCGGCTGTTGGCAGCCGACGAACTTTCGCTGAAAACGCGTCGCGATCACAGAAGTAAAACAGTTCCACGAGTGACGACGACGACGAAGACGACGACGGCGACGACGCCGCGAGACGGCGGACTGTCACGCGACGAGAGCGAGGACTTCCTCGTCTCGTGACCGGGAAGGACTGCTCGAAGGGTCTTTTGCTTCCTGGCTCCTGCCTTCCGGCTCTTGCCTCCGGATTCTAGGAACGAGCCCTAACTTCGCGGCGGAATGTAACTGACAGTCATCGCGTGGCTAGGACTTCTTGATGGTAAGCCCGGCTCCTGATCGGTTTCAAGCAACACCATCGAGTCGGTTGATTGGCTGGCTGGTCCCCTACCCTCGTAAAAGGGCGGTCCTCGCGGAGGGTGCTGGTTCGTCCTCTGCTCGCCGGGGGTTGAACGTCAGCCGAGCCACACGGGAGAGAGGTGGCTGCGGCGCGGGCACGTCAGATCATCCCCCTCTCCACTCCGGGACAGCCCTTTATCCGCGGCTATTCATCCGGCGCAGAGGTGAAAACGGAGCCACTTCCAACCCTTCGCGCGACGCGAACTAGTTTCGCCGCGCGGTCGTCACGTCACCGCCGCTTAATTCCGTGACATGACTGGCTCTTGCGATTTTTTTTATTCGCAGTTCCTGATTTCATACGAATTTTTAGACACTTTTAGACATTTTTAGACATTTTTAGACATTTTTAGACATTTTTAGACACTGAGGTATCTGTTTAAATATAAATGGTACGACGTTGAAATAAATTCAGTTTTGACAGTATTATTATATTTATTATAGTTTAGACACTTTTAGACATTTTTAGATATTGTGGTATCTATTTAAATATAAATCGTACGGCGTTGAAATAAATTCAGTTTTGACAGTATTATTATATTTATTATATTTTAGACACTTTTAGACATTTTTAGATATTGTGGTATCTATTTAAATATAAATCGTACGGCGTTGAAATAAATTCAGTTTTGACAGTATTATTATATTTATTATAGTTTAGACACTTTTAGACATTTTTAGATATTGTGGTATCTATTTAAATATAAATCGTACGGCGTTGAAATAAATTCAGTTTTCACATTGCTGTGAAGCAATGTACGTTAGTTGTATTATTATATTTATTATATTTATTATATTTATTATACTTATTATACTTATTATATTTACTGCTAAATATCATTAAATTGTATTATCTTGCGATTGGTTCGAACTGATGGAAAAAAGCAAATAAGCAATACCGCGTATCCAGTTAAATAATGACATATATAATATTTTATCCAGAGTATGTACACGTGCTGTCCTTTTAAATCCGTTTATATAACTGCGACAGATTGCCTAGGACGCGCTGTTCGACCCAAACAACGGAAACAAAAAACTCAAGGCACACAAAATAACGGCCGAGGAGTGACGATGCCTCTGGGCACCAAGGAGAACTATGATCGTTGAATGCCAACACGAACGGCAAACGTTTTCTTGGAACGAAAGTTTGAACAAAGCGTGTTGCACTGTTTTTTTTCAGATTTTTATCGTATCAACCAAATCACAGCAATGTCTAAGTAATGTAACATAAATATATAAACGATATTTTGCGTCAAATTAAAACATATATACTTCCATTTTCAAGCGAAGAACAAAAATACTGTAATTGACTGTCCAAATTTTTCTAAATACGAGAATTTTTTTGATTTACCTGGCAAGCTCAAGATAAAGTAACATAAGAATTACTTTCTTTATTTATAATACTTTTTATACAAAGTATTTTTTATGCTTTAAATATACTTAAGCATTATATTAATTAAATATATTATACTATATTAAATATATCAAGTATCATATTATATTATACTCAAGTATACTAAAATGTATATTTTTTATAAAAAATATTATAATATATGATAAATATTATATAGTATATAATTAATATAAATACTACAATTTATAATACCTTTTATAAAAAGTATTACAAATGAAGAAAATAATTCTTATGTTACTTTTTCTTCAGCTTCCCACGTAAATAAAAAATATTCTCATATTTACTTTTTATACTTCAATATATACTATATATTATAGTATAATATTTTATACTATATTTTATACTATAATACTTCCTATAGAAAGTATAATAATATAATAAATATAATAAATAAAATAATATAATAATATATAATATAAATAATATAAATAATATAATAAATACAATAATATAAGTATAATATAATAAAGAATAATACTTTCTATAGAAAGTATTATAATAAAGAAAGTAATCCTTACGTTATTTTTTCTTCAGCTTGCGTCGGATAATTACAAATAAAGAAAGTAAGTAATATTATAAACAAAGAAAGTAATTCTTACGTTATTTTTTCTTCAGCTAGCGTCGGATAATTATTATAAAGTTCTTCTCTTCCGTAAGCTCATCGACGGCTCAAAATGCCCAAATAGACGCGCAGCCTCGGGCATCGAATAACATTAATTATTTCGTTCCTCGTCGGCTAATTAATCGTTCGATTAAATCGCGTCCCTGCCTCCCTCGAACTATCATATCATACCGATCTTCGTTGCAGCGCACGTACACCAAAGAATCGCGTTTCCTGCGCTGTGTCCGCGCATCGGGGCGATACCATCGAGAAGGCCCTTGAAACCAGGGTGATGCGGAGTGCGCGCGATCGAGAGATCCAATCTTCGCGATATTACATCGGTTATGACGGATTCCTCGCGTAATTCGTGCACTCGGCCAGCGAGTGCGCGTGTATCATGCACCCCAAACTCGGTTTCCGCTCGAGGGGAGCGCGCTCCGGCCGGGAAGGGAGCGGCCATGAGATAATTCAAGATGGAGTCAGGGAGTCAGGAAGCGGCGCATCTGCCTGCACAAGCATTATTCCGCGGTCCATGTTCTGCTCAACCGCCTCCCGCGAATCCCCATTCATCGTTTCAACAGGATCTTTGACCTTCGCACGATTTTCGTGCTGCTCGAGATAGAAGCTTCTTCATGCTCCATATAATAACTTTGACCGAACATACTCGATCGAAACTGCGACCCTAATTGTATTAAAAATGCGGTCGATCTCTCCTGTAATTAATAATAAATAGATCGACCATACTAATCTGGAAGAGTTCGATCATATTAATTGTTCAGTCCTTCGACGGAATTTTTATTCTTCTTCTATTCTACTATTTTATTCTTCCTTTTTTCAAGGTGGAAATATCGGATCAGTTTCCAAAAAAGGCTTCGCGAGTCGATATACGTATTTCTACAAACGAGTGCAACTGTCATGGTCAGAAATTGGCATGGTGATTATACTAAGCGATGTCTCATTTAACACTAAATTTACGGAACACAAAAACAGCTGTTTCATATTAACTTATAAAGACTGTTCATTTAAAAGATAATTTATATTCAAGACTTTATTATTAAAACTTTATAACAATGAGACAGTTATCCTAATGTTTAACAAGTGTTATTGCAACATTTGCAGCAAGCAACTTATAAATTGAATAAATAACCAATAAATGTATCTTTACGACATGAACAATCGTAAATGAAAAAATCAGTGACCCGTCGTTTTGACGGGTTCCGTAAATCAAGTGTTAAAAAAAGGGAATGGTGATTATACTAAGCGATATCTCATTTATCACTAAATTCAGTTAAGTTCATTTAAAAGATAATTTATGTTCAAGACTTTATTATTAAAACTTTATAACAATAAGACAGTCATCCGAATGTTTAACAAGTGTTATTGCAACATTTGCCGCAAGCAACGTATAAATTGAATAAATAACTAATAAATGTATCTTTACGACATGAACAATCGTAAATTAAAAAATCAGTGACCCGTCGTTTTCACGGGTTCCGTGAATCTAGTGTTAAAAAAGAAAGAGAATGGACTTACATCGCTTTCAAAATGTACGATCCATGCGATTCCACTGAAAACGATGAAGTTCACCTTCGTACGTTCTCGACACGTTCACCTAGAAATCGATGCGAGACGTTAAAAAATCCGACGGTTCCGCTCCGGCGTTCTGAACATTTTCCCAGTCCCCGATAGACAACTGTATTTTGATTCCAGCCCTATTACCGGGTCGTTTAGCTGCATTTGCCTTTTTGACAAAGCGACTTGCGCCTATTATTCACCCTCTATTTTCTTGCGTGCGTGAACGTAACAGACAATGGAGCGCGTTTTTGTGTGGCGAAGGCCGCCGCTTCGGGACAGAGCCGCGCGGATAATCTCTCTTCTCTTTCGACATATTGCAGCGAAGCCAGAAACGAGGCTCGGTCCACTGAACATTCGCTCGAGTTCGATCTTTCGGCTATGAATGCCCGGCAACTCGAGGAGATACAGAGAATAAACTCGAGAAGGTAGTAGAGGCGCACCCCTCCATCACGCTTTCATCCATCCCCGTCGCGCAACGTTATTTACGAGGGCCTTGGTTAAATTATTTCAACGTTTTGTAAGCGACAGGAATTAATGTGCCGAGGACGGTATAAACATTTTTTAGTTTAACGTGCAAAGGGAATGTATTCGATTGAAAATATGCAAATATTATTTAGCTATCGTAGCGATTATTTAGTAGAGTTTATCAATAGTAGAGCTTATATAGTAGAGCTCATCAATAGTAGAGCTGATATAGTAGAGCTTATATAGTAGAGCTTATCATAGAGCTTATCATTCATAGCGATTAAATAAAATTTTCACATGTTTCGTTGAGATCTATAGAAAAATTAAGGCATATAGAAGGAGTGTATGAAAAAATATGTTGAAAATTCTAAGCATATTCGGTCATATTTTTGGCAGGAAGCTTCGCCGTTCGGTTGTTATTAATTATAATATTATTATATTATAATAATTAAAAATGTTATAATATATTTATAATATAAAATAATATATACAATAATATAAATATTATTATATCATATTATATTCATTATTATAGTATATTTTATTTATTATTATATTATAATATAATATAAAGTAATATAAATATTATAAAATCATAATAATTAAATATTATTATATTATAGTAATTAAAAATATTATAATATAATATAAAATAATATAAATATTATAAAATCATAATAATTAAATATTATTATATTATAATAATAATATAACAATAATATTAATTGTTTCCAACGTCGTATAGTTTAACACGTGATCTCAAGCGTTTCTCAGTAAATCGCGAATAAATAAAACTAACGATTGGACAAATAATTATTAGGCAGGGTATTTTATTGATTTATTTATGGTCTACCCTAATATCCAAAGAATTATACCAGCTGACAAGAATATCATCGCAGAGACAATATTATCATAGGTTAAGTTCGAGCATCGCCCCACGAGATCCCAGTACCGTTGTCTCCCCGGCAAGCAGAGCTTTGTTTGCACCGTGTAAAAGGATCACTTTCTCTCTCTTTCTCTTTCTCTTTCTCTCTCTCTCTCTGTTTCGAGAAGGTTTCCCCGGAGCAGAGAGAAGAGATTCGCCAGATAAATGCCTGGAGATAGGGCGCCGATAATAGGGTCAGTTCGAAAGCAACACAAAGCCAGTTTAGTACAAGCTCCCGGCCTAATCGTGCCACCAATATTGTCGTTAATTCGGTCGACCATCGATCCGGACAAAGAGTTATATAAGTAACGAGCCGACGGGTGGTCTGGTCTGCGGTCGCCGTCGGGAAAGGACGACGGGATCGTTGAGTCCGACGAGAGCCCGGGAAAGATGGAAAAGATGGAAAAGACGGGAGAGAGAGGAACGGGAGGGAAATAAGAAGGCCACGGTAGCCGTAAGCGAGGCTTGGAAGTGGCCCCGCTCTTAGCAGTCCAAATCCAGAAAACTTGCGAGACCCAGGTATAGGGGATGAACCTTGTGCTTCTCTGTCTTATGTCGCCGCTATCTTCGACAACATCTGCGGTAGCAGACTCGACGGGACCGTCGCGGGATCGATAATCCGCCGACGAGCCTATTCACTGTTTACGTCTTGTTTTACTGGTATTGCATTTAACGAGGTTCCGGGAAGCTCGCCCCTTCGCGGAGAGCAGCCCGTAAGCCGCAAAACCGAAAAGCGAGATCCTCCTTTTTCACGGCAGTCCACTGGCATCCGCGGATTCGGGCGCCGCCGACCCATAAATGCCACCCCCGCGCAGCGACCTTTCACCCCGTGGTCAGGAACTTCGACATCGTCCTACAATCTGGCTGGACCACAGGCATCCTGAATCGAACGCCTTCAACCCCTAAATAACACCCTCGCGCACACATTTGCCATTCGTCAGACAGTTTGGTGACCCCTCGTACAGAGTTTCCCAAAAATGTCCCGCAATCCGGAAAGGAATGATTCCTGAGGCGATTCGAAGTAACTTTTTCCTTAGCGAAAATTCGATCCGAGGCTTCGTTTACAAGTTATTAACGACAAAACACTCGTACGGCTGACGCCCCGCCCTCGCGACCACTGCGCGATGCGGCATTGGCCTCCGCGCGCGAGGGCGGAGCGCCGCTCTCGCTCTCCGATTGGTCAGCGTTTTTCGTTAATAACTCGTAAACGAAGCGGCAGATCGCATTTTCGCTGAGGAAAAAGTTACTGCGAATTATCTCAGCAATCGCTCTGATATAGATTCACGATAAAAAATGAAGATTGCTAAATGAAAAAGACTGCTAATGCCATTTAGATTTAGTACTTTTCTATAGGATCTTTTAAAGTCTCAACTTAAATGCTATATTAACTGTTCTGGCCGCCCTGTGACGACGGATTCTGCACGAATCAAGGCCTTCGTTAACAACAACCGTCGCATAACGGTACGTGATATTCTGAAAACGTTACAAATGTCCATCGCGGCGCTTTCAAAGGGAATCCGTGATCTCGGAGCGACTAAAACGGGGCGATATTTATAAACAACGGAAGCGTGGCATTGTTAAGAAGCAGCACGGAAGCAGCCCGAGAGGAGCGGCAGGTGAACAGCACAAAGGGCAGACTCCCTAAGGGTATCCGAGGAACAGAAACAGAGTCAGCCGAGAAGCACGAGCTTATCCTCCATTAACGCGGGCCTGGCCGCTCACGCTGTTACCTTCCGTCTTATTCCCGATACCGGGGCCGTTCGAAATTTCGTCGGAATCCACGACGCTCTATAATGTCTGGCTAGTCGACCGCATGATTGCTACGGGATTACCGCTTGCTCCAACGATCCCGAACGAAAAGGCGCTTCGACTAGGAAAATGTCAACCTAATTTTGCAAAATCTCCACCGTGATCTTGAGAGACGACTTAAGAGGGTCCGCCGTTTTCTTTTTCTTTTTTTTCCGTTCAACGAGAGAGAAAGCCTGCTTCCGATCGTCAATAGGCAGAGCGCGGCGTCGCTTTTTGTTACGAGATTACGCGGCCGGACCCGATTTCCGAGCGCGTTTTGCTCGATCATGTTCCCGAGCTTGCTGTGCCGACCGAGGAAGCTTCCGGTGATGCGATTGGCGAAACAATTGTTTCGGGAGCATATTTAAAATGGATAATAGTAAGGGGGGTAGGGTAAAATGGAATATTGAATTTTAGAGCGTGATAACAAGAAAGTAGAAAAATCACAGTATTGGACATCGATGGCAGCTTTAACCTGGCGATATTTGAAAATAAACGTAATTTTTATTCATTTAACATCGCAATGTTAGAAAAGTCAAGGTTCTGTTTCTATAGAAATATGGAAAATAAAATATAAATAATAAATGAGCCGTTTATTTTGAAAGTGGCATAAGTCACTTTGTTTTTAAGTCGATATATTTAAGGGTTTGAGTTTTAACACGTTTAAAAATATGGATGCTAACTTTCTCAGTATAAATAATTTCTTATAAACATTAAAAAATCACCACTTTTCATTACGGTAAAGTGAGTTCTGCCACTTTCAAAATAAACGGCTCAAATAATAAATAATAATAATAATAATAAATAATAAATAATAATAAAAATAATAATAATAAATATAAACATACGCGAGTGAAATAGAATTGCATTTCGTTAGTCTAAATAATTTTATTTGGAAAAGAAAAGTACTTTTATGGAAATACAGTGCGACAAAATGATGGTGCATTTAATTAAAAATCATATTTAGCAATAAATCAAGAAATGATATTTAATGCTTAATATATTTCGTGGCTCCTCTCATTTATATTAACAGTCATCGCTATCTTTGGCAAAGATTTATATAGCTTTTAAATAGTTGTTTTTTTGCCCTAATTTCTCTCGCTGATCTAGAATACATCTTTTTCGTTCAGTAATGTTTTGAAGCGCAACTGCATTCCAACTGCATTCTTTTCTAATCTTATTTTTATAACAATGTGAACTCCTTCCTGCAGAGGACTATTCCTCAAAATATTCTAAACACCTTGAAATATGAGAATACGTTTCCGCTTTCGCTAAAATTCCAATTTAAATAGCCGATGATCGCTGCTCGAAATACTGCCACTTCACCGTGACGAGTACGCTCCTGGAACACAGCTAACTGGTTAATTGATTTCCCAGGGTTCCACGATCGGATCAACCTAATCAATGAACCGCACGCGATCGCCGACACGTCCGCATCGTTCGGAACAACTTTACTCGCGTGTTGCATGGAATCGTTTTATCATCGCCGCGATTACAAGTACAACGTGCGGTGGAGCAACCTGTTGCTCTTCTGTCCGACACAAACGGAGTAAAACCGTGCACACGCGAGAAGTGCTCCGGCAACGTTATGGGAAACGCGAAACATATGGTCGGATCGATAGCGCGTACGAGCGCGGCGGGCATCGACGATATCCCCACGTTTTACCTGAACAACGAGGGTGGAAAGTGGCTGGCCTGCCCGATGAAACGCGGCGAAAATCTGCCATATGCGGAGTTATGGTCTCATGAGAACGCTTCGAGGCTCTCCGGTTAAACGCAATTTGACATGGGAAATGAGCCACCCTCGCGATCGCCGAAATATATTATCCGCCGATGATTCTTGAGGGCCCACTCGACGCTCCATGCATCGCGAGCAAATCCGTGAACTTTGTAAAAATATCATAACTGTTCCGATACTTAAGCAACAACGAGTTTCGGTCCTTCGAGCTTCTTTTCGTCGAGTGTTCGCTTTGTCGGATACACGAAAAATAGGATGCTTCTCCCTCCGATTCGCGGATAGCGAGCAATGGCCGTCGTAGAAAGCAATCTTTTCGATATTGTTAACCTCGATTTAACCTCGATTTAACTCAATTTAGCTCAAAATGTATGTAATGAAGAACTTAAAATTAAAAGTATGTAAAATTATTGTTGTTGTTGACAATTCGTAACTATAAAAACATACCACAAGGCTCGAATAATCGTATCTCCTCTTCCCAAATTGTCCATTTTCGTGGACAATCCGAGCGTCAATTAGAGAGACATTACTGTATTCGCATCGTAATGCCTGCCTTTGATATCCAAAATGAGTGAAATTCTGCGAGATTGTCGAAGAACTTAAAAAAATTGCTGCTGAACTTGAAATTGCTGAACTTAAAATGCTGCCTGGACGAATTCAACGAACATCGTCAACTAACGCCAAAGATAACATACAGAAAATATAGTCGCAACATATTGTAATTTAAAT
This sequence comes from Megalopta genalis, assembly GCF_051020955.1. Classification (NCBI taxonomy): domain Eukaryota; kingdom Metazoa; phylum Arthropoda; class Insecta; order Hymenoptera; family Halictidae; genus Megalopta; species Megalopta genalis. Next base: position 1,433,928 of record NC_135018.1, read on the forward strand.
AATGATTAATTATTATTATTATTACGTTCAAGTAATCAAATTGTTTTGGACATATTTTCGACTACACTTTGCGTATTCTCGATGGACGTATTATCGACGTATTTTCGATAAATATTCGACGCGTGTCATTTACATACTCTGAGTATATTTGATCGATATATAAATGTCCGCAGTTTAATTAACCAGATACTGTAATGTCTCTCTAATTGACGCTCGGATTGTCCAGAAAAATGGACAATTTGGGAAAAGGAGATACGATTGTTCGAGCCTTGCGGTTCGTTTTCATAGTTACGAATTGTCGTAGAAAGCAATCTTTTCGATTAACCTCGATTTAACCTCAACTTAGCTCAATTTTTAAGCTCGATTGCATTTAGTTGAAATTGCATAATTTGCCTATGCACTTGGCACCCTTTCAAACCCCTTTCAACGTCTTCAAAGTCGAACCAAATGATTCGAAATTTAGTCGAGATGTTCGACAGACTAATTTAGTAGACAACGAGTGAAAAAAGTAAGCAACAATTGTCTCGCGGGAGCATCCATGCGCGCCTTTAGCAAGTAAAATGGCGATTCTCGCTGATGAACACTCGCCGACGAACAACTCGCAATATTCACGCCATCTTCGCGGCGATAATTACGAAACCGATATCGCAAGAGACGTTGCCGTTTAAATGTTCCTTGAATTCAGAATTTAATCGATGATTGAAACCTGAAACCGTACGATTTAAAAATAGCAACGTGAAATAGCGGTGCGCGTAAAACAAGTCGAACATAAAAATCGACGTACAGTAATGTCTCCCTAATTGACGCTCAGATTGTCCACAAAAATGGCCAATTTTGGAAAAGGAGATACGATTTTTCGAGCCTTGTGGCTCATTTTTTATGGTTATCGATTTTTAACAACTATAAAAAACGAGTCGCAAGACTCGAACAATCGTATCTCGTCTTCCCAAATTCTCCATTTTCGTGCACAATCTGAGCGTCAGTAAGGGAGACATTAATGTATTCCTGCAGATTTCAATAAATGCTAAACCGTTTAAATATTCTCCACCCCGCAATGCATGCTCCAAGGTGTCTAAAAAATTTGAAAAGGAGCACCGGGTACGGTTCTCCCGAGAAGAACAGGGAACGGCCGAGAGAAGTCTGATTTTCGGCGAGTTACCCTCGAGCGATTTAATGGGCGCCGCGGCGCGACAGTCAACGGGTTAAAGGCTCTTGTAGCAACGCCGAATAATACACGAATGGACTGTTTGCCCCGGCGTCCATTTTATCCGCGTGATCTTCGCGGACGTTCTGAAAACAAGTCACGAAATTGAAAAGCGAGACCAGCACAAACGAGACCAGCCGGCCCGGCGACGCGAAACGTTCGCAACGTTACGTTAGTCGGCCGGAAGTTCACTGTTATGAAAATCCAGTCGTCGGTTAGGACGACCCCGTGAAGAACTATAACGAACTTCTCACAGTTTTTCGTTACTCGTTCCTGCCCGATGGAAAGTGGGCGTGCACCCGAGTGACAAGTAGCTGCACCGGCTAGCAGATCAGAAATCAGAGACGCTGCTACCACCTCGAGGGGTTGAAAAGGAAGGCGACGGAGCTCCTTCGAGGTACCTTACAAGACGCGGATCCATCCTGGGCGGGAACATCCGGCCTCTGGTTACGCATTCAACTATCCTGGTACTATGAAACTGCTCCTCGTTATTGCCTGTTGAAAAACCAGGACGATCAGTGGGAATCTTTCGGATCGATTCTGTGCCCCCTTCTTCTTCTTCTTCTTCTTTCTTACTCGTTTTTCTCCGTGGAACGGACTTGACAGAATGCAAGGACCTTTTGATTTTTAATGTAGAATCCGGCTGCGCGTTACGAAGATGCGAACACAGCGACGCGCTTTTCACGGCCTTCTTTTTGTCATCGAGCCGTTGTGGAAACGTTCGTTGAGCACTGCCAGCAAATTCTTCGTAATTGACCCTCGAATTGTACTGTAATTTTTCCCTAATTCGCGCAAAGATTGTGTAGAAAAATGGACAATTTGGGGGGGTGGAGATACGATTTTTATATCTATCGACGATCGATAACTATAAAAACGAGCCGCAAGGCTCGAATAATCGTGTCTCCTCTTCCCAAATTGTCTATTTTGGTGCATAATTTGAGCGTTAATTAAGGAAAATTTATGGTATTTGTGAACTGCGGAATTTTAGCGATTCGATCGAATTCGGTAATTCTATTTCATCTTCAATCTTCCGAAGGAATTGCTTCAGTTTCTCCGTTTGCTCGGATTCGCTTCGATAATTTAAACGAAGTTTCGTGGTCTCGTTATCTCGTTTTCGTTGGATTCGATGGACCATATCGTTGCTCGAAAATTAGTAAATATTCTAAACATCTCGAAATTTGAGAATACGTTTTTGTCTTCGCTAAAATTGCAATTTAAATAAACAATAGTCGCTACTGCCAAAAATACTGCCACTTCCCCGTAATTCTATTTTATCTTCAATCTTCCGAAGGAATTGCTTCAGTTTTTCCGTTTGCTCGGATTCGCTTCGATAATTTAAACGAACTTTCGTGGTCTCGATATCTCGTTTTCGTTGGATTCTATAGACCATATCGTTGCTCGAAAATTAGTAAATATTCTAAACATCTCGAAATTTGAGAATACGTTTTTGTCTTCGCTAAAATTACAATTTAAACAGCCAATGGCCAGTCAAATTCTGCCGCTTCTCCATGACGAATATACTCGCAATGACGCAGCTAACTGATTTAAAAAGATGTAAACTCGTCGTCGATTTATACGCAAAGATTGTGTTCCTTCAGTCTCCGGTTTCAAGCGACGTCGTTAATTCGAAAGGCGCATAGAAACGTCGAACTACGGAGGGTTGGCGTCTACTTTCAGCTTTATAAAAAACGGCCCAAGCCTCCGCGATTCGACAAACTATCTCCGCGTTCCGCATTATCTGAATCGTGCGGACACCGATCAACCGATCACGTTCCGATAGCTCCGAACAATCGGGCATCGACGGTAATATACATTCCCGGTCGGAGCGTTCGACGGCGAGGAACCCATAGGATCTTCTGGGCGAGCAATTCGGCGCGCATTCAAGCCTTCTGAGCTTTTTCCACCATGCGAGGCATTGAAGATGGCGGGCCCGATTTCGGGGCCAGCCACTCCCACCTCTTCTATGAAAGGGCAAAGGACGTCTTCTTGTCTCCCGCGGGGGTAAAAAAGAAAAAAATCCCTTGGCGTTCTTGGCTTCGGCCATGGCTGGCGCTCTCTCGCCCGCACTGACTGTGAGCAGCAAACTTTTCAATGGTCGCCCTGAAAAAGCACAATAGCCGGGCGCAGCCAGTGACGTAACTCGAGCCCGCTGTCAGCGCTGACAGTGCTGACGCTGACGGTCGGTTCTTTCGTTCTTTGTCAGCCTACTTGCTGGCTTCACCTACATCGGCTTTCCTTTTTCTTTCGTGCACCAGTTTGCCATTAGCTCTTTCCAATACCACCCTCTCTCTCTCTTTCTCTCCCTTTTTCATTCTCTCTCTCTCTCTCTTTCTCTCCCTCTCTTTCTCTCCCTTTTTCTTTCTCTCTCTCTCTCTCTCTCTCTCTTTCTCTCCCTTTTTCTTTCTCTCTCTCTCTCTCTCTCTCTGTATCTCTCTCTCTCTCTCTCTCTCTGTGTGTATCTCTCTCTCTCTCTCTCTCTCTCTCTCTCTGTATCTCTCTCTCTCTCTCTCTGTATCTCTCTCTCTCTCTTTGTCTTTTTGTCTCTCTTTTTCGCTGTCTCTCTCTGTCTCTCTCTTTCTTTTTCTCTCTGTCTTTCTGTCTCTCTATGTCTCTCTCTCTCTCTCTCTCTCTCTCTCTCTCTCTCTGTGTGTGTCTTTCTATTTATGTCTATCTCTCTGTCTTTCTCTTTCTCTCTGTCTTTCTATTTATGTCTGTCTTTCTGTTTCTCTGTCTTTCTGTCTCCCTCTTTCTCGCTGTTTTTCTATGTCTTTCTGTCTCTCTTTGTCTTTCTGTCTCTCTCTTTCTCTCTATTTCTATGTGTACGCATGTGTGTTTCTCTCTCTGTCTTTCTCTCTGTGTATGTCTCTATATGTGTGTGTGTGTCTCTCTCTCTGTCTTTCTTTCTATGTATGCGTGTCTTTCTCTCTCTGTCTGTCTTTCACCAAACATCCCTTATTCTCCGTCCGTTTCCACTCTCTTCTTCCGTCACGTTCGTCATGGCGCATCACTATGGGAATCGGACGATAGTAATCGTTCCGTGTCCATAAAACTTCCGGACGTGAAGTTTCATTATTCTGTATTTAAATAGGCATTTATTGAACGTCGATTGTTTGCTACATGGAGCAATCGTTCGAGTGAAATTTGAATGTTCCCTAATGGGATACAGGGTTAAGAGAAGCCTGTTTAATGGGATAAGAGGTGAATAGGTTTTTAACGAGTTATTTAACAAGTATGCTTCCAGGCCTGAGGAAAAATAGATTTTTTTCATATAGAATTTAACATATGTGTTTATCTGAAATAGTAGTTGCATATATTTGAAATGGTATTTCCGTATGTGATTACTATTTCATAGAAAGTTTATTTGCCAAATTCTGTATTAAATGAGAAGATGTAAATGTTCATAGTCTATTTACTGTTTCGAAAACCTATTTTTCCCCGGCCCCTTCAAAAAACATGACATAAAAATATTGCTCAGGGTTCGAAGAAGTTGTTATATTATATTATATATTTATGTAATTCTAATATATTTTAAATATATTCTAAAATAATATATAATAATTCTAATATATTCTAAAATATTGCTCAGAGTTCGAAGAAGTTGTTATATTATATTATATATTTATGTAATTCTAATATATTCTAAATATATTCTAAAATAATATATAATAATTCTAATATATTCTAAATATATTCTAAAATAATATATAATAATTCTAATATATTCTAAAATATTGCTCAGAGTTCGAGAACAAGTTATTACATTATATTATATATTATATATTTATATAATTCTTATATGTTTCACAAGCGCAAACGTGTCTATCTTAACCGGCAGAATTTAATTCGGGAAGCGGTTTGAACGCTCGTTAAAAATCTATTAGGACATGTTTACGAAAAAATGCACAATTAACGAGACGTTGTTTAGCGAATAACGATAACACAATTCTTCGGCGAATCGCGCGAACCGCCGCGTAAATTCATGAACGTAAACATAGCTGTTAATGACCGTGTGTAAGCTTGTTTTTGAACAACTATACAGAGCGCGTAATAGAACTCCCCCCCCCTCTCTCTCTCCCTTCGTCGCAGCGGCGTCTCCTTGTTATTATTCTCTCCGGCTGTTTTTGTTAAGAGCGGCCCGCGCGCCGCTGTCATTTCGCCCCGCCGGGATCTCGAATTTCGTCGACGCGCCGTTTTGCCGTTAGCCTCCTCCTTTTTATGCGTGTTCTCCCGGCAGGTCGATTCGCCTTTTGACGTACTGCTTCTTTAGTTTGAAATGCGTGTCATTCAATACCCGCCCGCGCCAAACAAAGTGCTTCCGGAAACGCCATGAGATTTAACTATAACGCGCGGCGCAGGTAGATCATCGTGCGCGCCGGCTGATTCTTTCGGCTGGAATCGTCGGCCGCGCGAATTCTTCTTTTACGATCCTAGTTACAGTAAATTCTCCCTAATTGACAATCAATTAGGGACCGATCGACTCACAATTCGACGAGATTATGGCTTCTAGTTGTACAAACAAATAGTCTTCAATTAACAGAAATCTAGATCGACTTTAAGCATGACTTTAAGTGGGTGGTTCCGTTGTTTTATTTACTAATTTATTTGCTGTTTTATTTATTGTTTTACTTACTATATTATTTACTGTTTTATTTACTATTTTATTTAATATTTTATTTACTATTTTATTTACTATTTCATTTAATATTTTACTTACTATTTTATTTACTATTTTATTTACTATTTTATTTACTATTTTATTTACTATTTCATTTAATATTTTACTCACTATTTTATTTACTATTTTATTTACTATTTCGTTTACTATTTTATTTACTATTTCATTTAATATTTTACTTACTATTTTATTTACTATTTTATTTACTATTTCATTTAATATTTTATTTACTATTTTATTTACTACTTTATTTACTATTTTATTTACTATTTCATTTACTATTTTATTTGCTATTTTATTTACTATTATCTATATTTTAAATGATCGTGGCAAATCTTATCATCTTTCGTTGTTGCCTCTGTCTTATTCAACCGTACCGTTTCGCCCGACCCGTCCCTCCATTGCTAAACGAAAGTAAAAAACTAAATGCATCGAAAAATAGAACCCACAAAATCCGGCAATATAACCGGAGACTTTAACAAAATTACAGCAAGAGGGTTTGAAAGTAAATAGCTCCATAGTTTCCATAAAGTGCCCGGTAAAGCACGTAGATGGTAACGCCTCGCCTTAAGATGGCAAGGATTAAAAGAAAAACGAAGAGAAATTCCCCGTTTATCTGTTTCCGCAGCTATTTATCCTCGTAGACTAGTCTTAATCCACGATTTTCCGTAATCGCTCTAAGATATTCATTGTTGCGGTTTTACGAGGGTAGTTTTGTGGCTACGATTTCTTTGGCCAATGTGTGATTGTAAGTGGCATCGAGTGGTCCCCGATGGTGGTCCCTAGCCTTCTTGTCTCAACGCTGGCAATCGACAAATATTATCGATTGTTACCATTCGTGGTGAAAACACCTTATCCACGACTATTGAGGCGGACCATCGATTACAACGTTTGTAAACCAATTAACAAGGCTAGACGCAAATGAGTCGGACCCATTTTAAACAGGTATAGAAGAATAGAAGATTTCAATGGCCCTTTGATTTTCATGTCGCCGATTGCCACACGTTCGGAAATTAGGGTCGATACCCTATCAAACAATAGGGTAAGGTATTGTACTGCGGTTTCTCAATGAAGGAGAATTTTAACAAAGCAAGTAAGACTTTTGCATGGTTACAAGGCAGAACTCCACACGTTTTCGCTTTCTAGATTTTTCGCTTAAACTTCTGATTGCCAATTTCTATGTATATAGGTTAAATAACCTAATTTCCCCCCTTCAAATCAAAGGGGTGACGTTGACGTTGATAAATATATTCTGGGTTCCTTCTAAATTCCCCGACCCCCGCATTAACCCTCGAACGGCGGACCTTCTTGACAAAATTATAATGGGTTGGTAACTAAGTAATTGCCGATTTGTTCAATGAAATAAACAATTTCTTTTTACTTGGAATGAAGTTTGATCTGTAATGTATTTTCCATTTTGTTCGATGACCTTTTGCCATCTCTCCGACAACTTGAAAATTCCACGCTCGTAGAAAGTCTGATCCTTTTCGGCCAAAAACTGAGTTAAGCGAGATTTTACAGCGCGCGTCATCGTCATTAAAAGTTTTATCACGAAGGGAGTTGTCCAGGGATCGAAATAAGTGGTAATCCGATGGCACGAGATCAGGTCTATATGGTGGGTGTAACATTGTCCTGGTGGAAAATCACACCTTTACGATTGACCAATTCTGGTCGCTTTTCCTTGACCGCTGCATTCAATTTGTCCAGTTGCTAACATTCACGGATAATAAAAAATAACATAATAATAATAATAATAATAATAATTGTATAATATAACATTTACGGATATCATAAAAATGGGAGTGAGAGACATCTATAACTGAAATCGGCAATTACTTAGTTGCCAACCCAATATTACTGCGAGCCAGCAAAGCCCTTAAAAACCGGAATAACCCTTAAAAATCAAGAAATGTTATACCACCGTGGCACCAGTTACCGATATCTTGAAATTTACTAAACCACAAAACATCCTCAAATAAAATAAAAAAGAATAAATAAATAAAATTAAAAATAAATAAAAAATATATAATATAATAAATATATATATAAATATATAAAATTAAATTAATATAATAAATATAATAAAAATATATATATAAATATAATATGTATAATAAATAAATATAAATAGTATAATAAATATATATATATAAATAAAAAATAAATAAAATTAGAGTAAATTCTCCGGAATCGACGCTCGAATCACAAGGAACACAAAAATGGACAAGGCACGAATACTCGTGTACAATCTGACAATCGGGACAACTAAATGAAATTGGGGACAATTTACTGCAAATGGGCTTGGGCCTTTTTTGAAAGAATTTTTGGGCCCATTTCTGGCATCGAATACGAAAGAAATCGTCCCGCTGCGTCATTAACATTGGGAAACCATTACAATAGGGTGCAACAATATTTCGGCATGCTAATCCGGCGCAGCTTACCCTATCTCTGTTTATTTCTGGATATCGTGGTAGGGCCGAAAAATATGTCCCGTTACCTACACGATATAACGGTAAACAGTTTCGGTTTTTAGGATTCCGGTGTTTGCTGCGCGCCGCGTGAATCAACGCCCGGTTACGTTTGGTTTTGGCACGCCGTTGCCATCTGCGGTCGACCAAAAACCATTGCTGGCTCGGAGCAATAAAAGTAATTTTCTAGAGAGGTATTCGGATGGGTTGGCACGGTAGGATTAACTACCGCACGATCCCCCATAAAAATCGGCGCCGCGAAAAACCACGACCCGAGTACAGCTTTCCCAACTACAATAAACTACCCTGCGCCCAGGTATTGTCACTCGTCCCTGGGAACTGTCACGAAATTACGATTACTTACCGTTTTATTGGTAAGTGCCCTGGTTACCTAATGAATGGCGATTGCTACTTTATTTTCAGTCAGGGACACGTTTCAACGCCGCGGCGTCTCGTATTATGTGCTGTTTCCATCCGAAAGGTTACCGGTACAGGGTAAATTAGGGTAAAATAGCCACGGTATGGCTATTACCGCGGACACCCTAAATACTATGACATTTTATAAGAGCAATAACATTTTATAGCGTCTAATCTTCTAAGAATGGATCTCATAATTTTGGCATTGAGAATTGAGACATTGAGAATTTATGACATACAAGTTACTGCAACTATAGAAACGAGCTGCAACGTTCGAATAATCCTAGCAATAATAATTTGCGAACAAAGCCAGGGGTAGCATTTCCGCCTAGGAGAAAGTTACTTCAAACGACCTCGGAAACCCTTCATTTCCCGAACACGCGTGACTTTTGGGTGTCCTGCATTTTTCTAGTAAACTAAAAGCCATTGTTCGCGTTAATTTATTATACTACTAATTTATTATACTATTTTATAGCTCACACCACTGCAGTATACTATAATATAATACTATAATATATAGTTATATATATATATATATATATATATATATATAATATAACTATAATAATACTATAATAATAATTATAATAATAATAATTATTATATATATATATAGTAATCATTATTATAGTATTATTAGGTAATATAGTATTATTATTATATATATATAGTATTATATACTATATATAATAGTATATAATTAGTATATATTAGGTTTCGGCTTTCTCTTGTTTCATTTTTCTTCGGTACAAATACCGCCCGAGTTTCTCGAATTCCTCGAATCCCGCTGAAATCGCGATAATGATTTCGAACTGCACACCGAATCGTAAGCGATTCTCGGGCGGTGCTCGCGCGAACGCCGTATCTTACGGGCAAATGATTAGATTAGGTGACAAGAAATGGTCCCCGTGTGAACTCTCCCATAGAAGTAACACGTGCTCCATTTTCCCTCCTTTTCCTCGCGGGGACCGCGCGTTCCCTCTCGATTTCTTTTTTCCTATCCCCGTCAGACGTCGTCGCGCGCTGCTCGCGTGAATCGCATCCCCATCGCGCGGATCTCACCCTCGTTCGACCTCCGTTTATGCTCGTAATATAACGTTGACCGGATTCTTCGATTCGTCCCAGCTACCTGGACCCCGTCGCGACGACAATCATTTTCTCTCCGGTCTGCCTGCCAAGTTACTAATTAGTATACCATATTAGTATAGCATTAGTATTAGTATACCATAATTTTCGACCGACGTATCGTAGGTTAACTGTACGTAGGTTATAGCAGTTTATATAATCGTTTTTATATCGGGACTTCACGCGATGTAATTGAATGAGTTTAGTCGAACACTTCAAGATAGTGGGAAAGGCTTAAACAGACTTCGGTTGCGAAGCGACTTCGTTCTACGGATTCGTTGCGAACCGAAGTTACCGCGAACATATCTGCGAATTTTTTTACATAAATTTTCAATTTTATATCTAATTTTATGAACGTTGAAATTTCGAGGCAGATAGCTTTCTTCGTCGCTCGAAAAATTGAAATCAAAGTGCTCCGTAATTCTGCCTGATAAATTCTCCCTAATTTTCCTTCAGTTTATAAACAAAAATGGAAGGAGAGACACTATTTTTGAGTCTTGCACTCCATTTTTATAATTAATGACAATCTATAACTATAAAAATGAGTCGCAAGGCTCGAATAATCGTAATTGAATGAGTTTAGTCGGACACTTCAAGATAGAGGGAAAGGCTTAAACAGACTTCGGTTGCGAAGCGACTTCGTTCTACGGATTCGTTGCGAACCGAAGTTACCGCGAACATATCTGCGAATTTTTTCACGTAAATTTCCAATTTTATATCGAATTTTATGAACGTCGAAATTTCGAGGCAGATAGCTTTCTTCGTCGCTCGAAAAATTGAAATCAAAGTGCTGCCTAATTCTCCCTGATAAATTCTCCCTAATTTTCCTTCAGCTTATAAACAAAAATGGACAATTTGGAAGAAGAGACACAATCTTTGAGTGTTGCACTCCATTTTTATAATTAACACGTTGAATGCCACGCCGGTTTTACAGAAATTGTCCGTGACGACGCGATGAATTTTCTTTTATGTGATACATATAATGTTGAAATATTATCTGCAATAGATAAGTTACAGTGTATAATCATGTTAATGTATAACCAGTGTATAACCATTCGTTAATTGCGACAGGGGTCACTGTTTGAATCGACGATGGTAATAATACAAAATTTTAGATATTGACATTTGTTTTAAATTATATATATTTCTATCAATTTGGGCACGCCAGTCACCGGTGACCCCCATGGCATCACCGCCAAGTTAAGTGCCGGTCACCGGTGACCCCCGTGGCATTCAACGTGTTAATGACAATCTACAACTATAAAAATGAGCCGCAAGCCTCGAATAATCTTCTTTTCCCAAATTGTCCATTTTTGCGTAAAATCCTAGCGTCGATTAGGGAGAATTTACTGTATTATTATTATTCTACGACATCTTTTCTACTCGTCTACTAAACTTTAAACAAATAGAAACGAAGTATCGATATTTTTGCTCCTCCCCCCGTTAACTATATTCATATCACATTTGTTACACGATCCAACGGGCATCGAACCCATCGAAGTGATTCAGGATACGTCTTGTGTAGGTGTTTGTAGGAGGTTACCGCGCCCCTCCCGATACATCCCCGTTGGCATCGGCACGACGTCGATCTATTTACCCCTACGGCACGACATTTCGCAGCCGTGTCAATGCGACCCCCGTCGGGAATTCCATTATTATGGCCACGATTTATAGGGCCCGTCCCTTCACGGGCCGAGCAAAAATGGAGTCTTCCTGATCCTTCCACGTTGCAGGCAATCTTGCCGCTCCGAAGGAAACTGATTTACAATTACAAACTGCAATAAATTCATCGTCGACACGTCAGCAATCGAGGTAGAAACAGTTTGAGATACGAATAGGTTTCCGTTTCCGACTGTTTCCATGAACTTTCTAATTGACGCTCGGATAGAGCATAAAAATGGAGCATATGTATTTATATATATATATATATATATATATATATAATTAATATATATATATATATATATATAATATATAATTAATTAATATTTATAATTATATAATTATTATAATTTATTTATATTATATATATATTATTTATATTATATATATAATTTATTTATATAATTATTTAATTTACTATAATTAAATAATATAATTTATAATTATTTAATATATATATTGGAAATGGGTAGATAAATAAAAGTAAAACGCAGTGAATTAAACTTATCCCTTTTAGTTTATTAATTTGATGTACGAGGAAGGACCGTCTTTACTCTCCTGATTCCTCCAGGAGACTGAAGACTATTCACAAAGACGAAACCGAAAACGTCATCCAAAGACAAAGAGCACTCTGTTCTATATACATATGAAATCATTGTTTATCTAATGGTACTCTGGCGAGACTCTCGGCGTCGATTCGTTTTTGTAACTTATATGCTAGAAGGAAAAACTTCTGAGTATTCAAAAGAGAGAAAATAATCCAATAATATATAATTAATATTTATAATTTGCAGCGTATTCTTCCTCACGTTGCTTTCATCACCAGCGAAAGTGCAATTAAAAATGGATTTTTCAGATTTCACCTAAATCGCAGAGCTGTTGTTATTCAAGCTAGTTGAATGTCTTAGGAATCATGTAGCAACCCTTCTGTCTCGCGTTCGTGCATCCACGAAGCTCTGCGATTTAATTATTATTTATTTATATTATATATTTATATTATTTACAGGCCTTTGCTTGTATAGATTTCATTGCACCGAGCTGAAATAACTACAATGGAGTATTTATCCTGAAAATCCGACGAAATTATATTTGCGTGGAAGCGCAAATGGCCCGTTTCAGAAAAGAAGTCATCTCGAATAATCGTACCTTCTCTTTTCAAAACGTGCACCTTTGTTTACAGGTCGAGGGAAAACTCGGGTAAATTTACAATACCTACTAAATCACCTAAATTATATCCCAATATGCTTGGACAAACAGCAAACACGATACGTAGGGTATCTCGATCACTCGCTTTAACGTTGCCGCATTGTTGGGCCCATGACTTTTGTCCTTGACTCGGTCCCGTACGGTCGTAACAATTAGGCTAATCCATGATCATCGGGTCGATCCTCGAGTACGAATTGTGTGGAGATTTCCGTATCATCACTTGTATCCTCCTTTAACCCTAGAAAGATAACCATATGACAACGTACGTAAAAGATAACCATACGCTTCAGAGGCGCATGCTTTTCTAAGGCGTCAATTTTATACTAACAATGGATATTTATTTAAGTTGATCTAGTCATTTTAAAGGTTTGGCATTATTGTAAAAATAAAATGCATTTATATTATATTTTTTTATATTTTAAGTAATTTTAAACTTAAATCACTAGACCTCTATGAAAAATTAACAAAAATCAACAGTCTTCGCAGGCGCCTCTGCGACGTAGGTTATCTTTCTCGGGTTAATGTCCTTTCGTGCCACGTCGTACGAAACACACACCTCGAACATTTGGCAAGGACTAAACCAGAAAGGCCAGTTGTTACTAAAGCCGAACGAGCATGATTGCCTTTAGAACAATAAAATGACTTTTCCATGGAGGTGGAGTACCTGCTAAGACTGAAACAATGCGTTTACGTCTCAGGTAGTCGACACAGGTGACCGTCCGCTTCAATATATCTTCAGGATACCTTCAGGATACCCATGATACCTTCGCAGCGTATTCACCCCCCTCCCCCTTGCTTTCATCACCAGCGAAAGAACAATTAAAAATGGATTTTACAGATTTCACCTAAATCGCAGAGCTATTGTTATTCGAGCTAGTCGAACGTCTTAGGAATCGCGTAGCAACCCTACTGTCTCGCGTTCATGTGCATCCACGACGCGATTTAATGATTATTTATTTGTATTATATATTTATATTATTTATATTATTTATGTTATTTATACTTTATTATACTTTATTATACTATTTATTTATTTGCAATTCCGCAGTTACAGGCCTTTGCTTCTATACAGGATGTCCCAGAAATGACGGGTTCCTCGGATCATTTGAAGCAACTTCTTCCTTTGCAAAAATGTTCTCCGAGGCACCGTTAACGACTTATTAACGAAAAACAGTGACCAATAAGAATCGAGTACTGCTGACGCGAGGAGGCCCAACCAACCAGCGCGCGAAGCTTAGTTCCGCTCATTGGCTCGGTCGCCTCGCGCCAGCCGAGCTCGCTTCTCATTGGTCACTGTTTTTCGTTAATAACTCGTTAACGGTGCCTCGGAGAAAATTGTTGCAAAGGAAAAAGTTGCTTCAAATGACCCGAGGAACCCGTCACTTTCGGATTACGAGACATTTTTAGGACACCCCGTAGATTTCATTGCAGCTGAAATAACTACAGTGGAGTATTTATCCCGAAAATCCGACAAAATGATATTTGCATGTACATCGCTTAATGAAGATGATCAAATGATCTCAGATGCCCCCGCATTTCCTGCTGTCACATAATTATGGAACACCCTTTATACATATATCAACGTACCTTTTAACAGGAAACCCTATATTTCTGTTCACTTCTAATCGTTTCCACTAAATCATGCGTCCGAAAGTTCTTCACGTTAAAATGCTTTCCTTTTCGTTTAATGTCATTCGTTCTTCTTCTTCTTCTTGTTGTTCCCCTTCTTCCTCCTCACCGTCATCTTCTTCTTAGAAGAAAAAAGGTTCAAACCGTTTATTCCAGTTATATAAAAGTTTATAATCAATTATTTAAAAGTTACTGCCTTCTGTCCGAATATTATTGGAGGTCGCTGTAATCCGATTATCAGGTCCTTCCTAGAATTTCGACCCACATCAGAGTAAGGGTCCTCCGTAACATTAGTTCCCACCGAAACTTTCATATGCCGGAAAGTTCGAAACAGTTACGCTCCGCAAACAGGAGGTAGGACAAACCGAATCGCTGCGGAACTTTCTAAACGTATTTACCAAATTTCCCGTTTCGCATTTACGATTCCGTGGAGTGCAGTGCCACTGGAGAGCCTCTCTAGAGCCTCTCACAGCCACAATCGCTCCTCGCCTCCCATTAGCGCCCTTCGGAACAAGTTCGTGGGGTGTTAAACGATGAACGATGAGAAGGTGCTCTCCACACCTTCGCGGAAGCAAGAGTTGCCGGGGGTCGACAATGGCGCAGCGGGTGTCCGCGATATAAATATTTGTCTTCGGAGAGGCACAGCCGAGAATCTTGGGGGGTGCGGCGCGAGCTTGCCCACCGTGCGGTGGGGCGCGTACAAGGGGGGTCCGGGACGGGCCTTCCAGGGCCCCGGAGCACTTCGTGAAACGAGCGAAAGCGAGGGAGCGAGATTGGCAAGCGGCGAGAGCGAGAACAACCCCTATTCCTGCTCGCTGTTGCTGCTCTTCCCGGTCGCGCTCCCTCGCCTTGCTTCGAGAGCCTTGCCTCTCGCCCCGAAGGCCGGGCCCGAAATAATGGTAACGCGGCGAGGTGTGCTCGCTGAATCGTGCGCCCGTTTGCCTGTGAATGCGTGAATACGTAATGCCGCCTCTCTGTGTCGCGTCTGATCTCTTTTTCTCTCACTCGCTTTCTCTCACTCTCTTTCTCGTTGTTTCTCGCTATTTTTCTCTCTTTCTTTCTTTCTATCGCTCTCTTTCTCTCTCGCTTTCTCGTTGTTTCTCGCTATTTTTCTCTCTTTCTTTCTATCTATCGCTCTCTTTCTCTCTATCTATCGCTCTCTTTCTTTCTATTTATCGCTCTCTTTCTCTCTACCTATCACTCTCTTTCTCTCTATCTATCGCTCTCTTTCTCTCTCTCTCTCTCTCTTTCTCTCTCTGTCTCTCTTTCTCTCTCTGTCTCTCTCTCTCTTTCTCTCTCTGTCTCTCTCTCTCTCTCTCTCTCTGTCTCTCTTTGTATGTATCTGTGCCTCTGTGTCTCTGTATAACTGTGTGCGCGCGCGCGCGCGAGCGCGTGTATGCTTGGACGCATGTGCCCTCAGCCCGCGAGGAGTTGGTTTTCGAAGCTGAACCGGAGGAAAAAGCCCTCCGCCACTCGAAAGACAAAAAACTACCTTCGTGGAGATCGGCCCGCATGTCTTCGCCTGTCAAAAGTTTGGTGGGAAAAAGTTTCCAGGGAATATGAAATGTCAAACCACGATTGTGTCGTGGTCGAGGAGGCTGCCCTTCCATTGTTTGACGGCGTAATCGAAGATTTTCCGTGCACACAGAGAACGATAGGCGACGAAACTTCTCTCTTTAGGTAATTTTTCATTATTATGCGCATGCCGAGGCATACTTTCAACGTGTTATCGGAGATTCGATAGTTTCTTCCATTGTTTCGTCACAATCGAGACTCGACGAAATTTATTGGCATTCGGTATAGAGCGATTTGTTTATTATATCATATTATTATATTATATTATGTTATATTGTATTATATTATATTGTATTATATTATATTATATTATATTATATTATATTATATTATATTATATTATATTATATTATATTATATTATATTATATTATATTATATTATATTATATTATATTATATTATATTATATTATATTATATTATATTATATTATATTATATTATATTATATTATATTATATTATATTATATTATATTATATTATATTATATTATATTATATTATATTATATTATATTATATTATATTATATTATATTATATTATATTATATTATATTATATTATATTATAATATATTATATTATATTATATTATAATATATTATATTATATTATAATATATTATATTATATTATAATATTGTTTATTATATTATATCGAACTGTAGAAGAGCATTTACACTGCCCGAATGCAAACAGAAATGACTTCTAATGTACCTTTATCGAAGCAATCTTTCGAAAAATATTCTGCCGAAGTGAATTGAAATTCTCGCGATTGATTTTTAGTTTAATGTAAACATATGTAAATATTGCGGACGAGGCCGTAGCCCGTTCGTTATAAAATAAGCGAGGGTAACGATTATATCGATCTTGATTAATTTTGAATCATTTACAATCCCTCTTTACATTTAATTACCGCGATCATTCTTCCCGGCAATTTTCTGCACGATAACAAAATATTGAAACATATATTATAGCTAACTATTAAATCTGAATGGCACTACTTGTATCTTGATGCGCAGGTGTCTTCGAGGCCATTTCAGGGTCACCCTGATCTTTTTTATCGCGAATCTATATTGCGATTCGATGCGCGAAGCAGTAACACAGACTCTGAGAAAGTGGTTCGTCGGACAAGAATATTCTCGGAGGAGATGCATGATTGATTCGCATCCTCGGCGGTGAATCGTGAGTGTTCCGTTCGACACTAATATCTTGACGTTGGTTCATCCAGACAGGACTAAAAGCCGCCCTTCCCCGTGAATCGGACATCTACATTCGCTTCCCAGGATAATGCCGGCTCCCTCAGATGGCAAGGACAAATCACTTAACGCGGTCTGGCTGCCTCTGCTCGTTGCTCTTCGCTTGTGCTTCGCGAAATGACAAATTATTTTCCATTACCAGCGTCGATGACGACCGCGATCGGGCGTAAAATATGGACGCCTCTCGTCCTCGGCGAAGGAAGGTGTTTCATTAACCGGACGACGCGGGGTACGAGACGGGAGAGTCCGTGACGTTTCATTTAAAACTATAGTAAAATGTCTCCCTAACTGACGCTCAGATTATGCAAAAAAATGGAGAATTTCGGAAGAGGAGATACAATTATTCGAGCCTTGCGACTCGTTTTTTATAGTTGTTGACAATCGATAACCATAAAGAAACAGCCACAAGGCTCGAAAAATCGTATCTCCTTTTACAAAATTGTCCATTTTTGTGGACAATCTGAGCGTCAATTAGGGAGACATTACTGTACGTCGATTTTTATGTTCGACTTGTTTTACGCGTACCGCTATTTCACGTTGCTATTTTTAAATCGTACGGTTTCAGGTTTCAACCATCGATTAAATTCTGAATTCAAGGAACATTTACACGGCAACGTCTCTTGCGATATCGGTTTCGTAATTATCGCCGCGAAGATGGCGTGAATATTGCGAGTTGTTCGTCGGCGAGTGTTCATCAACGAGAATCGCCATTTTACTTGCTAAAGGCGCGCATGGATGCTCCCGCGAGACAATTGTTGCTTACTTTTTTCACTCGTTGTCTACTAAATTAGTCTGTCGAACATCTCGACTAAATTTCGAATCATTTGGTTCGACTTTGAAGACGTTGAAAGGGGTTTGAAAGGGTGCCAAATGCATAGGCAAATTATACAGTATCAACTAAATGCAATCGAGCTTAAAAATTGAGCTAAATTGAGGTTAAATCGAGGTTGAATCGAAAAGATTGCTTTCTACGACAATTCGTAACTATGAAAACGAACCGCAAGGCTCGAACAATCGTATCTCCTCTTCCCAAATTGTCCATTTTTCTGGACAATCCGTGCGTCAATTAGAGAGACATTACAGTATCTGGTTAATTAGACTGCGGACATTTATATGTCGATCAAATATACTCAGAGTATGTAAATGACACGCGTCGAATATGTATCGATAATACGTCGATAATACGTCCATCGAGAATACGCAAAGTGTACTCGAAAATATGTCCAAAACAATTTGATTACTTGAACGTAATAATAATAATAATTAATCATTATTTAAATTACAATATATTGCGACTATATTTTCTATATATTATCTTTAGCGTTAGTTGACGATGTTCGTTGAATTCGTCCAGGCAGCATTTTAAGTTCAGCAATTTCAAGTTCAGCAGCAATTTTTTTAAGTTCTTCAACAATCTCGCAGAATTTCACTAATTTTGGATATCGAAGGCAGGCATTACGATGCGAATACAGTAATGCCTCTCTAATTGACGCTCAGATTGTCCACGAAAATGGACAATTTAAGAAGAGGATATACGATTATTCGGGCCTTGTGGTATGTTTTTATAGTTACGAATTGTCAACAATTGAGCCGTTTATTTTGAAAGTGGCATAAGTCACTTTGTTTTTAAGGCGATATATTTAAGGGTTTGCGTTTTAACACGTTTAAAAATATGGATGCTAACTTTCGAGAAGATTTACTTGTATTTATCTGATATTTTACTGATATGATATGTTACTGATTATACTTTATATATTATATATTATATATGTTACTATATATTACTATATATTATACTATACTATATATTACTATATATTATATACTATATATTATTACTATATATTATACTATATATTATATATTACATATGTTACTGATTATATTTTACGTTAAATGATATGTTACTGATATTTTTCTCAGTATAAATAATTTCGTATAAACATGAAAAAATCACCACTTTTCATTACGGTAAAGTGACTTATGCCACTTTCAAAATAAACGGCTCAATTATAAAAACGAGCCGCACAATCTGAGCATCAGTTAGGGAGACATTACTGTAATTCTAAGATAAAGAACGTGAATCCGGTGATTTGACCAATGGCGCACGTTTTATCGTCAAGCTGTCCGATTGAATCGTCCCTTGGCAGCTCCAGCGTTTCAAAAAAAAAAAGAAAAAACGTCGATGAAGAGAGAGAAAGAGAAAGAGAGAGAGAGAGAAAGATAGAGAGAGAGAGAGAGAGAGAGAGAGAGAGAGAGAGAGAGAGAGAGAGTGAGTGAGATTCGTGATCGAAATTCACTGACAGCCCGATGCCCGACAACATCGCCTTGCGTGCCCATGCACCTCGTCGGGATGGAGATGAAATGTCGTTCTCAACGTGTTTCCTAGGTCCCGCTATTGCCGTTGAAGGGCCACGGAAGAGAGGAGACGAAGGACGGCGATAAACGACATGAATGGCCGACGCATTCATCGTTTAATCAAGGATCTATGACGGCTGAATGCCTCCGTGGAGTACCTTTGTGCCAGTTCGCGTTACGAGGCGAGTCCCTTCTGAAAAATAAGGGCGTGGGAGGAGTGACGACGCGGAGGAACCGGGAGTACGTACGAAGTGGTGCCTCTTTCTCCGGGCCCTAAACCTTGAATCCGTTCCGTCGCAGTAGGGATACATCGCACAGGTGATCTCTCGTCGTACCTTCGCGCACCACTAATTTCTTATTATCTTCCGTAGCCGGCGGGCAAGCGCAGGTATTACTGCGGGCGTCCCAAATCCTGCGGTATTTTACAAAAGTAATAAAATATATGCATACAATTTACAAGTGATAAAAATTTACAAGTAATACAAATTTAATCTTGATAATTTATGACATACAAGCGACGGTAGTTGCTATTTTATTTAATTTATTGACTTTCGATATTCGGAAGCTCGTGAAAACGTTGAGTCTCGTGGAATCTTGTAACGGCAGCGAAAGAGAGAAGAAAAGGAAATATATATAAAATGGCAACGAAAGAAAAACATCGATTTCTTTCGAAGTCTTGGACCGAAACCACCTCTTAAGGGTGGACACACCGCCAAGAAGCGTTAAGAAATAAGTAAAGTTCGCGAATATTTTCTATACCTAATTACTAAACAAAGAATTTAGTCTTTTATTTAGTTTGGCTTCGTTTATCAATTGTTTAAAAGTAAAACTCGTACAAAATGGCGAAGTTATTCGTTATCGTGCTCGTCACAGTTTGGTTAACAAATTATTGCTGGGATGTCTGACTCAAAAACAATTTTGTCGATTCGTAAACTTGGAATTATTATTTAAAATGTAGCTCGCGGATTGCAGTGCAATATAAATAACAACATGCTGGAATTCGCGCGTCTTTTAGCTGTTTTTTAAGGTTAACTGTGGGGTGGTCTGATAATTGAAAAGAATGAAAGTGCTACTCTCTGACATATATAATTATATATTTATTAAATTGTAAATATATTAATATATAATAATATATTTTAAATACAATATAGTATTATATATAATAATGTATGTAATATATAATATGTTGTATAATATAATAATATATTTAATATATAATATGCTGTATAATATAATAATATATTTAATATATAATATGCTGTATAATATAATAATATATTTAATATATAATATGACGTATAATATAATAATATATTTAATATATAATATGCTGTATAATATAATAATATATTTAATATATAATATGCTGTATAATATAATAATATATTTAATATATAATATGACGTATAATATAATAATATATATATTTAATATACAAAATATAATATATAATAATTATAAATATTACGTTACATATTACATTAAATTAATACAATTTTCAACAGTTCGATCGGAACGGCACCCTGCGCCGCCTACGAGATTTTTAAACAATAAAAGACACGGCTGTTCCGGCTCATACGATTACGTGAGAAAGCCAAGAGCGTTCGCATGCGGAGTCACGTGCATGTGCAGCCGCAGGTCGAGTGCCACACCGAGTGCATATCGTGTTTGCTTTCCGCTTTTGCGGCGCGCATCGTTCCGGGGTCACACCCTCTCGAGCACGCACTGCTAAACGCAGTCCATACGGCTCGATTAAGACGGCTGTCACTGCCTCCGGAACGGGGATTACTATTTCAATTATTTGCTCAACGAAACGCGTGGTCCCGTTTCGTCGTGCAGCCGCGTTTCGTGTCTCGTCTTCGGTGTCCCCTGCACCGATCTTCGTTATCCGTGCAACGCTCGCGCCCGTGCACCCTTTGTCCAGCGTGGATAACGTCGAGTGGCACCGCCACGTGGCGATGTTTGCTCGCCGACGATACAAACTTTACGAACCTTTCGAGCATCCGAGGGCTTTGATCCTGCCGACTGCTCCCATAACTCTATCGTACCACGCCATGGTAACTTACCTGCATCCATGTCCGATCGACCCGTTGCACGAACGCAGTCCGGGCTGCCAGATGCAGGCGTCGAGCATTTTGAAATTCTGTGGAAAGCGTAGAAATGGAATTTGTTTAATATATATATATATATGTTCAATTGTTTCGAAGCGAACGAAAATTAATTATTTCTAATTTCCAATTTTTTCGGTCGTCGGTTATTGTTGTCATAGGTATTATGGGAAAATTGTTTATATGCTAGGGAAAAATATTTTTTTATTTATATGATGTATATAGATTATATTATATTATAAATATTATAATATTAAATTATATTATATTCATTATATAATATAATGTATATAAATGATATTATATTATAAATATAATATCAAATTATTATATCTTATTATTATTATTATTATATTATAAATAATAATTATTTGATATAATTATATTAAATAATATAATAATATCAAATTAATTACATAATAATTATTATTTAATATTATTATTATTATAACTTCAAATTATATATTATATATACATTATATAATATAATATATATAAATTATATATATCTTGATTTACGTATTGTAAATCAGCGTATTTTTTCCCATATAAATAAAATAAAACTACATATAAAGTTATTATTATATTAAATAAGATATATATATATATACACCTTATATATTATTATTATATATATAATATAATATAATATAATATAGTATAATACAATACAATATAATATAATATAATATAATACAATACAATATAATATAATATAATATAATATAATATAATATAATATAATATAATATAATATAATATAATATAATATAATACAATATAATATAATATATATATAATATATATTAATATTAATATAATAATTATATATTAGACTTTTTGTTACGGTTCCATCGAGAAATTCTATCGAGTAATTAATTAATTGTTGCCGCAGAGAGAGAAGATTTTTTTACTCGAGCCCCGCATTCCCCGATATTCCAAAGTCATCGTCGTGTCTTTAACTGGTGCGATGTTCTCCGTTGATGTAATGGCGTAGTTAAAACGAAGTTCAATCATGTATAACATGTTGACCTTCGCGCAACCTTCGATGCTCTCCTCAACCTGTTAATCGGAAAATTAACTTTTGTTCGACTCGTTTCACAATTTAGACCCTTATCTTTGCAGCGAGAAGTTATATATTGTCAAGCTCGACGTAAGTAACGAGACTGCGGATGTTTATGCAAATGCATGTTTTTTTTTTAGAGAACATGTAGACCAATGGGACCCGGACAAAGAAATTCATTACATGATCGCGCGATACCAGAAAGATATTTTTTATTGTGCTTATTTTACTTGTTGCATATGTTCCGCGTATCTTTTAATATCCAATTCCATTAACTTAAAAACATGTGTCTTTATTTTATACATTTCTTTTTACAGAAAAATTAATGCTTGTGCACAATAATATTTATACGTAGCAACACTTATATACATATTAATATCTATAAAATTAATACTTACAGGCTTCCAAACATAATCTACCATAACGTCACCCTAACTGACGCTCAGATTTCGCACAAAAACGGACAATTTGGGAAAATTTCCAATTCTTTCCAAATTTTGTGGACAATCTTGATCGTCAATTAGGGAGGCATTACTGTGGTTGTTGTTGACAAATGCAACTGGGTATGTGATAAAAGCTAGAAAACATTTAAAAGGAAGAAGAAAAAGAAAAACATTTGAAAAGAAAACAGTTAAACATTTAAAGGTGTTTTATCCGAGCATGATGCATCTAACGTGTGTGCGATACATAATAATATATAGTAAATTAAATAGTATAATATGTAGTAAAACATATTCGTATAGTAATCTTTCCATTCGAAATACAGTAAAGTCTTTGACGTAAAAGTATAATAATATATATATATATATTATAATAGTATTATTATATATAAAAGTATAATAATACTATAATAATAATTATATATATATAAAGTATTTGACGTAATTGACGCCCGGATTGAGCACAAAAGTGGACAATTTGCGAAGAGGAGATCCGATTATTCGAGCCTTGCGGTTAGTTTGTATACTTACCGATTGTCAATAATCATAAAAACGAGCCGCAAGACTCGAACAATCGTATCACCTCTTCCCAAATTGTCCATTTCTCTGCGCAATTTGGGCGACAATTAGGGAGACATTGCTATATATTTGTTCAAGCACCGCGTCGAATGCAATCGAAGAATTTTCGGAAATCGTGGTCGCTGGATTCTCGCGACACGTATTATAGTTGCGCTCCTTGAAAAGTTGACGCCTATCCGGTGAAACGTTTAAACAGAGGTACCATTCGAGTGCGAAAGGGTTACGAAAACGCAGACTCGCGTTGCCGGCTTAGCGGGAAGTTTCCTCGCCGGGTAGAGGCGGCAGCCTTCGAGCCGTACGATTCCATTGCTGTCGCAATAAAATCTTACGACGATATGGAACCATCGATTCGCTTTTATAAACCTTCCATATCGAGTATGGAAATCGACGTGTGCGTTAATCAACGATTCGCATCGGCCAAGTGGGCGTTTAAAGTATCGAGGCGCGCACCGGTGAACGTATCCCCGGAGGAGGAATGATCCCAGAACACCAAGGACGTTCACTGCCCCGCGACTAAAATATGTAGCGGGGCCCGATGGTCCTGCCTGGCGCCAGGATAATGAAGCGGCCGGCTAAGGCCCGGCGATTAGCCACGGGGGAAGTTAGATCTCGATCGAGCCGGATAAATATTTAAATTTGTCAAGAGTCCCGTTTTTTTATGCTGGCCCGGGCCGAAAGCGTAAAAACGGGGCCCCGGCGGAATCGGGATCAGGATAGGCTGCTGCTGCCGCGTAGGCTGCCGCCGCCGTTGGGAGAGAGGGGCCCCGTGACATCTCGAAGACGCGGGGCCCGATTACTCTCAGGCGACCGTGGAGAGAGCGCGTATCGTCTCGCCGGAGCCTCGGCGCGGTATCGGCCGCCACCGGTTCTCCGGCCAAACGGAAACAGTAAAAAGAAAACAAGTTCAAAGAATTTGACAAATACGGCTCGCGTCCGAGAAGACCCGTCCGGGCATAAGCTGTGGAATGCTCGTCCGCTAACAAGTTCGATTAGAATCGTACCGGGTGGTGCAGCGAAATGCTGCCTATAAATTTTCGCGGGGATACTTGTTCGGAAATTTTTCATCGGAACCACTTCGTTTTAATGCTGCCAGTTGGCCAACTTGTACAACCATTAACAATCTTTTCTTCTGGGTTGAACGAATGTTGTTTGTTTTAAGGTTTGTGTAGGGTGACGGAGCCAGTTACCGTGGGACGGCCGATTACTGTGACTTTAAGTTTAGTTTCAAGCATGATTGGCTTTGTAGTCGTTGAACGTATTGAATTATTGTTGTTGGAATTTTTTAATCGGTCGATTTATTTGGTCAAATTTAACCACGTGAAAGACGGAAGCGTTCTTGAAATACGACGAAAATTATTTGAATTTTTTTATTATGAATTCGCGAGATTTTCTATGGAATTTATGAAAAAGCCTGGGATTATTTATTGAACCAATGTTCAGTTAAATAAATCGTTCTAGGTAAAATATCACGATGCTAATTAAATTGGTAAAACGTATCAAGAGCATGGAGAAACAAAACAGTGATTAAATAATGATTAAACAATGATACAAATAAGTATTTGTATTTTCGTTTTTTAGTTTCAATTTAAGTAGTTTATTCTCAGTGCCGTTTACCCAAGGTAAGGCCTACATAACCTCAATGCTCAAATCACCTCTGCTGTATTTTTAAATAGAAGAAATGTAAATATGAAATTTTACTGAAGCAGTCATCTCTAATGTCAACTTTTAAATGATTTATTACGCTATTATATTCTTTTTATAGAAAATAAAATTGATTAAGGTGTATGTTAAATATTAAATTGTTGTTGCGCGCTCTTAATGTTAAATTCAAGAAGTAATGAGTAATTCTGTTATGCATTCTTAAGAAATATCAATTAAATTGTTAAAATTGCTTTTAGCAGCGAAAAATACTGAAGTCGAAAAGTGTATATTTAATTAATTCTATAATCGATTTTATTGAACTCCGAACTCTACAATCATTGATTCATTAATTAGCTTATTTATAATGCAGACATTATATATTATAATAATATATATATATATATACTATTATTATTATATATTATTATTATTATATATTATTATTAATATATATTATAATAATATATAATATTATATATTATTATAATGCATTATTTATAAGTGCAGATTACCAAATGGTTAATAATTTATACCAGAAACGATTAATCGATTAATATTAATACTTACCGTGATTGCTTTTAATGATGGCATGGGGAGATTCCTTTTCGGGTGTCAACATAATTATGGGACACCCTGTATTTCGCCCACCAAAGGCGAAATCAGCGAGGAATGTTTATAAGAAACGTAATTAGGAAACGTGCAAAACAATGTCGACACTGATATTATGACAATGGAATTTATTACAAAGTTGCTTTCGAAAAAAAAGTGACAAATGGTTGCACAGCGCTACGCATAATATTTCGCAGCAAACAATTAGCTACGATGTACGACTAACGTAATAGAGTCCTTATCGTAAACGATATCACCTGTAATATATCGAGATACAATTAAAAATAGGGACAATGAGACGCGCGCTTAGCCTAAGAGGATGAGCAACATTCAAACGAACGCGTTCGATCGATTCGATTTTTGACCGGTGCACAGCCGTCATCGATCGCTAATTTACCCGGGCGAAGGTTGAATTTCGAACTTTTATTGGAAATTACTCGCAGAATCGTTGCCTACAGAATATGTCGAAAGGTCGGCGCGTTTCCATTTCTATAAAACGGCCTTCAGTCGGTATGGAAAAGTACCAACTGTTCCTGGCCTTCGATTACAATATAAAATATAAAGTCTGATTTTCATGCGTTATATTTAGGGACAGCTGGAAAAAAGACGCTGCGAAATTGCGGCATCTTCAGTTTTTATATTAACCCTTTGCACTCGAAGCTACTTGAACCAGTTTAGCCGTTTTTGACGAGTATACTCGTCACGAAGAAATGCCAATATTTCGTGTTACGACGAGAATACTCGTCATGGAGAAATGCCAATATTTCGTGTTACGACGAGTATACTCGTCGCGCGTAAAAAAAGTAGTTACAATTCACAATTTAAATTGTAATTTTAATGGGAACAAAGATATATTCGTGCACTTTAAGATATTCCGAATATTTTGAGGATAGAACGAGTATACTCGTCATGAAGAAATGCCAATATTTCGTGTTACGACGAGTATACTCGTCGCGCGTAAAAAGTAGTTACAATTCAGTATTTAAATTCCAATTTTAATGGGAAAAACTATATTCGTACATTTTAAGATATCCCGAATATTTTGAGGATGAAACGAGTATACTCGTCACGAAGAAATGCCAATATTTCGTATTACGACGAGTATACTCGTCGCGCGTAAAAAGTAGTTACAATTCCCAATTTAAATTGCGATTTTAACGGGAACAAAAATGTATTCGTACACTTTAAAATATTCCGAATATTTTGAGGATTAAATGAAATAAAAAAGTCCTGATCTTTCGTTGTCACATTATAAAATAGCAGAATCTAAAAAAAGGGGGATGCTAGTCGTACTATAAACAAGTCCCTTTAACGCTTGAAAAACGATTCGAGCCAATTAGGCCAGTTCGAAAGAAGTTATCGCGCTTCAAAGGATGGTCTAATATATTTTTCCAGGGCTAATTATAGCAATCGGTATAGCAGTGCCCGAGTAGATCAGCGATTCTCGACGCTGTGCGCCCGATCGCGACCGCTTTTCCCCGGCTCGTAGCGGAAGAACGATGCGATCGGACGCGGCCACGTTAATTTCTAAGCGAGTACGCGCGTGATACGTTATTTAAATGGCAGGAGGAACTATCTCAAAGATTGAGGTAATGAGGAAGAATGAGCTATTTAACTCTAAACAAAAACAGCGTAATCGTGTTAACGCCTGAATGCGCGCGGCCACGAACGCGCGTGGCCGACCACGGTCTCGTCGAATGAGATACTACATTTCTTTGACATGGAAGACACCTTAGAACGCTACGGGGGCCCTTAAAAACTACGGTTCGCGACCCGTTTGGACGCTGCCGTGACAAGTCAGCGCGTGTCCGTCGCAGCGGCGGAGCCTTCGAACGGCAGCCGAAAAGAAATCGTTTCGAGCGATAATTAAAATAATCGTTAAATTAGTCTCTCGAGGCCCAGGCAGCTGCGACTTCTCGGCACGCTTTTTCATCGCAGAAGCGTCGTCGTCGCGACGAATCCACGCGACATACGCACGATCAGTCGATTCTTATGGATCTCGTGTTGCCACCTTCGTCGCCATTCTTCGCCATTTTTCGCACACTTTTTATGTCGGATCGCGAGAATCGTTGAAAGGCTTTCCGTCAAATTTTGTCCAAATAGTTTACGAGTTCTTCCTTTTATACATAGCACGTGTTCCCTTTAAATACAATGACTTTCACGACGATCATTTGGATGGTAATTCGCTTAAGCTCTGTGAAAAGCGTGGAAACTGAGAGCAGTGTCGCTTTTAATCCTTTCATGGGCACTGGGAGCCGAGCTTTCCAGCCAGTTTTAGCGCGCGTATGGACGCCAGGCTCGAATGAGCCGTTTATTCTGAAAGTGGCATGGGTCACTTCTTCAAAAAAATCGAGTTAATGGTAACACTAATTACAATTGAATGGTATCTTTTCATTTAAAAAAAAAAGAAAAAAAGTGACTTATGCCACTTTCAAACGGCTCAAATATTCCCACTGTCGAAATGTGCTGCCATCTGCACGTAGGTCCCACCACCCCCGATTTTGAGGGATGAAAAATCAGAAATAACAGGAAAGCGAGTAACAACTGTATTGTTATACGATAGAATTACGCTACGCGAATATTCCAAATTTTTTTTAATATTCATATCCTGCCCATGAAAGGGTTGAATCGCTTTCGTGAACCGTTCAACGAATTTCCGTGGAATCGCGCGAGGAGCTGCTTGTATGTCGCGCGGTGAACGAATTAGAAAACTACGGGACGCAAAGTTCGATTCGCAGATAGTAGGACTTCGTGTAACATTTAACGATGCATAAATACAAATCGATGGAGAAAGAGGATACAGAATTTTTGAGAGACAATTAAATAAGAAGAGGAAAAGCGTACAATTATAATAACAATATTAATATTAATAATAATAATAATACTAATACTAGTAATAATAATAATAATAAAAATAATAATAAAAATAATAATAATAATAACCGTCATCATCGACATCTTCATCGTCAGTATTTAAGAGACTTTTCAAAAGACTTTGTCGTGTCTTCTTCATCGCGCAATCGCTTGTACAGCGATCCACCATTTTTGATTTTCTATCGAAATCGAGGATGAGAATTTCTTAAATTATTATTTACGAGACGATTATTTAACCAGTCATTATTTAATAACCTCTCGTTATTTAACCAGTTGCAATCTCTTCGAGAAGTGTGCAAGTTACTTTAATTGTTCTGTATGTGTTCAATTTTACTCGAATTTTGTCTAAATTATAATTACAATTTTACAGTTTCTACGTACAATTTATTAAAGAACATAAAGAACATCAAGAACAATTAGGACATTTCCAAAAAAAAACGATTGCATAAATTACATTATTGGAACAACTATTATATTAAAAACCGTACATAATCTAAATAAATCGAATTTTTTCACTCTTGTCAGGCAACGCACACTAATCAATTTTATTGTTCGATACCTTCAGTGTTAATTATCTTGACGAGTATACTCGTCGCAAAAAAAAGACAATATTTCGTGTCACGACGAGCACACTCGTCAAAAACAGTTCACTGGTGAAAAGAAGACGATCGAGTTTTCTTTCGCACGAAGCTCGGCCATCATGAAGCGAAATTAATTGCGAAACATAATTTCTCCCTAATTCGCGCTCAGATCGCGCGCAAGAAACGACAATTCGAGAACAAAAGATACGATTATTTTGTTATAGTTATCGATTGTATATGTTATAGTTACCGATTGTATATGTTATAGTTACCGATTGTATATGTTATAGTTACCGATTCGAATAATCGCGTCTCCTCTCCCCGAATTGTCCACATTTCCGCGCGACCTGAGCGCGAATTAGAGAAAAATTACAGTCAAAGATGGTGGACGACAGTACACCGCGAACAATTGCACGTTGAAATGCTGAAGAATGGACCGCGGACTTTCGGCATTCGCTCTAAAAGCGAATGCGAATCGAATCGAAACCGTTAACCCTCTTCGTCTACGATGCCGGGGTCACAACAAGCAAGGAAGGACCGCAAACGTTGATGGAATATCGGCGCGAGTCGCAAACGACCCCGGCACAGACGATCGCGCTCTGACGATCGAAGGGTCAAAGAATACGAAGAAGACAACGAGACCGTTCGATTCGGAACTCGCATCGAAAACTCCGCAGTCCATCGACGAGTAATACGGCCGCGATTTAACAGAATCACAAAAAGTACGCAACGCGGCACGGCGCGGCGCTGCGCTGAAAAAAGATCGAGGGGCCTGTTCTCGGCGGATAGAGGGATCGTTAGATGAGCGAAAAAAAGAAGAAAGAAATGTGTTCCCGGAACGCGGACACTTCGGGATCCCCAAAGGCCATCGAGTAGCACAGAAAAGTTCGTACTTTCGCTATGCCCAAGGGGGTAACTTTCATTCGTCGCGTTTCGCAATGGGGCATCGGTTCGGATTCCCCCGGTTTCGTGCGATCGGACCACAGTCCGGCGACCTTTTTTCCGTCCTCGGGACGGAACGGACACGCACTTCGACGCCAAAAAAAGGAAAACACGCACACCGGCTTCCTTAGATTATCCTAGCGGGCCGTTCTTAAAATTAATCGTTGAGGCAGTTTCGCGCGCGGCAACGGCGAAACAGTTCAGTCGTTCACGTTTTATCCGTCGACGCCGAGCGACGAGTCAACGTTATCCTCGTCGAGAGCTCCGAGAGCAACTCCAGTCGACCCAGAATCGTTCGCGAGGTTTCCGCCGGAAGCTTTTCTGCGTCGGATCGTTGCTTTCCGATCTCTTGCATGTCAGATACGAAGCGTATTCTGCGAGCGATTCGAGGCTCGTCGAGCACGGAATGCTAAACGAAGCTGAATTCTGAACGAGAATGCTCAGTTTACACAAGTTCACAAGTGCCATAACGTCTGCCAGGAGCAAATTATAGGAATTGCAGCAACATTTATCGTTGATTTCGACAGATTCTCGATGAATCGTGTGTTCAAATCGCTTTAAACAGGTGCTTTTTAATCGATAAGGTCTCCGAGTCCAGTCGCAGAGCTCGAATCGAATACTGGACAGCAAGAAATTACACGAAGCAATGAGTTTTTTTTAAAGAAGTACGCACACGATGCGCAGGAAAAGCTTCCCGAACCTTCTTCCGAACATCCTGCGAGCTACGGACTTACATGGTCGAGGATGGTAACCATCGTGTAGCAGTTCCGTTTAGAATCATGATCCGTGATCCTCTGATAAGTTCGCCCTCGGACGATTCAGTTTCGTCGTATGTTGTCGATGAGTAATCCTTAACTTCGTATTCTTTATAATTTCAACCTCTCGAATGAAAGACTCGATCGCGAAGCCTGCGGAGGATCGTTGTGACCTTTTACCGGACCATAGAAACGACGGAGTGACGACTAACCGAAGATTAGCGCCGGCATTAACGAGCTCAACCTATCTCGTGGAACTTAGGCGTACCGTGTACAAGCGAGTTCTTTCAAATTGACGCGCAGATTCCGCGAAGAAATGGACAATTTGGGAAGAGGAGATACGATTGTTCGAGCCTTGCGGCTCGTTTTTATATTTCTTGGCAATTTGTAACTATGAAAACGAACCGCAAGGCTCGAATAATCGCATCTCCTCTTCCCAAATTGTCCATTTTTCTGCGCAATCTGAGCGTCAATTAGGGAGATATTACTGTACAAGCGAGTTCTCTCCAATTGACGCGCAGATTCCTCGAAAAAGTGGACAATTTGGAAAGAGGAGACACGATTGTTCGAGCCTTGGGTCTCGTTTTTTATAGTTGTTAGCGATTGGTAACTATAAAAACAACGAGTCGCGAGACTTGTACAATCGTATCTGCTCTTCCCAAATTGTCCATTTTTGTGCACAATCTGAGCGTCAATTAGGGAGACATTACTGTACAAGCGAGTTCTCTCCAATTGTCGCGCAGATTCCTCGAAAAAATGGACAATTTGGGAAGAGGAGACACGATTGTTCGAACCTTGCGGCTCGTTTTTATATTTCTTGGCAATTTGTAACTATGAAAACGAACCGCAAGGCTCGAATAATCGCATCTCCTCTTCCCAAATTGTCCATTTTTCTGCGCAATCTCAGCGTCAATTAGGGAGATATTACTGTACAAGCGAGTTCTCTCCAATTGACGCGCAGATTCCTCGAAAAAATGGACAATTTGGGAAGAGGAGACACGATTGTTCGAGCCTTGGGACTCGTTTTTTATAGTTGTTAGCGATTGGTAACTATAAAAACAACGAGTCGCGAGACTTGTACAATCGTATCTGCTCTTCCCAAATTGTCCATTTTTCTGCGCAATCTGAGCGTCAATTAGGGAGATATTACTGTACAAGCGAGTTCTCTCCAATTGACGCGCAGATTCCTTGAAAAAATGGACAATTTGGGAAGAGGAGACACGATTGTTCGAGCCTTGGGACTCGTTTGTTATAGTTGTTAGCGATTGGTAACTATAAAATCGACGAGTCGCGAGACTCGAATAATCGTATCTCCTCTTCCCAAATTGTCCATTTCTCTGCGTTGTCCAATCTGAGCGTCAATCTTACGTCTGATATTGAATACCTAAGTACAGGATGAGCCACTTAATTCGGCATAATTAACCGGTTAGCTGTGTTCGACGAGTATACTCGTCACGGAGATATGTGGCAGTATTTTGTGTCGCGCGTGAAAAGTAACGACCATTGGTTATTTAAATTGTAATTTTAGTGAAAGCAGAAACATATTCTCAAATTTCAAGATTTTTAGAATATTTCTAGACTGACCCTACGCGAAGGTGTTCACATTGTTACAAAAATAAGATTAGAAAAGAATCACGATATTTTTTGTTCGACGTTCAAAACCCCTTTTGCTTCCAACTGGTCAGTCTACTTTAACATCTGAAAACATCGAATGTTCTTTTGCACTTTCTTACAGATTTATATCCTAATCAAATATAATTCTGAAGCATGAAAACAAATTCGAGTAGAAATTGATAACGTTGCGGAGAGATTCAGAGATAGAACTCCTTTTATATATATATAAAGGGTGTCCTGCGTGTTTCGTACGTTCTTAAACAATTGCTAAATATGACTGCCAATTTTCAATATAACGTATCAACTAATCATTTTCTAGTCATCATTTTCCAACGGTAAACCTTCTTTTCGGCAGGACCCCGTTCCGATCTCGTCGAGGAGATCTAAAATAACAAGAGATTAATAATCGAGAGAAATTAATAATAAAAGATGCGGGAGGATTCCGGAAGGTATTTAATTTCATAAACAAAGAAAACACCTCGAGCAGCAAATTCTCATCGAGGTCGATGCAGAATCGAAGCGTGCAAACCCATAACAACTTTCCATTTGTTAAAAAACGTTATTCCCCAACTCGTCACATCCTGTTTCCGGGTGCCGGCTGATCAGTTCGATCGACAGTCGCGAGAGGTTTCTTAGTTCCTAAGCGGTCGGTCCTTAAAATTACATTTCTGAGGCAGTTGAGTTGAAGAGAGACAAAGAAACAGAAACAGAGACAGAAACAACGAGAGAAAAAGACAGCGACAAAGAGCAACGAAGAAAGAGAAAAAACAAAGACAAAGTAAAAGATAGAACAAAGAAAAAGAGAGAACGACAGAAACAGAAACAACGAGAGAAAAAGACAGCGACAGAGAGCAACGAAGAAAAAGAAAAAACAAAGACAAAGTAAAAGATAGAACAAAGAAAAATAAAGAACGATAGAAACGGAAGAAAAGATCGAGAAAAAAGGATCAGTCGTGTCGGCGTCTAGGTTCGTTCCGTCAACTTCGATGAAAAAGCTAAGGGACCGTCGACTGGTGTCCATTACACGTTATTCCCTATCACCGGCCCCTACCATGGTCCCGTATAGTTCACTCATAAAGCCAGGAACTTCATCAGCGCGTCGTAGATGAGCCGAGGATTGATGGTGCCGTCGGCGGTGTACCGGACACCCCTCAAGGAACCGTCGTCGTGACTAACCACCCCGTACTCCCCCACGATGAAGCCGTCCGGGGTGCGCTCCTCGACCCTGTACTTCCTGTAGTTCCTGCCCTCGACCACGTAGCCGACCTTGTGGCCGTCCTCGACCTCGGACGCGTTCGAGGGCTCCGTCAGCATCAGCTGCGGCCCGTGAGCGTTGCCGTTGCTGCTGACGCTGACGGACTCGTCGACCTCGTAGTTCTGTTCGTCGGGCTCGCCGCCGCGGCCGTGGCTTAACGGCTGGCCCTCGGAGTCGTACAGCTTGCTGGGCTCGCCGTAGACCTTGGCCGGCTGCGAGTAGACCTTGGCGGGCTCGGAATAGACCTTCGCCGGCTCCGAGTAAACCTTCGAAGGCTCCGAGTACACCTTCTCCGGTTCGCCGTAGACCCTGGCAGGCTCGCTGTACACCTTCGCCGGCTCGCTGTAGACCTTCGCGGGCTCGCTGTACACCTTGGCCGGCTCGCTGTACACCTTGGCCGGCTCCCCGTACACCTTCTCGGGCTCCCCGTACACTTTGGCCGGCTCGTTGTACGGCCGAGCCGGCTTGTAACCCTTCGGCGATTGGGTGTACACCTTGGTCCCCGGCCGGTTGTAATGAGAAGCGTCGTAGTGCCTGCCCGCCTTCCGCCCCTGAGCCTGGACCCGCTCGGACGGGCCCTCGATCGGCTCCTCGTTGTACTCCTTCGGCTCGGAGTTCTCTTCCGGCAGCTCGTAATTCTCCTCCGTCGGCAGCGTGATCATATCCTCCGGAGGATTCTGCGAGCCGGCGTTGGCCTCCCCGCGGTGATCCCCGGCGGCGGGGGTGTGCCTGTTCAACGGCCGCGGGGTCACCGAACTCTGGCCGTGCCAGCTGGTGCTCGGCGACCCCTCGTCCACCGAGAACTCGCTCCTGTTCGACTCGGACACGATGTTGCTGAGGTCCTCCGTCACGAAGCCGGACGACCTGGGCGTCATCGTTAACGTCGTCCTCGGAGTAGCCGTTGTAGCGACGGTCGGCGTCGTTCTGGTCGTGGAAGCTGCCGTCAAGGTTCTCGTGGTGGCCGTTGGTTTGGTCGTCGCGTTGTTCGACTCTCTGGAGGAACCGTTGACGGCGATCGCCAGCCGGCCGACCTGCTCGTCGTTGTCGTAGTGCTCCACACGCACCTTGTACGGCGTCGCCTCGACCGTCGACGTCACGCTCACTCCGATCACCTTCTGCCTGCCGACGAGCTTGCTCGACGAGCCGACGCCGGTGGCGTTCGCCTTCGAGCCCTGCGAGCCGTCCTGCGAAGACATCGAGGTCATCACCGTGGTCGACGAGCTGGGCGACGCGAGCCGCGTCGAGGATATCTCGCTGTTCGTGCTCAGCTCGTCGATCAACGACGCGAGATTCTGCTGCCGGTTCTCCAGCGTCTTGTGGCTTATCGGGTAAAACCGGACGACCTCTTCGCGGCCGTTCGTGTTGCGCCCTCGCGGGACCAGTTGCCTGTTGCCGGGGTTCCGCGAGATTCGATAGATCGACGCCTCGTGCTGGTGCGACTCCGCTGTCGCGCTATCCCCTAACGATGCTGGCCCCGAAGACGAGGACGACGACGATGACGAGGAGGATGAGGACGAGGATGACGTGGACGAAGACGACGGCGACGGCAGAGACGACGACGACGACGACGACGATGAGGATGAGGATGAGGATGACGTCGAAGACGCGCCGTGTCCTCCGCGCCTGAAGCTCCTGCGACGCTGCGGCGGCGTCGCCATCGCGCCGTTTATGAAGACTGATAAGAATTCCGTGCCCGCGAGTATGTCGTTCCTCTTCGCCGGGGCAGCGGCTACCTCGTCCCACATTAGTGCCGCCTGCAGCAGTACCTGAAATATGTCCGGTCGTTCAATGGAATGCAGAAGCAATTTGCGATATAAGAAATAAAACGGTCGCGGACAGTGCAAACATGTTCTTAAGGTAATGTCTCGCTCCCCGGTGATTCCGCGGTGAATCAATCACTTTGCGCCGTCCATGAATTTTATTTAATCGCGCCAGCGTTACGATTCATTACCTGGTGGGGGGGGGGGCGTGTACAGGACGTTTCATTTCGGTTTCTCAATCGTCGACTCGACCGTGCGAGCTTATTCTGCTTCGATGGACGCGGATGGCTACCGGATACAAATTTTTATAAATTCATTCGTCCGAAATTTATTCTATTGGGTTAGCAAAACTAAGTAATTGCCGATTTGTTCAATGAAATAAAACATTTTTTTTACTTGGAATGAAGTTTAATCTGTAATGTATTTTCCATTTTGTTCGATGACCTTTTGCCATCTCTCCGACAACTTGAAAATTCCACGCTCGTAGAAAGCCTGATCCTTTTCGGCCAAAAACTGAGTTAAGTGAGATTTTACAGCGTCATCGTCATTAAAAGTTTTACCACGAAGGGAGTTGTCCAGGGATCGAAATAAGTGGTAATCCGATGGCGCGAGATCAGGGCTATATGGCGGGTGTAACATCAATTCCCAACCAATATCCATCAATTTTTGCCGAGTGGACAAAGACGTGTGCGGCCTAGCATTGTCCTGCTGGAAAATGACACCTTTACGATTGACCAATTCTGGTCGCTTTTCCCTGACCGCTGCATTCAATTTGTCCAGTTGCTAACATTCACGGATAATAAAAAATAACATAATAATAATAATAATAATTTTATAATATAACATTTACGGATATCATAAAAATGGGAGTGAGAGACATCTATAACTGAAATCGGCCATTACTTAGTTGCCAACCCAATATTTTAGCCGATTTAAAAATTAGGGATAATGGCAACTGGATTCGAGGTTTAAATTAGCATTGTAAATCGCAGGCTTAGATTTTTAAGAATTTAAAATCCGTAAAGTTTTGTCTGTGGGAAATTGAATTTGAGTTTGCGTCAATAGTTGGATGGGGATTTGCTTATTAGATACAAAATTGAATTGAAATAAGATGTCCATCCATAGTTGCATGGGGATTTGCTTATTGGGTACGAGATTGAATTGAAATTGTTCAATTTTTATAGTCTTTTCTAATTTATATATATATATATATATTTAATATTATATTATATAATATATAATATAATATAATATATTATAATATATAATATTTAATATTTAACATTATATTATATATGTATATATAATATATAATATAATATATTATATAATATATATGTATATATAATTTAAATAGTCACACTGAAGAAATTCGTTGTATTTTTGTCGATATAAAAAATTATGTTATTTCGATAAATACTTCTTACAATGAACTTTTCAACTTGATTTCAGCTTAATACGTACGCGAGACGTACGTGCACGAGTTCGTTTTCATTTTTAAGCGCGTTCTTTTCCCCTGCCGCAGTCTGAACGTTTTCGAGGCGGTCGCGCGTCGAGCACGGTGCTTCGAAACCATGTTTCTCCCGACAGCCAAATTATACACTGTATCAGCAATTTCCATTCGCATCGTATACATTGTAACGCTAATTTCCAGTCGCAGCGTATCAATTATTTTTGAAAATGTTTCCGAGGCTGACATTGACTACGCAGGTGGTCCCCGAAGTTACCATTATTTGCCACCCCCTTTGCGCGGCTATCTTATTTTCATTTTAAGATACTTTCACGGTCACCTAACCCCCTGCCAATAAAAGTTGAATGCACGCGCACTACGAGCGAAAGGAAATTATTTATATGGAAAATTTTCTTGTCGTCGAACCGACGATTTTAGGTTTTCCTTTTTCTTTAATTTTATTTCGAAGTTGTAATCGAAGTACAATAGAACGACATTGTTAATGACCGGTGCAATAATAATATAGAAACTCGAGTTAAAAATACACGTTCATGCTATTGTCACGATTATTATTAATGCCAATTTCAATAAAATTAGGATAAATGATTCAAATACTTTTGTGCATAGGTTAGGATAGACAGTGATATACATATAATGAAGATACTTTTGTGTATTCAGTATAAAAATTACTGAATATATCAGCTAATATATGACTTAATTTATATATATTTAATCTATATATTATATATTTATATTACATGCTATATATTTAATTTAATTTATGTATAGATAATTTAAAATATTTCTGCACAGTTCAAACGAAGATAATTCTATATAATAACACTCTTTAATTATAAAATACAACCCCTGGCAAAAAAGTATTCGATCACCTTTTAAAACTGAACAATAACTTTTTCCAAAGTGATCTAAACGGCTTGAATTTTTTGTTAGTATTAAAGGGACTAGTTCAAGCAGTACAATGACTGACATAATTTGCTTTAAATTCTGCTGTTACTTAAAAATGACAGCGAAAGTTAAAAAATACTTTGAAACATGGAAAAATCGCCCGTGTCTGGTTTAAATTCGTCCAAAAAAACTGCGATTCTTTCGACGCTCGTCGATCCTCGAAATTTTCCAATTCGATCCGGACACTTCTGTTTGTACTTCCCGGAGCGTTGCCAATCGCTAGCTCATTAACACGATCATAAATACGTACACGGGCCGGATCGAACGATATGTATCGGCACGAATACACACGGCCCGACCGCTAATGGTCCGTAATGAGCGGCTCCGGTGCGCCGGTAGCTGTATGCAAAGAAGTCGATCTCGAAGGAACGCACGGAAACGGCACGGTAATTGGTCCGCGTGCACACGGAGCTGCGTCGAACTGTCAACAATGCGCGCGGCCGATCGGCGACCGGTTAATTCCGGGAACGGCCGATTAACCGGTCGACAGAAACGCATTAAGTGTCCGGCTCGCATGATGTCTAAGGCCGGTGAAATAATGAGGATGAATGCGTCGGAGACAAGCGCACGGAAAACATGCGAACAGCGCGCGCGCGCGGCATAGCGTTTCGAAGGATCCGGCCCGCGCTGCGCGCCGCCGCGCCGGTTCATATAAAATATTAACAAAGTGTTGCGGGGACCGTTGAAGCTACACATGGGAACCAGCGAACAAGCTCGTAAGTGCTTTACGTTGCGCGAGGACACGCGGAACATGCCAGACCGGGTTTATTTTTCAATCGCCGCGCGAACGATAAAACGTCCGACGTGCATTCTGGATGCACGAAGGCCGCGTCAGGTGCATCCGCGCGATTTATAAATTACTCTATAGTCGTTTGAAAGTTTTCGAATGGGTGCAGCTTATCGCTTCGCGGCGGCGGCCGCCGCGGCCGCGGCTCGTGTTTCAGGGTTACCGCCTCGTTATCTTACGAAACATCTCATTTCCTAGTGCACGGTTGTCGTCGAGATAAAAGGCGGAGTCGTCTTTTTTTAACGGAATTACACCACCCAGTCGCGGACTCTTTCGGCTGAAATATACAGCGGTCCGGGAATTCGCTTTCTTTGCTCCGGAATTATAGTCAAGTTTGACAGAGTCGAGTAAATTTCGTTGCTGAAAAAAGAGACAAAGTTCCCATTAAAGCTCCCAAATATAAAAAGCATCGACGTTATGGGTGGTTCGGTGCTGAGATACGGCGTTCCGAATACAAAATCATGAACTTTAACTTTTTAGGCACAATGCGCCACTATAGTGGCTTCCGCGGATGTCATCCTTCAGAACGATACGCCACTATAGTGGCTTTCGCGGATGTCATCTCTCTGGACGACGCGTCACTATAGTGGCTTGCTCTAGTAGCTAACTCGCTCATCAAATAATCCAAATAATCCCAAATAATCGTCTTCATATGCATTGTTTCACACTTCTTTTGTCTTCACATCGATTTACAACAGTTTACAGGGTGTCCCAAAAATGTCTCGCAATCCGGAAATGGCGGGTTCCTCGGATCATTTCAAGCAACTTCTTCCTTTTCAAAAATTTTCTCCGAGCCACCGTTAACGAGTTATTAACGAAAAACAGTGACCAATAAGAATCGAGTACGGCTGACGCGAGGCGGCCCAGCCAACCAGCGCGCGAAGCCCAGTTCCGCTCATTGACTCGATCGCCTCGCGTCAGCTGAGCTCGCCTCTCATTGGTCACTGTTTTTCGTTAATAACTCGTTAACGGTGCCTCGGAGAAAATTGTTGTAAAGGAAAAAGTTGCTTCAAATGGCCCGAGGAACCCGCCACTTTCGGATTGCGAGACATTTTTGGGACACCCTGTATATACAGACAGAATATACAGTATCAGACTCTGTACAGTACATATCAGACTCCGCCGTCCAGAGAAATAGCCTCGCGCAGAATTCAGCCGTACCTAAAAGGTTAAAGTAACATTCGCGTCAGCTGATACATTAAATCTAATTCCGATCGTTTCTCGATCCATGTTCGAGCAACGTTCAGTTTATAACAATTAGAACTTTGAGCAGCGTTTTAAGAAGACTGCCAAGGGCTGCAATTGCCAGACCTTTTTTATATGCAAGCTTAAACGATTGCTAATTTGTTGCAATCATATGAAAGCCCTTCTTAAACCACGTTGTTTCAGCTGAAGAAGTTTCCAATCGAACCGTTAGCGACAGAATAAATTAAGCTGATCGCGTCGCGTGGTCCACCCTGCATATAAAAATACATATGCAAATATTATAACAACGACATGTTGACATATCGGCACGCGCGTCTTGTACACCGTATTAATTGTACCATCGCAATTCCCGTCTAAATATGTACATACGTAAGCTTCTCTATTAACCGTTTTAATAACCCGCCTTTGAATTTGCAAACAATGGTCGTCGGACCACCGTTTCCTGGTGCGTCGAAAAAAGAAAAAAAAAAGCGAGAATCATTGTCGCGATGCTTGCGGGGACCAGCAGGTGTGAAAAGACGTTTGAACACGACGCGAGACGGTCAGTGTTACAATCAATATTCATGTATTCAAGTGTTGTAAATTAATGTGTAAGTGACGGCGCCTCGACAGCGTGACTTTGGCCATGAAATTTTCGAGGTCGCGGCGGAGAAGTCACCTTACAAATAATTTCACCGAAAATAATAATAAATTCGTCGTTTTACGGTCGGTTTAACCTGGCCGCGGGTCGCGGACCATTTCATGGGTGCACAGGGGTCATTTAGAGAGTGTGCGGTGTAAAATAAGAAAATTATACTGTACGAAAATGATCGACGTTGTTCAAATAATTGAAGCTGGCGACCGTTGAACCTACTGTCGAAGTGACATAATTATACGAGACATAATTATAAAAGCGTATTTGTTATAATTTATTATTCATATAATTATAATTTATTAGAATTTCATATTCATATAATTATAATTTACTAGAATTTATTATTCATATAATTATAATTTATTAGAATTTATTATTCATATAATTATAATTTATTAGAATTTAATATTCATATAATTATAATTTATTAGAACTTATTATTCACATAATTATAATTTATTAAAATTCATTATTCATATAATTAGAATTTATTAGAATTTATTATTCATAAAATTATAATTTATTAGAATTTATTATTCACATAATTATAATTTATTAGAATTTATTATTCATATAATTATAATTTATTAGAATTTAATATTCATATAATTATAATTTATTAGAATTTATCATTTATATAATTATAATTTATTAGAATTTATTATTCACATAATTATAATTTATTAGAATTTAATATTCATATAATTATAATTTATTAGAATTTATCATTTATATAATTATAATTTATTACAATTCATTATGAAAAGCATTTGTCATAATTTGGCGTTCCAATGGAATCGCTCGGAGGGATCTTTCGAGGCGATGAGTCCCGAGAAAACTATTTCAATCTCTATTCTTTGAACCCTAATCTGTAACCGATCGCCGGAACATCATTAGCGCGCGGGAGAAGCGACGAGAGGTCGCGTATAACGTTCGTATGGGGAAAGAATGTTGTCAAATCCTTTAACAAGGATTGTTGAATATCGCGCGTGTGTCGTATAAAAGAAAGAATTTCGAAAATGCATCGTAGCATTCCTTTGTGTCTGTGTTCTTTTCGTTCTTGTTACAAGGATTTTCGTGATAACGACATTTATGGACGTTTAAACGGAACAGCGTCCAATTTTTTGTCACTAAAAAGTCGGTTAAACGCCGTGAAATGAAATTCTCCCCGGGAACCTTACGGCGGTCCGCATTTAATGAGTCGACGATTTATTTTTATTTTATCGTCGTTGACGGTTCAACAATGCCGCGCGGTGTCCGTGGCTATTTTAATTGGAAATCTTCGACGACACGGTTGAAATTATTTACTCCGTTGTTCTCGGCGGACTGTTAATTAATTAAAGAAAGATTCCAGGATCCTTTTACGTTTTCTACTTCGTCCGTTTTATCAAAGCTCATTTCTAACTGCAAAAACTCCTCTTCCCAAATCGCCCACCTTTCTTTCCAAGCTGCGAGTCAA
Organism: Megalopta genalis; assembly: GCF_051020955.1. Classification (NCBI taxonomy): domain Eukaryota; kingdom Metazoa; phylum Arthropoda; class Insecta; order Hymenoptera; family Halictidae; genus Megalopta; species Megalopta genalis. The sequence continues at coordinate 1,476,226 of NC_135018.1, forward strand.
TTAGGGAGAATTTACTGTACTTAACCCGTTAGCTGTGGCGCCACCTTTTCAGAGCGCGCACTCGTGTCGCGAGAATCGAGCGATGACGAGTATACTCGTCGAATATAGAGTCGGCGTCGCTGTTAAAATTTTGCATCAAAAGCATGGTTTTATTTGATAAAATTAACAGCAGTATACTTGTCGTCGTGAATACAATACAAAATACTGTCACTTCTCCACGACGAGTATACTCGTCGAACACAGAGGCACAGCGTCGCTGTTAAAATATTGCATCAAAAGCATGGTTTTTTTATAAAATTAACAACAGTATACTTGTCGTCGTAACACAAAATATTGTCAATTCTCCACGACGAGTATACTCGTCGAACACAGAGTCGATGTCGCTGTTAAAATATTGGATAAAAAGCATGGTTTTATTTGATAAAATTAACAACAGTATACTCGCCGTTGTAAATACAATACAAAATACTGTCACTTATCCACGACGAGTATACTCGTCGAACACAGAGGCAGCGTCGCTGTTAAAATATTGCATCAAAAGCATGGTTTTATTTTATAAAATGAACAGCAGTATACTTGCCGTCGTGAATACAATACAAAATACTGTCACTTCTCCACGACGAGTATACTCGTCGAACACAGAGTCGGTGTCGCTGTTAAAATATTACATCAAAAGCATGATTTTATTTTATAAAATTAACAACAGTATACTTGTCGTCGTGAATGCGATACAAAATACTGTCACTTCTCCACGACGAGTATACTCGTCGACCACAGCTAACTGGTTTGAAGGTGCGACGCTCGATTTGGATAACCCTATATATCGAGCGACACCGTGTACATATATTCTGTGCACACTGGAGGAGCATTTATTTTGTTGCACGTGTTCCGCGTGTTTCCTATTTTTCTTCGACCTTTGTCGCTCCAAATGGGACCGGGCAACAAGCGGCAATGCCGACGCAATATTCGTTGCGACAACAGAAACTCGAAGAAACTTCTTAGAAACACGCGCCAACGAGCGGCGATATTTTCAGGCAACACGGAACATTAAACAAGGGTTCTTTCCGACTTCTAAAGTCCTTTTAACTCTGAGCGCGCGCGAAAGGATTTGCTGAATTTTCATCGCATTTTCAGAGATAGATCGATCGAAAGAATAATTCTGACATTTCTGAGAGCAAAATTAAAGACTCGCGTGAAATAAAAAGTGCCGCGAGAATTTTCTTGACAGACGTGCTTTCCGGATCAGATATGCAAACGTTTCAAGTCCTGTTCGCGCTTGTATCGAACCGTAAAGAGGGTTTCGTTAATCTTTTGTCTTTCCACTTGCTTCGAAAGAGAAAGGTCAAAAATCACGTATCCGGTGAAGGGGTGACACATGTAGATACTACACAGGCATGTCGTACAGTAAATGCTACCAATGTAAGCGTTCGACTACTCTCGCGAGCCACTGTACATCTATGTATCAAGGAATCGCTTGTACAGTCGATTCGATCGCGATGATGTTTCTTAAAGGGGCAGCGATATTTTATCCTCCCGCGAATAAAGATAAGGAATTGTATTTAAAGTGCGGCGTTCGAGCGTTAAAGCACGGCGGATCGTTTGTCCGGGCTGACGTAATCAGCGCCGGCGACCTTCCGCAAGATTGCAAAAATCCGATTCAGAGCGTTTTACGGCGACCCAACAGCCGGATGACAAGCTGGGAAAAAAAGACGGCCGTAAAACCGGGCTCGGAAGGTACGAGCCTCTTTAAATTATTAACGGCACGACGCTCCGCGATCCCGTATCGCGAATAAATATTTTTACGCTTTTTCTGCCCTATAGCTCCTTTCTCCGCCGCGTTTAGGGATTTAGAAGTTTTTAGGTAGTTAGGAGATTGTTTGGAATTTAGGAGTCTTCAGGATTTAGAATTTTTTAGGGATTTAGGAGCTTGTTTGGTATTTTGGAGCTTTTGGGATTTAGGAGTCTTCAGGAATTTAGAAGTTTTTAGGGATTTAAGAGCTTCTTTGGTATTTTAGAGTTTTTGGGATTTAGGAGTCTTTAAGAATTTAAAAGTTTTTAGGTATTTAGGAGCTTTTTTGGTATTTTAGAGTTTTTGGTATTTAGGAGTCTTTAAGAATTTAAAAGTTTTTAGGTATTTAGGAGCTTTTTTGGTATTTTAGAGTTTTTGGTATTTAGGAGTCTTTAAGAATTTAAAAGTTTTTAGGTATTTAGGAGCTTTTTTGGTATTTTAGAGTTTTTGGTATTTTGGAGTCTATAGGGATTTAGAAGTTTTTTGGGATTTAGAAGACTTTAGGGACTTAGTACTAGGGAGTTTGCAGGAATTCAGTACTTTTTAGCGATTTAGAGCAACAACTGTTTTTAGACATAACTCTGACACAGCTTTAACATAACCTCGACATAACTCTGACATAACTTCGGCGCAGATGGCTCGTATTTTTGTAGCGAATTCTTCGCTCAGCACCGGCGAAATCGGGAATTTTGGAATACAGAAAATTCTCTCAAATTGTCCCACAGCTTCGAAACACAAATGAACAATTTGGGAAGAGGAGATACCATTATTCGAGTCTCGCGGTTCATTTTTTACTCTTTCCATTGCAAACGACGCCAACAGTCAACGACCTGTTCTACCATGACCTTCGGATGGCCTTGCCGTCGAAGAAAGTTAAATCAACGAAGCGATGCGCTGCTTCAGACGTTTCACACTTCCAATTGGCACGATGTAAACTAAAACGATTATCGACGGAAACATATGAGCCGTTTATTTTGAAAGTGGCATAAGTCACTTTTTCAAAAAAATCGAGTTAATGGTAACACTAATTAAAATTGAACGGTATCTTTTCATTTAAAAAAAAAGAAAAAGAAAAAAGAAGTGACTTATGCCATTTTCAAAATAAACGGCTCATATATCAATTCGTCGACTTCACTTTTCCACAGACGTCATTGCTCATCTTTCGAACGAGAAATTGAAATACCATTTAAAATACTATTTCGCCCAGCAGCTCTGCTCGCAACGCTCCATGTACAGGGTGTCCCAAGTTTTAATGTTCAAACTTTGTCAGTGTATCATGTGGCACGAAGTAAGAAAACATTGTTATATAAACACAGGTTATATAGAGCTTTATTAAGAAGTTATAACAAAAATTCAGAATAGGAATAGTAATCAACTTGCTGTTCCTGCGAGCATTGGCTCGAATAGATCAGCACATGCCGTGTGTTTATGTAAGCTGTGTTTAATAATACATTTCAAAATGTCTACCGTTGTCGACAAATACATGATTGACATCGATCGAAGATCGAATTTATGACCGTGTGAATTTCGTCTCTATTCTCTTTCATTTCATTGGACGAATTTTTGTTATAACTTCTTAACACTTTATCGACCGCTAGCCTATTTATCGGCTTTTCGATTGCCAATGTTTATCGATCGCTAGCCTATTAATCGGCTTTTCGATTGCCAATGCTTATCGACCGATAGCCTATTAATCGACTTTTAGCTATCGACGGTTTTCGCTTCTTTACTGTTTTGTTAGTAGCTGACCTCCTGTATGCTGACCTCCCCATATTCTTATGAATTATAATTATAATAATTATTATTATTTATTATTATTTTTAAAGGAATAAGCACAACACAATGAATAGCGAAAATTTAGCCGGTACTGGGAGCAAATGCGCGCGCGACTAAGCCAGTCCTTACTGAGTGGCAGCCTCAACCACGACCGGACGATAAAGTGTTAATAAAGCTCTATATGACCTATGTTTGCATAACATTTTTTTCTTACTTCGTGCCACAGAATATACTGATGAACATTAAATTTACATTAGAATATACTGATGAACATTAGAATATACCGTTGAACATTAAAACCTGGGACACCCTGTATAATGTATCAGTAACCATCAACCATCCGTCCGGACGAACGCGGAAACCTTGCCAATGACCTTCTTCGTTCGTCTCGTCCTGACAGAGCAGGGCCTTCACGATTCTTGCCCGATCTAATTAAAACCACGTGACGTGACTGACAGGTGCCCCAGGGTGAACGCACCTCCTCGACGGCCGGCGCGATGAATCGCGGCCGGCCGTGACACGAGACAAATTTGGTGCCGGTTCTCGATCGATTTTCGTCGACGATCCACGATCTCTGGATCGCCGTCTCTCCGGATTACGATCGTCCGAGAACGTCGTTGATAACGGCACACGCTCGATCGAACCGCCGAACGCGATTGGAGGAATTCGCGTGGGCGCGGGAACGTCGGGGGGAGGGGGGAAGCAAACGTTGGGCATCGGGCGATATAAACAATATGCAGGTGCGGCGACTTGAAAACGACGGCCCCGTCACCGGCGAGGAATCATGGTTTTTACTAGGCCGTGAATGAGCTCACGAGAGTCCGACTGGACGCCGCGAGACGCGACGCGACGGTGTTACGTGTGCCCGATCAAATTAGATTAGATAGTAACACCGGCTATATACCGTGGACGCTTGTCAGGCCACTGCCGCAACACCTTTCTCAACAATGGCATCGACTCGCGTCGTCGTCGACGTCGCACAGTGTTGGGAGCAGTGGACGAAAGTCGGAGAATCGGGGTCTAAAATTCAGAGCTCGATCAGTTTGTTGTGCTTGACGAGTATACTCGTCTTGGGGGAGTGGCAGTATTTTTTGTCGCAACGAGTATACTCGTCGTGGAGGAGTGGCAGTATTTTTTATCGTGATGAGTATACTCATCATGGGGAAATGACAGTATTTTTTGTCGTGACGAGTATATTCGTCATGGGGAAATGGCAGTATTTTTTATCGTGACGAGTATACTCGTGGAGACTTGGCAGTATTTTTTGTCACAACGAGTATACTTGTCATGGAGTAGTGGCAGTAATTTATGTCGCGACGAGTATACTCGTCGTGCGTAAAAAGTAGCGACCATTGGCTATTTATATAAATTGTAATATAATATTTAATATAATATAAATTATTATATAAATAATTTAATATAATATAAAATATTATATAAATAATTTAATATAATATAAATTATTGTATAAACAATTTAATATAATATAAATTATTATATAAATAATTTAATATAATATAAAATTGTAATATATAATAAGTATAAATTGTAATTTTATCCGATTAATCTGATTTTTATAAATAATGTTCAGTGTTAAACCGATAAAGAAGTTATGTCAAGCCAAAGTTGGTCGATGATCGTGCGACAATAAATTGTAATCGGAAAAACTTAGCGAACAACTTCTTATTTAATAAAGAAAAAAATTGAGATCATCTTAATTTTGTATTACTAAAATTATGTTTCGTTCTCCATAAATCGATGCACCTTTGTGTCCCCGTTAAAAAATATATTAGGACTCTTAGGTCGTAAATGGATTAGTTGAATATGTTGTTATTGAATGAGTTAAATGAATTAGTTTAGAAGTTACGAATTCTCTCATGAATTTTGTACGAATTTTGCCCATATGCATACGCTCGTTACGCTGTACGTCGTCGAGAAAGTGCCGAAAGCATGGTCGCCGCGGGACTCCGGTTCCCTAGCGTCCAAACACATTGTGCAACATCTGATTCGACAAACTAGTTTTAAGAGTTATTGGCCGTCTTCCGTGCGCGGTATTAATCGATGAGTTACAACTTCTGCGTCTACGAGAATATTTATTTTCTGCTACAAGTCGTAATTTGTCTACCGTGCAAACATTTAAAAGCATGGCTTAATGTTTTAACATTCGCATGGACACGGACAGGGAATTATTAATAATATATAATATAATAATATATTATATTATATATTATTTTATATATTATATATTATATTATTATATTATTATTATAATCGTGTCAATAGCGAATAATTATCATAATTATCATTATTATATTATTATAATTTATATTACATATATATATATATATATATATATATATATATATATAATAATGATAATTATAATAATTATTCGCTATTGACACGATTATAATAATAATATAATAATATAATATATAATATATAAAATAATATATAATATAATATATTATAATATAATTATAATAATATAATAATATAATATATAATATAATATATTATAATATAATAATGATAATTATAATAATTATTCGCTATTGACACGATTCGTTCCTGGGAATTCGGAGCTTAATTTTGTCCAGCTAATTGTGACATTCGAATCGCTGCGCGCTCTCGCGCGTAATAACACGCGGTCATTACGTGCCCGGAGGAGGATCAATCAATGCGGAGGAACGGTAAGATGTTGAGACTCGTCGTTGACGCATACGGGCCGCAATAATGTAATTAAAATACGGTAGGATACAGGCGAGAGAGCCGATAAGAATGACGATTCACGCAGGTGCGGCCGTTTTAAAGGTAAACTCAGCGCGAAAGAATCACGGATTTGAGAAGATGCAAGTGGGCGCAACTCAGGGTAATACCGTCGCCCCCGTTACCGATCGTTATTTCAACTCAACGCGCAACCGGCTGACCCACTTGCACGCAACTCGGGAAAAGAAAAAGAACCGGTCGCGTCGAACTTGACAGCTCGAAGCTTTTTCTTCGTGCTCGATGGAAAAGCTTGAAAAATCGAGCGATCGTCGACGAATCGTTCTGTAACCCTTCTTGTCCCGGAATGTAATTAGCGATCGAAGATCGCGATTAAAATCGTGCTAATAATCGTGATCGCTGATTTTATTAAGGGTAAATTGGAATAATGCAGATCATTGTCATCAAGGGCCATAATTAATTCAACAATCATTAGTCACGACACGATTATTATACTTTCGATCACGATCGAATCAGTGATTTATCTCAAATAACGCATAGTCATGTCGCGTGCTGTCTTGGAAGCCGCTTTCGATACTTCATTTGGATAACCTTATAGTTATATTTAGCAAGAGAAATTGTTTACTTTTCATCATTGTACAGGGTGTCCTAAAAATGTCTCGCGATCCGGGAATGGGAGATTCCTGAGATCATTCGAAGCAACTTTTTCCTTTGCGAAAATGCAATCCGCGGCTTCGTTTACGAGTTATTCACGAAAAACGCTGACCAATCGGAGAGCGAGCGCGCGGTCAGCGCTCCGCCCTCCGGCTAATGCCGCGTCGCGCTGGCTGTCTGACGCGCCCGCAGTGGTCACGAGGGCGGAGCGTCAGCCGTACGCGGCATTGGTCACAGTTTTTCATTAATAACTCCTAAACGAAGCCGCGGATTGCATTTTCGCAAAGGAAAAAGTTGCTTCAAATAGCCTCAGAAACCCCCTATTTCCAGATTTTCCACGATAGCGTCAATTCGAGGCATAATCTCGCGAGGGACAAGTTGGAAAAATGTGTGCCCGATGAGGATTACGTCAGCAGGGTCATATTCGAGGCAAATGAGAACATCGTCGCAACGTCGACCGTCGCAAAATGTGCCGAATGTGCTTGAAACCCTTGTTGCCGTTAGGTACGTTCGATTGTCGCGGGTTAGCCCGCGTGTGCAAGCCAGCTAGAGCAAATGGCACGAGCGTATCAGGTTCTGAGGAATCTACAAAAGAGGCCAATCAAGGTTGCGACTGGGTGCGGTGTGTAACACGCGCGCGTGTGTGTACACGCGGGGACATACGTGGATACAGCGGTGGCCGATCCCGCTTCCCCTTTCGCAGCCGGTCCAACCCGTTCGGTCCCAATGTAAGCGAGTCTTTTTCGACTAATTGTTTCCTTTGCGGCGCATTGTCCGTCAAGCAACGCTTTTGTTCCGACAGCGACCCGGACAGATTCAGCGGATTTCATTCCGGTCATTTCTCTCTTAGGCTTACGGTGCGGTGTCGCTGACGGTGCACTTCCCGCGCCCAAGGTCAATGCTGTACCTCGATAGTCTCTCCTCCAACGTGGAAAAATTCGCGCGGCGATCGTGCTCGTGAACTTCCACATTCTTTGTTACGATGGGCCACGAAACCGTCCGCGCCTCGAGGCCGAGTTTCTCCGATTCAATTAATAGATCCGTTGACGACCGCGCGTCGCGGACGCTTTCGATCGAATTACATTTGCGCGTACAAATACTGTAATCCTTCCAGCGGGCACGATGGACCGCGATTACTATACTGAAAAAAAGATACTCGCGCGCTTAGAAGGGACTGCGTTGTAATTCGTCGAGACATGTCTGCTGCATTCGAGTCTATAAACTACGTTAATAATATATTTAATAGTTTTATATAATATATTATAATATATATATATATATATATATATATATATATATATATTAATTTTATATATTTATATTAATATTATATTAATATATATAATATATATAATATATTATATATTTAGTAATTATATAATTAATAGTATAAATTTCCGCGCTCTCGTAAACTTGTTCTCGTCCAAGTAATTTATTATTTGTACTTTATTATTAGTTCAATATCTTGTCCCGATCGTACAGGAAGCGTAACGTGAGCAGAGAATATGATTGGAGTACTTAACGTTATTATTCTTCCAGTTATCATTATGATTTCGAGTGAAATGACTTTTGTAAGGACCGTCCATTAAATTCTGTTGAGAAATGCCGATGTATATCGTGCCGTATCGATGCGGATCGAATCTGCGGAGAAATAGAAGAAAGAAAAAAATAGAATTTCACCGCAATTACACGTCCACGGTAATAATTTTAATAGTCGTACCGTTGCATCAACCTTGTAATTAGAAATCAACTGTCTGTCACCGTGGACGATCTATTTCTTACGATTATTACACGTTACGTGTATGTGTAGGCTTCGTGACGTTTACACACCGTTGTAAAAGTTTCATTTGAAAAAGGACAAACTGGATTAAGTATTGAAGCAATCTGATATTAAATATTTTGCAAGTTCTTCGCAATTTTTAAACCATTCGACGAGTATTCTCGTCGTGACACAAAACACTGTCACTTCTCTATGACGAGTATACTCGTCGTGGCACAAAATGCTGTAGTTTCTCCATGACGAATATTCTCGTCGTGACACAAAAATACTGTCACTTCTCCACGACGAGTATTTTCGTCACGACATAAAATACTGTCACTTCTCTATGACGAATATACTCGTCGTGACACAAAATACTGTAATTTTTCCATGGCGAATATTCTCGTCGTGACACAAAATACTGCTATTTGTACCCAACGAGTACTCTCGTCACGACACAAAATACTGCCACTTCTCCACGACGAATATTGTCGTCGTGACGCAAAATACTGTCACTTCTCTGTGACGAGTATACTCGTCGTGACACGAAATGCTCTAGTTTCTCCATGACGAATATTCTCGTCGTGACACAAAAATACTGTCGCTTCTCCACGACGAGTATTTTCGTCACGACATAAAATACTGCCACTTCTCCACGACGAATATTCTCGTCGTGACGCAAAATACTGTCACTTCTCTGTGACGAGTATACTCGTCGTGACACGAAATGCTCTAGTTTCTCCATGACGAATATTCTCGTAGTGATACAAAAATACTGTCGCTTCTCCACGACGAGAATTCTCGTCACGACACAAAATACTGTCACTTCTCCATGACGAATATTCTCGTCGTGACACAAAATACTGTAATTTCTCCCCGACGAGTATTCTCGTCACGACACAAAATACTGCCACTTCTCCACGACGAATATTCTCGTCGTGACACAAAATACTGTCACTTCTCCACGACGAGTATTCTCGTCGTGACACAAAATACTATTACTTCTCCACGACGAGTATTCTCGTCACGACACAAAATACTATCACTTCTCCCCGACGAGTATACTCGTCGAACGCAGCTAACTAATTAAATAGAAATTTCTCTCATGGCTTCTCCGATCGTCCAGTGACTCAGAGCACGCGATTTTTCCTCCGGGCATCCTCGAGGCGATTAAAAATACCAATTAATAAGCGAGGATCTTCTCGCAACAATGATCATTTCATGGATCTGTCAAGGCCGGCGCGTGGAACTCTCGGTTATTCCCACGCCTCTTTAGAAAGAAAAAACATCGTGAAATGATCGTCGAGCTAAACTAATCGCGTTCCGACAAATGGATACCTTGATAGAGCTCTGTTTAGCGGGTATACTTACGCGGGTGCCCAGCTGAATTATTATGTAGCAATGTGCTACAGTATTGTGCAACAATGGGCAACGAGCAACATCGAAATCGCTGTTGCAGCAACACGCGACACAAGGATTTAGAAATTCGACGTTTTAATGGATCCAAAGATTAACGCCGAATTTGGAGCAACGCGAAAAAAAATGTTACAGCAACATGGCGCTGGGCATGTTGCGCAACCTCTTTCAAAGTAGACGCAATTTAGCAGAACGTAACGTTTGATGTTAATTGCGATAGAAATAACGAAGCAGAGTTCTCCCTTTCTACACAAAAATTCGCTAAGATTACAATGCTTGCACTTCTGTGCACAAAAACTTCAGCCTGAAATTACATAAAGTATGAAATACGTGTTCGTGAATTTTTTACTTTTCGCCGTTTAACAATAACTATAACTCACGATTTTTTAGATAACAGTACAATATTTATTGCAATATTTTTATACTTCGAAGTTACAAAGTGCGTTATATTATAATAACGTTTATTATAATAAAATTGTTTAAACCGGTAAGTTTCATTTTAATCTGCGCGCACAGGTTTGTAATTGTCGTTTTTCCGTTGCATAAATTTCGTTGTATTTAAGGAAAAAAAGATAGAGCCGATAGAGAGTTAAGAGATCCAACGTATCGAGACAATCGCGTGCTGTTTTCTGCAGGCGTCTTTCATCGAGAATGTGCAGCCGTGCACGCTGAAACGAGGTTTGTCATCGATAAAAGTAAGGGTCAGTTTTCAATGTCTCGCCAGCGAAAGTTTAACTAGCATGCGTACGCCCGGCAATGCTTACACAATGCACAGTGGCGTAATTTCGTACCCGGGGACACCGTAATAAATGTTTCAGTCCTCCCACACTCCAGTTCTATATAATTTACGTAAGGTGTGCAAGCATGCTTTATATAGACAAACAGGAAAGGTGTAGCTAGGCGGCAATATCGGCTTTTATATTTCTTTCGCGCGTAACAAACGCTTCTTGAAAAGCAAATTTCGCCCATTTAATAGTTACAAATCTAATTGGAAAGCCGCGAAAAATTGAATAAACCGCACGTATTATATACAGGGTGTTCGTGCGAAAGCAACGAATCTATCGGGTTGGCAACTAAGTAATTGCCGATTTCAGTTATAGATGTCTCTCACTCCCATTGTTATGATATCCGTAAATGTTATATTATAAAATTATTATTATTATTATTATGTTATTTTTTATTATCCGTGAATGTTAGCAACTGGACAGATTGAATGCAGCGGTCAAGGAAAAGCGAACAGAATTGGACAATCGTAAAGGTGTCATTTTCCAGCAGGACAATGCTAGGCCGCACACGTCTTTGTCCACTCGGCAAAAATTCATGGATATTGGTTGGGAATTGATGTTACACCCACCGTATAGCCCTGATCTCGCGCCATCGGATTACCACTTATTTCGATTCCTGGACAACTCCCTTCCTGGTAAAACTTTTAACGACGATGACGCTGTAAAATCTCACTTAACTCAGTTTTTGGCCGAAAAGGATCAGACTTTCTACGAGCGTGGAATTTTCAAGTTGTCGGAGAGATGGCAAAAGGTCATCGAACAAAATGGGAAATACATTACAGATTAAACTTCGTACCAAGTAAAAAAAAATTTTTATTTCATTGAACAAATCGGCAATTACTTAATTACCAACCCAATAAATAATTTAAGAGCAACAGATCTTCGTGGAAAAATGTTAAATGCAAAAGCTACCCGTTCTCGACCGTCAAACACAACTATTTGGAAACCTTTTGGAAATTTTTTTAATTACAGATATTTATTTTACAGGAAGAAACAATAAATCTTTTTACCGGTAATTTCTCTTCTCTGTTTCAAGATATAAAGCATGTTTAAGATAAACTCTATCATTTTATCTTGGGAACGGCGACAGTTTATTGGCAACTGTAAAAATCAGCCGCGAGGCTCGAACAATCGTATCTTCTTTTTCCAAATTGTCCATTTTTGTTTACAAGTTCGAGGAAAATTAGGGAGAATTTACTGTACCTCCACGGGATATAAATGAACCGTTCATTTTGAAAGTGGCATAAGTCACTTTGTTTTTAAGTCGATATACTTAAGGGTTTGCGTTTTAACACGTTTCAAAATATGGATGCTAACTTTCGAGAAGATTTACTTGTATTTGTTATCTCAGGATACCGATATTTTTCTCAGTATAAATAATTTCGTATAAACATGAAAAAATCACCACTTTTCATCACGGTAAAGTGACTTATGCCACTTTCAAAATAAACGGCTCAAATTTGTCTTGCATAATCCCCTCGAATAACGCAAAATATAATAATATCTCCCGTAAATGCCAAATTTCGGATTGCTGTGAATTTCCCTGTGCTCTAATCCTTTTCCGTCGATCGTCCCAGTATTCTCGGATCTTTCTCCTCGAATCTCCGAACATTTCCGGTAGAGATTACTCTCCACGTTCGATTCCTCGTTCGTCCATACATCAGGATGCCAAATTACTGCAGATAATCGTAATCCGAGCACATCTGGCCAGGTAACGAACATTATCCCGCGAACGATCTCGCCGTAAGCAATGGCGGAGCGTGGCACAATGCCGCGACGTATTCCATACACATATATACACCTATAGACCGTTCCCCGGGGCCCGAAGCCGTCCATCAAATCGAAAATGAACAACATCACTGAATCACGCACACAGGGTCGCGCGACCTTTCGCTCGTGCAAGAAAAGGTCGCGGCGAAGTGTGCCGATGAACGCGAATATCGTCGCAACGACGCGACGCGACGCGACACGCGACACGCGAAACGATACGACGCGACGCGACGCGACACGACACGACGAAAGGGCGGCCCGTCTCGTTTCGGGGTCTATTTTAAAGCAACCGGTGCCGCCGTGCGATACGATCTTCCGCTACAAACCCATTAAGGACAGAGGTGAAAACGTTTACGTGCATTCTTTTTTTCGGTATTGGATAATCGTGAAGTCACGCGAGCCAGCGACGAAGCAGGGCCGACCTGTTGCCTCGGATCGACGAAAATGAACGAGAACGGGGACGGGAACGGGAATGCGAACGGGAAAGGGAACGAGAACAGGAGAGAGAGAGAGAAAGAGAGAGACAGACGGAAAGAAAGAGAGAGACGGAGAGAGAGAGAGACGGAGAGAGAGAGAGAGAGACGGAGAGAGAGAGAGAGAGAGAGACGGAGAGAGAGAGACGGAGAGAGAGAGAGAGAGACGGAGAGAGAGAGATGGAGAGAGAAAGAGACGGAGAGAGAGAAAGACGGAGAGAGAGAGAGAGAGAGAGAGACGGAGAGACGGAGAGAGAGAAAGAGAAAGACGGAGAGAGAGAGAGAGAGAGAGAGAGAGAGAGACGGAGAGAGAGAGAGAGAGAGAGAGAGAGAGATAGAGAGAGAGAGAGAGAGACGGAGAGAGAGAGAGAGAGTCGGAGAGAGATAGAGAGAGAGAGAGAGAGAGAGAGACAGAGAGACAGAGAGAAGACCGACAGACACCGAGGCGTTATTTCTGTAAGAAAGTAACGGATGGACGCGCGATAAGTATTCAGGTCATTGAGCGGTCGGGAGGCGTCTCGTATCAGATACATCATCTTAATGACTTCCTCGTGCGTGGGCGAGTGTTTGCATTCTTCGACGTGGTCCCCGACGGCCATGGTTAACGACCGCCGCGACGTTTTCGATGCCTGGCGCCATCGAACGCGATTTGTCTTCGACTTTCGTCACCGCGATTCGATCCATGCGAGCTTTCGAAGCCAACGCTCGCTGCCACGGCTACTTTTGGCAACTCCGGGACCCACGGCGGCACCCAAACCCTTTCTGGTTCCTGGATCTTGCATGCTACAGTAATGTCTCTCTAATTGACGCCCAGATTGACCACAAAAGTGGACAATTTGGGAAGAGGAGATACGATTATTCGAGCCGGTTTATTTTTAATAGTTATAAATTATCCGCAATTATAAAAACGAGTCGCAAGGCTCGAATAATCGCGTCTCCTCTTCCCAAATTATCCATTTTTGTGGGCAATCTGAGCGTCAGTAAGGGAGACATTACTGTACCATGCTATATGCATCCCCTCCCCTCCTTCGTGTAACTTAAAGTTGTTATTATTATTATTATTATTGTTATTATTATTATTATTATTGTTGTTGTTGTTGTTGTTATTATTATTACTATTATTGTTGTTGTTGTTATTATTATTATTATTATTATTACTACAATTGTTCAGTGTTATTGTTGTTATTAATGACATCGGTCTTATTATTATTATTACTACTTGTTCATCGGTATTGTTATGGCTACGTTATTCTTGCCATACTCGAGAAATATGTTTATTATTTAATTTACTGTACTATTTAACACTAGATTTACAGAAAACGACGTCGAAACAACGGGTCACTAATTCTTGAATTTACGATTATTCATTATCGTAAAGACATATTTGTGGGTTATTTATTCAATTAATACGTTACTTGAGGCAAATATTACAACAACACTTCAGAACTGTTACAGTAACAAAATCAGAATAAATGTCTCATTGTTACTTTTATAAACTGATATGAAACAGCTGTTTTTTGGACTCCGTAAATGTAGTGTTAAGTTCGTCAGAGCTGCTGTAGCATTATTGAAAAATGTTTATCACACCCCTCCCTGAATCTTGCGTGTTAACAGCTAAACGTAATGAAAGAAAAAAAAACAGATCATCAATTTACATATAATGTCATAAATTACAGTAATTTACATAATTACAGTAATGTCTCTCTAATTGACGCTCAGATCGTGCACGAAATTGGACAATTTGGGAAGCGGAGATACGATTATTCGAGCCTTGCAGCTCGTTTTTATGGTTGTCGATAATTCGTAACTATAAAACGAGGCGCAACACTCGAATTAATCCCGTCTCCCCAAATTGTCCATATTTGTGCGCAATCTAAGCGACAATAAGGGAGACATTACCGTAACGCTTTTCTTTTTGCACGCGTTCTCAATCCGGTGCCGCGGAAATTGGGACACCCGCGGAAACAGGGACGCCAATCCTCCGTTCGAGACGAAGAAATCGAAGTGCCCGTATTGTGCTGGTTTCAAAACGAAACGAACTACGTAAATAAGTAAGTAAGTAACGGTTACACAATATGCGTATAACTGAAATGAATATTCGTCGTCTTAAATTTATGACGGCTACCGTGCTCGCGTGTATGGTTACGCGAACGGTTCGTCCGAATGGATATCCTTGCACCGAAACGCCGCGGCGACGGCGACATTATTACGTGAAACGAAGCGTTCCCATGGAGGACAAAAGCAATCTCGCCGAAGTCACGAACAGAGGTGTCTACCGAGCGAACAGTAAATCAACGGGCCCGCGAGACGGAACGACAGACGTCACCGTTTCGCGCCTAAGTCGATAATGAAGATATCGCCGCAATTAATCTCGCCGGAGAACGGAAACCCGCGACGCGACTCGACGCGACGGCTTGATTACAAGCCATTATAGGACTCATCGAGTAATTTCTCGCGATACGGTTTCGCGTTACAACGGCCGTTACACCGTCGGTCCATAAATCGTCCAGCCTCGATGCTCCTCCTCGCGCGGAGGAGCGCGTGAACGCACGCGCGCGGCGCGACCTGCACGAAATACGATTGCGACGAGGATCGTTAACTAGCGGCAATCTTTGTTTTATAATCCGTGAAATAGGGCCCGATAAACGGACCTCGCTTCGTTCATTCTTCGAACGGCCGTTTTTTGCGGCCGGACGGTTGCGCGCGGGAACGTGCGCACGTCGCCGAGAATCGTGGACGGAAATTCGCGTGGTCCAGTTACGGGGATGAAGCAAAAATGTAATTATAATTCTTCATGTAAATGTAATTCTTCTCGCGTAAATTTGAGATCTCGTTTAGGCGAATCTGTCGCAACGAGGTCGACCTTTGTAAACGATATCTCGAAAGAATCGACGATCCGATCGCGACGGACTTGATAAAAGTGAAACGGAATATCAGGATTCCAGGATATCAGCCGGTAGCTTTGTATAGTGACTCGCGCTGAACATTGGCGTCACGATTATGCAGTGAAATAAAGCGAAAAGTCAATACACACACACATCGAAAAATAATTACAGTAATTTCTCCCAGAAATGCCAAATCTCGGGCTGCTCTGAATTTCCCTTCTAATTTCCCTGAATTTCCTAGTGCTACGCCTATGGAATTTATTGCTACGTCGATGCTGGGAGAAATTGTTGTACTCTGTTTGGGTTGTTTTTTACTATCATTTACAGTAACTCGTGCTTCGCCGTACGGTTCGAGATATTTTAAATCAATTCTATATACTAATTTTCTGCTCCGACGTATATGTTTATATACATATATGTACGTAGGTAGTCCCATCGCATAAATCCTTAGATTAAACAGTGTCAATATTGTAAGGGTTATAAACAATAAATGTAATAAACGCTACAGAGTGTAATATCATGTAAATTTCATCAGGCACGAATATATGAATAATTAAATTTCGTACAAGGAAGCATAATGAGCCACGAACAGCAACGTGTTAGCTGCATTTTAAAGTACACAGAATTTGTAATTTCGTTAATTACAGCGGCGACGCTGATTTATTTTTCCGTGCTCTACCAATAAATGAGCCGTTTATTTTGAAAGTGGCATAAGTCACTTTAACGTAATGAGAAGTGGTGATTTTTTAATGTTTATACGAAATTATTTATACTGAGATATATCAATATATATTGTATTATCAATAGATATATCAATATATATTTTATTATCAATAGATATATCAATATATATTTTATTATAAATAGATATATCAATATATATTTTATTATCAATAGATATATCAATATATATTTTATTATAAATAGATATATCAATATATATTTTATTATCAATAGATATATCAATATATATTGTATTATCAATAGATATATATCAATGTATATTGTATTATCAATAGATATATCAATACATATTGTATTATCAATAGATATATCAATACATACAGTATCCTGAGATAACAAATACAAGTAAATCTTCTCGAAAGTTAGCATCCATATTTTGAAACGTGTTCAAACGCAAACCCTTAAATATATCGACTTAAAAACAAAGTGACTTGGGCCACTTTCAAAATAAACGGCTCATTTATATCCCGTGGACGTACAGTAAATTCTCCCTAATTTTCCTCGAACTTGTAAACAAAAAAATGGACAATTTGAAAAAAGAAGATACGATTGTTCGAACCTCGCGGCTGATTTTCACAGTTGCCAATAAACTGTCGCCGTTCCCAAGATAAAATGATAGAGTTTATCTTAAACATGCTTTATATCTTGAAACAGCGAAGAGAAATTACCGGTAAAAAGATTTATTGTTTCTTCCTGTAAAATAAATATCTGTAATTAAAAAAATTTCCAAAAGTTTTCCAAATAGTTGTGTTTGACGGTCGAGAACGGATAGCTTTTGCATTTAACAGTTTTCCACGAAGATCACAAAGTGATTTATGCCACTTTCAAAATAAACGGCTCAAATGTAGACAATCGAATCACGAAATTAACATTTTATTGTTAAAATTAGCATTAAACGAGTACTCGATTCGGACGTTCGTTATTCCAGTTTTGCAAGTTCGATTGTTATTTTCTTACCGATTTACATTGTACAATAAAACTTTATAGCCCGTCCAACAAATAAATAAATAAGTAAATAAATAAGCATTCTAATTACATTAAACTCGTCGCATCGGTTCGATCGTCAGTCACGAAAATACGCGAAATGCTTGCAGAAATATAATTTGTGCAGCAAATTCTCCATAATCGACGCCCGAATTGTGCAGAAAAAATGGACAATTTGGGAGATGCAGGTACGATTACTCGAGCCTCGCGGCTCGTCTTAATAATTGCCGATTGTTAACCACCATCAAAACGAGTCGCAAGGCTCGAATAATCGTACCCCCACCTCCCTGCCCCCGAAATTGTCCACTTTTGTGTACAATCAGAGCGTCACTTAGGGAGAATTTACTGCACAATCTGCGATAATCGCGCTGCCGAAAGATTTCAGAAAATTCCGAGGGCGCGGTTCAACGTAGAATAATCGTTCCCGATCAAATATTCATCATTAAAATTGACAAATTACAGACGGGAAATGTAACGGGTGGCCGCTAAACGCGCCGCGTTCGAGCGCGCCGTAACAAGAACAAAATGATCGGCTTACGTCGAAAATGATGGTGATCGTATGCAAATCCCGGTTATTATCGACGGTCCACCGATTTAATCAGGTAACTTCTTTGATAATTATATGAAACGGTCTCGCGGTCCTGTTATAATACCAGATAATCATCGCACATGTCCTTCCGTTTTTCGATCCGATATTGATTACGAAAATAAGCGCGCACGGTTTCGTGCAAACACATTATTGCCAATTTATACGCTAATGAAACGGCCGTTCTTTTTTCACAATACGACTCTGTTTGTTCTTTTTTATGCCGACAAATGGTCGTCGCTAATCAACCGCTGTCTATTTTCTTTTCTCTTTTTATGATAATTATTAGGATTCGCGAGAAACGAATGCCGCGCGCACGATTTATCACGTATCATACGCTCTAATGTATTTCCAATTTCTACGGTTATACGTGCACGGTATATATGTATATGTATATGTATATGCATGTAGGTGTACTTATGTGGCTGCACGAACGCGTGCAGAGCTTCGTGGCCGCGATCATTATGAAATCAATTGTTCCGAGCGTCTTGACGACAAACCGTTCGTGTTGAACAGTTTCTTAGCGCGGCCTTGCGATATTACGTCAGGAAAGCAGAGCAGGAGAGCAGCTTTATTCCACGGATAGTGGGTCTAGAACGAGAAACGTGAACCGCGTGCCCCGTGTCAGCTCTAACTCGGTCTTTGATCGTGTGTGATCGTGAAAGGCTCGTTCGAGATACTAAGCAGACACCGTTAGCCGTGTCTCGCGGAGCGGACCGAAACGCCGAAACGCTGGCCGATCGTGGAAAACGTTGGAAATTTGTTCGAAATGTTGTTTGAAACGCTTTATGCCGCGGCTATTAAGATCACCGATCACGAATCTAACGTCAGATTAATTTTTTAATCAACTTTTCCTTGATAATAAGTTCTAATATATAATAATATATAATATTATATATTATTAAATTATAATATATTATTAAATTATAATATATTATAATATAATATTATATATTATTATATATTAATTAAGTAAACTTTTACTTAATAGTAAGTTCTAACATATAATAATATATAATATTATATTATAATATATTATAATTTAATAATATATAATAATATGTAATATTATATTATAATATATTATAATATATAATATTATTATATATTAGAACTTATTATCAAGGAAAAGTTGATTAAAAAGTTAATCTGACGTTAGATTCGTGATCAGTGATCTTGATAGCCGCGACATAAAGCGTTTTAATATAATATTATATAATTAATTTAATATAATATCATTATATTATAATTTATTATTACATATAATTTAATATAATATAATATAATATTATATATTAATAATAAGTTCTAATATATAATAATATATGATATTATATTATAATATATTATTAAATTATAATATTACAATTTATAACATATAATATATACTGTAGATTCGGTTAAACTGCATTAAAGTCCAAGATACTCCGTACAAAAAGCGTGAAAAATCGCCACAATTCTCACCCTGCTTTATATCCGTAACCTCAAGCGACCTTGAGCGGCCATGGCCACTGAAATTTTCTCGAGGGAGATCGCGATCGTAGGTGATCCATGGTTCCGCATAAAAAAACGAACGCGTCCTTCAGATAAAGCAAACGTGTTCGCCGCGAAAAAATGTTTTGCATCACGCAACGCCTTCGCCTTTCCCCCACCCTCGCCAGCCTATAATTATTGTATATATGTATTTTATTTTATATTTCTGTTCGAATCGAATATTTCGTAGATCATTTGCATAGAAAGAATATATAGCACTTCGACACTTTTCACCGACGTCTGCAAGAAATCTGGACATCTTTGCACCTCCCAATGTCTCCCTAATTGACGCTCAGTTTGCACAATGCTCGAACAATCGTATCTTCTCTTCCCAAATTGTCCGTCTTTATGCATAATATTAGGTCTACCGGAAAGTTCTGTCCGTTTTCGAATTGAAATATAACACAACTTTCATACATTTAATAATATTTATCGTAGAATATACTTTCCATCGTTACTTATGACTTCTTGCCAGCGTGATGGCAACTTGTAAACGCCATTTTTAAAAAATGATTTATTTTTAGAGGCGAAGAACTCAAGTAGTGCTTGGTCGACATCAGCTTCAGTTTTGAATTTTTTTAATAAATAAATAAATAAATTTAATAAATAAAAAGTTTTGCAAACAAGTGATAATCGGAGGGTGCTAGGTCCGGGGAGTATGGTGGATGCGACAGAATTTCCCAGCCTAGCTCTGCGATTTTCTGACGAGTCGCCAAAGCAGCACGTGGTCTGGCATTATCATCGGTAGCCATGTTTTCACGATCGCGTCTCGCTTAATAACGACACGAGACATCTTTGTTTCAGTTTATTTAGGAGAGTACACGTGTGTAAATACAATGATAAAGAGAGATAGTCGTATATGTCTCAAATCAACATGTGCATATGGATTGAAACTTGAAGTGACACTATCGGACAGAACTTTCCGGTAGACCTGATACAAGCAGAACGTCAATTACAAAGAATTTACTGCATATGGTTTGACTCTGCCTCCTCGCTACTGCGATATTTTTTTAGAAGACAATGCCAGACGTGGTCTAATCATTTAAAAAAAATTATTCGGTTCGAAGAAGTGTTCGAACAGGCTTTCGCGAGCCATTGCACAATGCAGTCACGACAAAAGTCGAGTTCGATTCTTCGGGCTGGGCAAAATAGGCGAATAAATGCCAGGCTATTTAACAGAGAGTACTATAAATCCGACTGAATCTAGTAACTGGATCATTTGCGAGAAATAGGAGCCGAATACGGACGATCGAGCGACGGTTAAACAATTTTGCAAAATTAAAAACGATCCATGCCGATTCTTGCCCATCTTCCAATGCTTCGAATTTCTGTCGAAAATTCCGCAGCTTATTATAATAATAGGAGCATTCTGAAGCGGGCCATTTTACCAGAAGGGAGACACTTTCGTCCGTAAATGTAGCTCGCTTCGAAGCCGCAGTTCGCGCGTTCGTTCGCCAAGGCCATCGAAATTAATCGCGAACCGTCCGCGTCCGAACGAACTCGTCCACTCGTGAAAGGAGCGAAACGATCTGCGGCGGGAGCACACACAGGCCTACAGAAAATAACCTCCTCTTTTATTTCCTCCGTTCACGAGCTGCGAAGTAATTCAAACGTCCGGGCATTTTTCTTTCCAGCCCGGATTTAATTGAGACGCGAAGGCTTTGTGTGACCGACGCGGGACGGAAGGTCGTCGATGGACGTTCTCGGGTGTTCTCGGGCCGAACTGCTTCTGTCCAGCGGCGAGAACCACTCGTTACTGTAAACCAGGCATCGAAAAGCTTCCAAACAAATGACTCGAACTGTTATACAGGGTATTCCATAATTATGTTAGCACCTAGAATGGAATGATTCCTGAGGAAATTTGAAGTAACTTTTTCCTTGGCGAAAATGCAATCCGCGGCTTTGTTTAAGAGTTATCAACGAAAAACACTGACCAATGAGGAGCGAGCACTCGCCTGGCGCTATAGGCGGCGGAGCCAATCAGCGGAACCAGCCAATCAGGGGCTTTGTTCGTCGGCTTGACCGCTTCGCGCCAGCCGAGCTCGCCTTTGATTGGTCAGTGTTTTTCGTTGATAACTCGTTAAGGATGCCTCGGAGAAAATTTTTGTAAAGGAAAGAGTTGCTTCGAATGATCTGAGGAATCTCTTATTATTATTATTATTTTTAATTTTATTATTATTATTTTTCTATAATTTTTGCGTATAGTTTCCCGGAAGTAGCATAATTTTGGGACACCCTGTACGTCGGTTCTGACCGAAACAATTCTGGAGAACCGGAAAAGTTTCATAACAATTACAAGGTACAGTAATAATTGACCCTAATAATTGACCCTCGGTTTGGAAACGAAAATGGGGCAATTTGGGAAGGTAGAAGCTACGATTATTCGAGCCTCGCGGCTCATTATTAAAGTCGTTGACAACCGGTAACTATAAAAACGTGCCGGAAGGCTCGAATAATCGGTCTTTCATGCGTCATAATGGAAAAATATTTTATTGGTCGAAAATCAAACCGCCGCTGGCGGACAAAATTATAAGGTGCCCTGAAAATTATCTGAATTATCTGAACAGCATTCTATGAGAAACGTAGTCGTTCGACCGGCATCGACGACTTCGCAAACGAAACGTATAATTTTCAATTCGAACGAGAAGAAGAATCGAGTGTCATTTGCTGAATTTCTTTCGCACTGTATTCCTTCTCTTTTCATTCTTTCGCTTGTAAATCTCCTGAAAGCTCTCGTAACAAAGGGATTTCCCTGTCTTTACAGAATTTGGCATATAACTGTCGCCACGATTTAATTATTATTATTATTTATTTATTTTATTTATTTTTATATTATTATTTTTTATATTATTTTTATAATAATTATTATTGTTTATAATTATAATTATTAATAAATTGTTCCGAGGCCAGTCCACGCAATGGCTCTATTATCCGGTCGCGAAACAGCGAACAAATACGTTGAAATCGAACACCACGTACAATTTCCAATCAAATGTTTATCGGTGCCGTTGCAGTTCCATTGCGCCGTATCCGTTTCCACTGTTCGATATCGCCACTGTTTAACAACCTTGTCTAATAGGGAACGGATATAGTTAGATTGGAATTCGAATCTATTTATGGTAATTTCGAGAATAGCTCTTCCTGTCAGAACCATGCCAGGTAATAGAAATATCCATAATACTAGGATTAATTGCTTAGGAACATTATTAGCAGAATAATTGTTCTACAATTATTTTATAAACGACAAGAATTACAAGAATATTTTAAATGTTCTTGGACCTCGATCACTTTTACTTCGTACACTGCCGTTCAAATTGATTCACTGATTTATTATGTACAGTGGCCTACAAAAGTGTTCGATACACCTTTTAAAACGCAATAACTTTTTCAATATTGAACTGTGTGACTTGAATTTTTGTTTAGGTGATAGAGGAACTGGTCTATTAAGCGATGGCTAAATTTGTGTAATTTTGTTATCACCTGGAGTGAAAAGTAAAAATTAAGAAGCCTCGTTATTTAATAAACGGCAAGAATTACAAGAATATTTTAAATGTTCTTGGACCTCGATCACTTTTACTTCGTACACTGCCGTTCAAATTGATTCACTGATTTATCATGTACAGTGGCCTACAAAAGTATTCGGTACACCTTCTAAAGCGCAATAACTTTTTCAAAATTGAACTGTGTGACCTGAATTTTTGTTTAGGTGATAGAAGGACTGGTCTACTAAACGATGGCTAAATTTGTGTAATTTTGTTATTACTTGGAGAGAAAAGAAAAAATTAAGAAGCCTCGTTTTTTAACCCTTTGCACTCGAAGCTATTTTAAATCTAAATATAAAATAATTTTTTTCTAACTTATAGTATTTATATTTTATATGACTAAATGCATTTTATGCATATGAAATTGACTCTTGGGACTTGCACAACAGTTACGTTCTTAATAATTTTTTAAATCTAAACGTTGTTAATATCAAAATTATCTTGAAAGGTGATATAACAAATTTTAGTGGTGCCTCAGAGTCGCCACTCGAGTGCAAAGGGTTAACTTTTTTTTCTATCTGAGCCTATAACGAAAATTGAAAAAGGCTGGAAATCTAGTTAGAGCGATAGGTTCAAATCAACGCGGATTTATTACCTGATACGTATTGAACTTGATCGCATCCCTACCCTATTCGCTATTAGGAAACGCAGGTGCACAACTGCACATGCGACTGCGAGATCGTGAGACGTCGCGTCGCGTCGCGTCGTGTCGGAGCCGTGGAAAATGACGTTCACGGTGGTCAGTGATTTATCCTCGAAAACGGGTCAACGTCATCGGCGTGCATTTGATCTTGGCATTTGCAATGAGCAGACCGTGTACCTACTACCTACCGCGGAGAAATACTGTCTTTACTGTTAGAACGGATTTCGATGGGAATCGAGTGCGACGTTAGATATTAATCCGTCGAGAAGAACAATCCTCATTCGACTTTTTTTCCAACGCTGCTTCGCGAAATTAATCGTATAGATCCGACTGTTTTACTGTTACTATTGCTATTGTTATTGTTATTGTTATTGCTATTGCTATTGCTATTGCTATTGCTATTGCTATTGCTATTGCTATTTACTATTGCTATTGCTATTGTTATTGCTATTGCTATTGCTATTGCTATTGCTATTGCTATTGCTATTGCTATTGCTATTGCTATTGCTATTGCTATTGCTATTGCTATTGCTATTGCTATTGCTATTGCTATTGCTATTGCTATTGCTATTGCTATTGCTATTACAATTACTATTACTATTATTATAATACCATTTTTTGATATTTGTGATCACGGTTTTAACAGGCTCGGGGAAAATCTGAACGCGATTCAAATTGCATTTTTTCACAAGTTTTGCGCGGAACGCGTCGATGCAAAAATAAATTTTAACGATGATAAATAAATCAAAAATCAATCATTTCGCGGAACGAAAAGCAAACGACGTGATCTAATTAGAGGCTGCGAATTTATGCGCGCAGAAAATACTTTACTACCCTAATTGACGCTCAGCTTGTACACGAAAATGGACAATTTTGGAAGAGGGGATAATGTTATTCTATATTTTATATTATCCTCTTTTATATAGTCGACAATCGGTAACTATAAAAACGAGCTGCGATGCTCGAACAATCGTATATCCTCTTCCCAAATATGTCCATTTTTCTTTTTAATTCTTATGCAACTTCTTTCAAAGTAGACGCAATTAGCAGAACGTAACGTTTCATGTTAATTGCGATAAATAACAAAGCAGAGTTCTCCCTTTCTACAAAAAAATTCGCCTTAGAATCTGAGCTTCTCAATTAGGGAGAATTTACTATATTTTCGAATGTTTCCGATGCTTTTATCTTTATCCGTGCTCCGTCCGATTATTTTTCTTCTAAACTTTGGTCCTAAACTTTTGGCAGATTACTTGCAATATTCCGCGTGCGAGATCGACCGCCCCCGCATGCGATTAGTTTCCGACAATTCTCTAAAGTTCAGCTTATATAATCTAAAATCGAGCTGTTCCCATTCACAAGCTGGCTACGGCTGCGGATCTACGTGTTCTGTAACTGCGCGATCTGTCTTCTTTCTTCTTTCACGATCCGTCGCCAATTGCATAATCAATAACTCCGGACAGAATTTCAATCGGGTATTGATAACCGACTGTTCAAGACCTCTCCGATCTATAAAGAGCAGACGCTATTGGTTTAACACGCTCGTAGCTCGCGTTCTCATTGTTGCAAGCTACGATGGTATTCATATTTATCTGGCGATGTCGCCGATACCGTTTAGGTCGGTTCGACATAATTAAGCTGAAAATATCACGCGCGCCCGAAGATACAACAAATTGTTGGTTCACCTTCTAACAGCAATCTTATTGTTGCTAGCGAGCTAAAAGGGTATAACGAAACGATTTAATCGAATGAGGTGGCACTTTCGGTCGAACGTTCTAACAATATTTTTGGTTGCTATCTAATTTCTGATTTGTGCACAAAAATGGACAATCTGAGCGCGTCGATTAGGGAGAATTATACTTATATTTAAGGAGAATATTATTTATGTTTATATTTAGGGAGAATATTATTTATATTTATATTTGGGGAGAATATTATTTATATTTATATTTAGGGAGAATATTATTTATATTTATATTTAGGGAGAATGTTATTTATATTTATATTGAGGAAGAATGTTATTTATATTTATATTGAGGGAGAATATCATTTATATTTATATTCAGAGAGAATATTATTTATATTTATATTTAGGGAGAATATTATTTATATTTATATTAAGGGAGAATATCATTTATATTTATATTCAGGGAGAATATTATTTATATTTATATTTAGGGAGAATATTATTTCTATTTATATTCAGGGAGAATATTATTTATATTTATATTCAGGGAGAATATCATTTATATTTATATTCAGGGAGAATATTATTTATATTTATATTCAGGGAGAATATTATTTACATTTATATTATTTATACTTTATAGATATATATTATATTATATCATTTATTTTATATGTTATTTATATATTTTATAGTCACCAATTTTCAACAACTATAAAAACGAGCCTCAAGGCTGGAATAATCGTATCTCCTCTCTCCAAATTGTCCCTTTTTGCATCAAACCGAGCGTCAATTGGGGAGAAATCGCTCCAAAGCGATTTATAGTGAGCGTTCTATTATCCGAACATTTAAACCAAGTTTCTACTATGTTTCTGTCGATCTACATCCAACCCTAGAATTAAAAAGACTTTTCGAAATCTCGTTTCCGAAAGATCCACGAATCGATCCGTGCAGCGATCGAGAAGAAGTCTGTGTTCCGTAGAGAAACGAAAACGCTGAATCGACGCGAAACGTCTGTTACGATCGATTCCCGACGTTCGATTCAGCTTCGATTCGGCTGACAAGATGGTGCGATGGTAGCCCGACCTTGTGAGTTTTTCGACAAAACGCCTGGGCCGTCCCGACATGAAGTTATTACTTCGATTGCTCGCCTGGAATAGATAGGATAGATCTCATCTAGGAGGTGGGGTACGGAGAGCCGCGGCCTGGCATTTACTCACAGTTATGTGAAAGGCATATCGGCCGTACCAAGGTACTCCTACATACTTGCACAATACTTTTTGCACCGGCGTTATTGAGTCCGACCGTCGCGTCGGCAGGACGGCAGAATAATTGTCCGCGGTGTAGAGAAAACTACGATTAACCAAAAGGTATCCTGGTTTGCGGGGCATTTTTTCATTTTCGGTCGGCTATCTCTTTATCCCCACTGTCGCTCCGACAGCTTCGCCACATACAATGCGATGCTTTGGCTTCTATGGAAAAATATTTCTTCGCGGTCGGCGCGAAGAAAGCTTGCGAAATGGCAGCGCGACGCTTCGGCGACGAAATCGACCGACGAAAAGTGCGACGCTCTCGCACTTATTTATATTTATATTTAGGGAGAATGTTATTTATATTTATATTGAGGGAGAATGTTATTTATATTTATATTAAGGGAGAATATCATTTATATTTATATTCAGGGAGAATATTATTTATATTTATATTTAGGGAGAATATATTATTTATATTTATATTTGGGGAGAATATTATATTTATTTATATTCAGGGTGAATATTATTTATATTTATATTCAGGGAGAATATTATTTATATTTATATTTAGAGAGAATATTATTTATGTTTATATCGAGGGAGAATATCATTTATATTTATATTCAGGGAGAATATTATTTACATTTATATTTTTTATTTATACTTTATAGATATATATTATATTATACTATTTATTTTATATGTTATTTATATATTTTATAGTTACCAATTTTCAACAACTATAAAAACGAGCCCCAATATTCGTAAGAACGCGGTGAACAATGCTTTCTGTGGAAGGCTTTCCTGTGGAAGGTCGTCATTATTTTAGAATGATTATTGGCGAATTCGGTTGGATATCGATCGTCGATATATCGTCGATATCTTTGCTTCCTTAACGCAGTCTGAATTCAAGGGTCATTCAAGGCGAACTTTTATAACTATTTTGCGATAATGGTTACATATATTCTACTTATTATATTATTATATACTTATTATATTATTATATACTTATTATATTATTATATACTTATTATATTATTATATACTTATTATATTATTATACTTATTATATTATATATTATAGTTATTATATTATACTTTCAACGTCGAATCATAGATATTTCGGTTGGTTAAAATCAATCAGAGACGCAGATTAAAAAATGAGAATAAGGAAGGAGCAATTTAAGGAACTCAAAATACAGTAATGTCTTCCTAATCGACGCTCAGATTGTCCACAAAACTGGACAATTTATAAAGAGGAGCCTTGCGAATTCGAGCCTTGCTCTTCGTTTTTATAGTTACCGATTATCAACGATGATAAAAGCATAGTGCAAAGCCGGAATAATCGTATCTCCTGTTCCCAAATTGTCCATTTTTCTGCACAATCTAGGCGTCAATTAGGGAGACATTGCTGTAGCGACATAGCTGTCGCCATAGCTCGTTCGCCGAGCATGGGTCAAAGGGTTGCCAAAAGCAAAGGCACTAGCTGGTAAGAGGCTGTATATGTATATGTATATGTATGTGTATTTTATGTTCTCAAATTCGATGGAAACTTGTTCAATAATATTCTTTTAATGTATTCGATACTTATATTATTAACTTGCGAAGGGATCTGAGCACACTTGAAATCACATTATCTGAGATATTATTTCAACTAATGTGTTATTTTACTTTATAATTATCTCCATTGCTGTGATCTCTTTTAAAACATCATTTGAAATATCGCTTTTTAAACAGTTATTTTGGAGTAAACAGTTCTAATAAAATAAACAGTTATTTTGGAATAATTATTTGAAATAATTGTGAAACGCTTCGCGGAAATTATATGGAAATCTAATTCCACTGTTCACAGCGCGATTATCTTTTTTGTATTGTCCATTATAGGCGATCTCAGATTGCTGTATCGCCTTCAATTTTCGATAAATTCGAATTTTTATAAATTCGA
This sequence comes from Megalopta genalis, assembly GCF_051020955.1. Lineage (NCBI taxonomy): Eukaryota > Metazoa > Arthropoda > Insecta > Hymenoptera > Halictidae > Megalopta > Megalopta genalis. Next base: position 1,505,174 of record NC_135018.1, read on the forward strand.
AATTTTATTTCATAATTATCTCCATCCTTTAAAACATCATTTGAAATATCGCTTTTTAAACGGTTATTTTGGAGTAAACAGTTATAATAAAACAACTGCACACGGAAGAAGAGAATTTCTAGGATCATCGGGTTCGCACTAATTCGCTAATTATTCGCAGCGATCGAACAATTATCAGCGTCGGTTTAGCACAGTGATCTATCGGAAATGGCAAGCAGAGAGATCCGTGCAGCCGCGGCTGCACGTGTAACGGCGTGTGCGAAACGCCCGTGGACTTGTTGCAGCGCGAGTGTAATCGCCGTAATCGATGTAACGTTTCTCGTCGATCGTCCGTTGTAACTCAATCGAAGCGGACAGGCGGGTCGTTATGAGTTATACAGACGGACGCCGGACGCGCGGACGCGCGGTAATTTCTCTCCGCAAAACGTTCGTAGATCGGAATCGAAACCGGCAGATCCGAGAAATGCTGTCGTTCCGACAAATCCGAAAGCCGGTTAACGTTGAACGGTATAAACAAATAGATTCACGTTTTGCTCGGTTCGAATCGTTGGAACGATTTCACCATGTGCCCGTAACCGATATACGTACACGTACGCGCGCGCGCGTACACATACCGATCGAGAGCTGGATCAGGTAGAACCAGTTAAATTGAAACAAGAAGTAATTATTATGCCAAGGTCTGAAGGCTGCGTGAGATCGTAACGGTTCCCAATTCGCGTCTACGCTCTTCTACAATGTCGCCGCTAATTAACGGGCGATCGTTCGGCCGCGGAATCCGCGGCTTCGGGATGCCGGCCTTTGTAAATTGCCGGTGCCTCGGAGCCGGTCCGTTCGTTCTTTTTTTTCCGAGCGATCCTTCGTGAACTGGGTTCATGAGCGAACTGGTTCTGTTTTTATATACGGCAATTTCTCTCCCGGAAATGCCACATTTCGGGTTGCTGTGAATTTCCGACATTGCGCAGATCAAGGTAGTTCTATCGTTTTTGACACTCTGTTGAAATTGTTTCGAATCGATTTTTTCTGTTGCTTGGGAACGGAATATGCGGGGTCTTTATTGACAAGGTATAGGGTACTGCAGCCAGTTACCGTGGGTCAGTCAATTACCGTGCTCTTAGTTCATTTCCAAGCATAATTAAGTTTACCTTCGACGAATAAGACGCGTTAAATCGCTTCATTTATATACAATTAATTATTTTATTTCTCAAAATTAAGCATGTAAAAAACGAAGGTCTTTAAAACATCACGAAAATTATTTCAATTTTTTTTTATACTGTAATAAGTATATTTATAAATACTTATATATATAGTATATAACTGTTATACTGTTATAAGTATATTTATATATACTTGTATATATAATATATAACTATTATACTGTTATAAATATATTTATATATACTTATATATAATGTTATAAGTATATTTATATATACTTATATATATAATATATAACTATTATACTGTTATAAGTGTATTTATATATACTTATACATATAATATGTAACTATTATACTGTTATAAGTATATTTATATATACTTATACATATAATATATAACTATTATACTGTTATAAGTATATTTATATATACTTATATATATATATATATATATATATATATATATATATATATATAATATATAACTATTATACTGTTATAAGTATATTTTATACTATCATACTCGACACAACACGATAATACTTGTGAAGAATAAATGGTCTCACGCTCTCCAAACTGTGCTGAATCCAGTCACAAAATCCATCGTAACCGTATCGATTAGATCTCCCCCAAGAACCTCGAGAAATCGCGTTGTTCCGCGACATTTAATATCGCTTTAATATTCGTCTAATGTTCGTTTAAATCGCGCGAACGCCGCAGTATGTGCAACAATATGTTCGCCTCGCTTGTTGCACTTTGTCTACCAGCATTCAGCAGCCGGTTACGCCGATTATTCCGCCGTAGGCCGGATCGCAATTAAACACTGCAGATCGAACGTTATGATGATTACAGGTAGTAAGTTTAAGTGGGCCGAAGGTGGAATAGCTTGAGATTGAATGCACGAAGTTGCAGCAGGTCGAGACCTTATCGATGCGCCGCGCCGCGCCGCGGTGCAATCGCATCGCGCGTCCCCCGTTCAGCTCCATTCCCTCTCCGCGAGTTCGCGAACGTTGAAGATGGTCTCCCCGAGAAATTTCATGCTCGTTTGTGCGTGGGAACAGTTGCGTCTTTATGACACTGCTGTAAACATTGCAGGTTGAACAAATTGCAAATGTCAACGTCGAAACGTACACGATTGATAACAGATATACCCCGATGACATTATAACGTTGTTCCGCGTGTTAACAACGACCTCTCCTTGTATTAAAATTCTGTACTAATTTCGTGGATGCAGTAATTTAAAGCAGAAGTGTTCGGAGGTCGCAATTGAAACCGGCAGAACCGAGGATACTCGGAATACTTTTGCAGTAAATTAGATAGGCGTGGGAGCAGCAGGGGGAAATTCACAGCAACTCGAAATTTGGCATTTCCGGGGGAAATTAGTGTATGCTATATAATTGCTATATCTGCATGCAAAAATGAAATATATCAAGATACACGTATTAAACAACCCCTCGTCTCGACAAAATTAAGAAATTTGAAACGCATTCGAGGCTCGCTTAAATTCTACAATGAAATCCACAATTTAAATCAAATAATCCAATAATTTCATACATACTCTGTTAGACGCGAATTAACAACGACTCCTCCTTGTATTAAAATTCTGTACTAATTTCGTGGGTGCAGTAATTTCTCCCAGAAATGTTCGGAGGTCGCAACTGAAACCGAGAGATCCGAGAATACTCGGAATACTTTGGCAGTAAATTAGATAGGCGTAGGAGCAGCACGGGGAAATTCACAGCAACTCGAAATTTGGTTTTTCCGGGAGAAATTAGTGTACATAATTGCTATATAATTGCTATAATTGCTATATAATTGCTATATAATTGCTATATAATTGCTATAATTGCTATATAATTGCTATATAATTTAAATCAGATTAATTTAGATTAATTTAAATCAGATTAATTTAGATTAATTTAAATCAGATTTAAATCACAATTTAAATCAGATTTAAATCACAATTAAAATCAGATAATCCAATAATTTCATACGTATTCTATTCCACGCAAAGATCGCAATAACATCGCAGAAGGAATCAACAAATTTCTCGGCGAACAGTTTTTTTTCATCTGTTCGAAGAGCCGTCGTTTAATTCCGCATCGGTGCACGCGGCGTAGCGAGTCGCTTCTGTTGGCCCGGCCGTGACAAATTGTGCGAGATGGAAATCTGTTTAATGCCGCGCAATGGGAACGAAACAACGGCTGTCGCCGCGATAAGATCCGGCACGAAGGCCGGAACAAACGAATCAGCCGATCGATCGGCGGATGATCACACGGTGTCCGCTCGGCCCTTGCGAGAGTAGTCCTCGATCCTCTCGGGGCCGCCGCTCGTATCGCTGCCGAATTTTTCGATGACTGGGCTAGATTCGCGCGGGTGACTGATGACAGCCGCTCCCGCTATCTGCCGCGTAATGGATGCTGTCTCATCTTTGGCTGGCCATGACACCGTCTCACGGATTCGCCTCGCAATCCGCTTGTGAAACGGCGAAAAACAATGCACCCGAACGAATCTGTCTGGCACTCTGTCACGCGAGTTCGTTAGCTCGTGACGTGAATTATTGTGGAACCGGCGCGACGCGCGTCTCGGCCGCGCGCAGGTTTGCCGAAAGCAAAGGCACTAGCTGGTAAGAGGCTGTATAGGTATATGTATATGTATGTATTTTATGTTCTTAAATTCGATGGGAAGTTGTTCAATGGTATTCTTTTAATGTATTCGATACTTATATTATTAACTTGCGAAGGGATCTGAGCACACTTGAAATCACATTATCTGAGATATTATTTCAACTAATGTGTTATTTTATTTCATAATTATCTCCATCTTTTAAAACATCATTTGAAATATTGCGTTTTAAATGGTTATTTTGGAGTAAAGAGTTATAACAAAATAAGCAGTTATTTTGGAGTAAACAGTTATAACAAAATAAGCAGTTATTTTGGAGTAAACAGTTATAACAAAATAAGCAGTTATTTTGGAGTAAACAGTTATAACAAAATAAGCAGTTATTTTGGAGTAAACAGTTACAACAAAATAAGCAGTTATTTTGGAGTAAACAGTTATAACAAAATAAGCAGTTATTTTGGAGTAAACAGTTATAACAAAATAAGCAGTTATTTTGGAGTAAACAGTTACAACAAAATAAGCAGTTATTTTGGAGTAAACAGTTATAACAAAATAAACAGTTATTTTGGAGTAAACAGTTATAACAAAATAAACAGTTATTTTGGAGTAAACAGTTACAACAAAATAAACAGTTATTTTGGAATAATTATTTTAAATAATTGCGGAACGCGTCGTGGAAATTATATAGAAATCTAATTGCACTGCTCACAACACGATTATCTTTTTTGTATTGTCCATTATAGGCGATCTCAGATTGCAATATCGCCTTCAATTTTCGATAAATTCGAATTTTTGTAAGGACGTCCAATCGTTAACGAAAATCAGATGTCACGTGACAACTGAAAGCGTCGGGAATTTCTAATTGGCCCCGAAAGATAGAGGAGAGATTTCTGAATAAGTCAGAGTATCAACATATCAAAGAACGATCCAGTCAAACTTTTAAAAAATTGTCGTAGAACGTATTTCCACGGAAGACAGACGAGAGGTGTTATGGAAAAATGTTTCCTATTATTATCGGACAATCATTCGAGAAATGGCAACGAGGATGCCAGTACAAAGCAGACTCGTAGCTGACAATTAGATCGCCGTATCATTTCCAAGGTGAATTTCCCAAGGTGTGACGCGAGTAAGGAGAGCGAAGGAACGAGCGTCGACTGGTTCGAGAATATCGATTGATTGATTGAACGAGACCACGTCCGAACGTTTTGCACTAAAACATGTGCAATCGTTGCGAATGCAATTGTTTCACTTGCAATTCTTACTTACTCGTTCAACCGATTCACTGTGTTCGACGAGTATACTCGTCGTCGCTTGATACTTGCGACACAAGTAAGTCTTGCGCTCTGAAAAGGAGTCGCCATAGCTAACTGGTTAAAATAATATCTCCAGCGGTGTTATCATCGAAAAGGAGCCGCCACAGCTAGCTGGTTAAAATAATATTCCCAGCGGTGTTATCATCGAAAAGGAGCCGACGCAGTCAGCTGGTTAAAATAATATTCCCGGCGGTATTAACATCGAGAAGGAGCCGCCACAGCTACCTGGTTAAAATAATATTTTCAGTGGTGTTATCATCGAAAAGGAGCCGCCACAACTAGCTGGTTGAAATAATATCTCCAGCGGTGTTATCATCGAAAAGGAGCCGCCACAGCCAGCTGGTTGAAATAATATCTCCAGCGGTGTTATCATCGAAAGGAGCCGCCACAGCTAGCTGGTTAAAATAATATCTCCAGCGGTGTTATCATCGAAAAGGAGCCGACGCAGTCAGCTGGTTAAAATAATATTCCCAGCGGTGTTATCATCGAAAAGGAGCCGACGCAGTCAGCTGGTTAAAACAATATTCCCGGCGGTATTAACATCGAGAAGGAGCCGCCACAGCTACCTGGTTAAAATAATATTTTCAGTGGTGTTATCATCGAAAAGGAGCCGCCACAACTAGCTGGTTAAAATAATATCTCCAGCGGTGTTATCATCGAAAAGGAGCCGCCACAGCTAGCTGGTTAAAATAATATTCCCAGCGGTGTTATCATCGAAAAGGAGCCGACGCAGTCAGCTGGTTAAAACAATATTCCCGGCGGTATTAACATCGAGAAGGAGCCGCCACAGCTACCTGGTTAAAATAATATTTTCAGTGGTGTTATCATCGAAAAGGAGCCGCCACAACTAGCTGGTTAAAATAATATCTCCAGCGGTGTTATCATCGAAAAGGAGCCGCCACAGCTAGCTGGTTAAAATAATATTCCCAGCGGTGTTATCATCGAAAAGGAGCCGACGCAGTCAGCTGGTTAAAACAATATTCCCGGCGGTATTAACATCGAGAAGGAGCCGCCACAGCTACCTGGTTAAAATAATATTTTCAGTGGTGTTATCATCGAAAAGGAGCCGCCACAACTAGCTGGTTGAAATAATATCTCCAGCGGTGTTATCATCGAAAAGGAGCCGCCACAGCCAGCTGGTTGAAATAATATCTCCAGCGGTGTTATCATCGAAAAGGAGCCGCCACAGCTAGCTGGTTAAAATAATATTCCCAGCGGTGTTATCATCGAAAAGGAGCCGATGCAGTCAGCTGGTTAAAACAATATTTCCAGCAGTGTTATCATCGAAAAGGAGCCGCCACAGATAGCTGGTTAAAATAATATTCCCAGCGGTGTTATCATCGAGAAGGAGCCGCCACAGATAGCTGGTTAAAACAATATTTCCAGCGGTGTTATCATTGAAAAGGAGCCGCCACAGCCAACTGGTTAAAACAATATTTCCAGCGGTGTTATCATCGAAAAGGAGCCGCCACAGCTAGCTGGTTAAAATAATATTCCCAGCGGTGTTATCATCGAGAAGGAGCCGCCACAGATAGCTGGTTAAAACAATATTTCCAGCGGTGTTATCATTGAAAAGGAGCCGCCACAGCCAACTGGTTAAAACAATATTTCCAGCGGTGTTATCATCGAAAAGGAGCCGCCACAGCTAGCTGATTAAAATAATATTCCCAACGGTATTATCATCGAAATGTCACAGGGCGCGAAGTTAAACGCGAGATAAAACAACGCGTCGATCGAATATCGATATTTCAAAGAATGTCCACTCGAAATGCGGGCAGCTCCGATTTCTGGCGAGTCCGCCGACCTAGTTGCGAGAGCGGGCCAACTAGATTCGAACGCGTTCTGAAAACGAGTTCCCGTCGGACAGGTCAGGAAATCGTAAATACACGGGGTGCACCCGCATCAGCATTCGCGCCCGGCCGCCGTGTACACGTGGAAATTGCATCGTGGCGCAGAGCGTCGAAGGATCGTAACGGTACAAGCGTGCTTTTGTGCACGATGCCGCCGTAAATCACGCGGAACACGAGAAGACTTTAATGCCTGTCGCGATTTTTATCCTTCGCCGAAATGCACTGCTTATTTTGCAGTCCTTTAAGGCGGGGAGAGAAAAAAGAAATGCGATCCGGCGCGGACGGCGAGAGGTGTTGAAAGTATTAAATACGGGTGGCGAGCCACACTCGCTGCAAATTACGTGAAACTTCGTGATTTATGCGGCCCGAGATCATCCGTCCGACGACGAAAATGTTGTTTGAAAATTGCGCCCCGGGGTGTTTCGCGCGCTGCCGGCAATCGTCCTCTTGATCTCCGGCTTTTCAACCGTTGCAAATCAACGACGACGAGCGTGGCCTTGCGAGTGAACCTGAACGCAAATCGAACCAGTAGCTACTCACTGCGCCACTACACGCGTAAACATCTTCAACTACGTCGCTTTCTCCGCGAACTCGTTTTTCTTTACACTTGCAAACATATCTTTTGACTACGCACGCTGGTGGACAAAATTATAAGACACCCTGTATGTTATTGATTTAGGTACTTGAGATCATAGTTGTATGAAAATACATTTCATCGCATCAGAATTGCTTATTTCTTAATAAAATCTTCGTCAATTTATGCGTATTTTATATGTATTATTATATGTGTTATTTATGTGTAAATTCCACAAATTTACAAATTAACAGATTCCTAATTTATTCCAGGCACGGAATCATGTGCAGAGCTCCTGGAAGGGCACGGAATTATGGCCAGGAACACTGTTTTTTATTTCATTAAAAACATCATTAAATTACTAATTTTTATCACGCGAAGAAATATATTTAAAATCGAAAATGCCTGAAAAATCGAAATGTTAGGGCATTAAATGAAAATTCTAGCATTTAATGAGAGTTTCGGCGAAGCAAAAATTGGCTCAGAGGCACGGTAATTGGGACGTCTAGTTCAATTTTTTCTATCGACGCGAACTTATTTTTCTTTGTACTTGCAAACATCTTTTGACTACGCACGCTGGTGAACAAAATTATAAGACACCCTGTAAATTGATTTCGGTACTCGATATCATGTATTTACGTTTGAAAATACGTTTCATCGAATCAGAATTGTTTATTTCTTAATAAAATCTTCGTCAATTTATGCGTAATTTATATGTATTTTACGTGTTATTTATGTGTAAATTTCACAAATTTACAAATTAACAGATTCCTAATTTATTCAGGGCACAGAATAATGAGCTCCTGGAAGAGCACGGAATTATGGCCAGAAACATCGTTTTTTATTTCATTAAAAGCATCATTAGATCACTCATTTTTATCACGCGAAAAAATATATTTAAAACCGAAAATGCCTGAAAAATCGAAACGTTAGGGCATCGAATGAAAATTCTAGCATTTAATGAGAGTTTCGACGAGGCAAAAATTGGCTCAGAGGCACAGTAATTGGGAAGTCTGCCCTAGTTCAACCTTTTCTCGATAGAAAAGGCCGAACACTAAAAAATAAAATTCGAATACGAATAATAAAAAGTCGATACGCGGACGTTTGCACGAAGATCCAAGTTGCGCATTAGACGCTGATCACCTTGTAATTATACATATACTACTGTGATCAAAAAGTAAGGTGAATTTGTTTATAAAATGTAAATTCTTTATTTATTCTTCCAAATCAATTTCATCCCCTTCAAAGTAATCCCCGTCCGATAAAACGCACTGTTTCCGACGCTTTTTCCAGTCCTCGAAACAGTCGGAATAGTCTTTTTCCGGTATAGCCTTCAAGACCTTCTTCGATTCGGTTTTTATCTCCTCAATCGTGTCAAAACGGCGTCCCCGCATCGGCTTTTTGAGTTTGCTGAATAACCAGAAGTCGCACGGAGCCAAATCAGGCGAATACGGTGGTTGCGGAACGATATGAGTCGAGTTTTTGGCAAAAAAGTCGCGAAGAACCAATGCAGTATGACATGGCACCAATCGAGACTTGACGCGTTTGAGACACAAAACATCCTTCAAAATGGTTTGGACTGAGCCAAATGATATTCCAACACTATCAGCGAGGTCTCTTATTGTCAATCGACGATTTTCAAGCACCAAATCTTCGATTTTTTGGACGTGGCCCTCGTCGGTAGACGTTGATGGTCGTCCAGAGCGCGGTTCGTCTTCAACGCGTTCTCGGCCCGCTTTGAACTCGTTGTACCACTTATAAACGTTTTTTTGTGCCATAGTTTGATCACCAAAGACCTTCCGCAACATTTTCAACGTGTCCGCACAAGAATATTCGTTCCGCAAACAAAATTTGATGCAAGTTCTTTGCTCAACAAAATCACCCATTGTAAAAATCGAAAAATTCACTTTTGGTCGTTTACTAAAACACGTGTAACTCGGAGATAATTAAACCTTTTAACAAACAGACGCTTGGCAATTGTTATAGACAGTCCTACCAACCTAGGAAAAAAACAATTGCCTGCCTTCCTAATGTCCGGGAGTTTTAAATGACAATTTCACCTTACTTTTTGATCACAGTAGTATAATATAATTGGTGTAACTCGGCAGCCGCGCAATCGCAAGCAACAAGAATTACAAGCAACAAAACGATGAAGATCGCGAGTAACGAAACGCTTCGTCGCAGCATCGAATTCGGTAAGGAAGCGGTTGGAATTTATCGCGCTAGGTTGACACGCGCAGTTTCTCGGAACTTTAATACGCCTGTGGAAACGGTACACATAGCCCGGTTATCGTCGTTCGTGCGCCGAACAGGGAATCTCGGGGCCAATAAAATCGGGAACGGCGGTTGCAATATGTGACAGGACACTGTCTCGTTAATTATCGTTGCGCGCGTTCGACGGCAATCCGTAACGCATAACCCACGCGAAATGATCATACTCTTTAAAATGCGATTCACTTTCGGACGCAGATTTAAGTCCGCCACTCCGTTCCGCAAAGGGACGTGTGTCCGGGACAGTCGAATAATAATTCAGCATCAGAATAATTATCGGAGCCCCCGTTACATCTCTGTGGCCCGTGGTATATCAAATTATTCTGTTATTCACTTACGATAATACGAGAGTCGCCTCGAGGAGGCTTACGCGCCGCAGTTTTCTGCTTAAATTGTCGAATATAATGCGAACACGTGCGGGTGCTTCGCGCCTAATGGGCCGTAACTCGCGAGATATCCCACGAAGAATGGGGGCCTTATTACCGAAAGTCCATTCGATCGAGCATTTTATATTCGCTTTTACGTTTAATATTAATACATTGTGTACAAAAAGGAAAAGCGTCCGGAAACTGCCTGCTTACTCGACGAAATTGTTTTTGTCGTTTATCGCCGTCGCTGCTTTTAGCATTTGAAACGTTCTTCAAGCGCTGAAGTATAGTCTTCGACCCCTTCTACGAATTCCCTTGTACGACGAGAAAGAGAATTTTTCCGGATTTAGGACGAATTTCTCAAAATGGCGGGACTCTCGAAAACAGAGATTTTTTAAGAAATCGAGATTCTCGAAAAAATCGAGATTAATAAAAAGCGATTACTCGAGCCTTGCGGCTCGTTTTTATAGCTACCGATTGTCAACGATAATTAATATTATTTTATTATATTATTATATTATAACATATAATTAAATATAATATATTATATTATATTATATTATATTATATTATATTATATTATATTATATTATATTATATTATATTATATTATATTATATTATATTATATTATATTATATTATATTATATTATATTATATTATATTATATTATATTATATTATATTATATTATATTATATTATATTATATTATATTATATTATAGTATAGTATAGTATAGTATAGTATAGTATAGTATAGTATAGTATAGTATAGTATAGTATAGTATAGTATATTATTATATTATAATATAATAATCGTATCTCCTGTTCCCAAATTGTCCATTATTGCTTCTAAACTGATGGAAAATTAGGGAGAATTTGCTGCACACCGGTGCCTAATCGCATACAAAAAATTGTCCCGATACATGCACCGCTGCGCTTGGAATGAGAAATTCCGAGTGATTTTTTCAACAATGCACACTTATTCCTCTCCGAAAGCATCGATCGTTCGCCCGACATATTAGATGCAGCCACGAAATGAGGTATCGAGCATGCAATAAAATGGGCTTGTTTATCTCTAAGACGTTCGAGATATTACACCGCGGTTGAGAATATTTATTGCTGACATTTTAAATACGACTTTATGCCTATTTGCTTCGGGTCAATTTAAAATATGACTGACACACCAACTTGCCCGTGCGCGTTCGTTACCAGCCCCGAAGACGCTCAGTTTTGACACGGATACAAAGGGCAGTTAGCTACCGTAACTTATGGGAGTGCACATCCGTGTACGAAGGTCCGGAGTCTCGTTCCTGAAGAACTGCGTTGCACCGATGCATTTGGCACCATTGTTCAGCTTTTGATTTTTAATTATTAGATCGCGTCGAGAACAATTTTGGTACAATTTTTGCCAATTTCAATTGCGACCGCAAAATAAGTTACCGAACTACAATAAATTCTCCGTAATTTCCTTTACGGAATAATCGATCATTTTAGTTATTGTAACGTTCGCTATTCGTTATAATTAGACTGCAAATTAGACCGCGGATCTTCGCACAAATCTGTATTTTCGTATTCAGTTTTACAAAGAGACCAAAACAAGAGACAAAGGGGGAAGATTCCTAATAATGAGAATAAAATTAAGGCATCGTTAATTATTATCGGTATGCATGATCTCTCGTATCAATTAATTTATTACGATTTATGGACGCACTTTACGATTTATATACCTCTGACTCGAAGGAAGGAACATCTGGAATTGAGATTACGATAAAATTACGCCACGTATTCTTCTTTCGCTATAGAAATCGTCGAACCCGGTTTCGTCATGCTGGTTATCAAAAACGTGAGATTATTTTCGTCCGACGGAAATTTTCCACTGAAGCGGCGCTTGTATCGAAAAGCAAGGATTCGATCAATCATTTCTTTATCTTGTTCGGGGCGTATCAATTCGTCTGTCCGGCTTCTTTATTCGCCGATCAATTTTCTTTTTCACTCGCAACTTACGGCGAGAAACGCGCCGGACGGCCGGACACGAACCGTGTCCCGCTGCAATTATGATAAGACTAATCCCTCCGCGACGGTAGAGAACGGCCGAGGGTTCTTGCGAGCCGCGCGCGATCTTTTCGCCGTGATACAACGTTAATTAACAACGGGGCCGCAACACATGTTATTCAAGCTACGCTTCTGGTTAACCAACGGCGGGGATACCGTGATTGCGACTCGCTGAATGAAGCCCGGCCGATTCGTTTCACATCCACGTTTCACGAGGTCAAAACTTATCGGCAACATATTGCTTCTCGTCCTCGTATACATCGGACTCGAAAGTGTTCGATTGCTGGAACCACGTTCGACACCTTCCCTGCACCCTTTAATTACCTCTTGCCAGAACTTGGCCAGAGATTTATGGCCGCGCCAGGCTTATTCATCCTTTTCTCCGATGCTAGGCTCTGCTCGCGTCAGCAATGCTATATCACTCTTTCTCTTATCGAGATATATATGTGCCTATATGTACATATCGATTGCCAAACAATATCCGATCAGTGGTTAACCTATTAGGCCCGACGCGCCACTATAGTGGCTTCTGCGGATATCATCTTTTAGAGCGACACGCCACTATAGTGGCTTTCGCGGATGTCATCCTTCAGAACGATACGCCACTATAGTGGCTTTCGCGGATGTCATCTCTCTGGACGACGCGCCACTATAGTGGCTTGCTCTAGTAGCTCACTCGCTCATCGTTTGAATCAAATAATCGTCTTCGTATGCATTGTTTCACACTTCTTTTGCCTTCACATCGATTTACAACAGTCTACAGAGTGTCCCAAAAATGTCTCGCAATCCGGAAATGGCGGGTTCCTCGGATCATTTCAAGCAACTTCTTCCTTTACAAAAATGTTCTCCGAGGCACCGTTAACAAGTTATTAACGAAGAACAGTGACCAATAAGAATCGAGTACGGCTGACGCGAGGCGGACCAGCCAACCAGCGCGCGAATCCCAGTTCCGCTCATTGGCTCGATTGCCTCGCGTCAGCTGAGCTCGCCTCTCATTGGTCACTGTTTTTCGTTGATAACTCGTTAACGGTGCCTCGGAGAAAATTGTTGTAAAGGAAAAAGTTGCTTCAAATGGCCTGAGAAACCCGACACTTTCGGATTGCGAGACATTTTTGGGACACCCTGTATATACAGACAGAATATACAGTATCAGACTCTGTACAGTACATATCAGACTCTACCGTCCAGAGAAATAGCCTCGCGCAGAATTCAGCCTTAGCTAAAAGGTTAAATGGACGTGGAATTTCGAGTTTCGAGCCATTTCGCGAATTTGTGGAGGTTAGGCAGCACAAAGACGTCTTTAAGGCGTCTCAAAGACGTCTACTGTAGGTCGCTAAGACGTCTCAAAGACGTCTGGTGTGGGACTTTAGAACGTCTGGTTAAGGCTTCCGGAATGTCCTGTGAACGGCCTACGAACGGCCTAGGAACGTCCTGTGCTACAGATCAAGACGTCTCATGGGCGTCTTGAAGACGTGAATTTGTATAAAAAGCATAGAAACAAAGTTCACATCGTCAATCTTATCTTCTAGTTCCATCGTCTATATTAAAATTGTATTTAAAAGCACCTGACTGGTTTATTTAGAAAATCATGAAAACATAAAAGTCGCCTTGGAGAAATATTTTAAGCGACTTAAAGACGTCTTAAAAACGGTTCGTAACGTCTTAAAGACGTCCAATTTAGGACGTGCGACGTTCAGACCTAAAATGGACGTAAAATTGACATCTTTGACAGCTCGAGTTGCCAATTTATTGTCGTGAAAGGTCTTATTTTCTCCGTGAAAGTTCGCCTTCGTTGAGAAACCGCAGCAATGCCTACGCTTATCCTAGTAAAAAGCGAACTTTACGAATAAGCCTTTCGGTTAATAGCCGTTCGGATAAGCGATCGTTCCACCGATAGGGTCGCCGATAATCGAATTTCGAAATTGAATTATACCCCGGATTGGCAAAAATGCTGCACCGTGTAAACGTAGTCGCTCGTAGACAGCGGGTGTCCGGTTACGGGGCCCGTAGGAGCGCGTGCGCGCGCGCGCGCGCGCGTCGGGGACGGAGCGTGAAAATGGTCCACCGAGTGTGTTGAGCGTGTGCCGTGGCACGTAGTACGTGGACCCCAATTCGTGAAGGTCGTTCAATGCCGTCCGGGTCCAATGCCTCTAAATAATTCCGGCTGGTATCCCGTCTACGGGTGGCTCCTAACGATTTACTTTTTTAGGGTGAAACGCCCAAGAAAACGGCCCTTTCTCCCCGCCCCTCCCACCCGACTGGATTTATTAGCGGGCCAGTGTAAACCGCGCGGGCCCCGGAGAATTTTATGGTTCTAAAAGTGATATTCGAGAAATGGTCATTGACGCCACGCCGTGCGGGCATTTTATCCCCTTACGGTGAACACATCTTGCTACGGTTTTTTCGCCGGTTTTTATGCCTCTCATCCGGTACGGAACCTTTTTTATATATCGGGGTGTTGTTAACCTTTGTGTCGCCTTTTTTCACGCGCACGCTGGATTACACGGCGGCGACGCACCGCGGCGCCGTGGAATTCGATTCCGTCACTTCGAAGATATTTCGTTCCTTTTTTTCAGAAAAAAGAAACAAACCGATGTACGCGCTTTCTTTCCACGGAGTTTTACAGTAATGTCTCCCTAACTGACGCTCAGATTGTGCAGAAAGCTGAACAAATTCGGTAGAGAAGATACGATTATTCGAGCGTTGCGACTCGTTTTTATAGTTGCTGATAATCGATAACCATAAAAAACGAGCCACAAGGCTCGAACAATCGTGTCTCCTCTTCCAAAATTGTCCATTTTTGTGCGCAATCCGTGCATCAATTAGAGAGACATTACCGTATTCTCTTGTACTGGAAAAATTGCTGCACGGTTCAATCGAATTTTCATCGTTCTATTGGGTTGGCAACTAAGTAATTGCCGATTTCAGTTATAGATGTCTCTCACTCCCATTTTTATGATATCCGTAAATGTTATATATTATAAAATTATTATTATTATTATTATTATGTTATTTTTTATTATCCGTGAATGTTATGTACTTCCTAGACAGAACCTTCCACTTACGCTGCTACATCTCCGTCCCATGAATTCGTGTGATTTTCGGATTATTTATATACATTTCTTCTGTTCAGTATTTCATGCACGATAAAGTGTTTCCCATTTTAACAGAACGCGTGTCGTTTTTAATATATTGGGTTTTTTTATGATATCCGTAAATGTTATATTATAAAATCATTATTATTATTATGTTATTTTTTATTATCCGTGAATGTTAACAACTGGACAAATTGAATGCAGCGGTCAAGGAAAAGCGACCAGAATTGGTCAATCGTAAAGGTATCATTTTCCAGCAGGACAATGCTAGACCGCACACGTCTTTGTCCACTCGGCAAAAATTGATGGATATTGGTTGGGAATTGATGTTACACCCACCGTATAGCCCTGATCTCGCGCCATCGGATTACCACTTATTTCGATCCCTGGACAACTCCCTTCGTGGTAAAACTTTTAACGACGATGACGCTGTAAAATCTCGCTTAACTCAGTTTTTGGCCGAAAAGGATCAGACTTTCTACGAGCGTGGAATTTTCAAGTTGTCGGAGAGATGGCAAAAGGTCATCGAACAAAATGGGAAATACATTACAGATTAAACTACGTTCCAAGGAAAAAGAATTTTGTATTTCATTGAACAAATCGGCAATTACTTAGTTCAAATTGTCCGACCCAATATTATATTTTAAGCGTGCAGTTCTATCGTTCGAATACCTTAAAACAAATGTTTCATTCCAATGTCTCAAATATTCGAATCCCGAATCAGCTGTTAACGACGCCAATTTTCCGTAACTTCGAAAAGCTGCATTCCAATAGAAAGTCTTAGCATTTTTGCGAACCGGTCGCCGCGCTAAATTACGGCAATCCAGAATTTTCGCGAACAAATCCGCTTAATACGATGAAATGCGTGTCCGCGTCGGAGTCGGAATCGCGGACACGCGGCATCGTAATGTTCGATTTTGCGAAATTCCACGGTCAGCAGAGATTTGCGTGAAACCGCAAAGAATTCCACGGGTTGGCCAAGAATAAAAGGCTTTCCGGCTTTCATACCGCGCGGCCCGTTCCCCTTCGACCCGCGAAATTACGCGGGGAATATGTCGCATTGTCTGCTCATAAAGGCCGCTTAATTGTCCGTAAGGCCCTCTTGTCGCGGGCCCTCCCCTCCCCCCGGGCCCGTTCGTATAGGTTATCCATCCGGTTTAAACGAAGTCCCGCGAGCTCACCTTGGCGATGGGATCAATTTAACTTCTCGCTTTGAAGAAGAATGAAAAAGGATGAAAAGGAAAGCCCCATTTTCGACGTCGCCCTCGCTTGTTCATTTTATGCGGTTCCGCTATCTTCGCGGGAAAGTGGACGCGCTTTGTGATCGTATAAAGCCGGATATTTTACGCGACAGTGTCCGCGCGCGTACGATCGCTAGTTAATTGCTGCGATGGTTTTTATTGTTGAGATAATTGAACACTCAATGTTGAAAAAGGATGATCCGGGTAGTTTTACCAAAAAGTTTCGAGACAGAATCGATACGGATATCGATACGTGTTAAATCGTTTTAGGCGAAGCTCTCTGTAGACCAGAGATGCAAAATACAGTAATGTCTCTGTAATTGACGCTGAGATTGTGCACGAAATTGGACAATTTGGGAAGAGCAGATACGATTATTCGAACCTTGTTTTTATAGTTGTTGATAATTCGTAACTATAAAACGAGGCGCGAGACTCAAAGTAATCGTGTCTCCTCTTCCCAAATTGTCCATTTTCGTGCGCAATCTAAGCGTCAATAAGAGAACTCGAAAATGCCTGGAACCCGATGGTCGGGAAAAGATCGGGCCGGGTCGGGTCGAGTCGGGTTCTCGAAGCTTTCGGGATTCGAGAGAGAGAATATTCCCAGAAATCCCGAAAGCTCGGGGACCGATGTCGAGAAAAATTCCCGGCCCGACCGTACCCGATATTTTCGAGTTCTCGCACACTTCTCTAAAAACACCAGTTATTCGAGACATTTTTATAAAAAAGATCGCTAACAAAATCGTGTCTATTTTCCAAGCCGAAGCAAATTGTTCGAAATCGATTATAAAATTTGCTCTATCGTTAGAGGACTCCGAAAACATAAATTCCTTTCTTGCATATTTCGCGTATTATTCGCGCATTATTTTATTTCAGCGCGCAGTAAATTCTCTGCAATTGTCCCTCAGCTTGCAAAGGACTTGCTCGGACATTTCGGGAGGAGGGGACGCGATTATCCGAGGCTCGCGGCTCGCTTTTATAGTTGTTGACAATCGAGGAACGACGAGAATGTCTCTCGAATTGGCTTCGCACTCCCGGGTCGTCGTCGTGATAACAAAAATTTCATGGGTCGTGACTGCTCGGCTGGGCCCGGTCGTATTGGCTCGGGAGGGGGGCGACACCATCGGCTGCCAAAAATTTCAATTGCCGGGGTAAACACAAAGCGGACAGCGACCAGGAATCCCTGGGACCGCGACTGGTAGTCGGCTCGAGGGAGTCGTCGCGCACGCAAAAAGAAGGAAGACGAAGGAAGAGGCGTAGGATAGGCCAGGACGCGTGGCTGTTTATCGTGCTGCTGGGTTCGTTCGTCCTTGCGGAGGTCCTCCAACCCGTGGCATGGGTGGCGTCAACGGCCCAAATATATGACGCAAGATATAGCCGGGCCGAGATAAGGACACCTTTCCAAATTCTTGAAATCGGTGCGCGTACGCGTCGCGGAATGATGCACAGTCACGAAAATCCGCTCGCAAACTGGCCGGCGCGGTCGACACGCGCAGAAATTCTGTAGGAAAAGATCTGACGATAAAACACCGTGTAATCTCGGGGACCAAAGGCGAGCTTACGGCGATTTATTTGTTAATTTAAAGTCGCTGGCATCGGTTACATGCGACTACTGTAACACCGTCAAACTTTCAGGCGGTTAAGAAGGCGTCATGAACGAAAATAGAACGACGATGCACAAGAGCATAGAAAAGTAGAAGGCGTCGTGTATAGTTATATTAATATTCGAGCCTTTATTTTTGAAAGAGGTATGCAAGTCCATTTTTTCATAAATAGAGAGATATTTGAAGGCTCGAATCAATTTATGAATATTGGCGAAAGAGAACGACGATGCACAAGAGCATAGAAAAGTAGAATGCGTCGTGTATAATTATATTAATACACGAGCTATTACTTTTGAAAGAGGAATGTAAGTCCATTTTTGCATATATCGAGAGATATTTGAAGGTTCGAATTAATTTAAGAATATTGGCGAAATAGAACGACGATGCACAAGAGCATAGAAAATTAGAAGGCGTCATGTATAGTTATATTAGTACACGAGCCGTTATTTTTGAAAGGGGTATGCAAGTCCATTTTTTCATAAATAGAGAGATATTTGAAGGCTCGAATCAATTTAAGAATATTGGCGAAGGTCGAATCGAATCGAATGATGTTTTCAACATTATTAATTATTTACTTCGTTTCATGACGCATCGATGGTTATTAAAATATTATTAAACAATGATTACTATTTTCTAGCTTCAATTGGACTAAACACACTAAATGCCAATATACTCAATTATCGTATGCACTATGCAATAGTAAACGATATCCGGGATCAATGTGACCATGTTTACTGAATCTACAGGGTGTCCCAAAATCTCGCAATCTGGAAATGGAGGGTTCCTGGGGTCATTTAAAGTAACTTTTTCCTTTGCAAAAATGCAATCCGCGGCTTCGTTTGCGAATTATTAACGAAAAACAGTGACCAATGAGAGGCGAGCTCTGCTGGCGCGAGGCGGGGTCGAGCCAATCAGCAGAACCAGCCAATCAGAGGCTTTGTTCGCTCGTCGGCTTGACCGCTTCGCGTCAGCCGAGCTCGCCTTTGATTGGCCAGCGTTTTTCGTTGATAACTCGTTAAGGATGCCTCGGAGAAAATTTTTGTAAAGGAAAGAGTTGCTTCGAATGATCTATTTGATGTGAAAATGATCTATTTTCTATCATTTTTGTCTATAGTTCCCCGGAAGTAGCATAATTTTGGGACGCCCTGTACGTCGGTTCTGACTGAAACAATTCTGGAGAACCGGAAAAGTTTCATAACAATTACGAGATACAGTAATAATTGACCCTAATAATTGACCCTCGGCTTGGAAACGAAAATGGGGCTTCGCGCCAGCCGAGCTAAAAATATTAGGAACCCATCATCTCACACCGTTTAACACTATTCGCACTGTACATTTTTTATTTTTGAAATTTCATTAACACCAACAGAAGCCCAAAAAGGCGCGAGCAGAGTTTTAATAAATAATAACTGCAATGGAAGGTCTGGAAAATGTTCGAAGTGGCAACACGAAAGGTGCATCTACGCCACGCTGGTTTAGTCTACCGTGAAATTCCACGACGTGGATTTTAGCTAACGCTTTACCGGTGCAAGGAAAACCGTCGACAATTGCTCTTTTTATCAAATCCGCCATCATTCTGCGCGCGGTAAATAAGATTGCTTCAGGGAATTCAAGGCAGCGAACGGGCTCTTGGGAAACGTTTCGCCGTGTACAAAGTGTGAGATTCAACGGGGTTTTACGCGAGGCATCTGAGAAACAAATATATGTCGGCTCTGTACACGAAACTAATCCCGGTAACGCGATAAGCTTTGCATACTATTCGAACAGAAAATAGAAACAATGGGACTTTTCTGTTGTTTCAATGTGCGATGCAATTCCGTACGTTCCATTCCACGTTAGTGGACAATTCAAAATAGTATTTCCTTATTCTTCCATCATCCTTTTTTCCGTATTCGCGCATAAAGAACGCGATTCATTCACTTTTATCGATATTCGAACGATCTATTTAAGCGCCGAACATTAACTCGAAATACTCGCACAATATCAAAGTCATTTAATCGATGACACCGAAACTGAGAAGTGAAAATTTAACCATGGGAAATATTGGTTCAACTATTTCATATTCTACAAATCCTAGTAACATTCGATTTGTTCAATATATATTACAATAAAAATGAATTTCAAGAACCTAGTTAAAAATTAGTGACTCGCGCAGCACTGAACGTATTAAACGAATTGAAGCAACGATCAATAAAATTCGACAGTTAAGTGTTTCTGATTAAAATTGATTTAGCCGAAGTCTTACATCCATTGATAATGAACTGCAGCTCGTGCAGTTCTCTGGTAGAAGTATGTTTTGCCTTTCTGATGTTTTACTTTTACTCTTTCTTTTCGAATTGACTTCATTTTATATAGAAACGAAACGATTGACTTGTCACTTGCTACTTAATAATTGACTTGCACCGACGATACATTCGTCTAAGCTGACACTTTCAGCAGAATCTTACTGCAAAATAAAGACGGTTCGAGTCAAAAATTCCAAGAAAGAGAAATTAGAATCTGATGTAAGGTTCGGCGATTAATTGCTTGATTTCGTGCAGGTTACATAAAACGCTCTACGGAGGACCGACAGCGAATTCCTGTACAAGCTACGTCTAATCGATCGTTGATACGTTCTCACAATCAGAGGGAACCGGCTCCGTTTCGTCAATCGAACAGGTCTCCGTGTTCGCGGATTTTAATGGCGCACAAATGGAGCGTGAAAGAGTCCGTAAAATCTGTTTGCACGTTTCCACGAAATTTCTCGAAACTGCGATACGACGTTAATGCGTTGCTCTGCCGCAGAAAAGTTCCCGAACGATTAAAAGGAACGATAGCCGCGCGAACGAACAAAAAAAATTACACACGGTGGTGGATACCGTTCGATTAAAATAATTGGATTAAAACTCGAAACGGGAGCAGTCATGCAACGCGCGCGCGCGAGGTTCAAACGCGAACGCGACTCAATCTTCGATCTGCTTTCGCAGCCGACAGGAGGACTTGCAGGGCGAACTCCTACGCGGCACGGAATTTGAAGTGTATTAACATTTCTAATTTTTATTTGTAATTTTTTGCCGCGATTCGAAAGCAATTCGGAGGCCACGTGATGCGATTTAAAGGCAATTCAAAGGCGATTGACACGGTTCGAAGGCAATTGACACTATTCAAAGGCAACTCGAAGGCAATTGACACTATTCGAAGGCAACTCGAAGGCAATTGACACTATTCGAAGGCAACTCGAAGGCAATTGACACTATTCGAAGGCAACTCGAAGGCAATTGACACTATTCGAAGGCAACTCGAAGGCAATTGACACTATTCAAAGGCAACTCGAAGGCAATTGACACTATTCGAAGGCAACTCGAAGGCAATTCACACGATTCGAAAGCAATTCGGAGGCCACGTGATGCGGTTTGAAGGCAATTCAAAGGCGATTGATACGGTTCGAAGGCAATTGACACTATTCGAAGGCAACTCGAAGGCAATTCACACGATTCGAAAGCAATTCGGAGGTCACGTGATGCGGTTTGAAGGCAATTCAAAGGCGATTGATACGGTTCGAAGGCAATTGACACTATTCGAAGGCAACTCGGAGGCAATTCACACGATTCGAAAACAATTCGGGGGCCACGTGACACGATTCGAAGGCAATTCGAAGACCACGTGCCACGACCCTTAGCATCGACGTAGCAATGAAATTGCACAGGCGTAGAACCAGCACAGGGAAATTCACGGCAACCCGAAATTCGGCAATTCCAGGAGAAATTACAGAGAGACTTAAGAGAGATTAAAATGTCCCACAAGAAATGAATGAAGAAACAAGAAATGTCTCGCGATAAATCTGACAAATGTCTCGTAAAAAATCCAGATAAAATGCAAAATTTCGCGATCGCAAAAGCAAAGGATCGAAAGCACGACGCGAGCAGGTATTATATTTTCTTTGTGAGGCAACCGTGTCAGATGCGAATCTAAATTAGAGTTACGCCGGCTGCGCGGAATAAACTATCGGAACTATCTTCGCCATCCGTTTCAATTAATCCCGGCGCGTTCGCAGTTCGTTATTTCATTAATAACCCCGCCGGTCGGAAATTCCTTTCCTTAAAGAGGCGGCCGTGTCGGCGGCGGGACGCGGGCGCGCGTACGCGGATAAATTGAAGTTCGCCTAAAATGGACAATTTAAAATCAAACAAGCTGGCGAACCCGGACGACGCCGTCGACGCCGAGGGAAAATTACAACCTTGCGGACGGTCGCGCCGGGGCCCGATGTCATAACCGGCAACACGTTTTTATATCTTCCGCGTGCGTAGCCGTGCCGGCGCAATAATCTTTACAGCGCCGGGGCTCGTTCCGGAGCTGGCCGGAATAATTAACTGCATTCTTAAAGATTTTATTGACGAAGCGGGGCCTCGACGGCCGCCGAATATCTTGCAAATTGAAACGTATCGGTCCGGTGAGGAACGGTGTCTACGGCTGTGTGCTCGCAGTGGAGAAACGGTAGTCAAAAGTTTCCAAGGGCCTGTAAAGGGCCTGTCGACGCGACGCGAGACGACGTCTCGACCTCGTCTCTTTCCTCCGTTTCGTCTCGTTCGTTCGCCTATTCCCAACGAAACCCTCCCTTCTTCGTCGCGGCCGCGCGCCGCGTCGGCTCTTTCTGATCGTCTCATTCCCGGCCATTAGCTCCGAGGAATCTCCGCGATCTATCGGCCCCTAAAATCTCGATACCTTAACTCGAAGGCTCCTAGATCGGAAGGAAAGCCGGAGTCGCGAGTCAAAAGACGCCGCGCGTAAAAAGCGCTTATCTCGCTCGCAACTCGGCTCTCGGCGCACCGGTCTTCGACGTTCAACGGATTCATGGCTCGCCTTATCTCCGCTCAATAAACCCGGCGAGGTCCTTGGCATAAATTAGTCAGTCGAAAAATCGGCGGGTCACGCGCGTCGCGGGAATTCTCGCCGGGGTTGCGGCGAACCGGCCCGCGCGAAAGTAACGTAAGTCGCGTTATGTTAATTCTCGCTCGCGGCTGGACCAGCCTTCTATCTCGCGGGCCGCGGTCGACAGGATCGCGGCGCGGAAACCGTCCGCGGGAAAACGACGGGCCGCAGAAGCTGCCCTTAACCCCGGATTCGGCAGGTTTCGCGACGGCCACCCTGTACATGAGCGCGTGTCCGAACGGACGCTCGCCGGACGATTGACACACACCATTCCAGAAAACCGGTACAAGTAATCTGCCCGCATGACACCCTCCGCGAAACTCCACCCTACGCAGGCATTCGACTATATGTAGAAGCCGGAGAGATAACCTCAGTTCTATTAATAGCGGCGGGAATCCTCTGTCCTCCTCGCAGCCACCCACGTCTCCTTTCACGACCGAGTGGTCCGCGATTCCGCGCGAGGACCTGCCCCCTTTACTAGCACACCCCCGCCCTCGATTTCTCTCCTATTACAATTTTCAACGTGTTTCTTTAATCGTTCGCTCGAACGAGCTCCTCGACGATTCGCGTGATCTTGAAATATGCTGCCAAAGTCGTCATTTTCAATAACTTCTTAGTTATTTGTGACTTCTTAGTAGTTCTTCCTAATTGACTCGCACACTTCCGCCCTCAATTTCTCTCTTGTTACAATTTTCAACGTGTTTCCCTAATCGTTCATTCGCGTGATCTTGAAATATGCTGCCAAAGTCGTCATTTTCAATAACTTCTTAGTTATTTGTGACTTATTAGTAGTTCTTCCTAATTGACTCGCACACTTCCGCCCTCAATTTCTCTCTTGTTACAATTTTCAACGTGTTTCCCTAATCGTTCATTCGCGTGATCTTGAAATATGCTGCCAAAGTCGCCATTTTGAATAACTTTCTAGTTATTTGTAACTTATTAGTAGTTCTCCCTAATTTACTAGCACACTCTCGCCCTCAATTTCCCTCCTGTTACAATTTTCAACGCGTTTTCCTCATCGTTCGCTCGAACGCACTCCTCGACGATTCGCGTGATCTTGAAATATGCTACCAAAGTGGTCATTTTGAATAACTAATTATTTGTAACTTATTAGTAGTTCTCCCTAATTTACTAGCACACCCTCGCCCTCAATTTCTTTCTTGTTACAATTTGCAACGTGTTTCCCTAATCGTTTATTCGCGTGATCTTGAAATATGCTACCAAAGTGGTCATTTTGAATAACTAATTATTTGTAACTTATTAGTAGTTCTGCCTAATTGACTAGCACACCCTCGCCCTTAATCTTTCTCTTGTTGCAATTTTCAACGCGTTTCCCTAATCGTTCATTCGCATGATCTTGAAATATGCTGCCAAAGTCGCCATTTTAAATAACTCCCTGGTTATTTGTAATTTATTATTAATTCTCCCTAATTGATTAGCACACCTCCGCCCTCAATTTCTCTTCTGTTACAATTTTCAACGCGTTTTCTTAATCGTTTGCTCGAACGAGCTCCTCGACGATTCGCATGATCTTGAAATATGCTGCCAAAATCGTCATTTTCAATAACTTCCTAGTTATTTGTAACTTATTATTAGTTCTCCCTAAACGACGCTCGTATTGTGAATGAAAATTGGCAATTTGGGGAGAGGAGATACGATTATTCGAGCCTTGCAGCTCGTTTTTGTAGTTGTTGACGATCGATGACTATAAAAATAAAATAAACTGTAAATTGAGTGTAATATAAATTATATCCGCGGTCTCTAATTGTTATAACAGACTTGGATGCTGTTTCAGCAGAAATTTGTATAGAGTAAGTAGTGTACTTTCAACGTAAACATACTTTATAAATAATGAAAATGATCTGCCAATTTTTGTTTTCTTGCAAAGCGTAGAGGCAGTGTAATGAGTCGATCTAAAGTAATTTAACCTGTTAAATATATATACACCTTTTGAAACGCAATAACTTTGTTTAAACTGGACTAAATGATACAGAAAGTACTTTATATGATACAGGAAATGACTGGAATGTTTTTTCTTTTTTTAATTTCCTGTTATATGGAATGACAGAAAAAAGATAAAAATCTCTCGCTCGTGCTGAAAATTAGATCGAAATAGGTTAACGTTGCCACGAATTACAACAAATCGAAGATGGCAAAAATCACAGAAGAATCGCAGAAAAATCGAATCATTTAATCCAGTTTCAACAAAGTTATTCCGTTTCAAAAGGTGTGCGCAGACTTTTTTGGCCGGCTGTATGTCAAGGTGCATTCGACATTGACATTTCATTCGCTAAACTCACTTACTTCGACGATTTACATTGCACATTTGAACAGTGCCATAATTGCACGGCATGCACGAACAATTGCAGTATATCTCAACTGATCTAAGTAGGTTGTAAAGTCACTATGGGAACACGATTAGATCGTACGTGCTATTGAGACGAATGCGAGGGAATATGTACTTTGAACCGCGAAAGTTTCATATAAAAGTGTCAAGTGTCTATTGTTTTGTAAAAAAAAAACGATAAAGTCGACCTAACTCGAAGGCGTGAATTTGATTGCAGTAAGCGTCGAAATAGAGACACGTTCGATCGTACGGAAGCATCGATTTCAATAATTACAAAATGAAAAGTATAAAATCACAATAAATACAACTGTCACAATAAATATCTGTCAGTCTACCGTGAACAAGAATAATAATCTTTGTCGCACACGATACGTTTAGAAGACCGCCGCGCGACAGATTAAAAACACTCGCAGAATTGCACATCGAAACGATTCGGAATTATCTACGTCGAAGATCAAAGACCTCGGGGTTGGGATCGCGCGTGCAACGAACAATGCCGCCTATCAATTTAAACGTGTGTCACTGTGATTTATCCGATAAATTGCCTAATGATACGCGACGGTTTTCAGAGCTCGTGGCGATATATACGTTTGTACAAATAATGCGGTTGTCGCGGATCGGTCGCAACGGTTATTAGAATGCCAAGGGGCGGACAGGCGAGCTCTCAGTTCGTGTGCACAACTATGTCGCAACGAAGATAAGTGTTTACATCTTTACCTTAGCACTGCTTCGTCGATCTGTTCAGCAAAAATCTCTCTGATCGTACATGTTTTTAGCTGTATTTGACGAGTATACTCGTCAATACGGAGGAACGGCAGTATTTTGTGTCGCGACGAGTATACTCGTCGCGCGTGAAAAGCAGCGACTATTGGCTATTTAAATCGTAATTTTGATGAAAGCAAAAATATGTTCTGAAATTTCAAGATATTTAGAATATTTTGAGCCACCACTGACTGGTTAATATAGTAAATTCTCTCCAATTGTTAGCTTCTTAACAGAAACAGTATAATCATCGCGCGTGAAAAGCAGCGACCATTGGCTATTTAAATCGTAATTTTAATGAAAGCAAAAATATATTCTAAAATTTTAAGATATCTAGAATATTTTGAGCCACTGCTAACTGGATAACATAGTAAATTCTCTCTAATTGTTAGCTTGTTAACAGAAACGAACGATTTGGGAAGAGAAGACTCCCAACTTTATAGTTGTTGACAATCGGCGATTATAAATATTTCGACGGTGTTTTTTCGATGACCCCATAGCATTCAAATAGTATTGTCCCTCTAACATCCCCCAGAAAAATTGCATGTCCCTCGGTCGCATCTTGAGAAAGTTATTTCCTCTTAAAAACTACTGAATTCTACTTTTTTCCACCTCGCCATAAATTGGTATTTCGTCGCGTCGCTCGCGAAGAAGCAATTATTTTAATAAAAGCAAAAATATATTCTGAAATTTCAAGATATCTAGAATATTCTGAGCCACCGCTAACTGGATAACATAGTAAATTCTCTCTAATTGTTAGCTTGTTAACAGAAACGAATAATTTGGGAAGAGAAGACTCCCAACTTTATAGTTGTTGACAATCGGCGATTATAAATATTTCGACGGTGTTTTTTCGATGACCCCATAGCATTCAAATAGTATTGTCCCTCTAACATCCCCCAGAAAAATTGCATGTCCTTCGGTCGCATCTTGAGAAAGTTATTTCCACTTAAAAACTACTGAATTCTACTTTTTTCCACCTCGCCAAAAATTGGTCTTTCGTCGCGTCGCTCGCGAAAAAGCAATTTTAATAAAAGCAAAAATATATTCTGAAATTTTAAGATATCTAGAATATTCTGAGCCACCGCTAACTGGATGACATAGTAAATTCTCTCCAATTGTTAGCTTGTTAACAGAAACGAACAATTTGGGAAGAGAAGAGTATTTATAATTATTGACAATCGGCGACTATAAATATCTCAACGGTGCTTTTACAACGACCCCATGAGACTCAAATAATTGAACCAGTCCCTCGAACATCCCCCCAAAAAATGCACATCCCTCGGTCCCATTTTAAAAAAGTTATTTCCTCTTAAAAACTACTGAATTCAACCTTTTCTCCACCTCGCCAAAAATTGATCTCCCATCGCGTCGCTCGCGAAAAAGACGTCAGCCTCGTCAGAATTCAAAAAGACGCATTCGAGCGGCTCCTGTCGGCAAAGACACCCCTCGCGGGTGCTCCATCCACGAGGAACGCGCACGTAACGAGGATCCAACGAGCGAATTGCTTCGGTTAAAAAGTATTCCGTGTTGGCGGCCGTAACGAGGCGAATCTAAGTCACGTGGAGCAGCGCGGCAAAGCGCGCCGCGTGAGTTATTGCAATAGCGGAGCGTGTAGGTAGAGAGGTAGGTACGCTTTTTCCGCGGTATTATGCTTGGAGAGAGATCAAAGCGTCACGGGAACGAGACGCGGGGGTGGCTGCAGGCGACGCGACGCCGCTTGCCGCTTGACGATCCCGGGGCGACATGCGACACCGGGATTTCGTAAGGTGGTTCGCTCAGCGAGGACAGTTATCCGCTTGGAATCCAGCCGGTCGTTGTTATCGTTCGGGTTTAAAAATACCTGGCGCCATCCGTTTTCGCTGGCACGAGCGCATCTGGAGGTGTGAGTGCGGGCCCGCCGCGCGCGCGTTTTATTCCCAGAAATGTTCCACCGCGGCGCAACCGCTTCGGATCCCCCGCACTACCGCCAAGCGGAGACGCGTGTTTCCGATTTCGCCAACATTCCATCGATCCCTCTCGCTGTTCCTTTTCAGCCCCCTTCGGCCAGGATGGCCGGGGGATCGCCCTCCCGACGCTGTTTGTTTTCGAGAATGCTTCCCCGAGGCGCGCCTTCGCGCCGACTGCTGCTGATCCGGCCACATTAAATTTCCCCCTAATCGACGCTCGGCTTGGAAACAACAGTGGACGATTTGGGAAGGGAAGGTGCGATGAACCCTTTGCCGTACTTTGACGAGTCTGACACGTGATGGAGATTTCTATTCCTTTCTGTTTAGTTTGGATAAAATTCTGATTTCTTGTCGTCGGTGTTTAAACGTTTAATTTAATGCAGACATAATATACAGTGTCCCGAAAATGTCTCGTAATCCGGAAATGGGAGGTTCCTGAGGTCATTTGAAGCAACTTTTTCCTTTGCGAAAATTTTCTACGAGGTTTAGTTTGCGAGTTATCAACGAAAAACACTGACCAATAAGAGGCGAGCTCGGCTGGCGCGCGGCGGCCCAGCCAACGAGTGCAGGGAGACCAGTTCCGCTCATTGGCTCGGCCGTCACGCGCCAAATGATCTCGCCTCCGACTGGTCACTGTTTTTCGTTAATAACTCATAAACGAAGCCGTGGATTGCATTTTCGCTAAGGAAAAAGTTGCTTGAAATCACCTCAGGAACCCGCCATTTCGCAATAACATAATTTTAACATAATTTTGGAACACCCTGCATATTTACCGATTGCTTCAAACGACCTCAGGAATCCCCTACTCTCGGATTGCGAGACATTTTTGGGACATTCTGGATATGCATTGTCTTTCTTCTTCTTAGAAATTGTTACAATCGTAAAGCTCCTAATTGTAACCTAATAAAGCTCCTAAAAATCCTAACCTAATAAAGCACCTAATTGCTTCTAATAAAGCTCCCATTGTAACAGTGAAGAAAATGTTACGGCAAGAGGTTAATCGAGCCTTGTAACTCGTTTTTATAGTTGTCGAGACTCGAATAATCGTGTCTCCTCTTCCAAAATTGTCCATTTTTATGCAGAATCTGAGCGTCGATTAGGGAAAAATTCACTGTACTTACAAAACACGACTTTTTACCGGATTTTCGGTGCCTCTCGTGACGTTTAGCACAGAAATTCCGCCGATCGTGCAACAGAGTTTCAACAATGAAACTGGAAACCCGCGTTAAAAATCTTGACCGATGCGAAATCCCAATGGAACGTACGGCCGATACTTCGTCGGATTAAGTTTCATGGAAGAATTAACGTTCCCGATACGGATCTAAAACGGCTGGAAAATGTTGTAGTTGTGGTAGTACGTTGCGGTTGGCGCGAAAAAGAAAAACAATATGGAACAACGATCGACGGTCGTAAGCGTTTTCCTGGGAGCGTTGACCACGTAAGTGATGAAGTAACAATGACGAATCGGATTTCAATGCTCCGTTTAGGCCAATCATGGAGGCCCTTGTAATCGAGCCCGCGGAGAAATTCTGTTCCATAGAGGCCAATTTACAGCTACGGCGACCGGTAATGTCGACGACGGGTTCGGAGTTTTTCGACGCGTAGAAGAACCGCTGAAATTTTACGCTAGCCTGAAAGTAACTGTACGATCGATAAACGCTTCTTCTTCTTCTTCTTCTTCTTCGACGCCGCGAACAACATTGTTTCTATCGATTCGATAAAATATCATAATAAAAGTTGGCACGTTGGAAATGCGTCGCATAACGTATCGGTCGGTCGGTTCTTGTCACGCGAGAATGAATCACGGCAGATGATCCCTTATCCCCATTTCCTCTGTCAGCAACGAGGCACATCCGACGTAGCTACATAACAAGAACAAAGTGCTTTTATTTACCACTAATTCCGCTTGGCGTATTGTCAAGTTCCTGTCGTTGCAACAGCCGAATGTTCATCGCAATCAATTGATTCAATGTAACTTCCTCGATGAAACTCACGGCCATTTCTACTCGATATTTCCTGCTTGAAAACGCGTCGCGATATTTCCTGATATGAATCGCACCAGCAGAAGCCATCACGGTTGCTGTCGGAACGAGAACCTAATCGTTTCGGCGTTACGTTCGGTTTCAATTACTCGAACAACATTCTGGAGTGAGAATTTAAAATGTTGTAAAGATTGGAGACATTTAAAAATGTCGATCTATTGTTTTTTTGATTTATTAAAGGGATGCAGACAGTTTCTATTTTGCACAAAATTCCGTGGTCTAGTTATTACCAAGGGACTATTACTTAGGGACAATTGGAGAGAATTTATTGTATTTCGATACTGGACTGCGCAGGTTTCAAGTTTCAAGTTTCGAGTTTCAAGTCTCCAGTTTCAAGTTTCAAATCTCAAGTTTCAAGTCTCAAGTTTCAAGTTTCAAGTTTCAAGTTTGAAGTCTCAAGTTTCAAGTTTGAAGTCTCAAGTTTCAAGTTTCAGATCTCAATTTTCGAGTTTCAAGTTTCGAGTTTCGAGTCTCAAGTCTAAAGTCTCAAGTTTCAAGTTTCAAGTCCAAAGTTTTAAGTTTCAAGTTACAAGTTTCAAGTTTCGAGTTTCAAGTTTCGAGTTTCAAGTCTCAAGTCTCAAGTTTCAAGTTTCAAGTTTCGAGTTTCAAGTCTCAAGTTTCAAGTTTCAAGTCTCAAGTTTCAAGATTCAAATCTCAAGTCTCAAGTTTCAAGTTTCAAGTTTCGAGTTTCAAGTTTCAACTTTCAACTTTCAACTTTCAACTTTCAATTTTCAACTCAACTTTATAACTCTACTCTATTCAAAATCGAAACCTTAAATCTACAATACTAATTTTAACCATCAAAAAGTTGAATAGAGATTTGTTTGTCTTGACATGAAATTGACTTGAAATTGTTAAATTTCTATCTACGGTGAATTTCGTACGAAAATGTCTCGCAGCATACAGTAATTAAGTATTCACAAAATTCATTTACATCTCACATCGAATATAAAATATTTAGACGTTCCAATTATATTATTACTTACGAACGTTGTTTAAAAACAAAATAATGGCATTAAACGTTTGCGCGTCGATAAGATCGTACGATCGTAAAATCGGGCTTGAATATGTGATTCGAATCGGAAAATATATTACGTTCTTCGGCGCCGTTGCATTCTCCGGGCTCCAGAGTCCAGACTCCGGAGCCCAGATAATCCGCGACCTCTTGAAAACGCAACCTCCTCCCGTCGAACGTAATCTCAGGCGAGTGCTATCATTTTTTCGGACCTGAACAGCGGTACACGAGAAATGGGCATCGTTTTCTCCGTTACGGTGTACCGTTACCAAACCACGGCGACCTTACGTGTACCTTTAAGCTACAATGCAACTCGTGAATTCCGCGCGTCCATAATGCCTCTCTTAACGGTACCTCTCTCGAACCTAGAGACCTATCTTCTCCGTTCTTCCGCTTTATTATCGAAAATCTATCGATTCCGTGTGCTTTAATGTCAATGGTGCGCACGACCGCTAGTAAACCGAATGCTTCAGTGCTGCTTCGGACGCCGGCCAATGGGCCCGCGGGACCAGGATATGCTACAGCTTGTGGAAAAAGTAGGAAATTCCTGTACAATCGTGTCCGCAGGTACTGTAAATGCTGTAAATTCTCTCTAATTGATGCTCAGACTGCGTACAAAAATTTTGGGAAGAGGAGATACGATTGTTCGAGCCTTGCGGACAAAAATTGAATTAGAGGCGTTTTTCGATAAGTTGAATGGGGATTTGTTTGTTGGATACGAATTGAAATCGTTAAATTTGCATTGTCTTTTCTAAATTATAGTATTAAATAGTTACAGTGAAGAAATGCATTATATCTTAGTTGGTTTAAATATTAGGGACAATGCCAACTCTGAATTTAAACTGATGGTTAAAATTAGCATTGTAAATTTAAGATTTAGATTTTGGATAGAATAGTATTATAAAATTGAAAATTGAACATTGCACATTGAAAATTGCGAATTGAGAATTGAAAATTGAGAATTAAGAATTGAGAATTGAGAATTGAGAATTGAGAATTGAGAATTGAGAATTAAGAATTGAGAATTGAGAATTGAGAATTGAGAACTGAGAATTGAAAATTGAGAATTGAGAATTGAGAATTGAATATTAAAAATTGAGAACTGAGAATTGAGAATTGAGAATTGAAAACTGAACATTGAACATTGAACATTGAAAATTGGGAATGGAACATTGAACATAGAAAAATTGAAAATTTGAATCGACTAGAATTATAAAATTGCAAGTTTTTATCTACAAAAAATTGAATTAGAATTGAAAGGAGTCTTTCGACCCCCGTTTTTATGGTTGCCGATTGTGAACAACTAGAAAAACGAGCGAAATAGAACGATGTCGAACCTAGGAACACAGAAACATTGTCCTTTGCCGAGGAAAAAATTAAGAGACAGCAAACGACGCTTTCTACATGCAAATCGAACCGAACTTTTTGGTCAACTTTGAATGCCTGCTGTGTCCTACATCATTCTGTGTAACCATGCTCTGTTACGTTGTGACAGAAACTTTCGTAACGTTCGGAGTTCCGGCAATGCTTCTATCGATCTTTCATCAAGCCTTACGTTTGTACTCGCAACACTTTTTCTTCCCCGCTGGACGCCTGAATTGTATCAACGCAGAGGGAATTATATTCAAATTCATACGATTACGAAAAGGGATTTGAATTTTTCTAATGCATTCCTTTTATGTAATTTACTATGATGACCCAATTGAAGTTCCTTCGAAAATTAACGTATATGGAAAATGTATCTTTTTCGTGGATGTTAACCATTTTGCTGGAAAACTACTAGCCATTTATAATAATTAAGTATTTTACGTTAATTGTAACATACGTGCCGAATTTACATCTATTTTACAGAAATTTTTATTTTAAAAATTAAATTACATCAATTTTGCGAAAGGGGAAATTGAATCTGCGAAGGGTTGAGTTTTATTGAAACAAAAACTGAATATGATTTATAAAAGGCTGAATTTGATGCAGAAAAAATTGAATTTAATGTACGGAAGAGATGAATATAATTTGCAAAAGGATGAGTTTGTATTGCAAAACCTGTCGCACGTGAACACAGCCGAGAAATACACGTAACGGTTCTTCATCCGCTTTGTACTAAATCATTCACTATTATCTTATTACACTGCACTTCTCTCGTGTCACTGGGAAATTACAAACAATCGTTCGAGCGTTCGATCATTCGAACGTTGTTACGTAAATAATGTTATTACGTTTGGCTCCGAGAGTCGTTCCAGTGCACTGCGCTAATATTCGAGGATCATGGTTGATCGAGCGGAATTTGGTAGCTGCGGAATCCTTGCGATTTAGTTTGACTGCAACTATCTGCAGAGATCTCGAATGACAAAGCAACTGCGATAAATTCTCTGCTAATATCGGTTGACCGGTTTTCACCGAACGTTTTCTAGAAACAACGTGACAGAGGCTGCCACGTTTCACCGTTGAACGAAACGTGCATCGCGTGAAATCGAACGTTCGTTTCCGGTACAATCGGGCCGTTCCTAACGATCGAGATTTTTTCGCAACAGCTGCAACTGTTTTGCGAAACTTTCGCCAATTCTTGGTCGCGATACGCTGATAATCAGTTATCTGTACACGGCTCGATTAAAAGCATCGAGTTCCAAAAAATATGTTCACACGAGTGCGCCGTTCCCAAAATCAAAGGAGAAGTTCTTAAACTTTGTTTCCGTAAACTATCATAATTAAAATAGAATACGATGAGTATTTGTTGTTCTGAAATATTGTATTTAATTATATGCATGTAACACTTATTTCATAATGAACATATCTTCATCCACCGAGTGTCCTAGAACTGGGAGTTTCCTGAGGCCATTTGAAATAACTTTTTCCTTAGCAAAAATGCAATTCGCGGCTTCGTTTACGAGTTATCAAGGAAAAACTGTGACCAATCGGAGAGCGAGTGCGGCCGACGCTCCGCCTTCGCAGCCAATGTCGCGTCGCGCCAGCCGTCTGACGCAGCTGCAGTGGTCGCGAGGGCGGGGCGTCAGCCGTACGCGTGTTTTTTGTTAATAACTTCTAAACGAAGCCACGGATTGCATTTTCGCTAAGGGAAAAGTTACTCCAAATCACCTTAGGAACCCCTCATTTCCGGATTGCGAGACATTTTCGGGACATCCTGTACTAACGCGCAAATTTAAGTATCCCAAACTTGTCGCCTAAAAAGTTCCATGCATAAATACCGCATGCTCCAATCTTTCGACGACGCTCCGACCGTTTCAGTCGAAAGTTTAGAAGCAGTGAATTTTTATTTGCCCGTTCTACGAGCAAAATCGGTCGAAGATTCCTCAGTCTGACGTTTACAATTCATCTTCCTAGTTTAAACAATGAATCCTACATTTTAGTCGAGCGTTTCGTATCGGGAATCACGCGGATCCGTCCGTTCACGCGCCGCGTACAAGCGTGTAACGCGCGAGCGAGCGCGCGCGCGTTCCAGAGGTTGCGAGAAATTCACGCATAAATCACCGCGCTCCTTATCAGGCTCCCCACTGTCTTGTGTGCGGTATCCGGAGAGGTGCACCTGCGTGAAACACGAACGCGCGATCGGCATTGAAGGATCGCGTGGAACTTCTGTTACGAATTTTTATGCGTTCGATTTCTTCGGTCTTGCGCGATGATAATTAAACCCGAACCTTTTTCCACCGCGGCTATTACGCCGGTACCGTGCTTCGCGCTTAATTGCAGTCCTTAACGGGGGGGTGAGGTGGGCCGGGGAGGGAGGGGGGAAGGTATCCCAGGGTAAATTGCATTTTTGTTTAACTTTCTTTGGGATTCTTTTGCGCGAAGAAGCTGTCTCCGGTCAAATTTACGATGTTACGATAACCTTCAAATCACCCAAAATTGTTTATACATATTTAAAAATCTGCCGAAAGTGTCACAAGAGTCAGTTTCATCTGCACAAGGTGCGCTGAAATTACAAATTTTATTAAAAATTCAGAAGACGGAAATACCGTAGTTCAGAAAAAAAAACTATATTCGATTCACAGTCAAAATGTCTGCGAGCGCAAAGGGTTAATCGACGCCGAGTTCGCATTCACCAGTAAATCCCTTCGAATAATGTACGAAACGGTCGACGTCGGGTCAACGGTGGACAGATCGAAGATCACGAAGGCAATTAAAAGATTTCAGAATATTCCCGTCGCGTCGTTGTCGACCTACGAATCGCTTGGAAACGATACGTCGACGGGATGCACTTAGCGTTTCTAAATAAACCGCGTCCGGCGTCCGTCCGGTGTTTTAAATACGGCGCAAGATTTATGAATCCGGGCACCGATAAAAATGTCTCGAGCACGGAGACAACACAAGCGATGCGACAAGCTATCAATTCTGTATACCGCGAGGGTTATTTATGAACTGCGGTCCAAGAGCCGGATAGAGATAATATATCTCTGGGAATTCCGACATTAATTACCGGTCTAGTACGTTCTATAGCGGCCGTAATTAATAATAATTCAGCCGAATCCAGGGAGCCGGGGAAGAATATAAATTTCTCTCTCTTCTCCGTTGCCGATCGTCTGCCGGGCTGACAATGAGATTGTTCCCTTTGAACGTGACCTTCGGTCGCAATAACCATTCAGCGAAGGTCGTGAACCGCAGCACACGTGCAGAAGGGTCGCCCCGTTATCCGGATTCATAAACCTTCCTTTCCCTTTCATTCGGCCAAGTTTATATTCCGTCGCCGCACAATTTTTCCACGGAAGATGAACGATTATTCGCGTTCGAACCGCTCGTTATAGGAAAATATTCATCGATTACGTTCGGATAACAATTGCGGATATAAATTCCACCGTTCAGATTGCTGCTCTGGTAGCAAGTACAGTGATTTCTCTCTAATTCGCGATTTTTCATTTCTTTCTTCTCTAATTTCTGCTTTTGAACGGTTACACAGCGTTTACAATTTCTTTGAAACCGTCGATGATACTGACAAAAAGTTAATTTTAACTTTTAATTTCACTAATGCACAGCGTTTCTTTTTTATTAAGCTTGCGAAACCTCTTTTAAGGTTTATCATAGCTATTGTTTAATATATTAGACAGCTTTATTTGGTTACAAATCGTTACAGTGAATTCTCTCCAATTGTCCCTCAGCTTGTGAATTAAAATGGACAACTCGGGCAAACCAGACACGATATAATATTAATATATTATATTATTATAATATTAATATATTATATTATTATAATATCAATATATTGTATTATTATAATATCAATATATTGTATTATTATAATATCAATATATTGTATTATTATAATATCAATATATTGTATTATTATAATATCAATATATTGTATTATTATAATATCAATATGTTATATTATTATAATATCAATACGTTATATTATTATAATATGAATATGTTATATTATTATAATATCAATATGTTATATTATTATAATATGAATATGTTATATTATTATAATATCAATATGTTATATTATTATAATATCAATATGTTATATTATTATAATATTAATATATTATATTACTATAATATTAATATATTATATTATTATAATATCAATATATCATATTATTATAATATTAATATATCATATTATTATAATATTAAATACATAATATAATGATTTAAAAAAATATACGATTCCATCTAAAAAAAAAAAGACAAAATCAATCTTCATGGGTCCTCGACGCGTTCGCCTAGAAAAATCTTATTAATTACATGTCCTCCCTGAAACCGTTCGTCCGAAACATTTATCAGCATCATCGACGTATCGATTTGAACGGGTCACCCTGTAGGTGAGAGCGAACACCTCCGCCGCAGCGACATCGGCTTGGCTCAACAAAGATCGTCCGTACAACAAGCGTTACGAAACGGGACACGCGAACTTTTATTCACGACCGCTTTATCAACGGCTGCGCCTTCTTTTAAGTTAAACGATTTATTGTAAGCATCGATCGCGCGCGCCTCTCTTTTCGCCACCGACGTGCCAACGAAACGGGCCGACGCGACGCGACGAAACGAGACAACGACGATCCGCTCGTTAAAGCAGCAGGGTGTATCAACGCCGGGTATCAATTTTCGCGCGGTCTTCGGGAGCCCGTTGTTCCAGATGCGCTTACAATTTAATTAACTGGGACGGAATCTCTTTCTCTCTCTTTCTCTCTCTCTCTCTCTCTCTCAATCGCTCTCGCGCGAGCGCTCTATATCGTCCTACGTGACTTCCACGTTCTCTCGCCCGGCTTCCACACGGTTTACAGCTCCGCGTATCGTCCGTTAAACTGGCCATTATCCAATTATCTGAGGCTCCGCGGCGGACCGCTGTTCGGTCTCCGCTAATTAACCGTGGCGCTCGTTGCCGCCGTATCGCGAACTTGAACGAGTTAAGAAACCATCCGAATGTGTCCAGGTGTTCTAATTAATGTTCCGATTGCGTTATCGCTTAACCGCGCTTGCTTTTCAGTTCATGCCCGGCCGCTTCCTGAACGATTTTGATCCGGCGAAGAGCATCGAAACGTCGCGTCGCCTCGCCTCGCTCTCGTCGATCGTGCGATCCAGCTTCTGTCTCGAACTATTGCTGGATGCATGTTTCAGAGAACTATTTGCTAGGGCTGAGTCAATTTGAGTCATTTAAAATTGAAATTGTAGCGTTATTTTCAGTTAATATATTATATTATATTATATTATATATATTGTATTATATTGATTAATATATTAATAGCATATTATTTTATATTATTATATACATATTTATATTATATTTATTATATAATATAAATATAATACAATTATAATTATTTGTATACTATGTAAATAATATATATATGTTTTTAATAATTCTAATTATCGGAAGGCAAGCACCCTATACAAATATTTATATTATATTTATTATATAATATTATTATATAATATTATATAAATATATTTATATTTTTATATATAATATAATATTTATATATATTATAAAAATATTATTATAAAATATTATATATATTATATTATATAAATATAATACAATTATAATTATTTGTATACTATATAAATAATATATATATGTTTTTAATAATTTTAAGCATCGAAAGGCAAGCGCCCAAAATTAGTTCAGACAACAAAGGGTTAATATCAACCCTCTGCACTCCAGTGGCGACTCCAAGGCGTCGTTTAACGTGGTTACGTTACTCTTAAAAATATTCTCAACGTTATCAAATCTGTTTATAGTTAAGAAAAAAATATTATATTTAATTCAAAGGGGGTGCAACAGTTGCACGAGTCGCAAAATTCGATTCCACGAATTTCACAATGCATAAAATGGCCGCGCGTAAAATGGAAACGATCAGGATAACTATGTTAACGAACGGAATAAAAAAGAACACGTAGATGCAGAAACGTGGCGAAAGAAGGAGCCGCTTGTATCGTCGAAATTAACGAGCGAACTCGGAACGACAGACGGTTCTCGCACGATCCGTCTAGGACCCAGTTCATCAATTTATTAGCCGGACGTGTTTAGAAATTGTTCGTGGCCCGTCCACGGGCGAGGTTTCTCTGATCCGTTTAAAATTCTCCGCGAAAGCTCTTCGTCGGATCGTTCCTTAATGCAGTTTCGACGAGAAGCGTGTCCCTGTCCGGCGATGATATTCACGCGGGTTCATTCGAATTCCTAACACAATGGTCGCGCCCGTATCCTGGAGTCGAACGGGAACAATCGAAAGCCAGGATTACTGAATCGGGATCCGGGGAAAGAATCGACGGAATTCGAAACAGGATACGTACACCGGCGGCGGAGGAACCTCTTGCGCCGAAAGAATCGGTACGAATGTGTGCGGTGCGTGCATCGTGCACCGTGCACGTCTCTCTTTCTCTCGCTCTCTCTCGCTCTCTCGCTCTCTATCTCTCTCGTTCTCTCTCTCTCTCTCTCTCGCTCTCTATCTCTCTCGCTCTCTATCTCTCTCGCTCTCTATCTCTCTCGCTCTCTCTCTCTCTCTCTATCTCTCTCGTTCTCTCTCGCTCTCTCTCTCTCTCTCTCTATCTCTCTCGTTCTCTCTCGCTCTCTCGTTCTCTATCTCTCTCGCTCTCTCGTTCTCTATCTCTCTCGCTCTCTATCTCTCTCGCTCTCTATCTCTCTCGCTCTCTATCTCTCTCACTCTCTCTCTCTCTCTCTCTCTCTCTCTCTCTCTCTATCTCTCTCTCTCTCTCGAGGACCCTACACGGCGCAGCGCGTTCTGTTTCCAACATTCGCCGCATAATCATACACGGGCTGGCGCGTAATTAGTGACTGCGGAACGAGCTGCGTCCCTGTGCGCGCTCAATGCTCGCGCTTATGCTCCCGCTCATGCTCGTGCTCGTTGTTACAAGAATTTCGAAGATTAATGAACGATTGCGAGCGATTAATCGTCCACCGAATCGATGCTATCGACGATTCGAATTATTGCGGCCGCCCGGAGAATTATATTTTATCGGAAAGATAATATTATAGAATATATATTATTATATAATATATTATATTATTATATAGATAGAATAATTATAGATATATAATTATTATATAATGAACGACTGCGCGTGATTAATCATCCCCCAAATTGATGCTCTGGACGATTCGAATTATAGCAGTCACCCAGGAAATTATATTTTATCGGAAATATAATATTATAGAATATATATTATATTATTATAGATAGAATAATTAGAGACATATAATTATTATATAATGAACGATTGCGCGCGATTAATCATCCCCCGAATCGATACTCTGAACGATTCGAATTATTGCAGCCACCCAGAAAATATAATATTATAGAACATATTATTATATAATATATAATATATATTATATTACTATAGCTAGAATAATTATAGACATATAATTGTTATATAATGAACGACTGCGCGCGATTAATCATCCCCCGATTCGATGCTCTCGTTGAGAAGAAATCTCGTAGAATATCTCGGGCGATTCTACGCGAAGGAAACGAACGAGAAATAAGGAATTTTTTAAATTTGAAACATAAAATTGTATTACAAATTGACGACGACGCGAGAAAAAGAAAAAGAAAGAAAAAAAAAGCTAAAAGTGGAATTCGCAAAAATAACTAATATAAAAAGTACTGCTTCAAAAAATTCGATTTTATAAATCTCTTCTCGTGCACCTCGGTAAAAATGGTCTTGTGTAACAAGTGTGTTCGGCATTTAAACATACTCGCGCAAAATGATCGGATAAAAGTGTCTCTATAAAATTGCTTTTCAGTCTCGCTAAAATGTGTAACCATTATACGTTGCACGGCCATCGGGTAAATCAATGATTTCTATTCCTGTGCGCGCGCGGGGAAAGTATCTACGCATAAAATATGCGCAGTTTCCAGGAATGTGCAGAAAGAATATCGACTGCGAATTATTTATCGTCGTGGAAGCTAGCTGTCGTTGCGGGTAAAATGTTTCATTGCGGATAAAATGTTACATTCCATAAAGTCTATATTGTTCGCGTTCACTTTTATGCGTGGCTTACTATTTTTAAGTAACGTCCATCGTAATAAAGATGTTATACGAAAAAATAAGCTGACAGAGGGTCGAGCATCCGTCATTTTGGCTCGTACAGATCGCGCGTATTTTTATCGTGATTAGTTTGCAGCAATAGCTTTCAGCATGTCAAAAAAGAACATCGTATTCTTCGCTCCAAATGTGAGTTTATTTTCACCACCTCGGTGCGAACGACGACCGAGAAAAACAGCTGATTCTTAGGCAGAATAAAAACTGTGAAATTGCAAGATGCGGACAAACATTTATTTCTTATTTTGTTATATTATATTATATTATATATTATGACACATAATTTTGTTATTAGCCAATAATATATATAATATTATAATATATATAATATATTATATATAATAATATTATATTATATTATACATTCTATATATATTATATATTATATTCTATTATATTATTATTATATTATATATTATATATATATTATAATATATAACATAATATATATATATATATATATATATATATATATATATATATAATAATAGTTATTAGCCAATATATTTTTGTTATTAATTAGTGTTATCAGTTATTCAATTTAGCTTCTAATTTCTAGTTTCTAATTGTGTTATCAATTATTAGAGTTTCTTATTAGTTACAATTAGTTCCTAGAAATGTTTTCGCTGGCATTTGCGCTGTTCACCTTTCCCATAAATAGAACAATTCCGCACACACACAAATTTCTACGAAATCAGCTTCTACGACCAAGCCTGCTCCTTTGTTAACCTCGAATAACATTTATCCTTGATTTTCAAAACATGACGCGGTGCTCATCCCCGTGGATCATTGCTGCATCGCGGCAAGATAAAAACCTCCCTGACATAAACTCCCGAAGGAATCGTCGCGACTTAGCATTCTAAGTTCCCATAAGGAAGGTGGCGACCGTGTGCACCGCGTTGCACCGTGTGCACCGCGTTGCACCGCTCGCACCGCGCGCCCGTTCGATACGTGAACGGAAACGAACGTTCGAGCAGCGTGTGTCCTGCCGTTAACTATAGCAATCACCAGCGAGATAACGCCTGTATCCTTGACTCTAAGCGCGCGCGCGTATCGCTGCGTGCGCCCCACGCGTTGCACCGCGTTGCACCGCGTTGCACCGCGCGCGTGTTGCGAATGTGAATGCCACCGAGTCCGCGAGTATGCGCGAGCGTATGCTCGTAGATTTTCGCGAGAACGAGAACAGAGAGATGGGACTCCGGGAGACCGACGGAATTATATCGTGACGCGCGATACGAAATTATAACGCTTCTTAATATGATGAGGCAACGTGTTTCGCGAACCCGGCGCAGGAGAAATGTCACGGTTCATAGCACCGTGGGCTCGGCGTTTTCTGTTTCCGCGCGTGCAAAATCGACCGTCGAGAAATGAAAACCGGCGAACATTTGCGCCACCCTCCCCCCCGATTTACGCTCGAAGATCTCGCATCCTGTAAAAATGACACGAAAAACTGTGTTTCCTGGGCGAGGCGAGAAACTGTTTGCCAATGCGATTAGGCAGTATCTGGTTTTCGAAATAGTGTTATTTATTATACATGTACGCAGTGCATAATTTGTAATAAAATCTGGGTCGACCAATCGCTGTGTCTTTAGTTTGTTTTCCGGCATAATTAACTTTATATTTATCGAATAAGACGTATTCAATTATTTTATTCTGTTTATTTTTGAATAACAGATTATACTATATATTATGGATGAGATAAATATATATTATGTATATTATAAATATGATGAATATATATTATAAATAGTATAAATATTATATTGTATATATTATAAATATAATATTATATTATAAATATTATATTGAATTAGATGAATATATATTATGTATATTATAAATATGATGAATATACATTATAAATAGTATAAATATTATATTGTATATATTATAAGTATAATATTATATTATAAATATTATATTGTATATATTATAAGTATAATATTATATTATAAATATTATATTGTATATATTATAAATAGAATATTATATTATAAATATGACGTTAATTATGCTCGAAAACAAACCCCACAGGTAATTGGTGACCCCACAGTAACCAGATTCACTATAACCTATTCACAGAATAGGGTGCAGAAGGGTGCAACATAAGTTGTAACGTGTAATTGTAATATTTCAAGTAATAATAACTGTTGGAAATAATTTAAGACATCTCGTGGACAGTGTTTTTGAACGAGGGTGGTGCAGGGCTGGGGAAAATAGATTTTTAAAATAATGAATGGACTGTAAATATTTGTATCTTCTCGTGTGATACAGAATGACGAATAAACATTTTTTAAAATATTAATTACACATGAATATTACGTTGAATAGATTTGAAAATACCATTTCCATATGTAATAATAGCTATAACCAATAATAGCTGTAACTAACCTATAATAACTAATACTAAAACCAACGTTGACATAACCTGTAACTAATAACTATTTCAAGGAAAGTTTATTCGGCGAATACATGCTTTATTACATACGAGAACACACAAACTATTTCAAAAATCTATTTTCCCCCAGACCTGCACCCCGTCCTCGGTTCGATACACCACCAACGATACGACTACGAATTTTGTTCGTTCATATCATTGTATTTTATAACAAATATACATTTAGTTAGTTAGTTAAATAAATATTAAATATATATTTAGTTAGTTTAGTTAGACAGAAATTTAATTTCTCTGCAACGGAAGTAACAACAACTGTAATTTTACAGTGCTTGCACCGGAATCGTGTCGCAGAACGACAGTCGGTCTGCGAGATTGTCAAAATCCGTCCGCTGAATTTGTTTATATTTTGATATAGCGACGAAAGCGATGCTGCGTCTCTATTCTTGAAACCGAGAAGCCATGATCGAGTACGGTGCAAGAACATTGATGAAATCACTGAAGAAAATGTCACGGTTTCTATATAAAGGGTGGTGTTTCTGAAAGAGTATATATGACGGCTCACACCGGGGACGTAACAAAGGTTGAAGTTAGCGAATTCGTGACATTTATGCTTATGACGTAATTTAGAGTTATTTAGTATAGATGCCGGACGCTCGGTCTTGGTGCATGGAATGAGGAAATAGTATGCCAACCATCATAGCGTACTCCTGCATCTGTTCGGCTTCGGTTCTCGCGCTATTCCGTACGTCTGTCGCGAATAAAAAAATGACGCTGGTGTGTAAATACATCGTAAGTTTTGTAGCATCTCTCGATCGTTATCCACGGGACAGTAAAACGCGAAGCAAAGACGATTTCGATACTACAGAATGTGCGATACGACGATTCTGCGAAACGTCGTTCTTCACGAGTTGCTGTCGATCACGAAAGTTATTTGACACGGGGGGAAACAAGAATTATGAATATTTTATAGATATTAGGTTATCTCTCGGTTCGAAGTAGACGTAAACTAGAAACAATTGCCACGGTTATATTATGATAAGTCGAATAACATTGATGTAATATCAATGCGAAAGGTACCATCGTCCAGAACTTGTCCAATTTTAATCAACGATTCAACGAATGTTCACAAAGCAGGTGCAATCTCTGTCTTTTTTAATTCCTGATATTTTTCATACACTGATACGAAGATAATTTTATAATCTTGATAACAACAACATTATTATTATACTATTATAATACTATTATACTATTATAATATATTAATATAGTAGTCTATACTAGTATAATTAATATATTATAATAGTATAATAGTGTAATTAATATATTATATTAGTATAATAGTGTAATTAATATATAATAGTATTATAATATAGTAATAATATATTAATTACAGTAGAGTCTATACTAGTATAATTAATATATTATTAATATATTAATAATATTATTAGCATAAATAAATTTAGTATTAATTTTATGCTATTAACCATTTCAGAGAGCTGACTGAACTTTATATTACATTCGTATTTTATAAACAAAAATTATATGAAGGTCATACCAGATCAGTTTTCATAAATAGCACAAATTAAACGGCGTGGCTCATAAAAATTCACAAATAAAAAATTGTAAGGCATTATTTATTATTATATATATAATAAATTACAATTTATTAATTTATTTTCCAATGCCTTCCAATATAAATTAGTGCGATA
This sequence comes from Megalopta genalis, assembly GCF_051020955.1. Taxonomy (NCBI): domain Eukaryota; kingdom Metazoa; phylum Arthropoda; class Insecta; order Hymenoptera; family Halictidae; genus Megalopta; species Megalopta genalis. The sequence goes on from NC_135018.1 coordinate 1,549,979, forward strand.
TAAATTATAGTTTTCCTTCAACGATCCCGGCATGACGAAGTTAATTACTAGAAGTTCACTGTATACTTGCATATAGACTTTTGCAGTCGCTCTGAATTGTGCAGAGAACAGAACGTTGCATATATTATCGCGAGAAACGCCAAACGACATTGCCGATAATCGGATACATTAATGTCGGACACGTGTAGAGAGGAACAACACAACGACAAGCGAATTATAAAGTGAAAATAGATTAGAGAGTGACGTAATCATCTTGCTGATCAACGCGTCCCGTCAAACTATCGCGCGTCGGTTGAACGCGTTGAGCAACGTCGCCGTCGCTTTTTGTTCGGCGTGCCATCCAAAAACTGGCGTAGGTCAGTTTCAGGCATCCGGGCACACCAAAACACAGTGACTCACGACGAAATTTCGTACACGCGTTTCCAGATAGCACACGATTCGATCGATTTAAACCGCCGCGGACATCGTTTTGCATACGTCTGCGAGCCACGAGAGAGAGTTCACGCCTGAGAACTGGTTCCATCCTCGAATCGATCGTTTTTAGAGAGAATCGAATTTATGGACATCTGGATAAAACGCTTAAAAATCCGAATAATTCGCCGCCTCCGTTATCGTTCGATCGGCGAAACAACTCGTGGAACGATTCGGCGCCGCGTTCGACGCGCCGGGGATCGAGTCTGCGGCGTTCGATAACCGTTCGAAGCTTCTTCGCGAGTGCAAGAAGCTCGCGTTCGAACGGGACGAAGTCGCGAGAACCGATTGAAAAAAATTCGGTTGAAACGATTCCGACTTTTATCGCCGTATTTCGCTCGATCGGCGGCAAGAAAATGTGTCCGGCGACTTGAAACGCGCGCCTTTTCTCGTCGAAGATCGCGTAAAAAGTGAAAGTTCCACGTCCCCCTGGCTCCCTGCCGGCGGTGGTATCGGTGGAATCGGAGCCGATTGATGTGCGAAACCAGGCGAAACCAGGCGGGCACACGCGTCGTTAGAACGGGCGGACATGCAAATCTCGCTACTCACCAGGAGGAAAAATACTGTGCTCGTGGCGGTCGCTTCGAACGATATTCCGCACGCCATTTCTCGCGATCGAACACCACCAGGCTCTCTCTTCTCCTCCTCTACCAGACCATCCTGGGACTCTCGTCAGCGATGCATGCGGCTCCCGGGCTTCGTCCTGCTCCCCTTCGATCAAACCCGAATCACTTTTCCACCATGAAAACCACCACGAATACTCGAGAAACCCTCTCTCTCTGTTTCTATCCTCGATCGCGGTAGCTCGCGCGCACGGAGCGAGCTCGCAAGAGGTCCTCTCGAGAGCTCGTAAGAGGCGATCCTTCGCACGGCCGGCGATCCTTAAAAATCCTGCGATCGCGATCCGGGAGACACCGGAGGTGGTGGCTCGTGACTTCGACGGCTTCCTTCGGCGACCGATTGGCCCAGGTTAGATTCGAACGGGACCGTTTCGTTTCGATCGGCCGACACTCCGTCTCTCCCTTTCGCTGACCACCGTCCGATCACCGACAGGCCCGATCTCCTTTGGCGGACACCGCTGCTAGATCGATAATCCCTCGATCGACCGCGATTCCGCGTTATTTCGCTGTCGTGGATCGCGCGGCTTGCTCGAAGACGTGGCGAGGACTAGACGACGCAGCTGATAGGCCTCAGTCGCTTCGAGGACAATCCTTGCGAGATCTCTCTCTCTCTCTCTCTCTCTCCTCTTTTTCTCTCGCTCTTTCTCTCTCTCCTCGTCGCCGTTTATATAGGTGATGATTGCGCGGTCCTAACCGTAGCACAGGGCTCGGGCAACTGACAGCGGGTCAGAGCCGCGGCACACGGCGCCACGCCGCTCTCACAGCTGATCCGAGAGAGCCGATCGCCTCTACTCGCCTCTCTACCCTCTCTCTAACACGCGATTCTCAACCTCCGCCACTGTGCGACTCTCCCTGGGATTTACCGACGCCAATCGGAACACCGGCAAACTCCTCGTTCGATACGCCAGCGGTATGCCTTTGTCATACCAGCCTACCTTTACCCCGTGAACTTGGCCAAAATGCGATTTTTCGAGTGCTCGACGACTCTTCTCTTCAATTTTTCCTTCAGTTGGACTATTCCGGTAGAGGAGACGCGATTATTCGAGCCTTGCACCCTCGTTTTTATAGTTAAAGCTAAAGTCGTAGTCATTTCTCCCTAATTCGCGCTCAGATCGCGCACGAAAATGGACGATTTGGGAAGAGGAGACGCGATTAATCGAGTCTTGCACCCTTGTTTTTAGAGTTATAGTAATTTCTCGCTAATTCGCAGTCAGATCGCGCACGAAAATGGACGATATGGGAAGAGGAGACACGATTATTCGAGCCTTGCACCCTCGTTTTAATAGTTACAGTAATTTGTCCCTAATTCACGCTCAGATCGCGCACGAAAATGGGCGATTTCCGAAGAGGAGACGCAATTATTCAAGCCTTGCACCCTCGTTTTTAGAGTTAAAGTAATTTCTCCCTAATTCGCGCTCAGATCGCGCACAAAAATGGATGCTTTGCAAAGAGGAGACACAATTATTCGAGCCTTGCACCCTCGGTTTTATAGTTAACGATTTTTTAATTTTATAATTTTGTTAGTTCCTTTAGTTTTCATCCTTTATTTTTTATTTTTCTTGATTTCATAGTTTTACTAGCTTTTTTAACTTTTATCTTTTATTTCTTTTTAGTTTCATAGTTTTATTAGTTTTAGTTTTTGTAGTTACCGAAGAAACAACGAGTCGCAAGGCTCGAATAGTCGTATCTCCTCTTCCCAAATTGTCCATTTTTTTTTTGGACGCGAGGATTGGTTTTAAGCGTCGAACGAGAAAAATAATTTTGACCAGTTAGACGGAGAAAAGCCTAACTATGCGTCGTGTCCGGCAGTAGGGTATTTCTTAGAGGCCCATTGTTGGTTTTCTACCATTTTTTGTTCCGCTTCAACTTGCCAAGTCAGCAAACAGGTTGCCAAGAAATCGAGACGCGGGGAAGGTGAAGCAAGGCCTCGGAAACTGTCATAATTCCTCTGACGAACACTGAATAATTTGTATATTTATTCATTTGTATATTTTATTATTTATTATATTTATTATCATGGACATTTTTTTATTTTTATTTCATAGAGTGGCGTTGGATATGTTTTTTAATTGTATATCGATATTGTGGCGTCTCCCGTGTTCGACAACAGATTTGTTCTAACGATATTTATTATTTATTCGACGATCTGAATACCATTTTAATGGAAAGGCGGCGTTGACAGTGTTGCGTAAAATTTTGAAAGTAAGATCATTTCATCACTTGAATTTAATAGTGTTAAAAATTCGAGTTAAATGTGTAGCTACGTTCGGAGCATCACGTTCTGCACACGCGATCCGAATACACAAATTTCGAGTGAGAGTTTTTACGAAAAATGGAAATTCCGGCACGACCAAAACGCATCGGAACGCAAAGGAAAACGAAACTGTATTACACAAAAATGGCCGGCGATCGAAAACATTTGACAATCGGCTTTCTTCAACAACAATACATAATACTTAACAGAAAACTCCACCTTTAATTTCAACGGTAACTATTTTTGCTACCACGAATTCCAACGAATTCCAACCATATTTTTGCTACCACGAATTCCAACCATAATAGGAGTATGCCAATCATTTCGTTTTGCAACCCCCGAAAAACTGGCCGACTTACTTAAATAAATAAAGTACAAAGTACAAATTCCATAAGAACATAAAACTAGTTATCTAACTCTTCTCATAAAACTGCTTGTAAAACTAGTATTAAATGAATTAATTATTTAAACTGATATTATTAAATTAAATAAAAAAAAATACTATATCAAATTAATTTAGATTATTAAACTAATATTAAATTGAACTGCTCATAAAACTAAATATTTAAAGTAATTACAGACTAACGAGCACTGCTAAATCTACTCAGCAGACTGCTAAATCTACTAAAATCCGCTAAATCTCCTAAAATCTGCTAAATAAGTGCATTCGTCGGTCTCAGCATTGTCTAACGTAAAAGATCAATTAAATGAATGGCAAAAAGATTCTTGCGGCAACGATTAAGAATTAGTTCGAATAGCATGGGAAAGTCTGTTTTCTAGGCTTATACCTTTCGGTCACTCCTTTAACGACAAATCAAGCATAGTAACGATCTGATCGGCGTCGAGGCGCTTTTTTCCGGGGCACTAGTTCACCTCGTTTGTGCGCTAATGTTATGACCGTGATATTCAAGTCGAAGTTTTTGTTACCGTAGCACATTGTAAGAGAAAGTATTGCGAAACGCGTGTATTACACGCCGCGGAGCGTTGGTTTTAACCGTAATGATCAAATCACGTTAATGTCATTAATTTATCAAGCTCCTAATCAGCGTGGAACTGAAAGGAAAATCTGACATTGATGAATTAACATCTTCAGGACTGTTAGTATTGCTAATTCGCTACGTGTTAATAGAGCTCGTGCGAATGCTTTTTTTTTCTTTCGTTTAACCCATTGAAGCGAGCACGCTTATTAAATGCAGTTTGTTAACAGCATTTAAAAAAGAAAAAAAAACAAATATTTTACTGAAAATCGAAGCAGTAATTATCGAGCTCTCTGTCTAACGATAAAATAAAGATATGAGTTCGTCCCTTACACAGTTAAATATATTTATAAATATATATATTTATAGTATATAATATATAATATATAATATATAATATATAATATATAATATATAATATATAATATATAATATATATATTTATAGTATATAATATATAATATATAATATATTTATATTTATAGTATATAATATATAATATATAATATATTTATATTTATTTATAAATATATTTCGTGTTTAAATACTGAATTTAACACGCGTTTGCATCTGAATAAAAATTAGGCAGTCGGCAGTCATGAAAAGTCACTGCGCGCAGCGTTCCGTTGCGCACGGCGCGGCGTCGTTCCACATACGTTTGTTCCTTGCTGCGGTTTTACGAGCTCGCAAAAAGATATTCGTTCGTTAATTAGGTGGATAACGCTCGTTACCGTGATTCGAAGGTCACGAAGTAAACTGGCCGCTGCGACGCGGCTCGACTCGACGCGACTCGACGCTGGGTTTCTATAAAAATAAAACTGCCGCGCCTCCGACTTCGGGACATACCTCCCACGTGCTCTTAATGTCCGTCTTTTCGTGGTGCCCTTTCACGGTTCCGTAAGATCGAGCACCGGCGATTTGGCTGCGAATCAGCCGGCGAAACTTTGGAACGCTTCCAGGTTGGTCTCTTTTTCCTTGTCTACACGGCTCTCCATTATGCTTGATCGACGACAATTAATTGCGCGCGGAATATATTACGCGCGCAGATTTGCTACTTGAAAGCATCCGGACTTAATGAGCCAATATCGGCGGTGATCCTTCTTTTTGCAAGGTAATCGGCGAAATTACAGCCGGGTGAACGAAAACGTTATTATTAATCGAGCTCATTAAAGTCTGATGGGTGATCGATCGAATCTGCCGTGAAATCATTTCTCCTACAGTACGGAGCGTAGAAACTCCGCGGTTTTATTGATTCGGTCGTAACACAGTAACAACGCGGACTAGTCAATTGATTTATCAAATAGATAATTTCAACTCGACGAACGCAGCTCCACGTCTCCTACATACTTTCGTTATTCGATACGACAGCTTTTTGCATTATGCTGTTCCGCGTTGGACAGTTCCTTTGCAATTTCTTTCAATATCAACCCTCGAGCGGACCCCGTTTTTTCAACTTAACGCGGTCCTTCGTGTGTCAAATTGGCAATTGCGTTCCTTATTAATATTCCTTTAATATTTTTTTATTTTTATATCTATTATATTTGTATTTTGACAGCTTTTTGCATTATGCTGTTCTGCGGTGGACAGTTCGCTTGCAGTTCGTTGCAATTTCAACCCTCGTGCGTTCAACCCCCGTTTTTTCAACTTAACGCGGTCCTTCGTGTGTCAAATTGACAATTGCGTTCCTTATTAATATTCCTTTAATATTTTTTTATTTTTATATCTATTATATTTGTATTTTGACAGCTTTTTGCATTATGCTGTTCTGCGGTGGACAGTTCGCTTGCAGTTCGTTGCAATTTCAACCCTCGTGCGTTCAACCCCCGTTTTTTCAACTTAACGCGGTCCTTCGTGTGTCAAATTGACAATTGCGTTCCTTATTAATATTCCTTTAATATTTTTTTATTTTTATATCTATTATATTTGTATTTTGACAGCTTTTTGCATTATGCTGTTCTGCGGTGGACAGTTCGCTTGCAGTTCGTTGCAATTTCAACCCTCGTGCGTTCAACCCCCGTTTTTTCAACTTAACGCGGTCTTTCGTGTGTCAAATTGACAATTGCGTTCCTTATTAATATTCCTTTAATATTTTTTTATTTTTATATCTATTATATTTGTATTTTGACAGCTTTTTGCATTATGCTGTTCTTCGGTGGACAGTTCACTTGCAGTTCGTTGCAATTTCAACCCTCGTGCGGCCACCGTTTTTTCAACTTAACGCGGTCCTTCGTGTGTCAAATTGGCAATTGCGTTCCTTATTAATATTCCTTTAATATTTTTATATCTATTATATTTGTATTTTATATCTATATTTTAATACTTATTATTAATATCGATATTTTAAATTATTATTATTATATATTTACTAATTCATTTTAGCTCTCTTCGTAACAAATACTATAATATGTTTACGTTACACGTTTTTCATTGATAGTAACAGACACGCGTGCTTCGTGTTAATAAAAACAGAAGTCATATAAAGACCGAGATCAATTTCTTTCAAAACAGCGGTCTCGCTGTTTCAGTCTATAATTTTTGTTCTAACCGCTGGCAAACTCGAGACATAACCTGTCCCAATTGCTCGACTCGCCCTGCGCATGTTGTAACACACGTATAATATCATAACGCGGCCATTTAATGCGCAGGGCGTAAAATCCTATTTAAATTACTCCGGTATTTCTCGAGCCGCCCGGAAGAAAAAAAAGAAAACAAATTTTTACGTCTCCAGACCGGTAACGCTAACGTTAAGACGCTATTGCACATTTGCTCGCATTCTCCTGTCGTCTATGCTCTATATATTCGAACGGAGTAGGAAATAAAATGACTTGTCCCGCGACATTTCTGCAAACGAAAGTGCCGAAGCATTTGACGTAATTCATTATTTGCTCCCGATCATTCGTTACCTTTGAAATCGGATAGCCCGAACTGCTGCATGCAGTAATGTCTCCCTAACTGACGCTTAGATTGTCCAGAAAAATGGACAATTTGGGAAGAGGAGACACGATTATTCGAGCCTTGCGGTTTATTTTTATAGTTATAAATTGTCCACAATTATAAAAACGAGTCGCAAGGCTCGAATATAGTAATGTCTCTCTAATTTACGCCCAGATTGACCACAAAAATGGACAATTTGGGAAGAGGAGACACGATTATTCGAGCCTTGCGGTTTATTTTTATAGTTATAAATTGTCCACAATTATAAAAACGAGTCGCAAGGCTCGAATACAGTAATGTCTCTCTAATTGACGCCCAGATTGACGACACAAATGGACAATTTGGGAAGTGGAGACACGATTATTCGAGCCTTGCGGTTTATTTTTATAGTTATAAATTGTTCAGAATTATAAAAACGAGTCGCAAGGCTCGAATAATCGTATCTCCTCTTCCCAAATTATTCATTTTAGTGGACAATCTGAGCGTCAGTAAGGGAGACATTACTGTAATATTAACTATCTCGTTTAAAAGCTTGAAGGTGGCCTTCATATCTTGATAAAAAAGCAAAATAACATAAAACTGATTAGTGTCCCCCTATACGCCTCGTTTTTATAGTTGTTGAGAATCGGTAATTATAAAAACGAAGCGCGAGACTCAAATTAATCGTATCTTCTCTTTCCAATTCGTCCATTTCCGTGGACAATCTGAGCGTCAGTAAGGGAGACATTACTGTAATATTAACTATTCCGTTTAAAAGCTTGAAGATGACCTTCATATCTTGATAAAGAAGCAAAATAACGTAAAACTGATTAGTGTCCCTCTATACGCCTCGTTTTTATAGTTGTTGAGAATCGGTAATTATAAAAACGAAGCGCGAGACTCAAATTAATCGTATCTCCTCTTTCCAATTCGTCCAGTTCCGTGGACATTCTGAGCGTCAGTAAGGGAGACATTACTATAATATTAACTATCCCGTTTAAAAGCTTGAAGGTGGCCTTCATATCTTGATAAAGAAGCAAAATAACGTAAAACTGATTAGTGTCCCTCTATACGCCTCGTTTTTATAGTTGTTGAGAATCGGTAATTATAAAAACGAAGCGCGAGACTCAAATTAATCGCATCCCCTCTTTCCAATTCGTCCATTTCCGTGGACAATCTGTGCGTCAATTAGAGAGTCATTACTGTATTGCGCTAACATATCGGTCGCTAACACGATCGATTCCCCGAATCGCGCCACGGAGTCGTTCCGGTATTTTCTCCGGGCGTCACGATTAGAGCGCGGCGCTGCGCTGTGATGACTATTGGGGAATGCAAAGCGATTTAACGAGATCCTTGTGCAATAAGCACGGATGAATAACCGACCTTGCGTATATAAACGGCGCGGCCTTCGTTAAGTCAAGAGCGTTAAGGATCCTGCCAGTTTTTCATGTGACAAGGGGAACTCCCTCTCTCTCCGGCACGAATTCGTTCGCGACCAGTCATCGAAATCTCCGGGAATGCCAGTTCCCCGTTCCCAGCCTCTGCGAGTGTTGCACAAACGCGCGGTGCTACGATTAATGCTAATTAAGTGGGCGAAACTCATCGCTTAATTTCGGGAGAAATAGGCGCTCGTCGCACGAGGTAACAGTTAGTATGAGATAATATGAGTTATAATAATTAAGCTTTTTCTTCAGAAACGTCTTCGGGATCCGATCCTGGGTCAAAGTTTCCCTGATAAACAATAAACATTTCGTAGAAGTACGAAAATATCGCGGAGAAACGCTTCGGTGCTTTCTCAAAGTTTGACATCAATTTATGGTTATTCAAGAGCAGAAACGATCAATAAATTCTATACCGCTGTATTCGGGAAACTCTGCTCTATCATTTAAGATCGATTAGAGCTTCCTAACATTTTTACTTTTCATACAGTACCTCGTTTTTGCCGAAAGTTCCGGGTTGCTACAAAGACTCGTGTTTTTTTCGGAAATTGGGGGAGGTGGAACAATTCGGTTTCCGAATTCTTGTACGAAGGATCTTATAGTAATATCCGTCGCGAAAAATTCTGCATTGAGTGCCAGCTGGCGGATACGGCCTCGTGGCCGACTAATTTACAATAATTGACGAGGATTAAACGATCTTAAGGCCGATTCCCGGGAATTTATTTCGTTCTACGAGATCCGCTCTGCCGTGGGGGCTGTCCTTCGTTATTCCCGTGTTCGAACCTTGGATCCTTGTCGCGTCCGTTCTATCCAGCGAAAGTCGGGAATTCGAGATCGGCTGGAAAATCGTTGCGTTTCGTTCGGCACCTTTCCAAGATGCTAAAAATGGACTGTCCCATAATTATGTTAACACCCGGAAAGAGGTGATTCCTTAAGTCATTAGAAGTAAGTTTTCCCTTTACAAAAATTTCCTCCGAGGCATGGTTAACGAGTTATCAACGAAAAACGCACTGATCAATGGGAGGCGAGCTCGACCGGCGCAAGGCGGCCCAGTCAACGAGTGGGCGGAGTCCAGTGCCGCTGATTGGCTGGGCCGCCTCGCGCTAGGCGAGTTCGCCTCTCATTGGTCACCGTTTTTCGTTAATAACTCGTAAACGAAGCCGCGGATCGCATTTTCGCTAAGGAAAAAGTTACTTCGAATCGCCTCAGGAATCACCCTTTCCCAGATGTTAACATAATTATGAATAATTATTGACACCCTTGACAGTCAATTTTTATAATCAAATGCACAAGGTTAACATCCTTACCAAAGATTTCTCTACGTGACGGTTCTTTTCACGCGATCGTGGAATGTAATAGCAATTTTGTATGATACATAAAGACATATACAAGAAATAATAATACATAGTATGTATTATACAATCGTAACTAAATTTTGCAGAAACTTTATCAGCTTCTTTTCTGAAACTTTGAACGATTTTCTGAAAGTAGTAGAACACGTTGATAATAAAATTTCAACAGAAACGCGCAAGATTCTTCGTGAGCAGATTCAAAGGAGCAGCAGAATTCACCCTTGGACGCGACGATGATCATTGCTTTTCTTGCGCCCTGAATTTCTTACATCCTTAACGACCGTTAAGTAATTCCGCGCGGCAACGAGTCAGGGAAATCATATCCGCTCGGTCACTTAATCCCCCATAAAATACAATGCGCACCGGTAACTGTGAAATTTCTTCTGAATGAATAAGTAATGACAATAATTAACTGCTCGCTGACGTCATTAAGACATAAGCTTCCGACAGAATATCTACTAAAGATTAACATAATTAAAACGTTATCATTACGTCGCGAATTTATACGATAATATAATGACTTCGCTTAAGATCGTGCAGTTAGGTATAATATTTTACACGTTAGGAATGCTGATTGGTTGTGTCGTGTTAGCTGTACATTATATCTAGGATAGGCAGCTGTGCGTAGAAAGGGAATTATATAAATTGGTCAATTACGCGATCCTTGTGTAATTAGATCAATATTAAACGGTATTGAAATATGTTCAATGTAGCTGTTTCGTATTAGAAACTATCTAAATTACACAGCGATTGCAGATCTTTTAGGAGAATTAATGCTGCACGTTTATCTGCACTCTATTTACACGACGTGAATGTTTATTCGAAACCATCTATTTTACATGATATATGTAGATAGGGGCCGATTATGGTTGCAATCAAGAATTGAGAAGTTTCCTAAAATGACTGTTTTTAGCTGTTATTTATACGGTAAATTCTCCGTAATTTTCCTTCGGCTTGTAAACAAAACTGGACCATTTGGGCCGCAAGGCTCGAATAATCGTATCTCTTCATCCTAAATTGTCCAGTTTTGTTTGAAGGAAAATTAGGGAGAATTTGCTGTACGTCGAATCAAAAAGTCAATTCTAATAGTCAATCTAATAATAAAGCTAGCTTTATCGATAGAATATAAAATGATAATAAACAATTATCTAAAAGAAAAATCTAACCGAGATTCTCGATACAATAGAACTAATTACAATAAAATTTATTAGAGCAATAGCTCCTTCGAGTATCTTTGATTCTAATCCACCGTTTACTTAACCTCAAACTTAATGGACGATACGCCTAATAATATCCAATAAAATAGCAGGTTTTATGCTTGATACAATCTGTACCTAAATGGAAGTAAATAAAAAAGCACATAAACGAGACGACGATAATATAAAAATAGATGACGACAATAGGGAAAAAGATCTGAACAAAATTGATGTTGCACAATAAACTCTGTAATTCGCACAAGAGTGGACAATCAGGGAAGAGGAGATACGATTATTCGAGGCTCGCGTCTCATTGTTATAATTATCGAAACTTAACATAAAAATAGATGACGACAATGGGAAAAAGATCTGAACAAAATTGATGTTGCACAGTAAACTCTGTAATTCGCACAAGAGTGGACAATCAGGGTAGAGAAGATACGACTATTCGATGCTCGCGTCTCATTGTTATAATTATTGACAATCGGTGATTATAAAAACGAGCCACAACACCGCAACGAATAATCGCATCGCTTCTCCTCAAACTGCCCATTTCTGTGCGCAATCCGAGCGCGAATTAGGGAGAAATTACCGCGACCGCGAGCCGCGATTCCGGAAGACGAAGACCGGTCGGTTTTTCCGGCGCTGTTCTGGATGTTCGGCGTCAGAAAATCGGGTCCCACGATTTTCTGGCCGTAGATTTTTCTTTCTCGGTCAAGAAGCGCATCGAGAAGCTGGCCGTCGTCGATCGCGGAGCTTAATTTTCCTTTTATCTGCATTACTCGGATGCCTGGCACGGCTTCTCTCCGCGCGCGCGCGCGCGCGCGGTGCGTTTGCTCGCTCGCTCGCTCGCACGCTCGCTGGAATTCCGGCGCGCCGGGTGCGCGGCCGAAGCGTCGGCTTATATTGGAAGGCCAGCCGCGACCTAGGCATATCTCTGGCTGCATTGTTCCGTCGGCCGCGGCATTGTTTCGTCGCCGGTCAAGAGGTCAGCAGACGCGGACGACCGAACTCCTCTCTTCGGATACGTATCTTCTCGGGGGCCCCGAGGATTTGCCGCGCGATGTCCGGCGGATAAAGAAAAAACGAAGGAACGGAAAGCGCACCACCACCACCACCACCACCAACGCCCTTCCCCCGTATTATGGATAACATCGGTGACTTTTGTCCACCCGCGGCTGCTCGCTCACTTTCCGATATAATGAATGCATTACGCTCGCGGTATCAGCCGGCAATAAATCGTGGCCGTCGCGCGGACGAACACCGACACGCCGCGCCGCGCCGCCTTGCGAATATTACGAGCTCGTTGCTGTGTATTCCAGATAAAGGTTTGACGAAGGACACGCGGGGTACTGCGCCCCGTGGGCGTTTCGCTGCCTTTTTCCCTGCTCCCTTTTTCCCTCTTTTCGCCTTTCCTCGACCGGTTATCGCGGGTATTAATCTGTCAAACGGGTAATCGCTTGATCGAATCGACTTAATCTCTTTCAACTTTCGAACCGAGAAGGACGCGCGGCGGTACAGACGGCGCCTGTTTTTTGCCTCGGAATCGACCAGGATTTCGAGAACCGACGAGAGCCGCCTTCGAAGCCTTTTCCGCGTCCTTTTTCTACGCCGATTGTTCGACACGCCCGACGCTGGCCGAACAGCGTGGACACGCGGTGATACGCTGCAAGGTTAACCCTTTGCCCCCGCGATTTAAGTTCCTTCGAGCGGCGAACTGAGACGAGGATCGGCCAGGCGCTTTCGCGGTTAAGCGAAACGTCCGAAGTCGCGACAATAATCGCGAACTTCCTGCGAAATGTGAACACAGTAATGTCTCCCTTACTGACGCTCGGATTGTCCACGAAAATGGACAATTTGGAAAGAGGAGATACGATTGTTCGAGCTCGTTGCGGCTCATTTTTATAATTGTGGACAATTTATAACTATAAAAATAAACCGCAAGGCTCGAATAATCGTGTCTCCTCTTCCCAAATTGTCCATTTTTGGGGTCAATCTGGGCGTCAATTAGAGAGACATTACTGTATTCGAGCCTTGCGACTCGTTTTTATAATTATGGACAATTTATAACTATAAAAATAAACCGCAAGGCTCGAATAATCGTGTCTCCTCTTCCCAAATTGTCCATTTTTGGGGTCAATCTGGGCGTCAATTCGAGAGACATTAATATATTCGAGCCTTGCGACTCATTTTTATATCATAATTGTGGACAATTTATAACTATAAAAATAAACCGCAAGGCTTGAATAATCGTGTCTCCTCTTTCCAAATTATCCATTTTTGCCGACAATCTGGGCGTCAATTAGAGAGACCTTACTGTACAGAGAGTCCCTGTTGATATTCGATCGTTTTTTTAGAACTGGACTAAACTAATTGAATTCTTTTTTAGACGATAAAGCGACCAGTCTGCTAGATAACTAGCTAGATGCTAGCATAATTAGAATGCTTCTTTTAAAGATCGCTTAGAATGATGAAAGAATGATAGAGAACTCTTGTTTTTTTAACTTTTTCATACGAGCCTGCGACGACAATTGAAAAAATTTGTCTCGTAGATCTCTCGGTGAGTTATATGGAGGTTAAAAATTCCACCGGTTGGCCTTCGTACGAGCTGCAAACAATTAAAGATCGCAAAAGTCGCAGCACGCGTCGAGCTGGTTCCTGCGCCACCTTCTCTTCAGAACTGCTAATAAAACAATTAAACGATGAAAAACGAAAAACCACAGAACACGAATCCCCTCGTCTAACACGAACCTAACTAGTTATGTTTATATTTGGCCCGACTGACGCGCCACGGCTCTCGTTTTTGGCCCGATTTTTTGGACACGTCTCTCAGACGTGATGATCATTTCTGGCCCGATTTATTTTACCACGTTTCTCAGACGCGCTAACCATTTCTGGCTCGATTTTTTTTTACCATCGACGCTACGAAGCGTTGAAAGATTGAAAGGACTGCGGATTTCCGACAGTTATCGGTGCTAAGTGTCAAAAATGACAGAACTGCGACTTTTCTAATGAACGTAATTTACCTCCGTTAATATTAACCCCATTTGGGTACGTAGAATTATAATAATAATATTAACTCTCATACTCTTTTACGCAGAATTCGACGCTTCATCCGAATTCGGGAAGTAAAGTCATTACTATAAAATAACCTTTAATTAAATATATTGATACTAATATTAAACAATATTCTATAATAAAATCTATATACAATAAAAATTCAATTAAAACTTTATCTCCTATAATAAAATTTTAAAAAAATTTAATTTATTAGTACATTTAATTAAGGCAATAAAATCATTACTATAAAATAACCTTTAATTAAATATATTGATACTAACATTAAACAATATTCTATAATAAAATTCATCTACAATAAAAATCCAATTAAAAATTTATTTCCTATAATAAAATTTTAAAAAAATTTAATTTATTAGTACATTTAATTATGACGCCTAGATTGCGCACAAAAATGGACAATTTGGGAAGAGGAGATACGATTATTCGAGCCTTGCGGTTTATTTTTACAGTTATAAATTGTCCACAATTATAAAAACGAATCGCAAAGCTCGAATAATCGTATCTCCTCTTCCCAAGTTATCCATTTTAGTGGACAATCTGAGCGTCAGTAAGGGAGACATTACTGTAATATTAACTATTCCGTTTAAAAGCTTGAAGATGGCCTTCATATCCTGACAAAGAAGCAAAATAACGTAAAATAATTATAGCAACTTCCCAAGTTATCCATTTTAGTGGACAATCTGAGCGTCAGTAAGGGAGACATTACTGTAATATTAACTATTCCGTTTAAAAGCTTGACGATGGTCTTCATATCCTGACAAAGAAGTAAAATAACGTAAAACTGATTAGAGCACTATGTGTCCCCCTAGAAGCTATGCAACTTCAATCTGAAACATTTTTTCCTGCAACAGATATTTTATGAGTTATTTGAGGTTATAACGTTACGAGACTCATCCTGTATACATGTATACATATGTACATGTATATAGTTTATATATGTATATATATATAGTTATTTGTTCCGAGATAGCTGCATAACAGAGGAGTGCATTCCAGTATAAATCACGGGCTGTATTTCTCCCAATTTGCCAAAGTGCATTCCAGTGTCATGGAAAAAGATATAACAGCTCGCATAACATCATTTTTTCGTTCGTCACGTCCAGTTGCTCGATTTTGTCGTAGCAGTTCTTGCGATCGTTACGAAAAGGAGATAACGTTTCTAGGTTTGCCGCAGAATTAATGGAACCCCGTCGCCTTTGTTCTTCGCCGAAGAATCGCCAACGAAGACTCGTTGTCGCGCGATCGCTTCATCGATGCGTCCTTCCTCCAATTTGCCAGATCTCGATGTAACAATAAAATTATAAAATTAAAAAGAAAAATAATAAAGAATAAAAGCTAAAATCAGACAAGAAGTAATAAATCTATAGAACTAAAAAATAGACTGGAACAATCGTACGTATCTCCTCTTCCCGAATTGTCCATTCTCGTTTACAAGCTCTGGGACAATTGGAAAGAATTTGCTGTACCAATCGCACCAATATGATTCGATCGTTCCTTAAAGAAGAGATCTGAGTGTATCCGAGACTGCCGAAAATAAAAGCTAAAATCAGACAAAAACTAATAAAATTATAGAACTAAAAAATAGACTGGAATAATCGTACGTATCTACTCTTCCCGAATTGTCCATTCTCGTTTACAAGCTCTGGGACAATTGGAGAGAATTTGCTGTACCAATCGCACCAATATGATTCGATCGTTCCTTAAAGAAGAGATCTGAGTGTATCCGAGACTGCCGAAAATAAAAGCTAAAATCAGACAAAAACTAATAAAATTATAGAACTAAAAAATAGACTGGAATAATCGTACGTATCTACTCTTCCCGAATTGTCCATTCTCGTTTACAAGCTCTGGGACAATTGGAGAGAATTTGCTGTACCAATCGCACCAATATGATTCGATCGTTCCTTAAAAAAAAGATCTAAGTCTATCCGAGACCGCCGAAATATTTTCGTGCACAAAGAAACGGCACCTTCTACCCAAAGCCACTGGTCGCGACACGAGAGTCGTCGGGGGGGGGGGGGGGCTTGATTTAAGTGAACGTAAATTAATTCTATTATTTTCTTCCATTTCACACGGCCTTTATTCGATTCGGCTACCGGATTCCACGATGGAACGTGATTCCGAAATCCTTTTTTTTTTTGTCGTCGCTCGACGAGTTCGGCTCGAGGCTAAACTGCAAGTGGCCAAAATAACGGCTACCTGCTGCGAATACTTCTAATGGATGATGTTGCTTCCGCCGTCCTTGTCCAACGTCTTTTCGCGCCGCTGCTCGCAGATATCGATTTAACCAGTTAGTCGCTTTCGACGGGTATACCCGTCATGAAAGAAGACGGCAATATTTTCTGCGACGACGAGTATTTACGCGTCACGCGTAAAAATGTTAATGTTTAAATTGCAATTTTAGCGGGAACTAAAAAGTTAGTTCGTAAGTTATTAACTTATTTCGTAAGTTATCAGGCGCTTTGAATATTTGGGGGTCGTGGACGAAATACGGTAATGTCTCCCTAATTGACGCTCAGCTTGTACACGAAGATGGGCAATTTCGGGAGAGGTGCTACGATTATTCCAGCGTTGCGGCTCGTTTCTATAGCTGTTCGCATAGTTTTTATTTCATATATATATTTATGTTTCGTATATTATTGGGTTGGCGACTAAGTAATTGCCGATTTCAGTTATAGATGTCTCTCACTCCCATTTTTATGATATCCGTAAATGTTATATTATAAAATTATTATTATTATTATTATGTTATTTTTTATTATCCGTGAATGTTAGCAACTGGACAAATTGAATGCAGCGGTCGAGGAAAAGCGACCAGAATTGGTCAATCGTAAAGGTGTCATTTTCCAGCAGGACAATGCTAGGCCGCACACGTCTTTGTCCACTCGGCAAAAATTGATGGATATTGGTTGGGAATTGATGTTACATCCACCGTATAGCCCTGATTTCGCGCCATCGGATTAGCACTTATTTCGATCTCTGGACAACTCCCTTCGTGGTAAAACTTTTAATGACGATGACGCTGTAAAATCTCACTTAACTCAGTTTTTGGCCGAAAAGGATCAGACTTTCTGCGAGCGTGGAATTTTCAAGTTGTCGGAGAGATGGCAAAAGGTCGCCGAACAAAATGGAAAATACATTACAGACTAAACTTCGTTCCAAGTAAAAAGAAATTTTTTATTTCATTGAACAAATCGGTAATTAGTTAGTTGCCAACCCAATATATTATATTTTATATATATTTTACATACGGAATTATTGTCTTTCAACAGTCAGAAAATTGTTTCTTCTTCGGTTTCCCTGCGTTGTCTACATATATATATATAGATGCAGTTTTCTTCCACACATTCAAGCCGAGCGTGAAATGTTAAAAAGAACACCAGCACCGAAAACCAGTTCTAGAGAACTAATTTATAATACTTCAAGGGGGTGGAGGAGGACACCACGGAGGGAATCATAATACTGGAAATTGATTACTTCGTTCAACAGAATTCGTGTAACATGGCCAAGTTTTTTTCGAACTCTGTTCCTTCGACACAGGAAAACTGTGCGCGAAGCCGAGAAGGTTGAAAGACGAAGAGATCGGGTTGAAAAAAACATGCTATACAATTTTGGAATTCTTAGTGATTCATCGATGTACAGGGTGTTCCCCTGCAATAATTCCTGCTGGCAAAAGCAAATATTTTTGTGAATTTTTCGTGTCAGAAATAATAAACTATTTTATACTGAACTATATTATGCTGCCCAAAAATCACGATGATATCAAAGATATAAATATATATGTGTATTGTATATATTACAAAAATAATAATAATAGTAATAATTAAATATATTATATATATATTATACTATTTTGAACTAAACTATTTTATACTGCCCAAAAATCACGTTGATATCAAAGATATAAATATATATGTGTATTATAGATATATTACAAAAATAATAATAATAATAATAATTAAATATATTATATATTATACTATTATATATATATATATATATATATATATATATATATATATATAATATACATATATAATATAATATATATATAATAGTATAATATATAATGTATTTAATTATTATTATTATTATTATTATTGTAATATATATAATACACATATATATTTATATATTTGATATCAACGTGATTTTTGGGCAGCATAAAATATATATATATATATATATATAGATTCTACTGTACTGATGCCATCAACGTCCCGCGAGACTAAAACAGAACCGATCACCATTTCGCGTGTCTTAATTGAATGAAATCATCCGGCGCTCTCGATCGTCGAACCATTGCCTACCGCAACGTTCGAACCTTGAACAGAAATCATTGAATTATTCCGTTCCATCCGCAACCGTGCGAGATCATCGTCGACTGCCGATACATCGACCGCCGCAGGAAGATCCGTGGAATTCTCGTGATTTCATTCACGATTCGTCCGAGCCGGTGATTAATATAATACGAGCGGAACCTAGTCTCGCGATTAGTAACCTCGGGAATTTCTATGCGAAATCGTTACACAAGATCAGGATATGGTTATCTCTTCTTACGTAGGTTCCTGTGATTTCAACGGCATTTCTTAAAAAAAAAAAAAACTCTTACGTGGCCCATCGTACCAAAAACAAAAATCATTCTGTACGCTGAAATTATTCATTAATACATACATATAAAAGTATCTCGTAGTTTCAGGCTGAGCAGACGCGACGAACGTTGAATTTCTTTGTTATACACGCGGGACACGTAACTGGAAATTGCTGGGAACGTTTCTGTAGGCGAACTTTGTTCCGGATTTATTCCATTTCCTTAACAGTTGGCACTCTCGTTGAACGGGATAATTAATCATGCCCGCAGAACCGGTGGCTGTGATTACACAAACCGAGTCGAATCTATTATTATTGTCAACTTTGCACGACTACCGAAGCGAGCAATGATGTCATAGAAACGCGCGTAGAATTAAGTCAATCGTTCATAATAATATTCACGGAACTGACACTTTTTAATATCGAGCCGACACGCGTCGATACCGTCGAGTCACTCGATACGATTTTCAACAGGTTTCGTTCTTTAGCGTTTGATTGTGTTGTACAGGGCGCTTCGGACAACTTGCGCACCCCTCTGACTCCCAAAGTGAAAGGGAAAAGTGAATTAGGTGAGAAAGTTTTACTTACGAAAGTTGCTTGCTTTATTGGGCTGCATCTTCTACTGTCTCTATTTTTTTCTAGGTGCAGGTATTTCGGAGATTCAAAGGTCAACTTTATTTCTTTAAACGGAATGCTATATCTTTTATGCTATACAGGGTGTCCCAGGTTTTAATGTTCAAACTTTGTCAGTGTATTCTATGGCGCGAAGTAAGAAAAAAATGTTATGTAAACATAGGTCATATAGAGCTTCGTTAACCCCTTAATGCATAGTTTTTTTGAAAAAGGCCGGCCAAAAAAAATCAATTTTTTTAAATGTAAAAAAACACAATTTAGAACGTTGTCTTGGCAAGAAAATTACAAAAATACAAAAATAATAAAAATTATTATTGCAATTTTGGATTTTGATAACATTGCAGAAAATTATTGTTATTATTATTATTATTATTATTATTATTATTATACTTTATTTTACATTATATTTTAGTAAAATATATATTGAAAAATGAGCGAATCAGAATCTGAATATGAATACGCTAAATGATAAATATCAATAAAACGATTGTTTTTTTTTGCTTTCACATTGTTATTTTCAATTCTCGATTGCATTCGAATGTGAAAAATTATAGCAACATAAAGTACAAGGCCGCTCGAGTTAACTCGAGCGTGCACGTTAAGGGGTTAAGAAGTTATGACAAAAATTCAGAATAGGAATAGTAATCAACTTGCTGTTACTGCGAGCATTGGCTCGAATAGATCAGCACATGCCGTGTGTTTATGTAAGCTGTGTTTATTAATACATTTCAAAATGTCTACCGTTGTCGACAAATACATGATTGACATCGATCGAAGATCGAATTTATGACCATGCGAATTTCATCTCTATTCTCTTTCATTTCATTGAACGAATTTTTGTTATAACTTCTTAATAAAGCTCTATATGACCTATGTTTGCATAACATTTTTTTCTTACTCTGTGCCATAGAATATACTGACAAAGTTTGAACATTAAAACCTGGGACACCCTGTATATGCTAAATATGGAAGAACGTCGAGTTCTCAGGAAAAAAGTATCGGCTTTTGTTAGCCCTAAACCTACTAGCTATCGCGTAATTTAATAAAGCTAATATTTAATTTTATAAAGCTCTATATGACCTATGTTTGCATAACATTTTTTTCTTACTCTGTGCCATAGAATATACTGACAAAGTTTGAACATTAAAACCTGGGACACCCTGTATATGCTAAATATGGAAGAACGTCGAGTTCTCAGGAAAAAAGTATCGGCTTTTGTTAGCCCTAAACCTACTAGCTATCGCGTAATTTCGCTTTATTTTTGTGTTCCTTGAACGATTATTAATTAATTAAATTCAATTTTGTACAATAGAATCCGTCGAGTCTATTTCATGTAACTCCTACCCAAACTCGTCGAAACTCGATTACAACACTCAAAAAATCATTTTCGTCCGCGGAAGCTCGCATCTCCGCGACGAGAATCGAAAACTGTGCGTTTAATGCATAAACATTTGCGAGAAAAATAAACGAGCATGACCTCAACTTACGTTTCGTGGTAGAAAATAGTGGTTATTTTATTTTGCATTGGTAATCGGGATTTTTCATCGCGCGTTGAGTCACAGTCATTCGGGATGAAACAGCGGCGGGAGAAGAAGGGGAACGCAATTTTTTCGTGGAACATGGTTTCCCAATGATGGTCGTTGACCATGAAAATGTCCGGTAATCCGCGTCGAACAGAAAATGAGAAAGGTCGTTCCAGCTCTAGCTCCGTTCGATCGGCCGAACGAATTGGTTGCGGGTAGAAAGAGCAAGATTTCATCGGGCCGTTACACCGATTGCGTTACACGTCGGACGCGTGACGCGCGAAATTCCGTTTCAGGTCGACAGAAGCTTGACGTCACAAGGACGCCGATCGGAAACGAAAAAATCGGCGAAAATCTCTCTGCCGTAGTAAAGAGATAATATTGCTCGAAAAGAGATAATATTATTTCCGCGCGCGCGCGCGATGTGTGCAGCGATCGAGGGCATTTTCTGCGCCACGCGAAAGCCTGCTTGCTCTCTGTGGTTACTTCACGCTGGAGTTACGAGACAAAAGTAAATGTTTTAAGCCTTCGAAACTTTCGATTCATTAATATCGGCGATTGCATTATCTCTGTTGCAGTAATGAGCAAGCGTAATTCAAGGACGCTTCTCCCGATTTCATAGTTTGTTACGTCAACGGATCGGATATAGAAAATAGTTTTGCCCAATGATCTATAAAATCGAGAAGTTCCGCGCGATCCGATGATCTCACGTTCTTTTTGCGGGTACCGGATCCGATGCTTTTTATCGCATGTTGCAAGTATAATAAGTGCTCTTTTATCATTTTGTTTCGTTCGTCGTACCGTAGGGTGCGCCAAAAATTAATTCCCACGATTTCTCAGCCCCTTCCGATCGTCTGACAAAAAGGTGTCTCCCTGTCGAAGTTGATTAGTGTTTAATCGACAAGAAATTGCAGTGATTTAAATTCAAAAACAAATTAATTTTCGATGGAAGAACAACGTCGAGACGAATTCAACGAGCTGCTACACGCTGACAGTTATTAATTCCTGGACCTTTTAATACGTTGAATGCCACGGGGGTCACCGGTGACCGGCACTTCATTTGGCGATGACGCCATGGAGGCCACGGGTGACCGACGCGCCCAAATTGATAGAAATATATATAATTTAAAAGAAATGTCAATATCTAAAATTTTGTATTATTACCATCGTCAATTCAAACGGTGATCCCTGTCGCAATTAATATGTCAAACATGGTTATACACTGTGACTTATCTATTGCAGATAATATTTCAACATTATATCTATCACATAAAAGAGCAATTTCTGTAAAACCGGCGTGGCATTCAACGTGTTAACTTGTTGCCCTGTGCAATGCATATCCGACAGAGAAATGAAAAATAGTATATTTTTCATATATTTTTTATGTACTGAAATCAAGACCCAATAAGCACTGAACGTCTCAAAGACGTCCATTCTACGTCCATTTTAGGTCTGAACGGACGCCCTAAAATGGAAATGGACGTCCACGTCTTTAAGACGTGTTATTTCAGAGGTAAAAAGGACGTTCAATCTTGCACGTCTTTAAGACGTGCGGAATGTCCTACAGCAGACGTCTTTAAGACGCCATTAAGACGTCTTTAAAACATCTTGAAGACTTCTTTGTGCTATTTGCGTTAAGTTGCTGCTCCGTTTTTACAGTGTGCTCCACAATTAACTAATTACAAAATCTCGATAAAATCTCAATATTTTAAACGAATTCGCGTATAACGAATGCTTGAAGAAATCAGAAAAATTATACCAACAGAGCTACAATTTGGTCTACGAACTGGTAGACTCCATGGTCGACGAACTCGTAAAATTAGCGGAGCTGATAAGACCAGCGTTAATTCCTTGATCGGTCGATTAGCGTTAGGTCAGCACTTCCCACACACACGTTCGATACCGATTTCCGGCTGCGAGTCCGCATTGCAATGGCGACGCATTGCAATGGCCAAGTGCACGCGCACCCCGCGAGCAAACAACGGATGGAATAAAACGCAATGACGCATACGCGGGAGCGGATTCCGTAAGGTCGATCGCGGCCGTGGGTAGTCTGCGCCCATTAAAACGAGCCGAACGCCTCGCTGTTGCAAATGACGCGATACTCGCGCAATTAATCGGTGGAACGGTCGAAAACAAGGAAACGGATACCGCGGGACGTTTTTCATCGAGTAACCATGGGACCTGAGTGCACGATAGTGCACGATCCTCGGGTTTTCAGAGGGTCGTTTCAAGTAGGAACGCGTTTGCATCGCGTCACGTGACAGTAGCTTGAATTCAGACCTGGTCGCATTTCAGGTGACATTACGCGAGGACTTCGTTTATGCGAACTCGGCAGGAGACAACCAGTTCTTGTAACCGGGTAGGCTCCTGTGAACGGAGTCTGCTGATCAACCCTGCTACTTGCATATTATCGTTTAAACAGCCGGAGTTCATGTCCAGATAAGTGGACTGTGCACTGTGGTAAGCACTTCATAATTGTTGCTCAGCTTGTGAACAATAGTGGACAATTTGGGAAGAGGAGAGAGATTCGACGAGAGTCTCAGACAATCTGAGCGCTAATTAGGGAGAGTTTATTGTACAAGCTGAGTGACAGTTGGAGAGAATTTGCTGTGTTTCTATCGAAGGTGACCAAATACAATAATGTCTCTCTAATTGACGCTCAGCTTGTGAACAACAATGAACAATTTGGGAAGAGAACAGCCGCGAGACTCGACGAGAGTCTCAGACAATCTGAGCGTCAATTGGGGAGAGTTTATTGTACAAGCTGAGCGACAGTTGCAGAGAATTTGCTGTGTTTCTATCGAAGATGGCTATAATACAATAATGTCTCCATAATTGTTGCTCAGCTTGTGAGCAATAATGGACAATTTGGGAAGAGGAGAGAGATTCGACGAGAGTCTCAGACAATCTGAGCGCTAATTAGGGAGAGTTTATTGTACAAGCTGAGTGGCAGTTGGAGAGAATTTGCTGTGTTTCTATCGAAGGTGACCAAATACAATAATGTCTCTCTAATTGACGCTCAGCTTGTGAACAACAATGAACAATTTGGGAAGAGAACAGCCGCGAGACTCGACGAGAGTCTCAGACAATCTGAGCATCAATTGGGGAGAGTTTATTGTACAAGCTGAGCGACAGTTGCAGAGAATTTGCTGTGTTTCTATCGAAGATGGCTATAATACAATAATGTCTCCATAATTGTTGCTCAGCTTGTGAACAATAATGGACGATTTGGGAAGAGGAGAGAGTCTCAGACAATCTGAGCGTCAATGGGGAGAATTCACTATACAAGCTGAGCGACAGTTGCAGAGAATTTGCTGTGTTTCTATCGAAAGTGGGTATAATACAATAATGTCTCCCTAATTGACGCTCAGCTTGTGAATAATAATGGAGAATTTGGGAAGAGGAGAGCCGCGAGACTCGACGAGAGTCTCAGACAATCTGAGCGTCAATTGGGGAGAGTTCACTGTACAAGCTGAGCGACAGTTGGAGAGAACTTGCTGTGTTTTCACCGGAGGTGGCCAAATACAATGTCTCCCTAATTCGCGCTCAGATTATGCACGAAAATGGACAATTTGGGAAGAGGAAATACGATTATTCGAGCCTTGCAGCTCGTTTTTATAGTTGTTGACAATCGATAACCATAACAAAAGAGCCACGAGGCTCGAACAATCGTATCTCCTCTTTCAAAATTGAGCGTCAATCTGAGAGATTGATTTGAGCGTCAATTGGAGAGACATCACTGTACAATAATTTCTCCCTAATTCGCGCTCAGATTGTGCACAAAAATGGACAATTTGGGAAGAGAAGATACGATTGTTCGAGCCTTGCAGCAAATTGTCCATTTTTGTGCACAATTTGAGCGTCGATTAGGAAGACATCATTGTACACCTTTTAATCATTTTTATTTAACACTGCTTTAACCAAAGGGAATCGACGGACATCTTTGACTAAATTTTTAATAAAAATTATTTCCTATATTCTGTGTTTCCTATGCGATGATAACTTCTCGACTTTCTAACCTCGACATCGCAAAATTAATTCGGTAAATTATAAAGAATTGTAAAGAATCAAATATTGCGAAAATTATCAGATTTTCGTCACATCGGACGAAAAACTGCGAGAAGTCTGGCGATTTCTACGTCTCTCGATGATTCCAGCTGCACGACAACGTTAACCGATCTCGAGACGAGATTTTCAGCATTCTCGGAACTGAAACACTGATTCCAATCGTTCGGAATTTCCTTCGCGTTTTTCATCGCGGATCGTTCAGAATGCGAATTCGACGAGCGCGGTTATGAAAATAACCGGAGGACAAAAGAGTTAATATTCTCGGATCAATAGGATTATAATAACGCGCGAGGGGAGATCTTGAACGACTCGTCGTTGCTAGATCGTATCGGGTCCGACACGTTTAAGCATTTGTATCTCTGGATTGCGCGCGCGCGCGCGCGCGGAACGGATTTCTTCAAAACGCTCGCTTGCGCGCATTCGACGGAATATCAAATTTCAATGGGACGATAACGATCCGATAATATTTTAGCCGGAACGATGCCCATAATATGTATTCGTGGTCAAGGGACACCGGACACACAGGCCCGGCCGGTTTGTTTCGTTATAAATATCGCGCATCCAATCTTAATGTCAATCTCCGGTTCAAGCATGCTACCCGTCTTACGTGCCCGGCCGGACGAAACCAACGAAAACTGATCGGGGGACTAACTGACAATCTCTTTTCCCCGAGACGCTGCCCCGCCGGCCAATTAATTATGCAGAAGGAACACAATAAAATAAGGAGAAAACGGTCACGATCAAATTAACATGCGCGAGGTGGAGGGGGGGACTGCTCCAGCACCGGTCGCCTTAAGGCGACTTAGGCGCGTCTCTTTGTCAGGCGAGAAACAAATTCCAGAAATATCGTCGTAAATGCATTTCGTGAACTTATTATATCGGAGAAAATTGTCGAGCTTCTTTTATGCTGTACGACGCAGTTGCTGCTGCTTCAACGATGATTCACCGATGATTCGAGGCAATAACGCGAGTGAAACCATACGTATATTCGGTTTAACCCTTTGCACTCGAATGGCGACTCTGAGGCGCCACTAAAAATTGGTGTACCATTTTTCAAAATCATTCTAAGAGCATCGGACTCGTTTCTACTTGAAAAGAAACTATTAAAATTGCATTGTACTTGTCAACAGGCTCAATTTCATGCGCATAAGTCGCAATAAATTATATAAAATAGAACTACTGTAGATCAGAAATCATGTTTTGGATTTCGAATTCGAATAGCTTCGACCGCAAAGGGTTGATCTACGAAGTGTCCGAAAGTTATTGTACAAGCGGGAGATGAGGGATTCCCGAGGTGATTTGAAGTAACTTTTTCCTTAACGAAAATGCAGTCCGCGGCTTCGTTTAGGAGTTATTAACGAAAAACACTGACCAATGAGAGATCGCGCGCGGCTGACGCCCCGCCCTCGCGACCACTGCCGATGCGTCGGACGACCGGCGCGACGCGGTATTGGCCGAGAGGGCGGAGCGCTGGCCTCGCTCGTTTTCCGATTGGTCACTGTTTTTCCTTGATAACTCGTAAACGAAGCCGCGGATTGCATTTTCGCTAAGGCAAAAGTTACTTCGAATGACCTGAGGAACCCGCTCATTAATATTCTAAACATCTAGAAATTTGAGAATATGTTCTCGTTTTCACTAAAATTGCAATTTAAATAACCAATAGTTTGCTACTGCCAAAAATACTGCAATTTCCCCGTGACGAGTATACTCGTCGGACGCAGCCAACCGATTAACAATCATCGCGCGCTTTCAATGACCGCGCAGCACCCATATATCATCGCGTTGCTTAAAAATTCGTCGAATTATGAATGCGATTCTTCTTGTAACGCATCGAACGTGTCTCATTAATAATTCGTTTCTCCGTAGCTGTAGAAATAATGACCGCGCCAGGTTTCCGCTTTGATCGAATGATTTACAAGGCGTCCGGGCAGGATTTCGCAGTGCGTCGCCGAAACGGTCGGCCGTGTCAAAACTTTTCTCGTACGGACAACAACGCGGAATAAATAACTCGGCGACAGATTGAATAATCTGATACATTTAAATGAAACGCCGTTTTATCATCGGCGACATGCGAAACAAAAAAGAAGAAAGGAGAAGAAAGCGAGGGAGGGGGAAGCGAGGGGGGGGGGAGCGACGCGGCGAGCGGACGTCCGAAAACGTATTTCATCCGCAACGTTTATTTACGATTTTATCGTAATTGTCAGGATCATTTGTATCGCCGTCAATTATTTATGCCGCGGGAATAAATTATAACGTTCGGTTTATAATGCGACAAGCTACATCATCTCGTCCGGCTTCATCGCGCCGGAGTTCTTTTTCCTCTTCTTTCAATGCACGATGTTTCGAATATGTGTCGAATTCCGAGATAATAAGGAAGACAATATTTCTCTGTCATCGAGCGTCATATTCGATTTCGTTGCACGGTACTTGCAACCCCGATATACTATACTGTTCCCCCGAATACGATGAAACGAAGTCCTTGCGCCGAAAGCCGTTTCTTATCAACCGTGAAACAGAATTAATTACGTGCAAGCGTTCAGCACTCGATCAATGATATAAATCGCATGCGACTCGGGAACGCTAATCAAGTTACATTATTATTCTCCAGTAAATTCGCCCTAATTGACGCTCGGATTGCGCACGAAAATGGACAATTATGCTTGTTGACGATCGGTGACTATATACTGTATTACTGTATATTACTGTGTACTATACTGTATGCTATATTGCTGTATATTACTATGTACTATACTATATGCTATATTGCTGTATATTACTGTGTACTATACTATATGCTATATTGCTGTATATTACTGTGTACTATACTATATGCTATATTACTGTATATTACTGTGTACTATACTATATGCTATATTGCTGTATATTACTATGTACTATACTATATGCTATATTGCTGTATATTACTGTGTACTACACTATATGCTATATTGCTGTATATTACTATGTGCTATACTATATGCTATATTGCAGTATATTACTGTGTACTATACTATATGCTATATTGCTGTATATTACTGTGTACTATACTATATGCTATATTGCTGTATATTACTGTGTACTATACTATACGCTATATTGCTGTATATTACTGTGTACTATACTATATGCTATATTGCTGCATATTACTATGTGCTATATTGCTGCATATTACTATGTGCTATACTATATGCTATATTGCTGCATATTACTATGTGCTATATTGCTGCATATTACTATGTGCTATACTATATGCTATATTGCTGTATATTACTATGTACTATACTATATGCTATATTGCTGTATATTACTATGTACTATACAGTATACTATATTACTGTATATTGCTGTGTACTATACTATATACTATATTACTGTATATTACTGTGTACTATACGATATACTATATTACTGTATACTACTGTGTACTATACTGTATACTGTAAAATATAGTAAAATATACTATAAATATACTAAAATATGGTATCTCCTCTTCCCAAACTGTCCATTTTTCTGCACAATCCGAGCGTCAATTAGAGAGAACTTACTATAAATCGTTGTCCATTTTTTCCTAGCTGTCAAGATCTACCTTTCTGTTCCTTTTTTCTTAATTATTTACGTACAAACAAAGACTCTAGATTACGATTATCTTATAAAAGAAAAAAGAATATTGACCTTTCCTTATTTTTTCCCCCATTGCTCGCGTCACCGTGCGACGCTCCATTGAAGGATCGTTTAGGGTGCATCGTTTGCCCAAGATTGCGGATGCGGTTATCCAGCTCGGACAACATCGTCCGCGCCTGAATATCGCTTCACCGCCGCCATACTTTATCAATATCGTCTTTTTTTGCTTTCTTTTCTTTTCTTTTTTTTTTTGTTCACGAGCATCGCCGGAACGAGCCATGAAACGTGAATATTCATGATCGTTGATCGACGTCTGTCGACGAACAAGCTCGCTGACGACCGGGTCCGGACATAATTAATCAGACTGCCGGAATTCCGTGCAGGCAGCATTTATTAAACGCGGCCGATGTGTCGACGTTTATCGATCGCATGCTGAAACATCGTGTCCCGTCGATCATCCGCGGGCCCGGGGGCAAAGAAAACGGACCCCTTCGCAGGCCCACCCGGGTCCACACGTACGAACAAACTTTCGAGCACCATTTCTCAATTTTACGTGCCGGCGATGCGGCGTCGCGCGTCCCGCAATTAACGTGTCATTGTACCGTTCGCGCATTGTCAGCATGGCGGCGCAGATTAAATGTGACGAACGGAGATACCTCGGCGATATTATGAGCGATCATGCAAAGTAACCGATACCTCACCTCCTGTCCGCGACGACAGCTTTTGTTCCCTTCTTTCTCCTGTCCCGTGAAATAATGGGGATCTAATAAGGATCAAAGGGGACATCTACAATTCGACGAGGAAAGCCTTATGGTTGACGACAGACTGTGAAATGAGCGAGTGAAATACGCAATAACGAGAAATATTGAAAATTTAAAACATACCGTTCAATTAGTTTCAACTTGTTACGTTTATTAATTGACGAGATATGTTATTGTTCGAACTATGTTTATTGCAATTGAGATAGAGTATTTTTATTCCCAAATTGTCCATTTTTGTACACAATCTGAGCGTCAATTGGGGAGATTTTTGCTGTATTATGTTAGAACGAGATTGTAATAACGACTCCTCGAGGTCGCAGCGATCGACTACGGTGATTTCTCCTGGAAATGCCAAATTTCGGGTTGCTGTGAATTTCCCTGTGCTAGTCCTATGGCTATGTAATTTATTGCTACGTCGATAATGATTGCTAAGGGTCGTGGCACTCCGAATTGCCTTTGAATAGAGGCACGTGGCCTCCGAACTGCCTTTGAATAGAGGCATGTGGCCTCCGAATTGCCTTCGAATAATGGCACGCGGTCTCCGAATTGCCACCGAATTGCCTTCGAATAGTGTCAGGTTGCCTCCGAATTGTTTTCGAATAGTGGCCTGTGGTCTCCGAATTGCCTTCTAATAGAGGTGGCCTCCGAATTACTACCGAATTGCCTTCGAATTGTGGCACGTAGCCTCCGAATTGCCTTCGAATAGAAGTGGCCTCCGAATTGCCAACGAATTACCTTCGAATTGTGGCACGCGGCCTCCGAATTGTCATCGAATTGCCTTCGAATCGTGGCACGTGGCCTCCGAATTGCCACCGAATTGCCTTCGAATAGTGTCACGTTGCCTCCGAATTGTTTTCGAATAGTGGCCTGTGGTCTCCGAATTGCCTTCTAATAGAGGTGGCCTCCGAATTACTACCGAATTGCCTTCGAATCGTGGCACGTAGCCTCCGAATTGCCTTCGAATAGAAGTGGCCTCTGAATTGCCACCGAATTGCCTTCGAATAGTGTCCTGTGGTCTCCGAATTGCCTTCTAATAGAGGTGGTCTCCGAATTGCCTTCGAATAGTGGCACGTGGCCTCCGAATAGCCTTCGAACAGTGTACGTGTCCCCCGAATTGCCTTCGAATAGTGTCACGTATCCCCCGAATTGCCTTCGAATCGTAGCATATAGCCTCCCAATTGCCCTCGAATCGTGGCAAAAATTAGAAATAAAACGTGCACCATAAAAAAACGAGCCAAAGAATCGTGTCACAGCGCGTGACATAGTATTCTCGCAAGAGAAAAATCGCAAATCACGAACCGCGGCGGCCATCTGCGCGGGCGACGAGGGCGAAGATAGTTCCGACGAGATAACGGGGATACAGATAGCATCTGGAACGGAAAGATTCCAGGAACCTTTCGATCCGCGGCTCGCATTCGCAGCAACGCTCGCTAGCCCGATGATCGTAAAAGCACGAAACAAAAGTGTCGGAATAGCGATCGGGTGGAGCCGAAATGTTTTCGACGGCCGGTGGTTGTGTGCCCCGCGAACGAGTAAACACCGAGAGGACGGAATTCCTCGCATTTTTCCGGCTGGCGGGGCGTCGCCGATTGTCGCGCGAAAATTAACATGTCGTTTCGCCGGCCGAAGGATACAATCAAGAGGGAAACCGACGATCCAGTTTCTTGACGCCGTCCCGGTGTCTCGTATAATTTAAATCGTCCTTTACGGCCGGGAAGAGGCACTCCGGGATTTGCATTTTTCGCAAGGTCAACCGGTGCTTACACCACCAAGACGTCGCTCGGTCCCCCTCCCTCCCCCTCGTACTCCTCCTGGCCTCGTTCGCATCCCCCACTCGGGCGCAGGTCGAATTTCTGATATACAGAACCACCGATGATTTTTCAAAGTCATGCTCCGCGGAACAGGCCGCGCACCGGTGTCCGCGCCCCGATTTGCATAATGCGCTCGAGCATTGTCCAGTTTTCTGTCACGGCCCCGTTTTTTTTTTTTCGTCGCCGCTTTTCGGAATTCCGCCGCCACGGGGCAACTGGCGACAGGGTGACACCCCGTCATTTGACGTGTCTATCCGACTGACGCATCGCGTCGGCTCGCGATCTACGATTCCTCTGTCGCTGGAATCCCGACATCTCGAGATTATAGGGGATATAAAAAAAGGACGATAGGATATAATATAATATAATATAATATAGTATAATATAGTATAATCTAGTGTAATCTAGTATAATTTAGTATAATCTAGTATAATCTAGTATAATCTAGTATAATCTAGTATAATATAGTATAATATAGTATAATATAATATAATATAATATAATATAATATAATATAATATAATATAATATAATATAATATAATATAATATAATATAATATAATATAATATAATATAATATAGTATAGTATAGTATAGTATAGTATAGTATAGTATAGTATAGTATAGTATAGTATAGTATAGTATAGTATAGTATAGTACAGTATAGTACAGTATATAATATAATCCTAAAATGTAGGATATAAAGAAAGGAATTATCTACGAAACACAGTACCTCCCCGCAATCTTGATTTTTTAACGCGTTGTCGAGGTTATGCTCGACAGTCGTTCTTTATTTAAAAAAGAATAAGTTGTCACTTTGAAAATTTGTCAGTGATTTAACCAGCATTAATTGCGAATCTCCGCTTCCCGAATTGTCCAGTTTTGTCAGCAAGCTGAGCAAGCGAACTCGTTAATGTACTACGATAACTGCGCAAACTCGCCGGTTACGGTAAAGGAAATATTCCTCGTTTAAATCGGACAAGCACAGAATTCATCTCTTCCGATGTCCGACACACATTCCTGCGTTAACGATCAATTATGCGAGGACAAAAAACGACGGGACCGCAATTTTTCACGCGCGACACGTCGTGTATCCGCTCGAACTTGTTACCTTGTCGGATGAACGCGCAGGCCGGTTCATTTAACGCAGCATGAACTATTATGCGAGGATACAATGTATTCGAAAATACCTAATAAAATCATTCGAGCTAAATTCTTCGTCCTTCGCTTATTATTAGAAAGAGTTGCTTGTTTAGAGTTATAATTGCAAGCATTTCTCCAATCGGGTCTATTCGGACCCTGAGTATAATGGACTCCAATAATAATTAGCAATATTACGCATAATGTTTTCTTAATATTCATTTTATTTTACATATTATATATTATGTTATAAATTATATAAGAATCAGCGATATTAGGCATAATGTTTTCTTAATATTTATTTTATTTTACATAGTATATATTATGTTATATATTATATAAGAATTAGAGCGATATTAGGCATAATGTTTTCTTAATATTTATTTTATTTTACATATTATATATTATTATATATATATATATATATATATATATATATATATATATATATATATATATATTATTATATAATTTATACTGAAAAGCGTACTATTTTTACTCGAACGTACCAACGAACAATTCATTTGAATCGATTACTTGCATTCTCGTTCGATGTCCGAGAAACATTCCCGACGTGCACAAAATAATTTAAGAATAATATTTGGATGCAAATGTTCGATCTCGAAAAAGCATAAACGATCGATACACGTTTTTACTATGACGGCAGCCTATCAGATTAAAAGGCATTAAGAGTTCGGCACGGAAATTCACTTATTCGGGACCGACGAAGTATGTAATCGTCAAGAAAAATCGACTTGCTACGAATATCCAGCAGGTCGATGTTCGCATAGTTTTGTGGGCGTATCGTGTAAATAGTCGACCGAACTACATATACGATATCGACTTTCGAAGATTCAGTTGAGCATCGGGTTTGACGATTTCACTTTGTTTAGCTTCTTTTTAACACGCGGAATAACCAAACCAGTTAAAATAACTGGTTCGAGATCTTTTATTTCGCGATTGTTGCTGTTATCAAGATTTTTTTTCGCAAGACGTTTTCGCAAGGCAAAATAAATTGTCCATCTTTAGTGATCCACGCTTGACTGGTGTCAAGGCGTTGTCATTAAAAAGCTTTCAGAACAACGCACAAGCAGCGAAACGTTTGCCTATTTAAACGCAATTAATTGTCTGTAAATTATCCACACATGGGTTTCTTGATATCTTCGTTCGAAGAATAACAAAACACGTTCGCTATTGTTCAGCAATTTATAGAAACCTGCGAATTGTTAAACCAAAACAACTATCTTCCAACCTTTATTATCTTAGTAGCTAATTATTTCTATTAAAAATAGTACTATCATAATTAACTCCAATTATTCTTCACAGCTTCTCGAATTCATAATGAGTAGGACTAGATGGATAGATGTGCTCCCAAATTAAATTGATATTTGTTTAGATATTATCTTACTAGCTAATTATTATCTTACTACTCTAATTAGTAAAAAAGAAGAAGATGTGTAGTGGAGTGAGTGCAGTGGGAAAGAAGAGGAAAGAACCAATTGTATATAATATTGTAAACATTGTAAAAATTGATAAAATATACAAAATAAAATTATATAAAAATTCACAAAGATATATAAAATAATATTGCACGAGCATGGTTTATTATCAGAGACCATGCTCAACATAAAATTACAAAAATATATTCAATCACACGAATAAAATAAAACTGTAAGAGCACGGGTTATCAGTAAAAATTGTAAAAATTATAAAAATTGTAAAACTAATTGTACACAATCACATGAAATATACCATCTGATTTAAAGCATTAATGAATTAATAAAAAGAGATCACCAGAATTACGCTCTAGCTGTGTTCCACCATGTCTCGCAGCCACGAACTAAGGGTAAAGCTACGAGCAATCGTCTCAGCGGAGTGGGGATATGAGAAAAGAAAGAGCGAAGTGTTTACATTTTCATGCCATCCTTCCTCTCTCAATCGCACACATCGCCGTTACATGCCAATCGTCCGATGGTCATTCTATTTCGTTCAATCTCAACGTTTTATCCTACAGTCGATCTCTGTCACTCTTTCTATTGCTTGCAGAAATTACTTTATGGTCATCTTTTTTCTTGTCGGACTTCTTCGTGTGCGTGGCGCACTCTTTTTTACATTTTAGTAACGATAATCGCTTCTTACCAAATGATAAGCGCATTTCGTCTTCCCATAAAGTCCCCAAAAAGATACATGAAAAGGACAACAGTTAAAAAATTCGCCGGTAATCTTTTACTCTTTACTGTAACCAGCCTCGAGAATGACAACATTTTCAGCTACCGAGGAACTGCCAATTGCCGTGCTTTCTTACGCATTTAAATCATTAAAGGGAGCTGATTAATGCGTGCCGTCGATCGAACAAAAGATACAAGTTTATTTGCGTCGAAGCCCGGCCGCATTCAATTGCAGGTGCAATTTGATCGCGATCCGAATATATAGTGGCGTGAACAATAATTGGCTTTCGATTATGATATATGGAACAAAATAATTCGAACGAAATTGAACCGGTTGCCAGACTGCTCCAATGTCATGACTCATCCTTGATTCAAAAGTTAATCTGAGGATAACCGAAGCTCCGGTTAATATTATCATCGTTGTGAACAAATACCGACACCCCCCACCCCCACCCCTTCCCGGATAAGGGATTAGGGATTGTAGGATTATTATATATAGGATTATATAATATATAATTATATATATAATTATAATTATAATATATAATTACTACATCCTACTATCCCTATATATAATAATAATATATATATATATATATATATATATATAATAATCCTATATATAATTATATATATAATATATACAATAATAATAATATTATTATATATATATATATATATAAAATTATATATTATTATTATATATAGGGATTATAGGAGCATTGTTACCAATGCAATTGTTTAACCCGTGTGGAAATCGTGAAGATTACAGGAAAGTCGATTTAGTTCATTATCTTCTATTGGGTTGGCAACTAAGTAATTGCCGATTTCAGTTGTAGATGTCTCTCACTCCCATTTTTATGATGATGCAGCGGTCAAGGAAAAGCGACCAGAATTGGTCGATCGTAAATGTGTCATTTTCCAGCAGGACAATGCTAGGCCGCACACGTATTTGTCCACTCGGCAAAAATTGATGGATATTTGTTGGGAATTGATGTTACACTCACCATAAAGCCCTGATCTCGCGCCATCGGATTACCACTTATTTCGATCCCTGGACAACTCCCTTCGTGGTAAAACTTTTAATGACGATGACGCTGTAAAATCTCACTTAACTCAGTTTTTGGCCGAAAAGGATCAGACTTTCTGCGAGCGTGGAATTTTCAAGTTGTCGGAGAGATGGCAAAAGGTCATCGAACAAAATGGAAAATACATTACAGATTAAACTTCATTCCAAGTAAAAAGAAATTTTTTATTTCATCGAACAAATCGGCAATTACTTAGTTGCCAATCCAATAGTATAGCACATAGTAATATACAGCAATATAGCATATAGTATAGCACATAGTAATATACAGCAATATAGCATATAGTATAGTACATAGTAATATACAGCAATATAGCATATAGTACAGTACACAGTAATATACAGCAATATAGCATACAGTATAGTACATAGTAATATACAGCAATATAGCATACAGTATAGTACACAGTAATATACAGCAATACAGTACATATTTATAGTATACAGTTACCGATAGTCAACAACCATAATTGTCCATTTTCGTTGGTTAAAGTTTCAAAAAATAGACGGTACTCTTCTAATAGTGCAGGGATCACAGGACAGGGAGAAAGTATGAAAAATTATGACGTTTTCAAGCCGCGCTAGAGTGGGAGAAAGCCGCGCCACGGATGCTCGGGTGAACGATGTTCGGATACTCGAGTCTCTCTACCGCGCGTGTGTTAAACTCTGGTAAGATATTTTTGGACAGTGGTGTCCCTACTTTATCAACTCCTGTAATTGCCTGGGCAGAAGGTTAAACCTTCGACTCGTTTCCGTCGACGAAAAGAAACGGCCGAAAGGGAGGTGGGCTCGTAAAAAATTTCGATCAGCCGATCCTTTTTTTCTCTTTCTCTAACGACACCCACTCCAAAAATAGGTCCCTAACCGCATACCACGACCGCTTAACTTTTTAGTACGACGATGCATTGACATTTACTGCCCGGGCGTCGCGTTCCAGCCCGAAAGAAATACACATTCGTGTACGCGACGATAATGCAGGCGAAACGCGCGGCTACACCGTAATTGCCCTTTCATTATACGTCGCCTTAATCTGTTTTATGTGACGTTTCAATTTCGTATATCATGCGCGGGCCCCGGCGGCCACGCCGGTGGCGCGAACTTATACTTGTCGAGAGGCGAGAGAGCCTGAATACCTTCGCTAATCGAGATTTGTGAATTAACGGAAGAAGCGAACGGATTAATTGCCAACGATCACGATAGCCTTTCCAGTTGCTCGGATAGTTGGACAAGGAGCGCAACTAGTTGATTGCTGGTGCGCAACCCCTTGCGACCCCTAATTGAAATTACCGTGAGTTTACTTGCACATTTCCACTCTTAATTGCATCTTTGATCTAACAAAATTTGTATAATTTATATATTATTAATTATTATATTATTAATTAAGCATGTCACAGTGGAAAAGGCGAGATAACAAGCCTACGTTCGATGGGCATTCGGAGGAACGTGTCCACGTTCGATGATGTTTGGATAACTTTTAAAACGTAATAACTTTTTTAGGATAAAAAAAAATAAGTGTAATCGAAATTAGATCGTGTTTGATTTTATTTTAATCAGAAATATTCGCCCAAACTATATCATGTTTGGCCTCATTTCAATCAGAAAACTATCAGCAATACGTTTAAACAAAAATTCATTTTTAAAATGTCAAAGTTAAAAAAATTGTATTATGAGTTGTCTTCCGGGAATTCGATTCGAAAGAGCCGCGTTTACATGAATCGTCAACCAATCGGAGGAAAGAACATTTCTGTACGGACCCTCCCTAACGGATCAAGCTGCAGCTTGGAGTAGAACCCATTACTATTGCAATCATGTTCGAGTCGTACTTACGATTCACAATGATCGCATCGTGTAATATGGGCCATGGATGCCTGTGTCGATTCCGTGGCAATCTGAGCACATTGGTGCATAATAATGGGACCTATTTCGGCACGCTTTTTTTACTCCCTAAGCTGTCTGAGCAGCGCATCGTCGGCCAATCAGAGCAAAGGAAATTTCTATGTCGACCCTCGTTAACGGGTCAAGCTGAGGCCCGGAGATGTGCAGGAGTGGGACTCATTTCTGTGTAGACCCAGTCCATGCATTCTTGGGTCTGTTTAGATCCATGTGCATAATAAATTCATTAAAAAATTATATATACTTTGATATGTTAGCCAATACAATTTGACATTTTCGTTCCTAAAGAACTGCTATCATTGGTCAATGAAAATTACGTTATCTGTGACATGATTGGGCTGAATTCGATCTAAAAGAAACTCCCGCCAACAACTGTCTTTCAGTTTGACTCAGTTCGAGTTTTTAGTAGCGAGTAAATAAAGAAACATTTTGTGTACATATTTCGTTGGATTCTTATTATATTTGATTTCGCGTCTCCTGTAAATATAATGGTAAGATATTATTTACAAAAGTCAATTACAATTATATATAGAGTATTCTAAAAATATTGATATACGCTAAAATGAAACTAATTTAACATAACACAGTTCAAGATATTAAGCATATAAATATATAATATATATAATATATTCATTAAAATGAATATAATGTTTTAGATTTTTTTTTAATTTATCAATTTGTTGCACCATTTTACATATTTTTTAGGATGCCAACAGTTCTCCAGTTCGTTCTGATAGGCATGCGGAGGCAATGACGTCTCCTGCGCCAGATATAGATGAACCGTTTGAAGATGAATCTGATTTACTTAGTAATGACAATGACATTAACCAGGCAGAAGAGGAAGAGGAAGGAGAAGAGTTATTTGGGGATAATATGGAAGAGTAAAATCTTTTATTGTATAAAACTTAACGAGATTATTTTCTTGTTGTTAACATTGCTATATTGTTCTAGCGATTACCGTCCTATGCCAGCTTTAGACAGATACGATCCTAATCTCGTTGATGATGAAGCTTACTCGGAAATGTCTCAAGGAGAACGTGCTGCTGCTGAAACTGCTATGCTTAAAAGAGACAGAGCAGCAGGCATTATCAGAGACGATAGATATTTGCTTTACGGTATATACTCTTTTTATTAAAAACTAATAACAAGAAATCCTGTATTTAATAAAAAAAAGATATTTAATAATATGTATATTCATACATCTATCTATGTATTAAAGATGAAAGTGACGAGGAAGAAGTACAAGCACGTAAGCGACGTATGGCTGAAAAGGCTGCAACAGGTGAACTAGAAGATGTAGAAGTAAGTATATTTATTACCTTTCTTATTGTACGATATAAATTAATTTTAATTATTTTACTTCAGATGATCGAGTCCATTGAAAATTTAGAAGATACTAAAGGTCATACAGTTAAAGAATGGGTATCTATGTTAGGTCCCAGAACAGAAATCTATAATCGATTCAAAAGTTTCTTACGTACGCATACTAATTCTAAAGGACAATATATGTACAAAGAAAGAATTCGTCATATGTGTGAAAGTAATCAAGTAATGTGTTCCTTTTTTTTTGTTTTACTAGAATTCATGAGGAATAATGCATTCATTCATGAGATAATTATTTTCATTTTTAACAGTCCAGTTTTTTTGTGGAATTTCCTATTCTTGCAAGTAAAGAACATGTTTTGGCCTATTTTTTGCCTGAAGCTCCATTTCAAATGTTGGAAATATTTGATGAAGTAGCAAAGGATTTAGTACTCACCATTTTCCCTAGTTATGAACGAGTTACTACCGAAATTCATGTCAGAATATCAGAATTACCTTTAATAGAGGAAATCCGAACATTCAGGTAAAAAATAATTACATGCTTAATATAATATATTTAGTGTGTGTAAAGTTACTAATAGAGTTTGATATCAATATCAGAAAGTTACATTTAAATCAGTTGGTACGCACTTTGGGTGTTGTAACTGCAACAACGGGAGTACTACCACAGTTATCAGTTGTAAAATACGATTGTACAAAATGTGGATATGTACTTGGTCCATTCGTACAAAATCAAAATGCTGAAGTGAAACCTGGATCGTGTCCTGAGTGTCAAAGCATTGGACCTTTTATGGTAAAACTGTCTCATTAAAAATTGTATAACTATACATATGTATTTTATAGATAGTAAAATTTTGTTGACGTTCTTTACATAGATTAATATGGAGCAAACAATATATAGAAATTACCAAAAAATTACAATTCAAGAATCTCCAGGTAAAATTCCTGCAGGTAGGATACCTAGAAGCAAAGAATGTATTCTTCTATCGGATCTCTGTGATCGCTGTAAGCCGGGTGATGAAGTAGACGTTACTGCGATTTACACAAATAACTATGATGGTTCATTAAACACAGAACAAGTAAGAAAATAATAATTTTAAGAAGTTCTTATCGGATACAATATTAAATGATATTCTTGTTGCACCAGGGTTTTCCCGTGTTTGCAACGGTACTTCTAGCAAATCATTTACATGTGAAAGACTCGAAAGAAATTGTAGAATCTTTAACCGAAGAAGATATTTCTAGTATTATTTCTTTAAGTAAGGATCATCAAATTTTCGATCGCATCGTCGCGAGCATTGCACCGTCAATTTATGGGCATGAGTATACAAAAAGAGCTCTAGCTTTGGCAATATTTGGCGGTGAATCGAAGAATCCCGGTACTTTAATTTTTCAGAGTACTTTCAACACATTTTCTCGAATAACAGAACTCATCATTGTTCATATTAATGCGTAGGTAACAAACATAAAGTACGAGGGGATATTAATGTTTTGATGTGTGGTGATCCAGGAACTGCTAAATCTCAGTTCTTAAAATATATCGAAAAAATCGCGCCAAGAACAGTATTTACTACAGGCCAGGGAGCTTCAGCTGTTGGTTTAACTGCTTTTGTAAGAAAATCGCCAACAACTCGAGAGTGGACTTTGGAAGCTGGTGCCTTGGTACTTGCTGATCATGGAATCTGCCTTATTGACGAATTTGACAAGGTAAACAAATATCTTTTGTAAATATTTCTAGTAGAATTTTAATTATCGCAATTTCGATAGATGAACGATCAAGATAGAACATCTATACACGAAGCTATGGAACAGCAAAGTATTTCTATTTCGAAAGTAGGAATTGTTACATCTCTTCATGCTAGATGCTCAGTAATAGCTGCATCTAATCCTATTGGTGGAAGATACGATGCTAGTATGACGTTTTCGGAAAATGTAAGAGATCAAATACATACATGAATGATGAAAGACCAAAATAAGCAATATTTAGAAGCAGTATTAATAAAGAGAAATACATTTTTCTACTTAGGTAGATTTATCAGAGCCGATTCTATCTCGTTTTGATATACTTTGTGTAGTAAAGGATGAAATAGATCCTATGCAAGATAGGCACTTGGCTAAATTTGTTGTGAATTCTCACATCAAACATCATCCGACAAATGCAGAAAAAACAATAACTACAGAGGAGAATGCACGAGATATATCCATTCCACAAGATCTTTTAAAGAAGTATATAGTTTATGCAAAACAAAATGTTCATCCAAAATTGACAAATATTGATCAAGACAAAGTAGCAAAGTTGTACAGTCAGTTGAGACAAGAAAGCTTGGTAAGTGGAACATGTATCAGTTATAAATATATTATTACTGTGGTACAACTTCTTTAACAAATCTTTTAGGCCACTGGAAGTTTACCAATTACTGTAAGACATATAGAAAGTATTATACGTATGTCTGAAGCAAGCGCCAAGATTCATTTGCGGGATCATGTTCAAGATACCGATATTAATATTGCCATAAGAATGATGCTTGATAGCTTTGTTGATACGCAAAAATATTCAGTAATGAGAAGCATGCGACAGGTATGTATTTCGGATTAAGTATGTAATTAATGTGTTTAGAGTGATTTTATTAAAATATAACAAATTTGCTGTTATTTCTTTACAGACATTCCAGAAATATTTATCATATAAAAAAGATCACAGTGAACTTTTGTATTATATACTGAGACAAATTACATTGGATACTTTAGCATTCCAAAGAGCTTTACATGGAAATCGCATTACAACAATCGAAGTTTCAGAAAGAGATCTATTAGAGAGGGTATGAACAATTTATCTCGTTTGACATATTTCATTTTGTTTTAACATACTGATTCGCTTATATTTTCATCTTATTGTAGGCTAAACAGATTGATATACACAATCTTCATCCATTCTATGAAAGTGATATTTTTAAATCAAACAACTTTGTATATGATTCGAAGAGAAAAGTGATAATACAAACACTTCCTGAGAATATTGATGACTAACAAGCATTAAATTATGTATATGAATAAACTTTGTTTTTATATAAAACTATTTTTAACAATAGATTATCGTCCGATTATATTTTACTTATTTTTGTACGTTCCTATCTAACATTTTTGTTTCTTCCAAATAAATGATTTATATTTTATGAAAAAAATTGATATTAGAAGCTTATTTCCTTCTTCCATTTCAATATATAATAAATTAGGAAGGTATCGATATTACGTATAGTATTAATGATAATATGTAACTGTAGAACACCTTGTACAAATTATTATTTTTTTTAAATGTAATTTACGTATAAGTACTTTAGTCATTTAAATTTTGTACAATGTAGCTTGTCATACATATATTTGTAGTGTAAGAACTGATAAATTACCTCACAAGTATGCAAAATATTTTTTAATCAAAACATGATCTCGTTCAAACATATCTTAAGTGCTACTTACTTTTAGAACAGTTACTACTACTACTACTATTACTAAAACTACTGCTACCGCTGCTACTACTGGAAACACTATCAGTAGAATCAGATTCACTGTCTGACGATGAGGTACTACTACTGCTGCTAGAACTGCTGCTTTCAGCACTAGAATTTGTTTCACTGGAACTGCTAGATTCTTTTCTCATCTTCTTCTGTTGACGATTTTTCTTGATTTCTTTTTTTTTTGGATCATGACTGTAATAACACATTCATCGATGTTATCGTTTATCAAAGTCTAGACTTAGCGAAGTTCATAAGTTTTGAATCACTTACATATTAGATTCTTCTTGTTGTTTTAATGTTTTCTTTAATTGTGATGTACGTGAAGATCTATGTACATATTTTCTTTTCCCCTTACATTCATAACTCCAATGTCCCATTTCCAAACATTTCTGACATCGCATCCCTTGAGGGTATGGATTGCTAAAGGCACAGCAATAAAAAAATGTTTTCGCATTAGTTAATATTACATGAAATACTTCATTTACTATTCTTTTTACATTATTAAAAAATTAACTTATGTATCAACTATATACACAAATTATAAAATGTTCAAATAAATTTTATACTAACTTTTTCTTTAACACTTTCAAACCGTTTGAACTCATCTTTTACACTACTAATCATACTTTAAAATTACAAATCCATCAACTTCTGATGTCGTCCGAAAATGTAAAAACTTTGTTTACAGTAAGATAGGTTATTTTGCGGTACCAGATAAGCTTCGATACGCCATGCCATAATGCCATACTACATACATACATACATATATAGATATGAACACAATTGCTTTTGAAGTGCTACCTAGACGTAGACGGTTAGAAGCATCGTGTATTCATAACAGTTACGAATATTGTAAAATTTTTCCCAAGTATATGAAAAATAATGACTGCTTCGATTTACAAAGAAAATCGATCTTATGATATACAGTTAATGGAGAACGTTTGTAAAAATATAGAATTAAAGGTTCATAAAAACCTTTCGAAAACAAATTACGAAATACTAAAACAAAGAAAGACAGTATTAAAAGAAGAACGAATGAAAATGGTAAAAGGATAATAAGTTGATAATGAATTATTACAGATATTTACATGAGAAAAGAATTTTATTGGATTTGTTATAGAATAATGTAAATTTTACTGTTTGGGCGATAGAAGATTCATTTTGTAATGAAGTATGGAATTTTTCTTTGGAACATAAATTTCACATTATTTTCA
Source organism: Megalopta genalis (assembly GCF_051020955.1). Lineage (NCBI taxonomy): Eukaryota > Metazoa > Arthropoda > Insecta > Hymenoptera > Halictidae > Megalopta > Megalopta genalis. Next base: position 1,593,630 of record NC_135018.1, read on the forward strand.
AAAAATATCCTGCTATTAGAGACATCATTAAGTGTCATAATTGTAAATACAGTACTGTCCCATACAATTATGCAAAAGGCATTGATACAATCAAAGAAGATAAAGTTATGGAATTGAAAAATGAAATTGATAATATTAATAATCAAATAACATTCATTCGTAATAAAGATATTGAACAAGATATAACAAATGCTATGTTCATCTTAGATAATTTAAAGTCTTTTTCGGAAGATATATTAACCCTTATAAGGTAGATGTGAATTATTTGAAAAAATTGACACATTTATTTCGTTTGTTACAAATAATTTGTATTACTACCTATATATATATATATACATGTAAATTTTAGATTAGTGAACTCTTTAGAAAATTCTCAGAATATTTGTAATACATTTACATATAAGAAATCAAAAACTGATAAAGAATTAAAGGATGCTGGAAATTATTTGAAAAATCGTCCTGTAGCATTAGTTGGAGAAACCGTTGCAACAACTTCAAATAACTTCGCAAAAATTGATAAATCTAAAAAGGTTTGAAATAATACGAATATGTTTGAAAATTGTACTAATTACATTTTTACTTACAGTGTCCGTGCGTAAAGAACAATATACAATTTGGCAAATTTATTTTCAAGAAACAAAGTACCGTTTCGTTAAAACTTAAATACCAATAAAATATTGGAAGTTTAGAATAAGTATATGAAGATTGCAAATATTAGTTTGCAAATAATGTTACAGTTTACTTGTTTAATTAATTATAATAAGAAATAAATTCAAAGATCAAGAAACGTTTATAGCATATTTATTTACTTAGAAATATACAGCATCCTATATATGATTAGTCATATATGGAATTACATTAATATTATTATTCTGAAATTATGTATATCGCACTTAATAGACTATTCAACAAGATTATAATTTGAGAATAGCTATTTCTCTCTTTTTACCATACAAATTTAGTAATTTTTCAAATACATTATAGTGTATTACTTATGTCTTTTTAAAATTGTTGAACAGTTTATCACAACAATTTGTTATGTAGCATTTCTTTTGGCAACATTTGTCTGTATTTTGAAACTTATTTAATATCTTAAACATAATAGACATACACATTTAATCTTAATAAAACGATTTAAATAACATCATAAAACAAAAATTTTGTACATGTCTTCAACAATACAGATAGATTTTATAGAAATATCATAAATTATATTATATATATATATATATATATATAATTACTATATACGTATGATTACTAATACACATACAACATACAAGTAGATAATAAAAAAGTAAATATTCAGTTAAACTTTATAAATTGACATTCATTTTTTGGATTAATGATTAAATAATTGTATGAATGCTGTAATTGTACATATATAAAAGTTATTTAATCAAGATAAAAAGTTTAATACGAAGACTGGAGAAAATTTTAATTGTGCAACATTATTATCAACTTTTATTATTGTACGGACAAATGGGAGACAAAGTTTGAATGCAAATACATTAAATAATTATTTTGCAAACATAACTAGCATAGAAAAATTGTAAATAGACACATAACAAATTATACATACATTTACATACATCAATAAGTAATTATAGAATAGACATTACAATCTCTTAATTAAAATTGAGAATTTACTACATTCCATTTTACTGTACAAATGTTTTTCATGTACTTTCAATAGTATTGGTTTTGAATTTGTGTTAAATTGTAATAAAATTCATAAATGACAGACTAAACAATACTAAAATAATTAACAAAATGAGAATAACTAAAATGCTTCAATGTTCACAATTTCTGATAAATATAATAGGTACAAACAATATATTTATATATGTTATATTTTACAGTATATTAATATAATATCAATTAGAGTTACAATTAATATAAGTAGAATAGTGCTAATTTTTTAACTTTTTATTGCACAGCCATTGCATAATAAACAAATTATGAAAAAATATTTCTAATTCAGCTATTATGTTATAAATGACAAAATAGTATACTAGTACTGTTTATTGAGTCATGAGTGCAAGAGCATATTATATGTTTAAAAAAATCAATATATTCTTAACTATAAATAAAATCCATTCATTGAATATACATACATATATATATGTATGGTTGTAAAAAATAATAATGCAATTAAAATACACGCGCACGCTCGCGTGTATGTAAATACATAATGTGCATTATATAAAGTAAAAACATATTACTTTAATTATATAATAAATTACTGTGTATGAAACTTAGCAAAAAAACAATGTTACAATAATACACTGCTAATACTAGATAATTTTACGCTTAGGTTTGGCAGCTTTTTCAATGAATGATAGCACATTAATAATTCAATTATAAATTTTAATTGCATTACCAGACAGAATTATAACTGACTAATTAATGAAAAGAACACAAATGTCATTTAATTTTAAACTACTTTATAGGAGTATACAATTAAATATAATTCATAATTACCACTAATTATCTCAGCTTATGAAGCAGATGCAGAAAGTCAAAATTATTGTTAAAATATAGTGCTATTATATATTTTTCTTCATGACACATCAGTGTGTTTATTTTTTAAAGTGCTTCCGTATAAATAAAGCTTTTTACGATACTTCGTATTATTAAAATTTAAACTAATGACATATCGTATAGTAATTAATAACAACAAGCTTCATATTATTATACAATTTTTCAGCAAAATGTTTCATTCATATGGCAATGAATAGCAGTAACTAAAATCTAAATTCATCGATGCCAATTTTTAATTTTATGGCTCCTTAAATCAAATAATGTTACCTTATTTCCTTGCAATTACTACAATTATTTAAATAACAATTATGTGTCTAAGGGTAGTATTTTCAGGTATCTGTGTATAATAGAATTGAAAACAGATGAATTTTGCTAGAAACTTTGAAATTCTAGATTAAATTCAAAAGTTATAAGATAATTGTAAAACGAAGTATACAATTTATGAATTAAAGTGTCTTATATCGATTGTTATTTAATTTCATTATGTTATCAAATAATATACATACGAAAAACAAAATAAATGAATGGAGTATTATAAACATTGGTATATACTAATAAAAATGATGATATAATTTATATTATTATTGTATCTAAAATATCTTATCATGATTTTAATCTTTTATAGTTTCTTTATTCAGTGTGCAGATTTCCAAAGTCAGCACAAATTTCATAGTATATCTGTACATATGTTTCTTCTTTTTTATATTGTAAATTGTATCTCTATTCAGTTTATGAGAATACATATTTTCATATATTATATATTGATAATAGTTTATATAATTTTTATTGATGTGAGATCATTATAGTGAGAATTTAAGTTAATAAATATCTGTATCAAATATCAATTGTTTCTGTATTACTCTTGCTAAAAATCAACATCCAATTCGTGTGAAAGACAATTTTCTAATTTTGTTACATAGATCGATAAGGTCCTTGCATTTTTAAAAACTGAATCACTAAGGAAGGACCTCCGCCAACTATCTCTGGTGGAATTTGTGAAAGTGGACAATTTTCAATTGACATAATACTAAGGTTTGTGCACAAAGCTAATTCAAATGGTAAATTATGTAAGTTTGCATTATCATTTATGTATAGTGAATCTAAATTTTCCAATGTACCAATTTCTTCGGGTAAATAGGTAAGATTATTTTCCCCTATGCTTAAATACGTTAAATTTGTCAAGTTACCGATCGCTCTTGGCAAAGTAGTCACTTGATTACTTTGCAAGATTAATTTCTGCAAATCTCGTAGGAAACCAATCTCATTGGGTAAAGAGTCGATCTTATTTTCTTCAAGATCTAAAACTCTGAGTTTGCGTAAGTTTGCTATGCTGGCAGGAATGCGTTTCAATAAATTATTAGAAAGTATTAAGATCTCCAAACTTTGAAGACATTGAATATCGTCTGGAATCTTTGTCAGCTGATTGGTGCCCAAATTCAATTCGACCATTTTAACCCATGTACCGATATCTAAAGGTAGAGCAGTTAATTGGTTTTCCTTCATATTTAACTTTGTTAAATTTCTCGCTCTAGAGAAAATACCGTACGGTATTTTATCGATCTTGTTATGTTCAAGATTGATAGCGTAAACATTCGTAAATTGGGCTGGTCCTCCTGACGGATATGCGGTGAAGGCATTCCTGGACAATGTAATCGATGTCAAATCGGAAAGGCTAGACAGCAGCCCATCGGGCAGTTGACACACTTGATTTCCTTCGACGCTGAACTCATCCATTAGCTTACACTTTGCCAACGATTTTGGAATATTAGTTAATCTATTGTATCTAAGACCTAATCTCGTCAAAGCAATTAAATTCCCAATTGTATCTGGAATATCCAAAAGCTCATTGTGCTGCAAATCAAGAGTAGACAATTGGATGCAATTTCCGATCTCTTCGGGCAAATGCTCCAGATGGTTGTGGGACACGTCGAATGTTATTAAATTGACCAATTTTCCGATACCGGCAGGAAGTTCCTTGATTTTGTTTTCCCTCAAGCTCAGCATGGTTAAATTTGTCAAGTTTCTAATGTTGTTGTTGACATATTTGACGCGATTGAAGCGTAAATACAGAGTCGTGAGACTGGTCAATTTATAAACAACATCGGGTATTTCGTTCAATTTATTATGCCTGAGGTCCAGTACTCTTAATGATTTCAAGTTTTCCAATGACCCTGGCAAACTGGTAAGAGAATTTTCACTTAAAGCCAGTGTTTCCAAATTCGCGAGGTAACCAATCTCCGGGGGTAATGTTGCGAGCTTGTTACCATATAGATAAAATTCCACCAAATGCGTCAAATCCCGCACGGTGCTTGGCAGATGCGTGATGCTCGATTTACTTAAATCTAGCCGTTTCACACATTCGTCTCTGCATCGTATAAACTCTTTCGAAACGTCTAAGTCAGCTTGGATCGGTTTGCCTTTTTTCGTGGTCGGTTTCGGTTTGTTCGATTCAGGATGTTTGACAGTTACTGTTTTCTTAGTGTCGGGGCCCGCTATGGACGCGGAGGATAACTTTTTTTCTTTCATCTGTTCCTTATTATCCCGCAGGGCGGCTACGTCCTCAGGCATATCGGCTGTGCAGGTGGTTAAACCACAGCCTTCCAAATATTCCGGGATATCTTGTTCCTTCATGTAAAAGGTCGAGAGTCTGTCTTCGAGGTCCTCACGGTCCCCCTTCACCTCGGACAAACACACTGTTGAAATATTACCCACACCTGTCCAATGCTTGTTCGACTTTTTCATAACCTAATCACTGTTGCAGCCTACGATTACTTGAAAAATATCTCCGCGTACTTTTTACGACATCGTACACTTTTTACGAAAGCTCGTACTTTACAAGTATTGACATATCGATGTTACCCACTGCACGTAGCGCAAACGCGAATCAGTTGATAGAGAATAGAGATAGACATAGAAGGCTCGAGGCTCGATGAACAATGAATGCTTAGCCGCGAAGTACGTGCATACGTTGACACAACGATGCGAGATTCGAAGACTTTCTATCTCAGCGCCGTCGGCGGTACAGTGACGAACTTCTGTTTTAACTTGGCGTGAGTTCGGTAATGCTCGATCGAAGACGGAAGTACACAAAATTAACATCGCTGGACATGCGTCCTGCCTTACGAGAGTCTTGCAGAAATTTCGGAATCGCTGTAATACAGGGCTCGGAATTAACTTGCCCGCGACAGAGACAGAGCGTTTTCAGAGACTGCTATGATACGAGGTGCCGAGAGCGGTGGAGGGGAGATCTCACAAATAGGATTGGACGGTGCCATTTCGCAGCATATTTCAGAGCAGTCACCGAAAATATTCTGTCTCTGTCGCGGGCAAGTTAATTCCGAGCCCTGCTGCAGCAACATAAATGCTGAACAGTTATTTCGATGACGAATCTATGTATCGTTTGGTTCGAGGAACCGAAGCAAACGGATCCAATAGAATTCTTTCAACTGCATGACGTTTCGGTGAATAACGAGTTGGACTACTGCCTATTGGAGGGCGTTCGACTATTTGACGGTTCTCGTGCGTGTCCAGTCCAGTGTTGTAAGGAAAATAACATTGTTTTGGAGATAACTGCGGTCGGATTGTTCAGCCACCGTTGAAAAATGACATCTCGCCTTGAAAAAGAACGTGCCAAACAGATTCAAGAAAAATGTCAAAATCTTTTGACGCAGATGCTACGCGACGAGGACAACAAGTATTGTGTCGACTGCGATGCGAAAGGTTCGTTCGTCAGTTGTGAATATGTATTCCACCGATATCTCCTCACATACGAAATTTAGTACTGTTACATCCACCCCCTATACGTCTGATAAATTTCATTTTCTTATCAACCGATGATACATGCAGGTCATCGATATCGATTTCAAAACGACCTAGTTTCGTCTAACGAAACATTATAGATTTTTAATTCCCATTGTGACAAACTCTAAATGACAGCAATCGCAGATGAACATCGCCAACGTTCTGTAATCGTCTAGTTTCTTGTTACAACTGTCTTATTTTTCTGTTGATTTCTAATAAATAATTTTCAGAAATGATATTTCTTTATTTATTTACCAAATATTTATATGCGTATAGTGAAATATTTGTATGACCTGTCACCTTTTTATTTTTGACTAATTCTCTGTTTATAATAATATTTAAAAATTTTACTCTTATCTGTGTATATTTGTAGATTGTATACAAATTAAATGTGCTAATATTGTATATCTTAATATATGTTATTGAACGTTACTTATAAATAAAACATAAATATGGTCTTTTCATAGGACCAAGGTGGGCTAGTTGGAATTTAGGTATATTTTTATGTATTCGTTGTGCTGGGATACATAGAAATCTTGGAGTCCATATAAGCAAAGTTAAATCGGTTAACTTAGATACATGGACACCAGAACAAGTAGTGGTATGTATGTAGTGACTTTATCTTTCTAGATATTTTGTATGTGCCGAACCCTATAATTTTTCTTGTAACGATATAACATATAGATCTTTGGAAAGAATATATTTTTGTTCTTTTCAGAGCTTGCAGCAGATTGGTAATTCTCGAGCGAGAGCTATATATGAAGCAAACCTCCCAGACAGTTTTCGAAGACCACAAACAGACTGTAGTCTTGAGAGTTTCATTCGTGCAAAATACGAGCATAAAAAGTACATAGCTAGAGAGTGGGTACCTCCGCCTTTACCAAAGGTATAATTATGTTTATCTTTTAAAGATATATTTAAATACAAGATATAACATATTAATTATTACATGTTACATATAGATAAATTGGGATAAGGAGCTCGACGAAGAAGCCGAAAGACAACGTAGACGAAAAAAGGAGAATTCAAAAACTACTAATAATCAAACTATACTCCCACCTGTAAAAAAACCGGAAGTTGTGCCTCAGTTGCCAAAACCTAAAAGTTCTGTTAGTCCTAAACCAAATAGGGCTACCACTGCTGCTACTTTAGACTTATTGGGTTTAGGTAACTTACTATTATATGTTTGCTTTTTACCAAATTTTATACAAAAATTGCATTTTTAATGTATTCTGAGTTTTTAACAGATGCTCCAGCAACAAATCAATCGAACGTAAACGGTGCTGGAGATGATATATTTTCTTCCTTCTTGTCTGCGCCTCCGGCTACAGCAGCTACAGCTAATAGTAGTACATCTAATGTAACTACAAACGCGACTACTGTGAGTAAAAGTGAAGAAGAAAGTTTCTTTGATCAGCCAGCACCATCGCCTCAAGAAAAAAGTAAAATGTCTAAAGATAGTATTTTGGCCTTATATGGTACACCGAGTCATCAACAATCAACAATTTATGGAGTTCCTGGTATAATAATTATTTTAAATACTATGTTTTATTTATAACTTTATTATAACTTGTACTTTATCATATTTCAGGTGGAGTATATCCTCAACAACAATCGAATGTTCAATACAAACAAGTACCAAACATGGTAGCATTCGGCCAGCAAAGTAATTTTCCGAATCAACAAAGTTCTTTGACTCAACTTAACCATCTTCCTGCTCAAATGCCTGTTACAACTAATCAATTAACCGTCAATCAGGCTCAAATGACGGTAAATCCGAATTCATTAGGATCTGTTGCAGCAAACTCTATAGGGAACTGCATACAAATAGGCCAGATGCATCAAATGAATGGTGCACCTAATCCTGCTATTACGATGCAATCTCAAATGGTACATCTATTTTTATATTGTTAAAATTTCGGAATTTGTTTTTGTTTGTTTTATTAATTAAAATATTATAATAATATTATAATGTTATATTAATTAAAATATTATAATAATATTATAATGTTATATTAATTAAAATATTAATATATCAAATATTAAAAAATGTGTCATTACACATCGAAACTTCATATCAAGTGTCTACTGTATATTATAGGATATAATCATAAATAGCTAGATCAATTATTTAATATATCTGTAGATGATGCAACTAGGACAGTCTAATGTTAGTAGCAATAATGGATGGAGTGGAATGTTAACACAAAATCTTCAGCCAGCTCCTGGTAGCAATCCTTTTTTCAACTTACCAACACAACAACAGCAACGACAACAATCTGTTGGCTTTAGTGGTCAGGTACATCGTTTGTACAACGATTGGAAGTTTGCTGTTTTTTTTTTTTATTAATAATGCAATTATTCGTATTGCAGTTACCGCAGCAAATGTCCCAACTATCTTTGGGAGGCACTAGTTTCTCAAACACTCCAGGAAAGACAACTACTACTCTTTCCGGACAAACGCTTTCCACCAATCTGTGGCAGTAAATGTCTTAAGGATATTGTTAGTTGATTGATTATGTTGTTCAGTGTTGTACACTAGTGTCGAACGTTCGTTACCCAACACAATTATATTTCCATATTAGTTTGGAAATTAATATGGGAAATAACATAACTAAGACACGAAACAAACAAGTACTCGGACGCTGACATTTTCGAGAGGTAATTCGTAAATGTGTACAGCATTACGAGCCAGAACATATTTTTCTTCTAAAGCTTTGCTAGCTTTCAACGTTATTGTTGGAAAAAAATGGGAACTACGAATAAAAACGAATTTTTAACTGATTGTAAAGAGTTATTCGTAAAGTACAGTATATGTATGTACTTGAGAATGTAATTATATTATTTGCTAAAATGGGTGCTTTTGTAACCATGTAATTAGCGTATGTCAGGGTCCACTTTCATTATGGCAAAAAATATTTCATTATACTTAAACAAGTACAAGTATTTTTAGCTCAGTATTTTACGAAATAATTCATTTTTACCCCCGAAATACAAATGGTAAAACGAAGCACATAATAGTTTTTATAATTTACTGAAGATGTCAAAAATATTTATCATTGAAAGCAAATGTACTTGAGATGTCACTTTACGATTTTAAAGACTAGAAACTTCCTCTAGAAACACGTTATACCTAATGTTTGTATACAATCAGAATGTATAAAATACGATAAAAGTTTAGTTGCTGTTTTCTAAGCTATTGTGTTTGTACTTGAGTAGTGTGTTACTTAGATTGCTGAATTTTGACGTTGATTACGTATTAAAGGACATTTTAGAACTTAATATTTTCCAACAAGTATTATTGTTATTTTTTATGATACTAAAAATATTAACATTTCTTGATACTACCTTATAATGGCAGAGACTTAATTATCTAAACACTTGACCAACACTGCTATACTTTATAAATACATTGCATTTAAATAGAACATTTTAGTTATATAACAGTTATAGATTAATTAAAGCTTTCTACATCATGAATTTCTGCGATTTGTTGCCATGTAACAGTATAAATATTGAAACTTGAAAATACGTTCTGAATACATCTCATACGTTCTTACTTAATTAAAATTTGTCTCTTTATAAGTGATACTGAATCATGTTGCCACTAAATACAGAATATATTGAAAACATTTTTCACCATATTCTTATAAATAATTACCAACAATCATGTAATTTAGGACATAGCGGTTGAAAAAACATTAGGCCTTATAACTTGCTATTGTATTGAAGAAAAAAAACTGACAGAATTGTAAAATTGATATAAGTACAAATACATATTATAGAGCTATAAAGAATGAGAGACTTTTAAAATCATCGACTGTAATTATAATCATGTGTATTGAGGATTACATTGTACTATACAACAAACTTGAACTCTGCGGATTTCTAACTTTGAATACACGTTTCAAAATTTCATAGGATGAATATAAATTTGTAAAATTTATTTCAATACTTACGTATAATTTAAAAAAAAAATCGATTTCGACGAAAATCCCAAACTTTTCTCATTCAATGATCTTTTCTCATGCTGCTCAATATAATCATATCATTAGAATACGCGTCATTATGTGATCATACTCTACTTTTGAATTTTTATTTGTAAATTATTTAATATCATAATAAATAGTAGAATTGTATATGTATTATTGTTAAAGCATAAGATGCCCTCGAAGCAGATGAGATTTTCTTCTAAATTGATTGTCTTGAAAACTACGTATGTATGAGAATTAAAAAAGATTTTCAAAACATAGAGTCAATTTACGAAAAAATATGTGAAACGCTTTTTCAAAGTTAAAAGTCCAAATATGTATTGAACAGTGCTACCAATACAGAACAAATTCTCAGGTGAAGATACAGTTATATGGCAAATATAAAAGAAAGCACTATACGAAATCATAAAGTTTAAATGTATATTATAGTTGAATTGGTCCTAAGTTTAACGAATCAAATAGCATCCCTTCGTTAATTTTAGATACGAACAAATTTATACAAGGAATGGCATTGTATTCCTCAACAAATCTACTTAGAAACACCACTTGCGTTTCTTTATTATGTTTTTCATAAATAAGTTTTTAAATAAACAATTCCAGCATTGAAAACAATGATTATGAATAAATTAGAATGTTCAAATCTTCGGCATCGCGTGCAATTAAATTTAAAAATATAGCAAACGCCATCTATTATGCGCTAAGAAATAAATTATAATAAATCGCAGTATTTATGTTCGTAATGAAGAAAAATTTTCCACTTCTAAGATACATACTTTTCATTATCAATCTAAAAAGTATTCACTACTTTCTGTTTAAACTAAATTGAAGTGTACAATCATCGATGTTTACATACATATGTATATGAATGGCTGGAGAAGCTTACCGGAAGTCGCCATTTTCATTACATTAAATTGCGGGACGAGGAAGGCTCTTTCATTTCCTTGAAACGTCTTTGCCTTGACGCATCTAAGCCACGTGAGAACATCATGGACAAACCAGTAGTTTTGGCTCGAGTTATTAAAGTCCTAGGACGAACTGGCTCGCAGGGTCAGTGTACGCAAGTTAAAGTGGAATTCCTGGGAGAACAAAACCGACAAATTATCAGGAATGTAAAAGGACCGGTACGAGAAGGTGACCTCCTAACCTTACTGGAGTCGGAACGTGAAGCAAGAAGACTTCGATAGAAGTATTTACCGCCAACATGTTAAAACCGTCAAGAGTATCTTGATCTTGGCAATACAATTCATTCCATCGACCGAAATAAGGATGACACCGCTATTCCAGTACCATAAGAATATACAAAGCAAAACTTTGTGTCCATGAAGATGTCTGTGACTTCTGTAATAAACACTGGCTACTATTCTCCGTACATCTGTTTTTTCATTTCGTCCTGTTATATTTTTATTTGTGTCCGTTGTGATTTACTATTTCTATTTTACGGTTTTATAAGGTAGTAAATTCATTCAGAATATTATTACACACACAAATACTTAATATTTTTATTAATAATTCATTATGTAGCATATATTCTATTTACAAAATATAAATGCGCAACTTCTTATAAAACTATCTTTTCACAGATATATAATCTTTCAGAAAAGTCTGTACATGTTTCACATATATTAGATATGTGAATAGCATCTTGTCTCAAGTTTGTGATGCAAACTGTGTTCGCATATACAAATAACAAACTCAATTTTGTCAGAAATTGTTATATCCTTCTTCGCTTTGGTGGAGGTGTATCACGTGGACTTGGCGATGCTTTAGATGTACTATCGACACTTTGCCTGGTTGGTCGTTTTGGACCTCTTTTTAAGCTTTCGCGGCCTGAATCAGAATCTTTGCGTTCTTTCTTCCCATTAGACACTAGAAAAAGACATTAATAAATCCTGTGGACATGTAAAATTATATTAAACATAGAAATATATACCTGTTTCTTCAAGATCATCTTTTCCTTTGGTTCTCCCCTTTGAAGATTTATGATCTTTCCGAATATCTTTCATGTCTCGAAGTTTGTCTTTTTTCATTTCTATATCCTTAACATATTTTTTAAACTCTTCCTTCTTTTTATCGATATCTTTAGTCCCTTTAAGGTCACGAAGTATTGTATCTTTTTTCATAAGATCTTTAACATCTTTTTCTTTTTTCATTTCCTTATATTTGTCCCTTTGTTCTTTCAGCTTAAATTCTGGCTCTTCTTTTTTCCTAGCTTTAATCGTTCCCAAAAATTCTTGTTCAGGTAAACAAAAGTCTATTTCTTGACTAGGGAACGGTAAATCTTCCATATCGTCCTAAAATGATTTATTTATATGTTTCATTTTACTTGTAACCATGACATATTATTTGTTAAATTCATTAATAATTACCAATGCTATGAGGTCATACATAGATTCCAAATGATCCCAAATCATTTTCAATGGTATGTCTTTGTGTGTGGCAGCACGAAACTTTTCCCATATACAAATCATGTGGAAATATTTATTCACACCTTCGAAAAACATGTTCGATTAAATCTTGTAGAAGAAAAGTAAAATCTTCCACTAATGATATTATTAATTATCGCTCTTATGCGATACTAATGTAAACATAACCTATAAAAACTCTATTCTATGTATTATATTAAATCTTACCAACAGGTTTATGTCCATTCATAGCAAAAAATAATTGAATTTCATTTTCGACGTTCCATTCGATTTCGTCAGTAGAATTTTCTGAATGTTTCTCTTTAACTGCCATTATTATAGTTTAATAAATCGTCACTACTGATAATTGACCGATAATCTTCCAGTAGCGTCACGCCAGGGGGCAGGGCAATGATGTAAACATAGACCAGGTACACATAGGCAGTTTTGTAAGATTTGAAGAATTTCTATCTCAGCGCTGTCGACGGTAAAGTGATGAACTTTTGATAACTTGGCGTGAGTTTGTAGATTAATCAGTAATGATAAATCGAAAACGCAAATCCAGCTGAAATTAACATCATACATATTTTAAAGTTTATCTCATTTATTTAAAATGTGGATAAGTAATTATTTCAATTTTTCAAACAGTACAAATTATTTACTCTAAATGATTCGACTCATCTTTTATAGATTAATATACGACTACACGCACTGAACGTGAAACTTTCTACTTGAAAACATTTTTTGGGGGAGTGAAGATTAACATTTCTTGAAGATTTTTTGAACGGTTTATTAATAACTTGTGAATGCTTCTTTAGAGGATTAATTTTTTTGGATTAATATCCTCTGGATGCTTTTTTAGGTGAATTAATTGTTTTGGCAATTTTTTGTGGGATAATATTTTACAAGTAATGTTTTTTATAATAATAGTTAATAATATAATATATATAAGCAATAGAAGGTGTTAGAATAAAATGAATTCTAGATATTTGCAATTGTTTTTAAATTTTGTTTTCTATTGGACAATAAGCATGTTTCAAAAAATACAAAGACTTTAATTTTTCTAATACAGAAGCAATTTCTGCTTGTATATTTGCTGATCTTACAGCAAGATAAATTGTTTCTTGAAAACGTTTTTGAGCAATTCGCAAACTTTGCGGAACTAGAACACCGAACCATTTAATAGGATCTGGAATTTCATCTCCATCTTCATCTACCTTTTTTAAAGTTATATCAAAATTTGGAATTATTTTACCAGTTTCCTCTGTCATCTTGGTCTCTAATTCAAATAATGTAACTACTTTTTCCTCATCTTCGGGAACCTGTAAAATGCTTATACTCTCTTTGCCACGTATATACTTAGCTTTAGCTAGCTCTATATGGCCATTACGCAACATATTTTCCATTTGAATACTAACATTAATTTTCTCTTCCATTAGTTCCAGATTTCGCAATAAATTTTCATCTATAGCTTTGCATATATCATCCATGCTTTCGTGCATTTTATATATTATCGGTATTACACTAAGGAATTGATCGCTGTTTATAATAATGTGATGTTTTATCTGAAATAGACATATGTACAAGATACACAAACTTACTTACTTTTATTGTTATATCATTGATCAATACAATATCATTATTGACTTTTTAATGAATATTTTTACACACATACCATAAGTTGAATTAGACTCGTTTTATTTTTATCTACATCTAAATATTAACGATGTTTTTATCTATTTTTCCCATTATAAATCGTCGTTTTTAAACATTTCATGTGAAATAAATATAATAAGTTTCTATTTTTGACACTTTTAATAAACTTGTGTCTCCTTAGTAGATACCTAAGTTTCTGTGACTTTCACAAGCTGAGGTTCGTATCTCTACCGTCGACGGCGCTGAGAGAAATCCTTCAAATCTTACAAACTGACCGAAGTACAGAGCCTGAAAATCGGCAATGCTGTTATAATTTTTATGTTTTATCAAAAATGAATGAAATCGAGGTATTAAGAAAAGTGTTAGATCCTTCTATAAAAATAAGTAAACTTTGTTTATCGTATGTGACACGACTATTTCCAGAATATAAGGACTCTCCTTGTATAATATTATATAAACAAGTATGTTAACTAATAATTGATGATGGTATCGAAAAATTATTCGTATTATTATGTTTTGTCTTTCCTATTTTCAGCGACCTACGGACAACGTTAATATTTGTTCTGAATACATTAGCGATGATTATACAAACGGTAAATTTAATAACAAAATCTTTAAATTATTTACACGGATAATGTATAATTTAATGACATAATAGTTTCAGAATTTGATGTTACTGGATCACCTTTAAAATATTCATTTGAAGATGTTAATTTTGAAGATAGCATTATTTTGGTAAAACAAAATTGGCTCAAAGAGGAAGAAAAATATTTACCACTAAGCAGATCAGAAGCATGGTAAATTTATGCCAATTACACTAGAAACTTATCATAATTAATTATATTAATTGCAAAGTCTTGTTTTAGTGGTGCATTAAATGCATGCATAGAACTTATCACATATGCATTTCCTCCTATATTTGCTCTTTGTAATGGTAATGATAATAAAAGAGCTAGATTACTAGGTACAAATATTCAGAAAGAATGGTTTACTACAATTGAAGTTTGTTCAGATGGCATTGAAACTTTTGAAACTATTAAGGAATCGTCGTCAACATTTCTTGAACAGCATTTAAAACTTTCACATGTTCAAGAGCAAAATGTAGGTATTAAATATACAGAATATAAAAAGTTAGGATATAACAGTGATTTTATGAAAAAAAAATGAGTTGTAAAGACAAGGTAAAGTTCTTAATTCATTGACAATTTTTTTTCAATGCTTTTTTCTTCTATATAAAGTATTTCATCTTAAATTGTGTAATGATTTTCAGTATGCATTATGTTTGTTCTGTGTAGGTTGTTATATCTGTATTTAATAGCTTCGATTTATTTGGAAGAAAAGAAGAACTGATAGATTGGAAAAAAAATGCAAAAAGTAAATTTGAGAATAGTATAAGTGTAGAAGTCTATACTTCCAATTTATCCCTGAACAGTTTCACAAGAGCATCAAAAAATATTTTGGTAAGATAAGTTCTCTGTGCATGTTAAACAAATTGTATATACTTTGTATTGTTTTCAGGTTGCTCAAGTAGTAACTGGATCAAATGATAGTCCTCTGAAAGAGCTGTGGACACAACTATTGTTATTAAATCAGTATTTGAATATAGTGGAAGATTTCAAGAAAAAAACAAATTCTTCTTATAATCCCTTACCTTTGGAATTTCCCGAAAATTTCACAAGTCCATATGCAGAAGTATGTTAAAAAGTTAATTCTTTTAATATATAGGAAGTATACGAAACTGTTGATAATACTATTTATTTATAAAATAGGATCATGACACAATAATGAATAATATAAACCTACTACTCAATGGAGATCACAGTTTCAGAGTTTCTGAAAATAATCGTGCGCAAGAAACCAATTTTGTACCAGAAGAAAATTTAGAAAATACTATAAAAATTCAAGATTATTTACAAAATCTCCCATTTAGATACAATTTGGATCTTACTGACATCTTGTGGGATCTACTTATTAGTAAGTATACCTTGTATAAGAAAAAAAAGTACCATTGCATATTTATTCATCACTCGAAATATAACTTTTAGAAAATTCGAATTGCTTTGAAATGACAAAATGTATACACACTGTTCTTAAAGAAGTTGCCGAGAGTGAGTATTTTGCACAGGTATGGATTAATAAGAATTACTAAAAAAACTTATTTTATCAACGCATATAATACATAATAATAAAATTAATAATATGTACTAGGTAAATTTAACAAATTCAACAAGATTTTCTGAAGCAATTAATAATTTAAGTCAACATAATATAATTTCGCATTTACTGTCAGGAAGTTTACCATTAGAGTATGTTATTGATATGGGTTTTGAAAAATTATGCAGAGACTATATATACATTTTAATGAACTCAAGATTCGGTGACTTGCATGATATCCAAGAAATACTGGGAAATGTTTCATGTGATGAATTTATAATTGATAAATATAGGTATGTATACCGAGATTACAATGTGATTCTTAATTATGGCTTATATATATGATATAATTAGTTCGAAATAATATTTCTAGGAAAAAGTTAGTATGCTTAGCACAAATTCATGTATGTTTGGAATTTATGATATTATTTCAAGATCATTTATTATGTTCTGCTGACGATCTGAGGTCTTTATTTTTATGCGCTTTTAAAGAATACGTTTGTGCAAAATCGCCAATACAAAATGTTCATAATTTAGATGAAAACTCAATTTATACTTTAAGCACTCTGCTCCCAGTTTCAACCATTAATAATTTGAATAAGGAGTAAGTTCAATAATTAAAATACAGCTTTTGTATTCGAGTACAATTAAACATATATGTATATTGCTTTCAGGATTCCAACTACGCGTAGAATTTCTCTTTCTTCCCAGTGTAAATTATCAAAATTAACAACAATTAGATATTATAGTCAAATGCCCATATTTCCAACAAGTGAATGTTCATTAGGTAAGTTTTTTTATGTAAGATCTGCATACATCGAAAATAAATTTTGTATTTATATTATTTTCAGATGACTCGAGTGTTATTCAAGAATCATTTTATGTTACAAGTGCAATTTGTTCGTCCACAAAGTTTAAATGAAATTTTGTTTTATAGAGCCATAAGAAATATAAAGATAAAAATTGAGAAGAATAAGCACATATTTCAAGAGGTCTAAAATAAGAAAAACGTTTTGTGAGGTAATTACATTTTTAATTCATAATTAATAAAATAAAAATTATAATTCTTCAAATACATTTCATGTATTCGCTGTATAAATATAACTAGATTTATGAGTGTTTGTACTCTCAGTCATTGATAATGTACACTCCAATTCACTATTAGTCATTACTTTCACTGACCTAAACCTCATTAAATATATTTATATATATATATAATAATAATAATAATAATAATATTTATGATCATTTTCAATTCAAACTACTTTTTAATGTACAAATATATATGCAAAGTATGTTATATTCGGTAAAATATGTGGTCAAATTTCGTACGAAATTTATGGCCAACATTAAAAGGGACATACACTAATACATACAATGTGAAGTTTCTTTCACACAGTACAGAATGCTACTTTATAGAAATAGGCCATTCCGTATTTAAAATTCTTTTTAACATACTTTGGTTGCAATTCTGAGTATCAGTACTGTTAATGGAAAAAAGTTATATCATTTATAAGCTATTAATTAAAGCATGAAAGCATGGCTTCACATGCAATAAGTACGTAATACGAACAATTTTAATACTGCGATGTTTCTACATCATCTACTCCAGAGACGGTAGCTTGTTCAAGTACTTCGAGAAGCTTTTGCATTTCCATAGAATCTGACGAATTGTCAAGGGTTCTTTCGAGTGCTCGTACATACGACATACACGTGCGTCCTTCGTGATCTAAATTATGCGGATTCGCTTTATGCTGCAATAGTTTAATAAATGTACTAACACGGTACAACATTTACATACAATAAGTAAAATAGAAACACACACCCATATCAATAACTGTGCCATAGCCAAGTTCCCTGTGGCACAAGCCAGATGAAGGGGTGTCCTCAAATCTTCCATACTTACAGACATATTGATATCCTCGTAACTACATCTGGCCAAGCACAATGTAAATGCTCTCATATCGCCTCTACATTATTTTTAACACAAAAGATTAATTATCTAGGACCATACATCTGAACATATAGTAGACATTCAATAAGTAACTACCAGATAAGTAGTTGTTACGAATACTGGATTAGTATATTTTTAATTTATTTATTAAAATATTTTCATATTTCATTAAAATGTTTCAATATATTAATTGGAATATAACGTTCCTTCATGTAGTTGGAAGATTCATCAAGAACAACTCTAACTTTTTCAACAAAATTTCATTTACTTTAAAGTTTATTACATAGAATGTTTGAACAGTTATTTTATATAGAGAAAATAAAGTAAAAACAAAAATATATACTACTAAAAATAACAGAGACAATTAAACTTAGTAAATACTTATTAAATGTCTACTGCGATAGATATGACACACCTGCAATAAAAAAATATTTACCGACAAACTGAATCAATAAGCAATTTTCCTAACGATATATTCGGATTAATTGGTTGCAAAAACATTTTGTCCTCGTACTTCCATCTGATCCACTGCTCCTTCTCTTCTCTAGGAGAATCTGAAGTTGGTTTTTGCTTTCCATTTAAGCAATATTCCCAAACACTATTTGCTATATCGTTACCAAGAGCTAACATTACACTTAACTGACCTGCGCTAAAAGTAATGACAGAGCTATTTTATAATATAGAGAACAATGCATGCACATAAAAAAATACGTTCAGAAAAAATCGTATAATTGTATCCTCATAATCAAATTACTTTTAACAATAATAATACTATCATTTAATTTAGGAAATGCTTGTTTTAGATGAAATAATTATCGCACTTACGACCAATCATCTAAATCCAATGACCTAACTTTCGAAATGTGTGAACCTAAATTTCTATGTATTCCTGAGCAATCAATACACATTAGTACACCTAAGTTTAAACTAGCCCAATCAGGATCTAAAATATGATTAACAGTATATAAATTAATAGTATACAAGTGCTAAATTATTTGTAGTAGATATGTTATTTACTAGGTACTCCACAGTCCACACAAGCATCATTTCCTGACACTTTATTTTTTATGCAATGCATTTTGAAAGCATCAGTTTCATTTTTCTTATCGCCATCACTATTTTGCAAACTTGAAAGTATCTGTTGCTCTATAGCAGATATCCAACTATCTCTATCTTCAGCATTATTTGCTTCAAAATGCCAAGTCTTATTTTCTAACGAAATTATAGAAAATTCAAAACTGTCTTCTGTAAATTGAAACATAAATTATTTTATATTTGCTTAAGATTGATATCATTTGTTATTTACCTTGGGCATTGGATGATTTGGAACCCTTAGGCGTTTTCCCAGGCACTTTTACAGTTACATATTGTAGCAATATTTCTTTACCGTTTGCATCGTTCATATAATCCTAAACAATAAATATTACATAACGTTACAAGAGAAGTTTCACTATAACAGCATTCGAAATAACACTAATTCTATAGTAATTACGTGTAAGCTAGAATGATAAGTTAAACGACCATCTTCCAACAATGTAACATATTTCTTCTTCCATTCTTTTAATGATTTACTACTTCGTTTAAATAAATATCCTTGCTTCACTGGTATTTCTCTGCCCACACCCATTTCACCCATGTTGTATTTTTCTTTTTTCGATGGTGTGAAGATGTTAGATTTTCTTCTAAATTTCCTATAGTGTATATACTCAATGAGTCTACATTTGATGATAATACTACATTTGATAAAATTATAGCTCTTATTAACGATTATACCTAATAGTAGTTGGAGTTAAAATCGAAGATCTAAGATCTGTATGCTGATTCTGCATATTATGAAAATTATCACCAACTGATCCAGAATCATTTTGTGTAGAACTGCTGTGTAAAGATCTAGAATCTTCCTCTTTGTCAGATGTCTGTGGACAAAGCAGTTGATTACATATAAATGTTTTGCCCATTAAATATCAATATATTAATGGAGTTTTTATCTTTATATATAGTATCTTACATTCAATTTTGATGAATTTCCTGCTTCCATGTCTTTGGGAACGAGCTGTACATTTTTAGCAATTGTTGGACCAGGACATTTTGTTTCATTATCTGTTGCTTGTTGTCCGTTACATCGATAATGTTTGATAGATATATGTTGTATTATTTTTTGACATACTGTAATATTCACAATATTTTCAGAATAATCATTAAAAGCTCCCAAAAAATTTTGCATATACAAATAATTAAGCTAGGTATTAGAAATTCATAAGAATAATAAGTACTGGGATTAATATAGACATACTTACCATCTTGAAACACCCTTTCAACATTCAAACCATAAATAGTGCATGTTTCATAATAAGGACATCTTAGATCACATGCCAATTTTCGTGGTCTAACATCTTTTATGACCCGAGGATTAGAATCATTAATCGAATCTAGATAGTATAAAGTATATATTATATAAGTATTATGTATGTATTAAGACAATCCGTATCAACTGATTGTGAGACAAATACCATAATATATTAAAGGGAAATTTACCTTGTACTCCCACAAGAATTTTTGGTATTTCTGACATATTTCGAAATGAACACATTCTATTATAGAAACTGCAAACTATCGAGAAACTTTCCTCGCTCTCTAAACTAAATACAAGTAACAAAGCATCTATCCAAGCAGAAAACTGAAACGAATAATGTCTGGGATAAGTATCAAGCAAAAAACATTACCTAATATGTACAATACATGAGTACATAAGTAGAAAGATTATTTAATATAGTATGTATTTTTTATGTACTTGTGATTCCGGTACTCCACCCTCATCTCTAATTAGTAAAAGATAACTTTGATCATTAATAAAAACTTCTTTTTTAAAACGACCACCTTCCGGAGATTCTTCGTGCATAAACGAACCGGTCAGATATCTATGAACTAAAGCTGATTTGCCCGAGTCAGATGAACCAATGATTCCTAAATGTAATTCTGGCACATCTCTGGCCAATGTCCATTCATGACTATTAATGAACGAATCTATAATATAGAATGATTTCAGAGAGGAAAAATAAATACGAAAATAAAAAAAATATATATAGATATTTTAAAAAAAATTTTATTACGTATTGTGTACCTTCGATCGCAACAACATGTTCACGGATTTGTTTCGCTATGTGCGTGTCGGAAATTAGATCTGCTAAATCATAAATAGCGTATATCGACGGATGAACACTTTCGAAACGTTGTATTTCTTGTCGGATCGCAAGAGAATGATCGTGTCCGCTTCGCTCAGTTGTCATCTTTTTAAAATCTCTTCAATTTACTTTCTATAGTTTATAGGATCACATTACAAAACCAGCCTTGAACTGCATTGCGTGGATGTCGTCGAACAATTCAAATATTTTTCACATGATTCTGTTTACAGCGACTTATCTGTTATCACGTAGCACATGTCAAATTCGAATATTTATCAACATTATTGGCTCGGCGGAACAGGTTATCTATTACATACATATAACACACTGCTGCGGAGAGTAACCCCGCCTTCAGGGAAACAATAAAATCAGTCCCTCTTATCAAACTGCCAACGTAAGATTATTAATTTTCATGCACATATATATTTTTTAAGTGGACGTGTAAGAATGAATTTTATAAATAATAAAAATGCGTCATCGATATACTTTTCTTTATATATAGTAACAGCAAAATTTCATTTTTTGTACATATTGTTTGTACATAGATCAGTCGTCTAACGTGTGAAGGATGGCTTACATTGCCAACCAAGTAAACGTTAGGCCCCGCTTACACCGTGGGTCCACCACCCATTACGTTTCTTTTCTTTTATTACAAACTTTAGGCCAGTTTAGTCCATAAGTATAAAAACATCTTACAAAAAATATTATTTAACAGCAAACATCGTTATATTTTCTGTCACTGTTGATTTATAAATATATGAATTTAATAACTACCCAACAAGCAATTTGTTCTGAATTTGTTCTGAATTTGACAGTACGCATTTGTGCCAAATGCAGAACCGTCTCTTCCTGCATATCGCCTTGTTCAGGCCAAATGTTGTAACGCTGCCATATTTGCCACATGAGTGCGACCGATCTGCCCTCTTTAAACAATACATTTCGTTACAAAGTGCCGCGAAGATTTGCCTCTGGTAACGCCAAGCGTCTGATACCGAGCAGAGTCCTCTTTCAACAGATCCTTGTCATCAAATTCACATAAATTTCCTCGCAAAGTACTCGACTAAGCGTTTTACATCTATTTGATCTATTTTACAGCAGCCTTGCCTGACTGACTATGTATGTAAAGTTTCCTTACATTACATTCTGTTAACACAAATATTTATGTTAATGTTAATGTTAATTTAATGTTAACTTACAAAGCTAGAATCTATTCTATTTTTAACTCTATGTTTATCTTAATTTTAAGAAGCATCAATTACAATATAGAGGGTGCTTGCGGGTTACATCGCCAAACTTTAGGTATAAAAGGATCCTAAAGCAAACAAATTTATCCTCTGTACGTATACAAGCAAATGTTTCCTTTAAGAGATATTTACTACTATAGTTGTAGAACAAATTCTGATATGATTGAAGTGCAAATTGAGGGTGAAAGTGTTTCCAGATGTTCCAAGAACACAAGTGGTAGGGCTTTTATTGGGCCCAATAAATTGATCGCGGCGTTACCTGCTCGGTAACCTGACTGCAGATAGGACCCGGCAGGTTTCAGCTTGATTGTTCATGGTTATTTAGATTTACAGCGCGGGATTTGCATCAGAACTGGTCTTCTTGAATACTTGAACTTCATGATGAAGTCCGACATTATCGAGAATTATGAAAATTTGAAACAGCTAAACGAGAAGGTCCTCAATGTGCCATCAATTAAGAGCTGGATTGAGAAACGCCCACAATCCCAATGGAATGTGTAAATGCTACACAGGGTGTATCGAAAATACTCCATTTGAAATTTCCATAACTTCACATGTTGCTATATCTACAACATTTGTTACAGCATATATTAACGTCTATCTATGTAAAATAACTACATAAAGATATTCAAAGATGTAGACTGTTAGAACTAAAGTATTATACTTTTGTATTCAAATAAATAGTTTGTTTAATAAACTAGCCATTTTTCCCACTTAAATTAGTTCGACGTACGTCCGTATTTAACCTCGTCGTTGCTACCCAATATGTCCTGAATTTGTAATGAATTTGACAGTAAGCATTCGTGTCAAATATGGAGTCATTTGCTTACGCATAACGCATGGATTTGGCACCAACGCCTTGTTCATGCCAAATCCAGGCCAGACTTTATAGTGCTAGCTCTTTTTAAAAGAGGGCAGGTCAGTTGTGCAATAAAAGCGGATCTAGACGTTATCCCGAGAAAAAATCTAGGCAAAAATCGGATGTAGGGGGAAAACTTCTAAATTACATACTAAAAAGTGCTCTGTTTACTTCATATTTTAATATTTTAGGAAAGGAAAATGATAGGGAAGATAGAAACATTTTAATGGATAGTGTGATTCAGATCTAGTTTGAAGTATGTTCTTTTTTTAACTTTGTCAGCATTATTGTTCACGGTTATTTAGATTTGCAGCGTGGGATATGCACTAGAATTGATAAGAAATTGTATTGTTACTTTTTTAGAACTCGTCAACGGCCATATCACGTTGCAAAGAACCGATTCTCGTCCGATCATCGAAGTTAAACAGCGTTGAGCGTGGTCAGTACTTGGATGGGTGACCGCTTGGGAACACCACGTGCTGTTGGCACTTTTTTATTTTTATTCATTTCCTTCATGTAAGCTAATAAAAAGATGCAACTATTGGCCAACACTTTTATCTCGGCCTTGAGGTCGTCCTCGACTAACAGGCTGATCGTCGCCTTTGCCTTTCCGTTAAAAGTTATCCAGGCGACACGTATTTTGTCACATTGTTTAATTTATTGTGTTGGTTTAGGCTGCGATCGATTTAGACGATGACAGTTTTGACAGTCCTTTTGGTGTCCCTTTGACTAATTTATTAGTCAAAGAGATTAATTTATTGGACTCGGGTTCGGCCGAAGGGTATCGGCTGGTATTTCTGGGAAAGCTGCGTAGTCGTACCGTTCTTAACCGCTCTTAATGGCACTTGACGTGGCCCAGGCCCATATAAGGCGCCAAGGAGGCTCCACAGTTTGTTTCCCATAATCTCCATGGAGTACAACGGGTATCATTGTTCGCGGCGTCACCGTTCTTGGCGTCAGACTGTCGAGCCACCCCTATTGTCTCGGCCCCAATAGGGTGTTTCTGATTGGTGGGGCCAGAAGCCCACTATTTTAGTAAATTTTGGTGGAGGGGTTTTTCACCTGCACGTTTTATCGATGAAAAAAGTCCGCATTAGAATCTCGTCGACCGTCATTGGAATCTTATCGTTCGTTATCAGTATCTTGTTTGTCACAGTTTTTAAAATATACCTATTTATTTCATATATACACTGAATAAATAGTGTAAACAAATAGTGTAAATAAATAAATAAATAGTGTAATAAAATATAATAATAAATAGTACACCTATATGTTATGTATATGTTAATACATAATAAATAGTGGTAGTAGTGTAATAAATAGTGTATATATACAAATAAATTATTTGTGGAAATCTTAAGTGTACTCTTAAGTAAATGATATATATAAAAAACGATAAGAGAGAGTATTAATTAAATGATACATAAAATGATTAAGTAAATGATATATATAAAAAAAATATAATAATAAATAGTACATGTATATGTTATGTATATGTTAATACATAATAAATAGTGTAATAGTGTAATAAATAGTGTATATATACAAATAAATTATTTGTGGAAACCTTAAGTGTACTCTTAAGTAAAATAGTATAATATTGAAAAGATACAGTACCCCTTTTTCCTCTGGCGAATTTTTTTCCCAACCGTCCAAGATATCGCAGGATATTTTCCGCAAAAAGTTCGATGTATTCGCAAATATTCGCTGCTTTCCTGTTATTTCTCCGACAGTTTACCACAGACTATCACGCTGTTCCAAAGAAAAGTAGTTCGCGAATGGTCTTTCATCATCGAAAAACATCGGTTCTTTTTTTCGATTGTCCCCTGAATAATTCAGAGTCTCCGCATATCATTTTGAGGAGTATCAATTGGGGTCCGACGTGCGTCGCGTTATTTATTCAAACACCAAATCAAAGATCAAAGACCGAAGATCGAACGAAACCGATACGTTCCCATAGAAATTCTTGAGAAAATACTATGCTACACTGGAACGTCCAATTTACTTAAGCGCTGCTATATTTTAGCAAAGATATGTTTTCGGCTACCGTAATTCCATTTCGATATTTCCAAGTGTTGTATCTAGCCGAGCCCTGTTCCATCGCGGCACGGTGCGTTAAATCTTCAGTATTTCAGTACAATATCCTTGTTGATCATACAACAGTTCGTATCTATGTGCTGCAAGCGTATGTGCAGTGCTGAATGAAATTAAATATTTGCATCTGCAAAGAAGAAACGACACTAAGAACAAACGTGCATAAAAGTGCATTTTACGCATATGGGATTTGAGTCTTGTAATGACTCGTACAACAGTTACGCTTTTAACAATTGTTTAAATCTAAACTTTGTTAGTATAAAAATCATCTTATAAAAATCATCAGAGTCACCGCTCGAGTGCAAAGCGTTAAAATATATAAAAGTATTGTTTAATATAATAATTTAACTTCTACAATTTACGATACAAGTGGCGAGTGCAAAGCGTTAAAATATATAAAAGTATTGTTTAATATAATAATTTAACTTCTCCAATTTACGATACAAGTGGCGAGTGCAAAGCGTTAAAATATATAAAAGTATTGTTTAATATAATAATCTAACTTCTCCAATTTACGATACAAGTGGCGAGTGCAAAGGGTTAAAATATCTAAAAGTATTGTTTAATATACTAATCTAACTCCTCCAATTTACGATACGAACACGCAGGCACCGCCCACGATTAACCCCTTAACTTGTACGCTCGAGTTAATTCGAGCGCGCCAAACAAGCCAAACAAACTGTGCACGCTCGAGATAATTCGAGCGGCGTTGTATTTTATGCTGCTATAATTTTTCACACTCGAATATAATCGAGAATTGAAAATAACAATGTGAAAGCAAAGAAAAAAAATCGTTCTATCGATATTTATCATTTACATGTGTAAGTTATATAACACTTATTTATTCAAGAATAAAATATAGCTTTTTTTCCATGGAACAAAAGCGCAGCATATCAAAATTCTCCGCCGAAAGAGAAGTTGAATCAGGAAAAAAATTGATATTTTTTGGCCGTTTTTTTTTCAAAAGAACTGTGCGTTAAGGGGTTGACAGATGCCAATTAAGATCATGGATTGCGAAGAATGTGACAATAGCTTACAGAATTACGAATGAGCTACAAGTTTTCAGTTCTCGGAGTGAGACCAGTAATTGCACATCAGAGCGCACAGCACTTGTTCATCGTAATCGAACCTTGGAAAATGGCACATATGTTGCCATCCCCACTTTCTTATATTTGTACTCGGCAGTTAGCATGCTCGATTTTATTACTGCTAGCGATGCGACGAAGGGTGGGGGACAGTCGCCAGCGAAAAAAGAATCAAATCAGTTGAACACTTTGCGCTTAGATTGTCAGCAAATTTTTTCGGTATAATTAAACACGATGCAAAAATCCAACGATTTCTCCATAAACTTGATGATCCCATTTCTGAGGTACTTCGGCTTCTGGATGCCGAGCGGACGCGATCAGGAAACGTTCTACTATTTCTTGTTGTTTATCTCCTATGTTCAGATATGTCTTATCGTAATCGGTGCAATGTACGAAATTTTGTTTCACTTTACAGACCTTACTGTGAGTATTCATCGAGATTTTTCAGATCCAATTAAAATCCATCCACTTATCTATTGCATGTATCGTATCATTGTACGCAAGTGATTCATTCTATTTATTGACAATCATTTATGAATTTATTTATGGACAGTATCAATTTTATTTATAAACATTATGGAATTTATTTATAGACATGGCTCTACTGCTTGATCACTTTTGTATCGTCGTTCACCAGTTTCTTCAAGCTCACTGCTATACTTCCACACAGAAAGGATTTCTTTCACTTGATCCTGTATTTGCAAAAGAATTTCTTAGACTCGAAATACAACGATCACGAGAGGAGTCTGTTGACGGCTTGCAAGCAGACTTCTACACTTTTCATCTGTACCTTCATCTTTTTCACGTATACGACGGTGATTGGATACATTTTGGGACCGTTCATTGGTTAGTCGTCCTTTTAATTATTTTTGCCTGTATCCGTTTTCGGTTAATGCTCATCAGATTTATCGTGACTTCGAATTGCGCGTAAAGCAGAGATGAGCAGAGAGATTGCTAACGCTCGGGTTTTGTTGTCATGGTCACCTTGATTCTTTTAAACGGTACCTTGTATTTTTGACTTCGTAGGATTATAATAATATAATATATTATTATATATATATAATATAATAATATATATATAATAATAATAATGATAATAATTGTCAGATTATAATAATAATATATATATTATTATAATATTATATATGATTACATATTATAATAATCCTACGAAGTCAAAAATACAAGGTGCCGTTTAATTATAATTTATAATTATATAATAATAATTAATTTAATTATAATAATATGATATATTATTATATATATAATAATAATAATAATATATATATATAAATATAATAATATATATAATAAAATTATAATATGAGCGTTATGCATCTCTGACAATACATCTCATACGTCTGTACATCTCTGATACGGACCAATTTTACACGACTCGAGTTGTGACGCGCGATGCTACCGAATGCTAACTGTTGCCATTGTTATTGCAGAAAATAGGGGAAAAAACGAGTCGGACAGGATATTAATTTTATCTGTGCGCATGGATGTATTCTCGTTCTCACCGTATTACGAGATTATGTACGCTGTCCAGGTACTGCTATTCAATCGTGTATGAGACGTAGCTCATTGATATTTAACGTTGAAAATTTGAAGAACAATTTAAATGCTATTACCCTATGTTGAAAATATTTCTACAAGACTCGACATTGGATTGTACGATTTTCGATATTCCGAGAATTGCCAATTATGCGGAGGCTGGTTAAAAATCTGCCAGCTCTCTTCGTTCCGCAGGATTAACCCTTTCGGTACGAGCGCGTTGTCCGCCGTGACACTCCCACTGTACGGGGTGCCGCGCCGAAAATGAGCACATAACGCAGGGTCAAGTCCACTTTTGTACGAGGATTTAAGTAATGACTGTGCTTAATCCGTTTCTAAATCTTCTGTTTCCTGTAAACATTCTGTAAAGGGTCTACAATATGTTCAAATCTATGAACAAGTTTCGAAGAAAAATGTAACCTGAAATTTTTGAAATCAATTCAGATCGAACGACAATTATACCTGTAGCTGTCTTTTCGGAATCCTTGTAAGAGAAGACTTCATCCGTTTGAGTCCCAGGGATTATTCAGAAAACACGGTCGAAAAATGCCAAACAGCATGACAGCGCTGCTTGGGACTCAAACGGTTATTAGAATAGTTTCTAATATGTCAGAAATATGGCTTACACGGATGCCAGGTGTATTCGGCACTCGTCCATATTGGTCATCAGATGGATGCCGGATATATCCGGCGCTCGTACCGAAAGGGTTAATAATTATACCGCGGATCTGATTTCTGTTTTGGGCTCTGTTTCAGTACAGGCTGTTTGCGTGCTCAAAGTTGGCGTGGTCTACCATAGCTACGATAATTTTCTGTACATCATGAATCTGCACGTAACCACGCAATTTCGTATTTTGCATCGCAGGCTCGAGAGCTTGGCGAGCGATTATTGTTCGGGAACAGTCGTTCGGATCGCTTCAGATTCGGCTTCGAATGGACCGCACGACGGCGAGGAATGTTACGCCACGTTCAGGAAGTATATTCAACATCATCAATCTCTTCTCGCGTACTGCAAGAAGCTTAACAAAGTGTTCAATGTTTACGCATTAGGACAGGTTATATTGTTTACGCTGATATTGTGTTTCGACGCGTATCAAGTACTAATGGTTAGTGCAGTAAAATATATACATATACATATATATATATATATATATATATATATATATATATATATGTATATATATATGTATATGTATATATTATATTAATTATATTAATTAAGTAATATTATATTATATAATATTATATGTTACAATATTATAATATATTATAATATAATTAATATTATATTAATATATATATATATATATATGTTATAATTTTTAAGTTCGAGCAACTGATAGACGCGACTCACGGCTTTACAGGCAGGCGCGCCAGCCTCGAAGAAAGTAACTTTTGTCTTTCACATGCTCGGCTGTCTCGCGCAATTGTTTATGTTCACCTACTGCTGCGACGGTTTGATCCAAGAGAGCGAGAACGTGGCTGCGTCGGCGTACACGGTTCCGTGGATGAATTTGCCAATGAACAGACCTGGAAAGCTGATGCGAGACAACTTGAAGTTTATCCTCCTGAAGTCTACCGTACCTTGTCACATCACCGCCTACAAATTCTTCCCCGTTTCGCTCGAGACTTATACTAAGGTATTCGACGTGATGTACGATGGTAAAGCCTCCCTAATTGTTAGTGTAGTAAAAAAAATATATATATATTTTACTACACTAACAATTAGGGAGGCTTTACCGTCGTACATCGCGTCGAATTATTATTTATTATTTAAAAATTATAACATTGAAAAATGTAAAAGGTTAGAAAAAAGGTTATGTTATAATTTTTAAATAATAAATAATAATACTAATCCTGTTTCTTGCAGGTACTAAGTACCGGAGTGTCATATTTCACTCTGTTGAAGCAGTCCACTGAATCCAACGCGTGAACGTGCTTCGTTCTTACTGCGTAAAATACAGACATTGTTTTACGAACGTTATCTAGATGCATTGGAATCTGAAGAGAAGAGTGATAGTTCAAACACAAATGAAAGAGTATATTATAGTTACGAAGTACTCTGCTTTGTTATCATAGCGAAATAGTATCACCAGTGAAAGATGATGTATTTACATGCTTTTCACTTTTGAAATATCTACAGAAAATTCTTCGTAGGAAATAAATGTTTGTACATACTGTTTGAGAATTCGTATCGTCTCCGATCTCTCTGCGCCGCGCCGTCTTTGGTTTCGACCTTGCGCGACGGCTGCGCGCTGTGTATACGGACAGCCAACATTTACTTTATCAACGACTACCATTCGCTTCGGTCGCGCGCGCTCTCTCTCTCTCTCCCTCCCTCTCAGTCAATTAAACTCGTTTCTGCGAAACATCTAAACCGTCACTTTTCTATTTGCCTCCATCGTCGATGCGTCGCACGCTGAGCCCAGCGCTGAGCTGACCGGTGTCTCACGTTCGAAAACTTTTGGGCCAGTGGCTCTCTCGACACATATGTATAGTAGTAGTAAAATGATTGTTTCACTTGCTTTTCAGTCTATATATATATATAATATAATATAATTATATATATATATATTATAATTATAACAGAGTATATATACATATAATTACTGAAGTTTATATATATATAAACTTCAGTAATTATATACTATACTATATGTTTAATATAGTATGTTATTTTTATTATTATAAATATATAATTAATATAATTATATATATATTAATATATTATATAATAATAAATAATTATTTTTATTATTATAATTACATAATTACTATAGTATAGTAATTATATAATTATATACTATACTATACTATACTATCAGTAATTCAAAAGGTCTTCTCAGTAAACCATATATTGTTCCCTTTACCTCTTCCATGTGTCGACATTTGTTAATTATATGCGGTGTCGTTTCAGATTTTTAAAGCAACGAAGTATGTAACCACGAATTTACTACATACTAGGATATATAATACGTATATTTTTATGGGAAACTCTTTCAAAAATTATAATATTATATATTTTACTACGTGACTTGCGGTTTTATGCAATAGAGTACATTGTTATGAAATTCAGAAAAAACGCTTCGTCGAACGGATTGTGCAATAATATACTAAAAGCAGATTATTATCACTAATATAGATAACAATTTACTGGTAAAAAAAAATACTATAATCTAGAAATAGCTAATCTGACTTGTGTTTACCAATTCGATAAGCGAGACCATAAAAGTGTACAATCATTCATCCGCAAATCGAATAAAATGCTTCACCTTTCGATCTCATAAATCATTTTCCTCGATTATATTGGAACAAAGTGTGCTATAAGCTGCTACTAGATTAGTTATCGAACTTCGAACACCTGTGACTTCGCAAACACAAATCTTACAACGTTCTACAAGTGATCATTTTAAAAGGTTAGATATAAACTTTCACCCTTATATTTTAAATTTAATATTTTAAATTTCTATTATCTGGAAATACATATAGCTAATTACGACATATCAAAATTTCAGTAATATTTAAAGTGTTATTCCAAAAAGTGTCCGATTTCATAATCCTCGCCCACGTAATAACTTCTAGCCGTATATTTGTTAATAGATATTGTTGAGATTTCGCTATATGTACGTCTAAACTATTTGTTTAAACAAACATATTAAATTAATATCATACATACTTTGAAGTTCAAGCTCTGTAAATCTACCAGTATTTATTATTCTATAGAGTGGCGTTCTCACCTATACCGAAGTTCGTCTCTCTACCGTCGACGGCGCTGAAATAGAATTTCTTTAAATCTTGCAAGCTTACAACACAGAACCAGTAAGTATTCAGAACTATAACTGACCGTTACTATTTCACGCTTCTGTTGCAATATCAGGAGAATCGTCGTAAGTATGTTAATATTGTTCGTCGGTTTCGTACGTTTTTGATGTTCACATCATTTTTACTCTGAATTTTGTACTTTACATTCATTATACGTACGACAGTACGTACTTTTCCTTCGTATATTTCACCTCCTTGTTCGAGCCGGTTATTTGACATTGAGGAAGATCATTCTGGAAGTTAGAATGTACCGTACTAGATTTGTATTCCGTATGTTAAGTTCATAGATTTATTTACAAAAATTACGATAATTATTGGACAGAGGTCGTAAATATTTACCGCTGTGAAAGCTTTAATAGCAACAGAGCGCAATACGTATTACCATGTACTCAGCGAAGGAATGCAGCAAATGGTTCTCACAATGGCCGGTTATTACGACTAACCGCCGCAATGATTTAATGTTACTTTGAAGTAATATGTATTTTTATATGTATACCAGTAACTTCTAATGGTAGTAATGAATATGTAACATTATAACAAAAAATACAGTAATAAATTTTAGTTATATATATAGTCATTATACATAATTAGGATATCAGTCGCGGCAGTCATTACACGCGGAACCATGATGTATATATTTTTTTTTAGACATCTCGAAGTTGCTTTGTTCTGAAAGATTTTTATTTAAATATTAATCCGAAAATTACAATTGATATTAAAATAAAATTATGTATTTTAAAGGGGTCTGGATGAACTAATTTTTTTCTTTTCCGTTACAGAAAGATGCCAACTTATAAACTGACCTATTTCCCAGTATCAGCTTTAGGCGAACCAATTCGATTCCTGCTCAGTTATGGAGGTGCCGAATTTGAGGATTACCGCTTCGATAGAAAGGACTGGCCCAATCTAAAACCTGGTAACAATAAATTTTAACTCTTGTGTTTTATTTTTCTCGCTAATTGTTGTAGCACTGAATAGTTCAAGTATTTACTATTCTTCAATCGATATAAAATGTAATCGAACATGTTTATATCTATATCTGTAAGATATTCTGTTAGCGAATGTTTCAAGTTCTACGTCAGATACCAATCAAATATTATTCTTTGAAGCAGATAATACTGTATCTATAGATATAGTTGTCTGATGGTAACTTAAATTTTTTAATTCAACTTGTATATATGTAGAAATCATAATGTCTTTTAAATCAACAGTGCTGAAGTGTGTTAATCACGCTTAAAATTATATAAAAATAATGAATAATTTTATATTAAAATTTTTATTATATTTTTATGCTTTTAGAAATGCCATTTGGTCAAGTTCCTGTTCTTGAAATTGATGGCAAGAAAGTTGCCCAATCTGTAGCCATTTCTCGCTACTTGGCAAAGCAGTTTGGCCTTGCTGGAAAGAACGACTGGGAAGCTCTTGAAATTGATGTCATTGTTGATACTATTCATGATCTTCGTTCAAGTATGGATTATATGGATTATTATTAGCATATTGACTATAATTACTAGACATCGAATTTTATGTGTATATGACAAAAATGAGCAGATACCATACGAAAAAGGAAGAATCCAATTATATGAAAACATTGCTTTCAGTTTATTGAAACTATTAGAGAAAGACAGGAATTTCTAAGTTGCTCCTATTTCAAAATCTTAAATTGAATTAAAATGTTGGACAAAGAGCAGATAAGTTTATACGTCAATATTTTCATGACCAATAATTTTCTTTCAGAAATTGCGGCGTACGCGTACGAGGCCAATGAAACGGCAAAGGATGAGAAACTGAAAGTTGCCAAGGAACTGGTACCGTACTATTTGGAACGCTTGGACGCTGAAGTGAAGAAGAATGATGGCTACTTCGTCGGCGGTGCTTTGACTTGGGCCGACATTACGTTCGCTGGTCTTCTTGAATACTTGAACTTCATGATGAAGTCCGATATTATCGAGAACTATGAAAATTTGAAACAGCTAAACGAGAAGGTCCTCAATGTGCCATCAATTAAGAGCTGGATTGAGAAACGCCCACAATCTCAATGGAATGCGTAAATGCTACACAGGGTGTATCGAAAATACTCCATTTGAAATTTCCATAACTCCACATGTTGCTATATCTACAACATTTACTACAGCATATATTAACGTCTATCTATGTAAAATAACTACATAAAGATATTCAAAGATGTAGACTGTTAAAACTAAAGTATTATACTTTTGTATTCAAATAAATAATTTGTTTAATAAACTAGCCATTTTTCCCACTTAAATTAGTTCGACGTACGTCCGTATTTAACCTCTTCGTTGCTACCCAATATGTCCTGAATTTGTAATGAATTTGACAGTGAACATTCGTGTCAGATATGGAGCCATTTGCTTACGCATGTCGCATGGATTTGGCACCAACGCTTTGTCCAAGCCAAATTCAGGCCAGACTTTATAGTGCTAGCTCTTTTTAAAAGAGGGCAGGTCGGTTGTGCAATAAAAACGGATCTAGACGTTACCCCGAGAAAAAATCTAGGCAAAAACCGGATGTAGGAAGAAAACTTCTAAATTATATACTGAAAAGTGCTCTGCTTACTCCATATTTTAATATTTTAGGAAAGGAAAATGATAGGGAAGATAGAAACATTTTAATGGATAGTGTGATTCAGATCTAGTTTGAAGTATGTTCTTTTTTTAACTTTGTCAGGATTATTGTTCACGGTTATTTAGATTTGCAGCGTGGGATATGCACTAGAATTAATAAGAAATTGTATTGTCACTTTTTTAGAACTCGTCAACGGCCATATCACGTTGCAAAGAACCGATTCTCGTCCGATCATCGAAGTTAAACAGCGTTGAGCGTGGTCAGTACTTGGATGGGTGACCGCTTGGGAACACCACGTGCTGTTGGCACTTTTTTATTTTTATTCATTTCCTTCATATAAACGTCTGCAATGGATGATCGTACACTTTTACGGTTTCCCTTATCGAATTGGTAAGCACGAATCAGATTAGCCACTTGTAGATAGTATCAATTTCCAGTAAATTGTTTTCTACATTAGTGATAATGAACTGTTGTTGTTATTATAAAACTGCAGAATATGTTTGACGAAGCGTTTTACCGCGCATAAAACCGCAAGTCATCGTAGTGAAACATACAAAACCATAACTTTTAGAGGATCGTCAAGGTTTTCTTTTCTTCTCTGGCAATTTCTGCAGTACAGTGAATTCTGTCCAATTTTCTTTTCAGCTCGTAAACAAAAATGGACAATTTGGGAAGAGCAGATACAATTATTCGAGCCTTGCATTTCGTTTTTATAATTGTTGGCAATCGGCAACTATAAGAAAAATGAGTCGCGAGTCCATTTTTGCTTGCAAGCTGAAGAAAAATTGGGAAGAATTTATATATATGTATATATATATATATATATATATATATATATATATATCTCCCTTTCTTTTTTAGGTCTTTATCATAACCATATCCCCGTCTTCCCAGCTCGGAAACTTTGCCGCCACTATCACGGCGCCCTTCGCTTTTTTTCTTACCCATCTCGCCGCCTCAACTTCAGTCTTTATGCCAAGTTTGCGGTCCAATAATTCTTCCATTGTTTCTCTCTATCACAGTTTCCTTCACTGTCATCCCTCCTCCCTTAATTCTTATATTTTTTTCGTTCTTCTCTTCTTTCTCCTGCTTCTTCTGTTCTCTCCTTTGCTTCTAATGTTTCTAGGATATCGTCTTCGGCGTTGCCTTTAGTTTAAAGTTTCTTCAACCTATCTTCTATTTATTCCTTTTTCTTCTACCATCTTTCCACCCCCATTCTCCACCCTTCCGTTAGCTCTTTTATATGGTCGCGGGGGCTCGAGGCTTCCTTCCCGCATTTCCTTTGCTTGTCCTACCTTTATTCGTAATCTTATTGTCCGCTGTTTCATTAAAAAAATGTATTTCTTATCGATTAAAAGTTGATGAAAAATTTAATCTAACCGGTTTGTGATCGGCGACCTCGAGAACCGCGATGTAAAAGGTCCTGAATTGCGGTTCCCAAGGTCACCGATCACGAATCCAACATAGAATTAAATTTTCACCAATTTTTCGTCGATTAAATAACCTCGACATAAGCATCATTGAAAATGTTAGAAGGGTTTAAATAACATTTTTAACACGTTGAATGCCACGGGGGTCACCGGTGACCGGCACTTAACTTGGCGGTGACGCCATGGGGACTACCGGTGACCGGCGCGCCTAAATTGATAGAAATATATATAATTTAAAACAAATGTCAATATCTCAAATTTTGTATTATTACCATTGTCAATTCAAACGGTGACCCCTGTCGCAATTAATATGTCAAACATGCTTATACACTGTGACTTATCTATTGCAGATAATATTTCGACATTATATGTATCACATAAAAGAAAATTCATCGTGGCGCCGCGGACAATTTCTGTAAAACCGGCGTGGAAGTTAACGTGTTAATAATGTTTTTCAGTGTTCGTCCAACGTTCCGGTGGTTCCATCCACTGTGCGCCGTATCGTGCTGGAATTGACGTGGCGGGGATTGAATATGGCCCAGGATACAATTTATAACGGCCGACTGGGGACTGGTTTTACACAACACTCAGTTCTACTCCTTAGTAGAACGCGAGAAGTCGTTGTATCAGGTTGTACATCACAGCATCTCGCTAAAATAAACGTAAGTGTATTTATATTATAAAAAGCATTATCTTTAGAAATATTTTTAATCGAAGGAAACTATGTTCTTCGACGAAATTGTATTGTTTTGAAAAATTTACCGAGATTCGTTATCCTATTTCATCATAGTTTCACTGTATTCTTGATTAAATTATTCTGTCTCCATTAAATTTCCTTAATAAAATTATAAACCCGTGTTTAGTGATCACGTATTGTTCTACACAGAGAATATGCGTATTGAAAACCGTATAAATAAATATTATATATATAATAATATATAATATATATATATATATAATATATATAATATAATATATAATATTATATATATTATATTATTTACATGTTAATTCTTAATGTAATCACATTAATCAATTAATAAGTAATAATAAGTTAATAATAATAAGTCGATTACAGTAATTACATAATTATTACGTTTTACAAGTTCTTGAAATGCGGCACTAACATATCGTATAATTAGATCTTATACCAATTAGCCGGTTACAGTTTGCAAGGTCTTTTGTTATAGGATAAAAATTTGGAAGCAGGAACAAGGTCGGAATGTTCGTTCATCACTTTTCTATCTTGTAATCTTCTGTAACTAATTTCTACGATTAACTGAAGCATATGAGCCGTTTATTTTGAAAGTGACTTAAGTCACTTTACCGTACTGAAAAGTGGTGATTTTTTAATGTTTATACGAAATTATTTGTACTGAGATATATCAAAATATATATTGTATTATCAATAGATATATCAATATATATTGTATTATCAATAGATATATCAATATATATTTTATTATCAATAGATATATCAATATATATTGTATTATCAATAGATATATCAATATATATTGTATTATCAATAGATATATCAATATATATTGTATTATCAATAGATATATCAATACATATTGTATTATCAATAGATATATCAATATATATTTTATTATTAATAGATATATCAATATATATTGTATTATCAATAGATATATCAATATATATTGTATTATCAATAGATATATCAATATATATTGTATTATCAATAGATATATCAATACATATTGTATTATCAATAGATATATCAATATATATTTTATTATCAATAGATATATCAATATATATTGTATTATCAATAGATATATCAATATAAATTGTATTATCCATAGATATATCAATATATATTGTATTATCAATAGATATATCAATATATATTTTATTACCAGTAGATATATCAATACATACAGTATCCTGAGATAACAAATACAAGTAAACCTTCTCGAAAGGTAGCATCCATATTTTCAAACGTGTTAAAACGCAAACCCTTAAATATATCGACATAAAAACAAAGTGACTTATGCCACTTTCAAAATAAACGGCTCATATATCGAATTAATTTGTACACGATCTATTCTTGCAACAATTTCTCTTGGAGAGATATTCAGCCGTAGCGCTGTTAGGCTAACAATCACCTAGCGACGCACATAGATTAATACTAACGTCGGCGGGGTATTTTATATTCTGAAGGCATGCTTTTTTGCAAGGTTGTCTCAAACCTCTGTGACTACGTTTTACATTGGATCAGAACTAAAGTGTTCACCCGTTATTTAGACTTCTTCCTGGTGCGTCGTCGTGTTTGAAAGCAAACAACGGCGAATCAGTGACTAACGACTATGCCTCGTTCTACACGTATAGACAAAATTCAATGTAGTAGTAACGACAGTTTTTTCTCAATATCTCGGAAATTAAGGCCGACAGGCCCCAAATCGAAAGGGAAAAGTTCTTCAGAATATCGCTCTGTATAACTAATTTCAAGGCCACTGAAATCGGAGGCGGTGCAGGCTTTCGATAAGTTCGCCCATAGTGCGAATCGTATGAAAGTTTATAAGTAAAAGTTTATAAGTAAAGTAAAGTAAAGTTTTGTTTAAAAGTAAAGTAAAGTAAAGTAAAGTAAAGTAAAGTAAAGTAAAGTAAAGTAAAGTTTATAAGTAATCGTATGAAATTTGAAAACGTTCATTCGTTTACTTGGGTTGCGAATTCTCGTATGCACGTATCTTTCAGAATATTCCAAAGTGCAGCATTATTGACTGTCACATAACTGATTAACATGTTCCGTGCCACGTGTACCATCGATGGTACACGCTTGCATGTTTACTTAGTGAACTGAACAAATTGTTTACAAGAAATGTAGAACCGAAGAATCAATTTCCACCGCAAGAATGGGCGTTGATAAGTTTTTGTTACGTTGTTATGTGTACGAGAATTAATAATTGCACGTAATACCTCAAGTTTTAGTAAAATATCAAAGTGTGAAGATTCGAGTAAAAAAAGCTCGGCACGGAACGTGTTAAAGCCGCGTCAATCGCTTGGGCGGGCCGGTTCTTCTTCCCGTTGCACGCGCAACAGTAATTGCTGATACATGCTGATACGTACAATGTAATGCAAGTGAGCTGTTAGATCCCAGTGTTGCTAGATCTGCGATGACATTGGTAAAGGAACGTGTGAAACATTCGACGTTAAATCGTGCGAAATATGACTCATGTTGGAGATACGTCATTCTTTAGAATTGAAACATTTCTTTGCACAAGAAATTCTCCCTAATTGACGCTCAAAATGTACGCTAAAAAATGCAACAGCCTTGCAGCTACTCATGTAAAACCTTGCAGTTTTTATAGTTGTTGACAATTAGTAATATATAAATAATATATAATTAATATATAATATATAATATAATAATAATAATAAATAAAATATAATATAATAATATATAATAAATATTATATAATATATAATTAATATGTAATATAAAATTTATATTAATAATATATAAATAATAAATAAAATATATAATATACATAATATGATATATAATCTTCCCAAATTATTCATTTTCGTACACAATCTGAGCGTAAATTAGGGAGTTAACTGAATTAAGAATTAAGTGTATTAACAAAAGAATCTATGCGAAATGTCTCCGTTCAGTTGCAACGCTTAAATCTGCAACGATCGAATCGTAGAACGCGTTGAAAAATAGGAAAATATTCATACCAGACGCGTACATATAAAACTACGTTGCATTGTGTCAGATTGGAGACATCTGATTACGCGCCATTTAATTTTAGAACGATCGTTATTTTGCCGTCTTTATACATATATTGTACATTATCAAGGACGTCGCCAGTCGATGTACCTAGTCAGAGTTAACTTTTTGCTCAACAGAATTCGATGATCAGAGGTCTTATTTTAATTACGTACTACGTAATTGATAATACTACTTTATTAATACTACTTCATTAATACTACTTTATTAATACTATTAATTATTAATACTACTTACGTACTACGTAATATCGACTTCTTATCGTTGACTCATAGTGGACGGGTCACTAAACTGTTGCATTTGAATAACGAAGAATTCAGCGTTCTAGATATAAACGTTATCGCGAGTTTACACATGTACACGGTCAATTTTAATTTTTAATCAACGTTTCTGCCTCAGAAACATTTCATAATCTTAATTGAACTGTAATCGCTCCTTTAATTATGGCAATATCGGAACAGATTGGAACAGCTTCTAATCAAATTGTGCTCGAATGTAGATAATGCCTTCCTACAAGTTGACGTACTTCAACTTGACTAGCCTCGGCGAGCCGATAAGATTTCTGTTGCACCAAAGCGGCATCGAGTTTGAAGATAAGAGGGTTGAATTTGAAGAATGGCCGGAACTAAAAGCTCGTAAGTATAAATATACGTATATAAATGTACACATAGCATACGTTTAAATATAGTTTGGAAGCATAGAGAGTGCAGAGAAAAATACTGTGGCCATTTATTTCACTAATAAAAACAGCAAAAAAGGAAAATAAATTTATTTAACAAATAACGACAAATCTTTGCAGAGATGCCAATGGGCCAACTACCAGTTCTGGAAATCGACGACAAGGTTTTGTACCAGTCGAAGGCAATTTGCCGTTTCATCGCCAAGCAAAATAATCTCTACGGTGCCGACGAGTACGAAGCTTTCCAAATCGACGCCACTATCGACACCATAGACGATCTGAGACACGGTACTTGTTATAATGCGATCGCTGAACTGTTGAAAAAGTGTCCGCTAAATATAGTATTATCGGAGATTCTAGTGCTTAATATTTATTTTATTATTCCTTTCACAGCAGTCACGATATACCACTGGGAACAGGATCCAGGTTTCAAAGCGAAACTCAAAGAAGCCGCCTTGCA
This sequence comes from Megalopta genalis, assembly GCF_051020955.1. Classification (NCBI taxonomy): domain Eukaryota; kingdom Metazoa; phylum Arthropoda; class Insecta; order Hymenoptera; family Halictidae; genus Megalopta; species Megalopta genalis. The sequence continues at coordinate 1,634,897 of NC_135018.1, forward strand.
GAAACTTCCCGTGTATCTTGACAAGTTCAATGAACAGGTCAAGAAGAACGGCGGACATTTTGTCGGCGGAAAGGTAATTATTGCTTTTATTTAGTCAACTCTCGCCAAAGTTCCGCGGTTTTATTTACCCTTCTCACACCGAAGCAGACCATTTCGTGTCGTCAATTCGAGTCGAACTTCAGCGTCGACGTAGCAATAAATCACATAGGCAACCCGAAATTCGGCATTCTAGGGAGGATTTACTGTACACATAAATCCTCGGTAATTCTAGTGTCAATAATCATTTTAATTTAACCCCTTAACGCACAGTTTTTTTGAAAAGAACCGGCCAAAAAATGTCAATTTTTTAGTAGAGAATTTTGATATACTGCGCTTTTGTTCCATGGAAAAAGGCTATATTTTATTCTTGAATAAATAAGCGTTACAGCTTACAATCCCATGTAAATGATAAATATCAATAGAACGATTTTTTTTCGTTCCTTTCACATTGTTATTTTCAATTCTCGATTATATTCGAGTGTGGGAAAAATTATAGCAGCATAAAATACAACGCCGCTCGAATTAGCTCGAGTGTGCACAGTTTGGCCTGTTTAGCGCGCTCGAATTAACTCGAGCGTACAAGTTAATCTTCGTTTCCGTTTCAGTTAACCTGGCCAGACCTTCTGTGGACCGCGTACATGGACATCTTGTCCGTCATGTCGGAGACGGAATTGAACAAGAACCACCCCGAACTGAAAAAGTTGGTGGAGAAAGTGAAGGCGCTGCCCAACATCAAGTCTTACCTCGCCAAGCGACCGAAAACGCAATTCTGAAAATGAGAGACGGTCGGGGAGCTCTTTGGTGCTTGGATGATAGATAAGGAGTTTCCGCATAGCAAAAATCTATCGATGATCTTTTGTTTATTTTTTTTTCACAAGACAGTCGCACATTTTCTACATGATATGATAGCGATACAAATGTTACGCTAGATTTATTCGATTTGACGAACGAATAAAGAAAGTGGAGTTGCGCGTCGAAAGTACAAAAATAAATACATGTTCGCAAGAAACTGCCTCTATCATTCCTACGAAGTCTTCGATCATCGATCGATCGTCGCTCTTAGAATGTTTCACATGGTTAATGCTGTCTTCGCACGTGTGAAAACGATGGGAAGTATCCACGCGTTGACGCGCGTTTCTCAACTATTTTCGTTTGGTGCGAACGAATGCACGTATAAAGAGCGCGATTCTGCGAAACTTTTGATACACGTTCCTCTTGTTAACAATCGCTGATGTATATGGATCACATTCATGTTAATGTTTATATCTACCGTGAACTCTATACGGAACAAATACACGTTTGCGAATGTAACACGAACGAAACATTTATTTATACAAGCCCTTGTTACTTGCGACGGGCATTTTGTTTTCAACATTACGATTATAATTTAACCCTTAACGGACGACTTCTCGGTCGCCACGGCGTTTCGCGCGGCAGGACGAACGGCGAGTGAGAGGCGACATTCGGTGTTTATGTTAGATTTCATTATCTCCAACATTGTTTAACGTGCTGTTTTATGAGAAAGTCCCTGAAGTGGTGGCGCAAATTATTTTTCCGGGGACTGGAAATTTGTTTAATCAATTCGTACATTCTCTGCAAACACGTAAAAAGGCAGAGAAACGAACAGCCAGTTACACATTTGAACTTTCGCAAAATTTTGGTCAACAAATTGCGAGGAGATTTTCGTCAACCACGAGATAGATCTTCAAGTTCGACGGCCAACTCTGACGAAATTCGTCTAAACGGGAAACTGTATGTAATTGTTACTGGCACAAAGAAATGTTGCAAAGTTTGTTCCAGTCGAAACAAACCAGAGGGAAGACATGAGACGACCTATTTATGTGATACATGTCCAGATAAACCAAGAACGCATCTTGGTCAATGTTTTATAAACTATCGCACCGAACGAAACTACGAATCATAATTTTTGTAAAATTATATTCGTAAGAGTGTGAATATAGATAAACTAACGAAATATAACGTTTTGGTAAGATAATTCATATGTAAGATCACTTTATTGTACCATATAAGACACTCGACACATTTGCAAAAATCACCTCGTCCTGCTACCTGACTGCCGAAAAAGTCGTCGTCCGGTAAGGGTTAAGAAACACCTCGTGTAATATAAATAGATTCATCGTCGATGGACTGTGAAATCTACGACCTGAACAGATCGATCCTTTATCATTAACTTTTCACTTTATATCCATTTTTCTGATCGACGCAAACTAGATTAAATTCAGTTAAATTGGATTAGATCGAATTCGATTTAATGAATCGATAGAAAAGGGCAAATTATCCATAATTCTTCCATCGTTTCTCTCTATCACAGTTTCCTTCACTGTCATCTCTCCTCCCTTAATTCTTATATTTTTTTCGTTCATCTCTTCTTTCTCCTGCTTCTTCTGTTCTCTCCTTTGCTTCTAATGTTTCTAGGATATCGTCTTCGGCGTTGCCTTTAGTTTCAAGTTTCTTCAACCTATCTTCTATTTATTCCTTTTTCTTCTACCATCTTTCCACCCCCATTCTCCACCCTTCCGTTAGCTCTTTTATATGGTCGCGGAGGCTCCAGGCTTCCTTCCCGCATTTCCTTTGCTTGTCCTACCTTTATTCGTAATCTTATTGTCCGCTGTTTCATTAAAAAAATGTATTTCTTATCGATTAAAAGTCGATGAAAAATTTAATCTAACCGGTTTGTGATCGGCGACCTCGAGAACCGCGATGTAAAAGGTCCTGAATTGCGGTTCCCAAGGTCACCGATCACGAATCCAACATAGAATTAAATTTTCACCAATTTTTCGTCGATTAAATAACCTCGACATAAGCATCATTGAAAATGTTAGAAGGGTTTAAATAACATTTTTAACACGTTGAATGCCACGGGGGTCACCGGTGACCGCCACTTAACTTGGCGGTGACGCCATGGGGGCCACCGGTGACCGGCGCGCCTAAATTGATAGAAATATATATAATTTAAAGCAAATGTCAATATCTCAAATTTTGTATTATTACCATTGGCAATTCAAACGGTGACCCCTGTCACAATTAACATGTCAAACATGCTTATACACTGTGACTTATCTATTGCAGATAATATTTCGACATTATATGTATCACATAAAAGAAAATTCATCGTGGTGCCGCGGACAATTTCTGTAAAACCGGCGTGGAAGTTAACGTGTTAATAATGTTTTTCAGTGCTTGTCCAACGTTCCGGTAGTTCGATCCACTGTGCGCCGTATCGTGCTGGAATTGACGTGGCGGGGATTGAATGTGGCCCAGGATACAATTTATAACGGCCGACTGGGGACTGGTTTTACACAGCACTCAGTTCTACTCGTTAGTAGAACGCGAGAAGTCGTTGTGTCAGGTTGTACATCACAGCATCTCGCTAAAATAAACGTAAGTGTATTTATATTATAAAAAGCATTATCTTTAGAAATATTTTTAATCGAAGGAAACTATGTTCTTCGACGAAATTGTATTGTTTTGAAAAATTTACCGAGATTCGTTATCCTATTTCATCATAGTTTCACTGTATTTTTGATTAAATTATTCTGTCTCCATTAAATTTCCTTAAAAAAATTATAAACCCGTGTTTAGTGATCACGTATTGTTCTACACAGAGAATATGCGTATTGCAAACCGTATAAACAAATATTATATATATAATAATATATAATATATATATATATATATAATATATATAATATAATATATAATATTATATATATTATATTATTTAAATGTTAATTCTTAATGTAATCACATTAATCAATTAATAAGTAATAATAAGTTAATAATAATAAGTCGATTACAGTAATTACATAATTATTACGTTTTACAAGTTCTTGAAATGCGGCACTAACATATCGTATAATTAGATCTTATACCAATTAGCCGGTTACAGTTTGCAAGGTCTTTTGTTATAGGATAAAAATTCGGAAGCAGGAACAAGGTCGGAATGTTCGTTCATCACTTTTCTATCTTGTAATCTTCTGTAACTAATTTCTACGATTAACTGAAGCATATGAGCCGTTTATTTTGAAAGTGACTTAAGTCACTTTACCGTACTGAAAAGTGGTGATTTTTTAATGTTTATACGAAATTATTTGTACTGAGATATATCAAAATATATATTGTATTATCAATAGATATATCAATATATATTGTATTATCAATAGATATATCAATATATATTGTATTACCAATAGATATATCAATATATATTGTATTATCAATAGATATATCAATATAAATTGTATTATCCATAGATATATCAATATATATTGTATTATCAATAGATATATCAATATATATTTTATTACCAATAGATATATCAATACATACAGTATCCTGAGATAACAAATACAAGTAAACCTTCTCGAAAGGTAGCATCCATATTTTCAAACGTGTTAAAACGCAAACCTTTAAATATATCGACATAAAAACAAAGTGACTTATGCCACTTTCAAAATAAACGGCTCATATATCGAATTAATTTGTACACGATCTATTCTTGCAACAATTTCTCTTGAAGAGATATTCAGCCGTAGCGCTGTTAGGCTAACAACCACCTAGCGACGCACATAGATTAATACTAACATCGGCGGGGTATTTTATATTCTGAAGGCATGCTTTTTTGCAAGGTTGTCTCAAACCTCTGTGACTACGTTTTACATTGGATCAGAAGTAAAGTGTTCACCCGTTATTTAGACTTCTTCCTGGTGCGTCGTCGTGTTTGAAAGCAAACAACGGCGAATCAGTGACTGACGACTATGCCTCGTTCTACACGTATAGACAAAATTCAATGTAGTAGTAACGACAGTTTTTTCTCAATATCTCGGAAATTAAGGCCGACAGGCCCCAAATCGAAAGGGAAAAGTTGTTCAGAATATCGCTCTGTATAACTAATTTCAAGGCCACTGAAATCGGAGGCGGTGCAGGCTTTCGATAAGTTCGCCCATAGTGCGAATCGTATGAAAGTTTATAAGTAAAAGTTTATAAGTAAAGCAAAGTTAAGTTTTGTTTAAAAGTAAAGTAAAGTAAAGTAAAGTAAAGTAAAGTAAAGTTTAGTTTAAAAGTAAAGTAAAGTAAAGTAAAGTTTATAAGTAATCGTATGAAATTTGAAAACGTTCATTCGTTTACTTGGGTTGCGAATTCTCGTATGCACGTATCTTTCAGAATATTCCAGAGTGCAGCATTATTGACTGTTACATAACAGATTAAAGCCGCGTCAATCGCTTGGGCGGGCCGGTTCTTCTTCCCGTTGCACGCGCAACAGTAAATGCTGATACATGCTGATACGTACAATGTAATGCAAGTGAGCTGTTAGATCCCAGCGTTGCTAGATCTGCGATGACATTGGTAAAGGAACGTGTGAAACATTCGACGTTAAATCGTGCGAAATATGACTCATGTTGGAGATATGTCATTCTATAGAATTGAAACATTTCCTTTGCACAAGAAATTCTCCCTAATTGACGCTCAAATTGCACGCTCAAAAATGCAACAGCCTTGCAGCTACTCATGTAAAACCTTGCAGTTTTTATAGTTGTTGACAATTAGTAATATATAAATAATATATAATATATAATATATAATATAATATAATAAATAATATAATAATATATAATAAATATTATATAATATATAATTAATATATAATAAATATTATATAATATATAATTAATATATAATATAAAATTTATATTAATAATATATAAATAATAAATAAAATATATAATATACATAATATGATATATAATCTTCCCAAATTATTCATTTTCGTACACAATCTGAGCGTAAATTAGGGAGTTAACTGAATTAAGAATTAAGTGTATTAACAAAAGAATCTATGCGAAATGTCTCCGTTCAGTTGCAACGCTTAAATCTGCAACGATCGAACCGTAGAACGCGTTGAAAAATAGGTAAATATTCATACCAGACGCGTACATATAAAACTACGTTGCATTGTGTCAGATTGGAGACATCTGATTACGCGCCATTTAATTTTAGAACGATCGTTATTTTGCCGTCTTTATACATATATTGTACATTATCAAGGACGTCGCCAGTCGATGTATCTAGTCAGAGTTAACTTTTTGCTCAACAGAATTCGATGATCAGAGGTCTTATTTTAATTACGCACTACGTAATTGATAATACTACTTTATTAATACTACTAATTATTAATACTACTTTATTAATACTACTTTATTAATACTATTAATTATTAATACTACTTATGTACTACGTAATATCGACTTCTTATCGTTGACTCATAGTGGACGGGTCACTAAACTGTTGCATTTGAATAACGAAGAATTCAGCGTTCTAGATATAAACGTTATCGCGAGTTTACACATGTACACGGTCAATTTTAATTTTTAATCAACGTTTCTGCCTCAGAAACATTCCATAATCTTAATTGAACTGTAATCGCTCCTTTAATTATGGCAATATCGGAACAGATTGGAACAGCTTCTAATCAAATTGTGCTCGAATGTAGATAATGCCTTCCTACAAGTTGACGTACTTCAACTTGACTGGCCTCGGCGAGCCGATAAGATTTCTGTTGCACCAAAGCGGCATCGAGTTCGAAGATAAGAGGGTTGAATTTGAAGAATGGCCGGAACTAAAAGCTCGTAAGTATAAACATACAAATATAAATGTACATAGCATATATTTAAATATAGTTTGGAAGCATAGAGAGTGCAGAGAAAAATACTGTGGCCATTTATTTCACTAATAAAAACAGCAAAAAAGAAAAATAAATTTATTTAACAAATAACGACAAATCTTTGCAGAGATGCCAATGGGCCAACTACCAGTTCTGGAAATCGACGACAAGGTTTTGTACCAGTCGAAGGCAATTTGCCGTTTCATCGCCAAGCAAAATAATCTCTACGGTGCCGACGAGTACGAAGCTTTCCAAATCGACGCCACTGTCGACACCATAGACGATCTGAGACACGGTACTTGTTATAATACGATCGCTGAACTGTTGAAAAAGTGTCCCCTAAATATAGTATTACCGGAGATTCTAGTGCTTAATATTTATTTTATTATTCCTTTCATAGCATTCACGATATACCACTGGGAACAGGATTCAGGTTTCAAAGCGAAACTCAAAGAAGCCGCCTTCCAGAAACTTCCCGTGTATCTTGACAAGTTCAATGAACAGGTCAAGAAGAACGGCGGACATTTTGTCGGCGGAAAGGTAATTATTGCTTTTATTTAGTCAACTCTCGCCAAAGTTCCGCGGTTTTATTTACCTTTCTCACACCGAAACAGACCATTTCGTGTCGTCAATTCGAGTCGAACTTCAGCGTCGACGTAGCAATAAATCACATAGGCGCAGGACCAGCGCAGCGAATTTCGCAGCAACCAGAAATTCGGCATTCTAGGGAGGATTTACTGTACACATAAATCCTCGGTAATTCTAGTGTCAATAATAATTTTAATTTAACCCCTTAACGCACAGTTTTTTTGAAAAGAACCGACCAGAAAAAGTCAATTTTTTGGTGGAGAATTTTGATATACTGCGCTTTTGTTCCATGGAAAAAGGCTACATTTTATTCTTGAATAAATAAGCGTTATACATTTTACAATCCCATGTAAATGATAAATATCAATAGAACGATTTTTTTTCGTTCCTTTCACATTGTTATTTTCAATTCTCGATTATATTCGAGTGTGGGAAAAATTATAGCAGCATAAAATACAACGCCGCTCGAATTAGCTCGAGTGTGCACAGTTTGGCCTGTTTAGCGCGCTCGAATTAAGTCGAGCGTACAAGTTAATCTTCGTTTCCGTTTCAGTTAACCTGGCCAGACCTTCTGTGGACCGCGTACACGGACATCTTGTCCGTCATCTCGGAGACGGAATTGAACAAGAACCACCCCGAACTGAAAAAGTTGGTGGAGAAAGTGAAGGCGCTGCCCAACATCAAGTCTTACCTCGCCAAGCGACCGAAAACGCAATTCTGAAAATGAGAGATGGTCGGGGAGCTCTTTGGTGCTTGGATGATAGATAAGGAGTTTCCGCATAGCAAAAATCTATCGATGATCTTTTGTTTATTTTTTTTCACAAGACAGTCGCACATCTTCTACATGATATGATAGCGATACAAATGTTACGCTAGATTTATTCGATTTGACGAACGAATAAAGAAAGTGGAGTTGCGCGTCGAAAGTACAAAAATAAATACATGTTTGTAAGAAACTGCCTCTATCATCCCTACGAAGTCTTCGATCATCGATCGATCGTCGCTCTTAGAATGTTTCACATGGTTAATGCTGTCTTCGCACGTGTGAAAACGATGGGAAGTATCCACGCGTTGACGCGCGTTTCTCAACTATTTTCGTTTGGTGCGAACGAATGCACGTATAAAGAGCGCGATTCTGCGAAACTTTTGATACACGTTCCTCTTGTTAACAATCGCTGATGTATATGAATCACATTCATGTTAATGTTTATATCTACCGTGAACTCTATACGGAACAAATACACGTTTGCGAATGTAACACGAACGAAACATTTATTTATACAAGCCCTTGTTACTTGCGACGGGCATTTTGTTTTCAACATTACGATTATAATTTAACCCTTAACGGACGACTTCTCGGTCGCCACGGCGTTTCGCGCGGCAGGACGAACGGCGAGTGAGAGGCGACAGTCGGTGTTTATGTTAGATTTCATTATCTCCAACATTGTTCAACGTGCTGTTTTATGAGAAAGTCCCTGAAGTGGTGGCGCAAATTATTTTTCCGGGGACTGGAAATTTGTTTAATCAATTCGTACATTCTCTGCAAACACGTAAAAAGGCAGAGAAACGAACAGCCAGTTACACACTTTCGCAAAATTTTGATCAACAAATTGCGAGGAGATTTTCGTCAACCACGAGATAGATCTTCAAGTTCGACGGCCAACTCTGACGAAATTCGTCTAAACGGGAAACTGTATGTAATTGTTACTGGCACAAAGAAATGTTGCAAAGTTTGTTCCAGTCGAAACAAACCAGAGGGAAGACATGAGACGACCTATTTCTGTGATACATGTCCAGATAAACCAAGAACGCATCTTGGTCAATGTTTTATAAACTATCGCACCGAACGAAACTACGAATCATAATTTTTGTAAAATTATATTCGTAAAAGTGTGAATATAGATAAACTAACGAAATATAACGTTTTGGTAAGATAATTCATATGTAAGATCACTTTATTGTACCATATAAGACACTCGACACATTTGCAAAAATCACCTCGTCCTGCTACCTGACTCTGCCGAAAAAGTCGTCGTCCGGTAAGGGTTAAGAAACACCTCGTGTAATATAAATAGATTCATCGTCGATGGACTGTGAAATCTACGACCTGAACGGATCGATCCTTTATCATTAACTTTTCACTTTATATCCATTTTTCTGATCGACGCAAACTAGATTAAATTCAGTTAAATTGGATTAGATCGAATTCGATTTAATGAATCGATAGAAAAGGGCAAATTATCCACAGAATCGTGTCGCTTACGACTAGACCACGGATTTTCGTGCGAAATAAAAGACGTCTACGTTAATTGCGAGATGCGGGAAGCACATAAACATTTACGTCTATTCTTAATCGTCTCAATGAACCGACGGCGATACAATAAAATATTATCAAATTCTTTTCTCACGAATTCATGAAATTGGCAGTCTGCCAACGACACAGTCGAGAATGGTAAATTCTCAACAAATTGGTACACGTTGTATAGCAGTCGACCGCGCCATTTTGTTCATCTTCTTAAGTCCTAGCCATTACGATGTTAATCTTAAATTGTAACAGTTTCACGACAAAAGCGAACTCATTTGTTCAAAAGCTATTAATACCGACATTATTTTAAACCGATCCGACTATAAAATGAAACATTTGTTTTGGCCTAATGAGGCTTGTTAATACGATCCATTAGGAAGCACCCCTTAGAAGTTACTCGCCGAAAACAAGCGTCGGCTGATTCGGAGTAACAATTTGGTTCGTCCATGTCCTCCGTCAATTCTGTGCTGTTCGTATCGTTCTCTTCGAGATTTTCCAAACTTGAATTGCTGATTGTGTTTGCGGTCTTGATGCATGGGCCATGGACGGGTCTGGAACTGGCCTGGCAGCGGCAGTGCGAAATCGAAACATCGAAGAAGAAATATACATTCGTAATAGGTTTAATTTATTTCATCCTCGCGTTAATTTATTATTTAAACCACGTCAAAATACTATTATTAATTGAAAGTCGGCTTCATTGGGCTTTCGCGTTAAAATTAAATGGTCAAATTAAATGCTCCATACTACGAATCGATTGTTTAGAGTTTGTTACAATCGTTTGCAATTTGGTTGTCCTTTTTTACGCACGAAAATGTTATATTAAACAGTTCTAACAGTCGGGAAAGAAAACGTAAAAAGATTTGAGGCAAAACTGTTTTCTTATAAAAGATAAATATAATAAAATAATTTCATTTGTTTTGATTTAAGGCCCAAATATTATAAATATATATAAATATATAAATATATAAATATATAAATATATAAATATATAAATATATAAATATTATTTGGCTGTGTGGTTTCCGACAATTAAATAAAATTTTCTCATAATAGAAGAAGAAGCATATTCTGTTATATTTTTGTCAAAGAGGCCCACCGTGTCAGCGTTAAAAGAAATCCACGAAGATGACCTGTTTTCACACATTTAGAAGCAAATAGAAAAGAAAAGAATGAAAGGAAAAAGAGAAGAAGGACGTCGAAGGAATAATTACCGAAATTTGCAGCCCTTGAAAGTGTTCAGTAAGCACTCATCGGCTACGGCGACGATGTTATTAGCCCCGTTGAAGCACTCGCTGATGGTTGGTCATCAAAGAACCGATTGATTCTCCTGCTGCTTCGTTACCGACAGCTCGGTGTAGATTGTTGACCATCCGCTGTTCGTCACCTTGTGGTTGTCGTCACTGACGGATATTGACTGTGAATTCTGACGATCATCCGCCTGCCTGATAATAGACCTCGGATACCTTGAGAGGCTACTGTATGTTGTCTGCGTGGGGACCGACTTCCGGCCGCAATGATTAGACAGCATCGACTGAAATTAAGGTGCTTTTTAAGGCGCCTAATTAACGTGCTTTTCCCATTAAAAATGCTTCAACGCTTTGACTGCCGCGTCACCCGTATGTAAGAGTTATTTTTGAATTCTATTATTATTATTGAAGGATTATTTAAGAATTATATATTATATTATATTATATTATTATATTATTATTATATATTATATTATATTATATTATTATATTATATTATATTATTATATTATTATTATATATTATATTATATTATATTATTATATTATTATTATATATTATATTATATTATTATATTATTATTATATATTATATTTATATATATAATATAGAATTCTATTATTATTATTAAAGGATTATTTAAGAATTATATATTATATTATTATATTATTATTATATTATATTATATATTATATTTATATATATATAATATAGAATTCTATTATTATTATTATTATATTGTATTATATTATATGTTATATATATCATATTATATGAAAAAGCTAATCCGTTCTTCTTTCTCGATTCTATTGAGATTCGCAAGAGGCAGGAATGCCAAAAAAAAAGGTAACTATATACACTAACATACCTTGAAAGCTTCCCGGAATTTTTTGGACATGATGTTGTACAGAACTGGATTTACCGTGGTGGAGAGATAATAAAATATCCCGGAGACGTACGTGAGGATGGAGTAAACGATCACCAACGCATCCTCCGGTTCCTCCTTGTTGATTTGCGAACCGTACACGGCCAAGAGTCTTTGAGCGTGGAACGGTGCCCAGCATATGAAGAATGCCACAACCACTGCTACTGTAACGGCGAAGAAAAATAGTTCTAGCTTCCTTTTCAAGTCGTCGGTACATTTATTTCACGCCAGCTTTATACGGCTGTACGTAGTTCATTTAATTTGTAAATTACAGTAATGTCTCCCTAATCGACGCTCGGATTGTCCACGAAAATGGACAATTTTGGGAAAGGAGATACGATTTTTCGAACCTTGCGGCTCGCTTCTTATGGTTATCGATTGTCAGCAATTAAATTGCAACTATAAAAACGAGTTGCAAGGCTCGAATAATCGTATCTCCTCTTCCCAAATTGTCCATTTTCGTGCACAATCTGAGCGTCAGTAAGGGAGACATTACTGTATTTGAAAGTTATCGTTCTGAAATCGCGCAATCGTTGCATTATCGTTGCATTCTGAACGTCAGTAAGGGAGACATTACTGTATTTGTAAATTATCGTTCTGAAATCGCGCAATCATTGCATTATCGTTGCATTATCGTTGTATTCTGAGCGTCAGTAAGGGAGACATTACTGTATTTGAAAGTTATCGTTCTTAAATCGCGCAATCGTTGCATTATCGTTGCATTCTGAGCGTCAGTAAGGGAGACATCACTGTATTTGAAAGTTATCGTTCTTAAATTGCGCAATCGTTGCATTCTGAGCGTCAGTTAGGGGGAGACATTACTGTATTCGTAAATTATCGTTCTTAAATCGCGCAATCGTTGCATTATCGTTGCATTATCGTCGCATTCTGAGTGTCAGTAAGGGAGACATTACTGTATTTGAAAGTTATCGTTCTTAAATCGCGCAATCGTTGCATTATCGTTGCATTCTGAGCGTCACTAAGGGAGTCATTACTGTATTTCTAAGTTATCGTTCTTAAATCGCGCAATCGTTGCATTATTTTGCAACTGTTTCTAAGACGAGAGCAGACAGCTGCACGTACAAAAGTGCAGTTTTCATTACAGGCTCGGTTAAAAAAAAGATTTGGAAAGAAACATCATTTTTTAATTTTTTTATCGTTCCAACGAATCGCGACCTGAAAGAACTTCTCGTACGCTCATTTCACAGAAAACTAGTCGGTCTAGCGTCTCGAAAAAAATTCACGTCCTTCGAACCGATTTAAAAAAAGGTTAATCCGTTTGAAGAGGCGTCAACGCACTTTCCGTGGCGACTGCTTTTATGTCTTGTTTACGCGATGCTAGCAAAAACGATGCGATAAAATCGGGAAACGAGGTCGACAGAACTTTAGAGAATTCGAATCTCTACTCTCTTACCCAACATATGAATCACGTTTCTTTGCGCGGCGCTCTTTCCTCTGCCGCTGTCACAGTGCGTCAGTCCCGTCGACGGATGGGACGTCTTTTTAACGGGGCCGGTGGTCAGCAGTCTCGATCTTCTGAGTTGGATGCCGATCAAGATGTATAAAATCGTGATCATTGTCATAGGCACGACGAAAAATAGCATGGTCGATATCTGGAAGGCGTGCTCTAGCAGAACCCACTTCACCGAGCATCTGGCGCTGTCCAAGATGACCGATCCGTTCATGTGCTCGTAAACAATACCGAACTGGATCGCTTGCGGCACGGCCAGGCAGAGCGCCAGCACCCAAATCACGATGACAAATTTGATCGCCCGGGACAATTTGGACATTGTGTGGGAGATGATGGGATGACAGATCGCGACGTACCTGAAAAAAGAGAGAGACTCGTGCTTCTGGAACGGATTTTTCTTTCTTGGAACGTGAATAACGGCGCCGTGTCACACTTTTATTACAGTTATATAGTCTACTAGATATATATTTTGTAGAGAATATTAATATTAATTTCTACTAAATTATAATAATTTAGTAGAAAATAGAAGCGTGACAAATGTGCTATAGCGGACTATACATATATCTAGTATACTATATAGAATACTAGATATATTTTTTTATATTTATATTTTGTAGAGAATATTAATATTAATTTCTACTAAATTATTATAATATATAGTCTACTATAGCACATTTGTCACGCTTCTATTTTTCTTATTGCTCGAGAAGACACGATGTTTCGTTTTACGAATTTCACAACTATTTCGTTGTGTCGTGTTGGATGAAATGTAACGTTCGCAAAGAATATATGCGTTTTGGCAACGCGCCGCCAAAAGCGGATGATCCATCGGTATAATATTTATTCGCATTGAAACAGCAATTACACCTTTTCTTCGAAGTGCATCGATCTATTGTCCACTTTTGTGTGCAAGCTGAGCGTCGATTAGGGAGAATTTACTGTAAATAGAAACCATTAAAAGGTCCCAGAACGTTTTCCACCCCTGCTTAACGCACTCGTCGGCGAAGATTGGTACAAGTCGACGTGTCCCGGTGCGAACTATGGCCGGACGTTATTTTTACGGCATGTTTTACGGTAGGAGAAACGGCAAGAGTTCGCAGTCAATTATATTCACGATGTTCTGCGACCATTCGAGTGCTATTTCACACGGTCAGCGAAAAACTGAAAGCCTTCGCGAGTCACCAAGAATAACGTGGCGCGACAGGAATTACACGTTCAAGCATCTCTCGTTACGCCTCTAATAAGTTCCAGCCGACGGTTGCTCGGCTCGACACTCCGGGAACTCGGAAACGCGAAAGAGTCCCGGGCTCTAGACGCGCGGAAAGTCTGCCGCGCCCGGAAAGAAACTACCATCCGGGGGAGGCATTAATATTCCCTGGAAAAACGGTAAACTCGGGTGTCGTGGAAGGCGAATGCACACGGCTCATTCGATTCTCGGCCTTCCTTTCGCGCTTGCACGAACGCGCGAAAAGACCCCGGATGCAACTTTTAGCTCGCAATTTAAAATGCTTCGTCCCTAAATTTTTAATTTTACTCGTTCATCTGTTTATCACGCTCTTAGTCAACGGTTAGCGCAATTCGTATATAATTTCTTCTCGCTCGAAGAAGCTGTTCTCTTGAACATCGTTCACCGTAGCTAGTAGAACCATACTTTACTCGTTCGAATGTAAGACTTACTCCTTGTGAAAAGCGAAAACCCCTTTCGCACGTTCGAGACTGTGTTTGCTTCAGTTTACATTAATTTCGCGCGCGCGTAAGTTTCAAATTCTCTCGAGAACTAATGCTTCGCGTTAGTTTTATCGCGCAGCTCGCATTCGTCGCGATTAATGAACGCCGGGCGCGCATTACAAGCATCCTGGAAATCCAATGACGCATTCCGATATCCGAGATCTAGTAGTTCGGTAATCCGAGTTATTAGAGGAACACTTAGGAATGACATTAGAAATTTATTAATAGGCCCGTGACAACGATCGGATGACCGTCCGCGGCGAGAATGAGATATTCCCGCGAAAATGATTCGGATGCCCGTGATAATTCGTCGGATCCCAACACGAATGACGTATGAGGGTTTGAAAGTGACCGATGCCGGTGTCGCCCTGAAACTGTCGCGAAAAAAACCTGTGATGCGAGCGAGGAATTAGGGTTCCATCGAGAGAATATCAGTCACGACTTTCTAACCAAGCGACCGTGTCGTAAATTTCCCTCCCCGCGCAACGAAGCTTCCAGCTGCGAATTTATTACGTTGCTCTCGCATCGATCTGTTTCGTGATCGGGTTCGGAAAGATGTTTCGGGGTTCCGGAAAGATTCCTCGGTCTCATAAGAGAGATTTCCACGAGTTTTATTTGCGTCGGTCGGGAAGGGTTACTTCCGACGGTTCCGCTGATCCACGCGTGACATGGGGCTGACATGTGACCACAGAACCAGGAAACCCGTGCTGCTTTTAGACGAGAATGTTTTGATCTATACTTACCGAGTGGTCGAAATCTCTTTGGCTCAACCGCCCAAGACTGTTTTAAGCTCCCCTATAATCGAGGAGATTACGGCAATGCGGAGAGAAAAAAATATTAAAATCGATTATGGACGAGGGGTGGTATTCGATTGATGATACTCCAGCAATGTGGAGAGAAGAAATAGTAAAATCGATTGTGGATGAGAGATAATATTCAATTGATGATATTCCAGCAATATTGAGAAAGTAAAATTGACTGTGGATGAGAGATAATATTCAGTTGATATTCCAGCAATATTAAAAGAAAAAATATTATAATCGATTATGGATAAGAGATAATATTCAGTTGATAACGTTCCAGCAATATTAAGACAAAAAGAAGTAAAATCGACTGTGGATGAGAGATAATATTCAGTGGATGATATTCCAACAATATATGGAGAGAAAAAATATTACAATCGACTATGGATAAGAGATAATATTCAGTTGATGATATTCCAGCAATATTAAGACAAAAATACTAAAATCGACTGTGGACGAGGGTTGATATTCAATTTATAATAATAATATGGAGAAGGGGGGAGGTAAATTGTTCATCCTGTTCCTGTACCTATATTCAAGACGTTTCTTAAAATTGCTAAAGATAATGATAGAATTAATAATCAAAATCTTATATTACTCGTTCTAGGGAATGCTATATCTTGAGCCCCAATTATTATAGGAAATAATCGTATCCATTTTTCTGCAGAATCTGAGCGTCAATTAAGGAGAATTAACTGTACACCGCGGTTTGCTCACGCATTAACATCCAGAGATATTTCACAAAAGAGAAATCGGTGGTTGTTTATCTCACGATGGATCGAACGTTCTGACGAATTCGCGGGGCCTTCTGTTCGCATAAGAATCAATCTGTACGATTGATTGTTCTGACGTAGTAGTACGTCAGAACGCTGGTCCGTACGAATACAGACCTGTGCGCTCCATTGTGACCATTTTATGCTGTTTGATTCGAGTTTTAAAACAGAATCGACAGGTCTTCAAAACATTCGAACTGCGTCATTTATGCTATTGGAAGAATTTTAGTATAATAACCTTGGCCAATGATACAGTTTTTAGAACAATCGGACTCGCGATAACGTTGAGTATCACATACTCGCACGATTTTCATAGATTTCAAGCAGTCTATTGGGTTGGCGACTAAGTACTTGCCGATTTGTTCGATGAAATAAAAAATTTTTTTTACTTGGAACGAAGTTTAGTCTGTAATATATTTTCCATTTTGTTCGATGACCTTTTGCCATCTCTCCGACAACTTGAAAATTCCACGCTCATAGAAAGTCCGATCCTTTTCGGCCAAAAACTGAGTTAAGTGAGATTTTACAGCGTCATCGTCATTAAAAGTTTTACCACGAAGGGAGTTGTCCAGGGATCGAAATAAGTGGTAATCCGATGGCGCGAGATCAGGGCTATACGGTGGGTGTAACATCAATTCCCAACCAATATCCATTAATTTTTGCCGAGTGGACAAAGACGTGTGCGGCCTAGCATTGTCCTGCTGGAAAATGACACCTTTACGATTGATCAATTCTGGTCGCTTTTCCTTGACCGCTGCATTCAATTTGTCCAGTTGCTAACATTCACGGATAATAAAAAATAACATAATAATAATAATAATAATTTTATAATATAACATTTACGGATATCATAAAAATGGGAGTGAGAGACATCTATAAATTGGCAATTACTTAGTTGCCAACCCAATAGAAGATAATGAACATGACTTTTGTTAAACACGCTGTTTGAAATTAGCCTGAAGAACTAAATCGACTTTCCTGTAATCTTCACGATTTGCACACGGGTTAAACAATTGCATTGTTACCAATGCTCCTATAATCCCTATATATAATAATAATATATATATATATAATAATATATAATAATATATATAATAATCCTATATATAATTATATATAATTATATTAATTATATATTATATAATCTTATATATAATAATCCTATAATCCCTAATCCTATAGGGATAATAATAGGGATAATCCTATAGGAGGGGTGGGAGGTGTCGGTATTTGTTCACAACGATGATAATATTAACCGGAGCTTCGGTTATCCTCAGATTAACTTTTGAATCAAGGATGAGTCATGGCATTGGAGCAGTCTGGCAACCGGTTCAATTTCGTTCGAATTATTTTGTTCCATATATCATAATAGCAATTAGCAATTACTTAGTTGCCATCCCAATAGAACAATTTCCGATTATTATAGGAAATAGGAATAACAACTCGCTAAGAGAGAGAGAGAGAGAGGAGAGAGAGAGAGAGAGCGAGAGAGAGAGAGCGAGAGAGAGAGCAAGAGAAAGAGAGAGAGAGAAAGCCCAGCAGCAGGATCTCGAAAAAACGCGTGCAAAGTACAGCTTAAAAATAGATCGGCGCGGCTAAACATTTGAAAGGTAACCGAGCGTTTTAGCGAGGAACTGTATAAATTCCGCTAACGAGCAAGACGTACGATTAGATTGCTGGAAGCCTGAAACGTCGCGTAGACAGCAGAGTCACGAAGGTCCGTCCTCTCCGTGCTGTTCGAGCGAAGGAGTTAAAGGTTAAGAGGTACCTCCGGCAAAAACGTCTCTCGTAGTCTCCACCCCCCGGTGTCGAGCGTGACGAGGGGGCGGGTTCACGAAAGCCCCTATATCGTCGCGGCGTTATTCCGTCTCGTTCCTGTATTACGCTATTATTCTCAACCGCTACGAGAGACAGGGGTAGAGGGCCGAGACGGGGGGGTTGAAACGGTGCGCGTCTGGTTCCGGTCGGTAATTCAAAGTCGTTTACGAACCTTTCGACGGTGAACGCGGTGATAGTCAGCACGGTGGCGTTCGCGGACGTCTCCGCGGCGAATCCCTGAATAATGCAGAACGCCTCGCCGAACACGTACGGGAAACGGGACCATATGTAGTACATTTCCTGGGGCAGCCCGGACAGCAGCAGCAGTAAATCAGAGACGGCCAGGCTGAACAGGTAGTAATTGGTGGCGGTGTGCATGGATTTGTTGCGGGCGATCACCACGCACGTCGACACGTTGCCGATCAGCCCGGTGAAGAAGATCACCGCGTAGATCACCGTGATCGGCAGCACGATGTAGAGCGGGTCCCGTCTCGTCGACGAGTCCTCCTGTTGCAGGAACGCGACGATCATGCTGGTCGTACGGTTCTCGAGCACCGTCTCGGGGATGAACGGGCTCTCCCCCGTTGGATCGTGTTGCACGGACGACCGTATCGGCCCCTCGGGATCCCAGGACACGTTCAGACCTCCCGAGATCATCTTACCCGGCTCCGCTGGATGCTCGTTAACGGGGGGGGGGGGGGGGTGAACGACTCGGAGCCGGGCTTTAACTTCCGACCACGGAATTCGTTGCACTCGGCACCCTCTCTTTCGCTCTATCCTCGACGGCTACGAAGCTCGTAGTCTCTAACCGACGCGATTCGACACGGATTTCTTGGTCGACTTATGGTCGCAACGATCGCCCGTATCTTGTCCGACGAACCTCATCCTCGGTGCTTTATTCGCGAGAGATCCTCGGATACGCCCACGCCGGTGATCGGGCCGGTTTCAAGCTGCTCGGAGCGTCGATCCAACGATTATGGGTCGACGGTCTATCTAGGACTCTCGGCGATGGCACCTGCCACCGTCGGAACCCGGGCGGAAAACGGGACGAGAAGCGGCCGAGAAGCGGACGAGAAGTGGACGAACGACGAAACACGGCTCGTTAAGTGTTGCTAAACAGCCTGGCCGGCCCGAGGAAGCCGCGGGATCGATGCGGGATCTCGAAAATAGATCGCATCAACCGGAACGCCACCACGAAAAATCTTCTGTTCCAGCCGGCGAATAGGAATTGTTCTTCCGGGGGACATATTAATAGAAGATCGCCAAGGCGGCATCAGCTTCTTACAAATCCCCGAGCCTGCACCGCCGGATTCCGTGTCAGTCCGCGGGAAACCACGTCCGTTCCGATCGCATCCTCGAACTGCAAATTCAGGGAATCGAATAAGTCCAGCTGCCAATACGGTCGGCGACGAATATACCTGGCTACTCTTTGAAAATGGTATAGCTTTCTTTTAGAACTATATATTCCTATCGAAACTATATACCCTTGATTATAATAATTATATTTTCATGCGAAGACGTTAGTGATTCGTTATACTTTTCCGAACAAAAATCATGCTGTCCAGTGCTGTAGAAGTACAGTGTCGTTATAGTGCCATTATAGAACTATATATTCTTATCGAAACCATATATTTATTTATCGGAACTAT
Organism: Megalopta genalis; assembly: GCF_051020955.1. NCBI lineage: Eukaryota > Metazoa > Arthropoda > Insecta > Hymenoptera > Halictidae > Megalopta > Megalopta genalis. The sequence continues at coordinate 1,654,925 of NC_135018.1, forward strand.
ATACCCTTGATCATAATAATTATATTTTCATGCAAAGACATTAGTAATTCGTTACTCTTTCCGGAACAAAAATCATGCTATCCAGTGCTGTAGAAGTACAGTGTCGTTATAGTGCCATTATAGAACTATATATTCCTATCGAAACTATTTATTTATCGAAACTATATACCCTTGATTATAATAATTATATTTTCATGCGGAGACACTGTAGTTCGTTATATTTTTCCGAACAAAAATCATGCTATCCAGTGTTGTAGAAGTACAGTGTCGTTATAGTGTCATTATAGAACTATATATTTTTATCGAAACCATATATTTATTTATCGGAACTATATACCCTTGATTATAATAATTATATTTTCATGCGGAGACACTGTAGTTCGTTATTCCTTTCCGAACAAAAATCATGCTAGTATATTATAGTGTCATTATAGAACTATATATTCCTATCGAAACTATATACCCTTGATTATAATAATTATATTTAATTATATTAATTAAATTAATTTAAATTAAATTAATTTAAATTAATATTTATTATTATAATTATAATAATTATATTTTCGATATATATTGCACTATCCAGTACAGTAGAAGTACAGTGTCGTACAAAACGTTTTCGCAATTTTCTTATCTTGTTAGAGCGAAACGGTGCTATAGCTTGCAGTGCTATACGCGGGCTCTCGCAAAATGTATCCTATCGTGTTAGAGAGAAACCGTGTTATAGGATGGCTATACTGGGATACCTGCACTGGTTTATGCAAACAGTCGTACGCTTTTCAACCGAGAATACATATACGTACGGAGAACGTACTAACACGTGTCCCGCATACAATGCGTTAATATTATTCGCTCCGAAATAAAACTAGACCATCGGTTGTCTCGATCTTGATATTGATCTTTCTCGGACGAAACTGTCAGGCCGTTACCGATGATGCACTGTGCGTATAGCATCTCCGCGATAGTTAACTGACTTTAAGTAAACTGAATTTAACCTTGACTGACCGAATTTGGGCACAAGGAGCAATGACAATTGACGCAAATGACTTTGCAAATGACTTTGCACCGCCGACGCGTCGAAAGAATATTTTTCCTGCGTTCGCAAGGTCGGATTTCTGGCTAAAATTATCGCGATTATTAATTCGAACATTATTGGATGTTCACGCTGACATAATACAGCATCCGCTTCATCATCCTCTTCCGCATTGATCGCGCAAAACTAAGATGCAACGTTGCAATTAACTTCCAATCCGATCTAGTTTCAGCTAGATCGTTTATGGAATTGTTTGCGCGCGGCGCGCTTTGACAAATAATTCGTACAAAATCTACGACGCGTCGCGGTAATCAGGGTGGGTGTCCCAATTACCGTGCCTTCGAGCCAATTTTTGCTTCGCCGAAACTCTCGTTAAATGCTGGCATTTTCATTTAACGCACTATAAGTATATTTCGATTTTTCAGAGATCTTTGAGATTTTAAATGTTTGAATCTTGATTTTAATGCTAAATTATAATATAATATTTTAATACTAAAAAATTTAATTAATAATTAATTAAAATTTAATTTTTAATACTAAAAAATTTTATAATATCTTAATACTAAAAAAAATGTAATATCCCTCCCTGAGTCTTACACGTTGATAGCTAAACCTAATAAAAGGAAATAGATTGTCAATTTTGATACGATACTTTTCTTTTTCTGCGTTTTCAATCCGGGGGCACGGAAATTGGGACAGCCACGGAAACTGGGACCCATTCGGTTAATGCACGGCGCATTTTCCGCTTACGTTCAAGCTGAAATAAATAAACAAAACACCCGACGAAGGTAACAACATTTCGACAAACCTTGTATAAATAACCCTAGCAAATAGCCTTTGCAATAATTAATATTCTTCCGTAATAAACCTCGTGAATAACCTTTGACTAACCTCTCGGACAAATAGCCGATAGCAATACCGATCCAGTTCTTAAAACGACGATCCAATTTCGTCGATCCCTGGTCGCGTTAACGCGTCGAACTGTAATTACAATAAAAAAACTATCGAATGCCTGCGATGCCCGAATTAATTGAACGTTGTCGTCTACTGTGTTCGTTCGGCGCAAATGTCCCATCAATTTATATCTGGCGACATAACAATCGTTCAATTCCCTCGCATGTCGCACCAATTCCCGTCAAAATAGACGCAACGAAGAACCCAACCGCGGTGCACAAGGCAAGCTAACTGGCCAGTGTTTTACTCGACCATCGATCAGGCTATTAATACCTTTCAAAATGTTTCCCAGACCGCGTTTTAACCGATCTATCCGCAATGATTAATCCGATCACACGGATCGCTTTATTTATTGCGCCAGGCGTGATCCAATTAAACTGCGGACTCCTCTCATCTAGAACGGACGTCTTCGCCTTCCTCGAACGGCCAGCAGAATACCGTCGCGAGGCCTCGTTTAATTGTGCAAATGCATCTCGAACACAGCGACGGCGCGATCGCGTTAATTATCGAGCTAATTATTAAGTTCCTAGTTATTAAGTCAATTATTAAGTCCCTGTCCACGTTGCGATGATAGATAAACCGTAGGTTCAACCGGCGAGTCCTAAAGATTTATTATTGATCGATGCTCGAGAAAACGATCAAAGCTCGATCATTCAAACGAGATCATTCGTTTCGTCCGGACGAGCAGGCTTTGTAAATAATCATCGCCGAGATTAATTTGTTTTCCAACTGACCGGCACAGAGCTCTCTGTCGCAAGTTTTAACGCGCTCAACGACGGATCGTTTCGCTCCGATGACACTCGTCGGGATAACTTTAGAAGATCCGGCTCGTTCTCGAGCGAGTACCGCTGATTTCGATAAATATACACGCGTCAGTTCTTGTTATCCGTCGAAAAGATCGGCGTCCTCGCGAGCGTCTCTCGGCCTCGGAATTCGTGATCGCTCTACTTCCGGCCATCCGCCGCTGCTCGAACGTTCCTCTCGATCTCCTTAACCATTTATCTCCGAGAACTGTACATTTAAGATTTCATTAAACAACTATAATAATATTTTTAACATTTCATTATATAATTGTAGTAATATTTAATTTAATCATTATCTCGCGCAGCGGCGCGCCGCCTTCTTCCAATTTTCCGCCGCCGTTCGACGCTCGACTCTGGTTCATTACAACGGAAAATGCCGCGCCAAAGTTATTTTCATCATGTTTTCAGCCATCTGGAACCGTAATCCGATAGTTCCCCCTACAAAATCGACACTTCGAACATCACCGACTTGTCCGCAACGTTTCCTCCCTCGATCGTCCACACCAATTTCCCGAATTCCGCGACCGATCCGATGGCGCTAACAGGTTGCAATATCACTAATCATGCGCAACGCGTGCAGTTTCCGAACTTCCTGCCGTCCTCGTCGAACGAGCCGCACTACGATCGCGAGTCCTGGAAATTTCTATAATACTTTTGCTAGATCGCGAAGCTCCGCGCCGCAAACCGAAGTTCGTTCGAACTTCAACCACCCGACACGTTCATCCCGCGGCTCATCCACGACTGAGTCCTTTCGATTATCCGCCGACCTGGCCTGTCTCCACGCTGTACTGGGGACATATCTGACCCTAGACGCGCGTTTAATCATAGCCGGAGCGGATTGATTCGCACGCGTCGCCGCGTCGCGACGCGGCCGCGCCGCCGCACCGCGCCAGAAAAGCCCGAAATCGTGCCCGAAACCCGAAAAATCGAAGGCTGCCCGTGGGGAGCTTTCGATCCGCGGATTGGCCGCTTCAATGACGCGCCTGTATCGTGGGAGAAACGAAACGACACTTCGAAATTGCACTTCGAACTTCGAGTTTTTCGATAGGAATTTCTCTCTAATTCGCGCTCGGATTGCGGACAAAAATGGACAATTGTTCGGGTCTCGTGCCTCGTTTTTATAGTTGTCGACAATCGGTAACTATAAAAACGAGTTAAGCCGTTTATTTTGAAAGTGGCATAAGTCACTTTGTCGCGATGAAAAGTGGTGATTTTTTAATGTTTATACGAAATTATTTATAATGAGAAAAATATCGGTATCCTGAGATAACAAATACAAGTAAATCTTCTCGAAAGTTAGCATCCATATTTTTAAACGTGTTAACCCTTTTAGTGCCGCAGGCTGATATATCGGCTCTTGCTGCACTGGCGAGAAGTGCCAGAGCCGATATATCGGCCCGCGCCTTATAGCGCTTTATAATAACAAAATTTTACGCATTTACAATATATAAATATAAATATAAATATTTATGTTATTATAACGAAGTATTATGCAAAATTATATCACAAATATATTTATGACAACATAATTTTGTTTCAGCAATGTTATATTACCTGTAACAATTACATATTTCGGAAGAGATAATCCGTCCGGCGCTTACCATGTACCTTCGAGTTGTTTTTTATGTTTGTTAGGTAATATTATTTATCTTGTTACAAAATATATCAGAAATGCAAAGTATATACTTTGTAATAAATGATCTATATAAAATTGTGACGAAAAGATGACTTTTTGTATGTGCAAATACGTTTTGTAAGAGAGAACTGGACTTTTACTTTCTTCATGATCTTTTATACCTTTGTTATTTATATAATTTTTAACGAATATAGAAAATCTAGTGTCATCGTTTTGTTCTCTATTTCGTCCTTAATTTACCGCTTTTCGAATCATGTAAATATTGTTTCTCGCTTGGTTTTTACGAGCATTTTCCCAAACCCTAGTAAAACCGTGAAATTCGGCCGGTTATTCTCGCATAGGCACCTCTTTTTCGCATGGCACTAAAAGGGTTAAATAATCGTATCTTCGCTTCCCAAATTGTCCATTTTTGCGAGCAATCTGAGCGCGAATTAGGGAGAAATTACTGTACTCGCGAGCGCGAGCGGCCGCGCGAAGCGCATTTTGTGAGGCCTGTACCTTCTTGTGGACGTATCTTTTTTCAATTGCATTAAATGGATATTGTTCCTGGTGCTAAGTAGAATATTTTCTGGTGCTAACATTTCAAAAATTTGTTATCTGTTACATTAGTGAATCGATCAATTGCAGATTCAAATTATAGGAGCAAATGGAGTGCATTTATTGCAAAGTTGTAGTCGCAACTTTCCGGTCTTGCGTGCCGTCTTTTTAATGTAACAAACAACAAATTAGAAACTATTTCAGTCTCATATTATATATATATATATATATATATATATATATATATATATATATATATAATATTATATTATATTATATTATATTATATTATATTATATTATATTATATTATATTATATTATATTATATTATATTATATTATATTATATTATATTATATTATATTATATTATATTATATTATATTATATTATATTATATTATATTATATTATATATAGATATTTCGTGCCGTTTCTGAAATATGTTCACTCGAAGCTGAAGATAATTGAGCACCGCCTAAAAAATGGTTGATATTCCTTTATTTCCTGCTCAACGCGTACGTTTCCACAAGCATATAATAATTCGGGAAGATCTGATATCTCGTTATACGAGAATATTTGGATTTTATATTTTTGTCCCGCAAGGCCGCACTGTTCGCCGCGCCGCATCGCGTCTAATAGTATTTGACTATTTCCAGCGTGGTTCGGTTTCCGTTCGATAAACTATGAAGATCAAGAAGTTAGAATACCGAAAACTTTCGGAACTTGGCGAAACGTAGCCCGCACCTTTCTTAGCGCGAATGCTGCTTTAAACTGCCCGGAACGAAATACAAAAGGTCTTGCCTTTCGTCGCATAAAGCTTATTGTTTGTATTGAAGTTCTGTAGATGCGACGAAATTTCTTGATATTATTTATAAATTATAAAACATGTTCTACAGATCCCTTGGATAAATATATATTTAAATAATCGGTCGGCATATACCGTACGTATGAAAATTGTAATTAAAGGGTACGTCAATGAAAAATTGCAAAATTTTTGACAATTTAATATGTGTAAAAAATTAAAAATAGATTTTTGAACAAGTGAACGAATTGTTTAATATATATTTTGGAATTGTTATAATAATATTATTACAATATTGTTATAATATTGTTATAATATAATATAATATTGTTATAATATAATATAATATTGTTATAATATTGTTATAATATTGTTATAATAATATATATACGAATTGTTATATATATTGTTTAATTATGCCGCAAGCTTTTGTCGGTGGCATCGATAGTTTTCATGGGGGTATAACGCGACAATAATGTATTTTTAAGAGCTGACAACGCTGTAAATTAGCCCCACTTTTTTCTGTTATAGTCAGAAGTAGTTCACTGGTCGACCGTTCCATTTGGGCAGAGTTCGCTATTGTATAACTGCATTGTCTACAGAGTTATTGACAATTTAGAAAATTGGACTTCTTAGTCGGAATTGAGTATATTATATATCTAAATCTTACTACCGCAGCGGTATTCGTCTGCGATACTGAGTATAGAAGTGCATCTATACCTCGTTTGCGATAAGAGTTAAAAAAGATACAGTAAATTCTCCCTAGAATACCAAATTTCGGTTTGCTGTGGATTTACCTGTACTAGTTCTACGCCTGTGCGATTTATTGCACATTTCGAGACCGCGACTTCTAACATAATGATCGTTAATCCTTTGGCTCGAATCCTTTGGCCTCCGAATTGCCTTCGAATCGAGCCACCTGGCCTCCGAATGTCCGTCGAATCGAGTCTAAAGCTATCATAATAAATAAAACTGAAAACTAGCCTTTAACCCTTTTAGTGCCATGCGAAAAAGAGGTGCCTATGCGAGAATAACCGGCCGAATTTTACGGTTTTACTAGGGTTTGGGAAAATGCTCGTAAAAACCAAACGAGAAACAATATTTACATGATTCGAAAAGCAGTAAATTAAGGACGAAATAGAGAACAAAACAGTGACACTGGATTTTCTATATTCATTGAAAATTATATAAATAACAAAGGTATAAAAGATCGTAAAGAAAGTAAAAGTCCAGTTCCCTCTTACAAAACGTATTTGCACATACAAAAAGTCATCTTTTCGTCATAATTTTATATAGATCATTTATTACAAAGTATATACTTTGCATTTCTGATATATTTCGTAACAAGATAAATAATATTACATAACAAACATAAAAAATAACTCGTAGGTACATGGTAAGCGCCGGACGGATTATCTCTTCCGAAATATGTAATTGTTACAGGTAATATAACATTGCCGAAACAAAATTATGTTGTCATAAATATATTTGTGATATAATTTTGCATAATACTTCGTTATAATAACATAAATATTTATATTTATATTTATATATTGTAAATGCGTAAAATTTTGTTATTATAAAGCGCTATAAGGCGCGGGCCGATATATCGGCTCTGGCACTTCTCGCCAGTGCAGCAAGAGCCGATATATCGGCCTCCGGCACTAAAAGGGTTAATAATAATAATAGTAATAAAAAAACTGGATCTAACCTTTTCTACTGCATTTTTATTGTAGTTCACTAGTTCTTGTAGTTCACGAAACCACTGATTCAAAGCGATGCCAGTATTTTAGAACATGGGACGATTAAAACCCACAGGGTGGTCCATTTTAACACCCCGTCGGCGGTGAAACTGCTCCAATCAAGATGCTGGAATGTATTAGTGACGTTTTTATACACAGATATCAATGTATAATATTAAAAGTGAATATTTTGACTATCTACCAAATTCCCATAGCTAGTATCCTATATTTTATAGTTAATTATTTATTAGATTATTATTATTATAGATTATATTATATTTATTTATATTATTATAGATTATATTATATATATTATTATGTGTATTATTAGATTATATTATTATTATTTATTATATTGAATTACTAATATCCCTCTCCCCTTTGACTCCATCCCCCATTCAGTCCCACCAAATATAATTCAATAAATAATTCTTGTTACACATCGATGCAATGCCGAGTCCGAATTAGGGTTCTCCATGCCTCGTCTGTTCTCCATCCTATACCACTGATCGCTAGTAATCAGCTGCGCTGAATGAACGCTGACCGGCTTCACTTCTGACTGAAATCCAACTGCCGGAACACCGAAGACCCCGGCAATAGGGGAGCCCATCGCGTATGTTAGTCAATGCTAAATTATTAATCATCTCCTTCGACGGTGCAGCCGCGATCGGTCGTCAATAATTTAGGTCGCAGTCTTTCTGAAAAATGCTGCTGTTACGTCTGGAAATTTATAATTCATAGCAGGTCATTAATCTGTCCCATTGAATGACGGACAAGTTAAGCGATTTACGCAAGAAAATGAAATGGAGATGTCAAAGAAATACGTTCAAATGTTTTGATTTTCGTTCGATGAATTATTGGCGAATTCGCACCGAACAATTTCATTTTTTCTTATAAAAACGACAAGTATATATATATATATACTTCTACTTATACTATACTTATACTATATTATATACTTATTACTCATTCAATATATATATTATAACTATAATATTATTATATTATATTATATTATAATAATATTATACTAAATATTATGTAATATAATATATATTATATTATATTATATTATATTATAATAATATTATAATAAATATTATGTAATATAATATATATTATATTATATTATATTATATTATATTATATTATATTATATTATAGATATATATATCTTTGTTTAACGGTGAAATGATAAATGTTAACAACTGAGAGTTGTCTATCCGATAAACTAAATTCTGTCGATACATGTAAGACAGGCTTCTATTCTTTTCGTTGAAGTTGTTCAATAGATTAAGTTGCACGATTTAATTGCCGGCTTGTTCTTAAGTCACTGCAGCAGAAGATTCTGCGAATATTTAACTCGAAGAAACGCGCAGACGTCGTATCACGATACAAGTATCGCGAGAATTTAGCGTCTCGTATTTTCTCGCATTTTTTTTTTAGTCCATTAATCAAACCGATCGATTCCGGACGGTTCCCTTCGCAACACGAACGAATTACGGTGAATTTTTAAGGCCGGCAGAAAATTGACATAATCGTAGAACGGCGTAAATAAGATATGCTGCCGAGGTGTAGTTGGACAATGCTTCAGATTCTTCGCGTAAACGTTCTTCGACTGCGGCCAAGGATGGAAGTGTTCGACGGGAACTACAAATTCTACCACACTTTGATGTGCCTCACCGGCCTCTGGCCCTACGACAAATCCATCCTGACGTACATTCAGAGATTCGTTGTTCTCGTGATGACCTTCACCTGCATAGCGAGCCAGGTGACAATGATTCAACTCGCAACGAAATATTTCGCGAAGGGATCGTCCCTCTAATCGCGTTTATTAACGCATGGGTTAATAAATTTAATATTGAAAATAACATTATAATAATATTGTAATATTATAAATATTTAATACTGTTTAATATACTGTATAATAAATAATATTATAATAATTTAATACTGAAAACACTAATTTTTGAACAATTTTGAACATTCATTTTCATTGTATTCATTATATTATTTATATTTGCAATATATTCGAGCGAACTCTGAATTTGACCAGGATGTTCCGGATGCGAAGGAATTCTAATGTTATCCGCTATAATAAATTCTAACTTCCTGTGGTTTCGGTTTAATTAATTAAATTGCTTCGACTTCGTGGGAATTTTTTCATAGTATTCTTTATATTATGCAATGACCGCACTTAAATTTGACGTCTGAAAAATTAGGCATTTCTGCAGCCGACTTTTCATAGCAAGATCATAACGTCGCGTCATATTCATACCGAATGCTCTCTTTTTTAGTTATTTCATTTTGGAGAACATGGACGAATTGTATCTAGCTCCTATACGGCGTTTATAAAATATTAATATTATATTATAATAATATTATATGTATATTATATTAATATTATATAATATTATATTATAATAATATGATATGTATATTGTATTAATATTATATAATATTATATTATAATAATATTATATTTATATTATATTAATATTATATAATATTATATTATAATAATATTATATGTATATTGTATTAATATTATATATAATATTATATATATATATTATATTAATATTATATAATATTATATATATGTTATATTAATATTATATAATATTATATTAATATTTTTCAGATATGCATATTAACGAGCGTTAAAGTGTCACTGAATGAGATAATTGTGATGATATCGTTCGGTTCCACGTTGTTCCTGTATTTTCTACGATATTCTACTTCCGTCGTGTTATTTCCGGTGGTAAGTTAAAGAGAACGACGCTCGTCCTTCTCAATTTGAACGAATGGAGAACCCTTTGGTACAATTAAAATATTCTCCATACGATTTGGATTTCGAAGTATTTCATTCTCGATTGATTTTTTTGTCAACGCGTAAACGCACGTAAATGCTGTTACATCTGCTATGTAAGATTTTAATAATCTCGCTGTCTTTTCTCGCATGATTTTAGATGACATTTGTGTTCGACAATATGCAGAGAGATTTTTCTCAACTGAAAGATCCAGTCGAATTGAAGATATTATTGGAAGATTCGATAGTGGCAAAGCGCATTGTCCAGGCTTATTTCGGTAATGAGTACAATAATACAGTATTTTCTCCGTAAGTCTCCTCCACGAGGATCGAGGAGTTCGGCAAACATTAAAGGAATATTGTGTGAGTTCAGCCTTTTTAAATTCGAATATCGATATCTCTTATTTTTTGTTTTTTCGTCGATGAATCTCTTACTACGATCTTTTATCTATCGTGTTTGGTGGCGTTTTAATCGGAAAAACGAGACGAATACGATGGTGAAAGCTTCGTAAAAAGAGAATCAAAAATTAGGAATTAGCTTCGCTTGGTGGGGATAAAATTTAACCAATTATGGTAGAGATCTTTTTGCCAAATATGGAGAGAATACTGTATTGCATCTATATACAATATTTTACACATCAAAAATGAACATAATTCAATTTTTCATCAGTAGAATTATGAAACATAATATATAAAGTAATATAAAAATAATGTGAAAGGACAATACAAAATAAGATATATTAATAATTATGATATATTTTGTAGTCTTCCTCAAATATCAGAATTCTCTATTGTCCAAACGAATGAACATATTTCAATTGTAATTTTGCGCTGTGTATCAACAATTTTCGACGACAACTATTTATTAATCTGTCACGTTTTTGGTTCGGTCTCCGTTCATTCTGCAGATATTAACAGAAGCTCTTCATACACAGTAAATTCCTCCTAATTGACGCTGCTCACGATCTAAGCGTCAATTAGGAAGAATTTACTGTACATATTAAGTGCCCTGATGTAACATAATTCCGGGTTCTAGCCATGGTGTGTACCGGCGGACTATGTCTAGTCGGGTCACTGGGAATCTCTACATTCGTGGATTCGGATATTCAGCTTCATTTCTTAAATCTCTTGGGATTCTTTTACAAAGAGAGAAGTCAACAGAGCGCGTTCACTTGCTGGCACATAACACTGACAACAGTGTACGGTTTATTAACGTTGACGTGTACGGAGGGATCAGTCACCGTTTTCGCCTCCTACATAAGTGGAATGTTGAAGATCGCCAGGTATGATATTACATAATATAATATAATATAATATAATATAATATAATATGATATGATATGATATGATATGATATGATATGATATGATATGATATATGATATGATATATGATATGATATGATATGATATGATATGATATAATATAATATAATATAATATAATATAATATAATATTACATAATATAATATAATATAATATAATATAATATAATATAATATAATATAATATAATATTACATAATATTACATAATATAATATAATATAATATTACATATTATTATATGTAATAATATTTTATATATAATATAAAATATATTACATGTAATCGTTGACCAACTCGTGCGAGTAATATCTACAATATTTACGATATATTGATCGCGACCATCGTTCGATGGAACAATTGTTTTATTATTTGAAAACAGCGTTTTGTATACTTTTTTTGTCCCCAGTTATCGAATGCAAAACGCGGTGAACACGGTGGCGAACTCGCGTACAACGAAAACAATAGACATACGGTCGGCTATGGAAATGCACCGTCGTGCTATTTTGTTGGTACCTCCGTCCAAATATTATTCAGACATTCAAATGTTATCGGTGTACGTTTCATTATGCTTTTGTTACGTTGTTTTATAAATCTTGTCACCATCGACGATCGACATACTTGGAACATCGTCGTTACTTGCGGACAAAGCTATGCGCACAGATACACGAAAGACATCATGTTGCTGTGTTTGCTGTTAACGTTAGTAGTCATCGTCGCGTTCGGTGTAAATTTGTACGGGGCAAGTATCAGTCGAAATTGAGAGAATTAAGAAACCGTAAAACGTGTCGCGCGAAACGTTCGCACTTCTGTCGAAGGAAGCGTAACCGAGACTGCCTTTCCCGTGTCACAGTTTTTCATAAGCATTACGGAGTCGAACGACAGGGATGCGATGATGCTTAGCGTGCACTTTGTTATGGCGTACACCACGTTCATTTGCGGGAACAATTATAGCGGGCAACTGGTGTTGGACAGCAGCGGTGAACTTTTCCGGGAAACGTGAGTCCACGATTTTTTCTGCCTAGAGAACGTTTCTACGAACACTACGAGATCAGGATAATTGTAAAAATTGGTCTATATAAATATATAACTTTCAGATCATTTTCAGACTAGCGAATCGAGATCAATTTTCAGAATTATCCTGATTTTATAGTGCTTAGAATCAGAGTAATATATATTATAATAATAATAATATATATATATATATATATATATATATATATATATATTCTACTCTAATATATAATATATATATTGCTCTGATATATATTATATTATAGTTATATTTATAATATATTATTTTTAATAATAATATAATTAATTATAATTTAGTATTAATATAATATAATAATAATAATTAATATTATTATTATATATATATTATAATATAATATTACATATATATATATATATATTATAATATAATATTATATATATTATAAATATAATATTATATTATAATATATATATAATAATAATAATATAATATATATCAGAGTAATATATATTATATATTAGAGTAGAATATATATTCAAATAAACGATGATATATGCGTAATATATCATTGTATGTATGTATATATATTACATATAATGAATAAATAACAAGGTAATAATGTAATAACGGCGTTGAATGAATCAGATACAATTCGTTATGGTACCGTATACCAGCAAAGATGCAAAAGCTGGTGTTATTCTCATTGATGAGAAGTCGGTCGGACGTAGCGTTCAATCTTGCCGGTTTGTTCACTCCGTGTTACGAAGGCTTTACGATGGTAAACTGACCCCAACACACATATATACAAAACACGTAGCGAAACGCATACACTGCCGCAGCTGTAACAAGCTTTTGTTTCAGATGATGAGCTCGTCCTTCTCCTACTTTACTCTACTTTGCTCGGTGTAGTAGAATTTACGGGAGCAACTGTTGCAGCGGTATATAGTGTTTACAAAAGATCAGCTTGCAGAAGCAACACGCATCACAAGTTACAACCTACAAATTCCCAAATGTATTTAGCGCAAATGAGCTTGCGTTAGTCCGAGGTATTCCATCCAGAACTCTTTTGCAGATACAGTAAATTCTGCAGACTTTATCTTCCAAGGCGAGAACGCTAGCTGCTATCACAGTAAAATATTAATCGATTATTTAGGGCAAAGTACAATAAATTCTCCCGAATTTTCCTTCAGTTTGTAAACCATGATGGACAATCTGGGAAAAGGAGACACGATTATTCGAGGCTGGCGGTTCGTTTTTATAGTTACTCGAGTATTAATTAGGCTCGAATAATCGTACTTTGTTGAATCTTAACCTTTTAGATACGGCTGAATTCTGCGCGAGGCTATTTCTCTGGACGGCAGAGTCTGATGTGTACTGTACAGAGTCTGATACTGACAGGGTGTCCCAAAAATGTCTCAAAATCCGAAAGTGGCGGGTTCCTCAGACCATTTGAAGCAACTTTTTCCTTTACAAAAATTTTCTCCGAGGCACCGCTAACGAGTTATTAACGAAAAACAGTGACCAATGAGAGGCGAGCTCGGCTGGCGCGAGGCGATCGAGCCAATGAGCGGAACTGGGCTTCGTGCGCTGGTTGGCTGGGCCGCCTCGCGTCAGCCGTACTCGATTCTTATTGGTCACTGTTTTTCGTTAATAACTCGTTAAGGGTGCCTCGGAGAACATTTTTGTAAAGGAAGAAGTTGCTTCAAATGATCCGAGGAATCCGCCATTTCCGGATTCCGAGACATTTTTGGGACACCCTGTTGACTGTTGTAAATCGATGTGAAGACAAAAGAAGTGTGAAACAATGCATATGAAGACGATTATTTGGATAAAACGCGATGAGCGAGTGAGCTACTAGAGCAAGTTACTATAGTGGCGCGTCGTCCAGAGAGATGACATCCGCGAAAGCCACTATAGTGGCGTGTCGTTGTAAAAGATGATATCCGCGGAAGCCACTATAGTGGCGCGTTGTGCCTAAAAGGTTAATAAAAAGTGCAACAAACTTAAATCGAGTATTTGGATACAGAGGCTTTCGTGTCCAAGCTGTGTCTTGTTGGAAGAATTGTTCCCATGTCCTCGCATTATAATATTTTTTGCTACGTTTTCACCTTTCCATTTCAAAAGGCTTCGATTCGCTTTTCAGACAAAATGCTACAGTTCTCTATCCGTGTTCCACTTCGGCGTGAGACGAATCCTGAACACGTGGACCTACTTCGATTTGCCAGAAATATGAACGATTCTGAAAACAAACGTTCCAATACTGTAAGAATACTTCTATCAAATAAACACATGTTTCCGAGTAACATAATACGTTATTCCTGCTGTATTTTCTGATATCAGTTTTCGAAACAATTCGTGTTTGTACCTTTTCCATATATTTACTTTCTCTCGTAAATATTAATCGCACGAAATAATCCTATCGAACAATAAATAGAAATTTAAACACATAAAATACTATTTCAAATAATTATTTCCAGTAGATTATAAAAATAAATACCATACGAGTTAATAATTGTCTTCGGTACAGTATCATACTTTCACCGATACTTTTCCAAATATTTTTGTAGGCTAGGTCCGACCGCGATGATACCATCGCGCACGATCGTTCGTTCGACCGGCGGTCGGTTCGCCTACGTAGTTCGCGAATAGCTCACGCCAGCTGATCGGGGCGTTCGCGCAGCGAGCAAGTGTCAAGTTTGTCGAGCAGGTGGTGCTCGCGTGCCGACCGTATTCGTAATGGCGTGCGACGGCTAGGAAAAGGGCAACAACGCGCACGAGTGCTCGGGTTTTCGTCGGTTGTAGAAAACAGGAAGTGCGTCGGTGCGTGCGTGGTGTGACGGTATCGCGAAAATGACAGCGTCGTCGAGCGTCCTGCCGTCGTATCAGCGGTTCGTGAACGGTGTGCCGGTGTCCTTGTTCTCGAGACGGTCGTTCCGTCCGCGTGGAAAGTACCTGATCCTGTTGGTGTCGTGTGTATTGTCGTTCGGTGTCGTGTGTTTCGGTATGTTCTTCTTTCTGCCGGATTTCCGCTCGGGGACCGGCGGCGCGGCCGTGAACAGTGTCTACCGTGTGTACCAGCACATGCAGAAAGCGGGACCGGAGTTGCTCATACCGGCGCCACCTCGTATGCAAATGGGTTTGAAGGGCCCCGCGGCCCACCTGAACGACGTGCCACCCGGCCACGAGGGCGCCGATCATCAGGATGTCCATTTACTCGAGGACAAGCAAAAGCTGCAGGTCCGCGCGAGTCTGTTTGTCTCTCGACCTCCCGTCTCTTTCGAGTCTCGATACTCGACTATCGAATTCTTGCCCGTTCGAAAGCGCGCCACCTGTCACCGTACCTCTCTTTTGCTCTTTCTTTCTCCCATTTCTCACTCTCACTCGCATTCTTTCTCTCTCCGTTTTACTCTCGTCTTCTCTCTCTCTCTCTTAACCTCTCTCTCTCCGTTTTACTCTCGTCTTCTCTCTCTCTCTCTTAACCTCTCTCTCTCCGTTTTACTCTCGTCTTCTCTCTCTCTTAATCTCTCTCTCTCCGTTTTACTCTCGTCTTCTCTCTCTTTTAACCTCGCTCTCTCGCTCTCTCTTAACCTCGCTCTCTCTCTCTCTCTCTCTCTCTATCGCTCTCTCTCTCTTTATTGCTCTCGCTCTCTTTCTCTCTCTCTCTCTTTATTGCTCTCTCTCTGTTTATTGCTCTCTCTCTCTCTCTCTATCGCTCTCTCTCTCTTTATTGCGCTCTCTCTCTCTTTATTGCGCTCTCTCTCTCTTTATCGCGCTCTCTCGATCGCTCTCTCTTGCTTTCTCTCGGCCTTTCGCTGCTGCCTCGCTCTCTCTTTCTCCCGCTCCCTTGCTCCATTCCTCCCCCTCCCCTCTCTCTTTCACTTTGCCTCTCGTGACATTTAAAAGGTATCACGCGAATCGACATTGACGTTCGACCCGTTAAACCTCTCTGTTTTCACTTCCGCGAAACTGTGCGTGCCCCTAATTCCTCAGCTGTAACACGCTTTCGCAACTTGTTTGTTTACGTGCTGCCGTTCTGACACATTCCGAGGTCACGTGAGAGAGAGAGGAGCCCTCGCAACGGCCGGGATTTCCGCGCGCGCGATACGTACACGGACTCTCGTTCAATCTTCCTCTCGCGCCGCCGGCAAATTGTTTCGCCGCGTTTCTATTCAGCTACTCCTCTGCCACCGATAACCGTAACCGTGTCGTATAATCGCGAATAACACGCGAACTAGATGCACGCCCGTTGCCGAAAGATTCTTGCCGCGCGAGCGTGTATCGACTGTGCGGACGCGGCACGAATCATGCGAAGCGTATAGAGCGAGTCGAGACCGGGGAACACAGAACGTGCTGCAAATATCTCTCTCGTGATTCGAGCAGAGGACAGCGTGTATCGCGAAAATGCTGACTACCGCGAAGCGGCGGAAGCGTCGACAAAAATGAATGATCCCGTTTCACGTTATTTACAACGTCGAGATCTAGCCTCCTTTGACTTAATACGTGGATTTTCGACTTCACGACGACTTGAAGATGGATTAAATTGCGTGGAATTTCTTTCTTTTTGTTCCTCGTACGATTAGGAATATTTGAGCCGTTTTATTTTGAAAGTGGCACAAGTCACTTTGTTTTTAAGTCGATATATTTAAGGGTTTGCGTCACTAGAAAATATTCTACTTAGCACCAGGAACAATATCCATTTTATGCAATTGAAAAAAAATACTTCCACGAAAAGGTACAGGCCTCGCAAAATGCGCTTCGCGCGGCCGCTCGCGCTCGCGAGTACAGTAATTTCTCCCTAATTCGCGCTCAGATTGCGCGCAAAAATGGACAATTTGGGAAGCGAAGATACGATTATTTAATCCTTTTAGTGCCATGCGAAAAAGAGGTGCCTATGCGAGAATAACCGGCCGAATTTCACGGTTTTACTAGGCTTTGGGAAAATGCTCGTAAAAACCAAACGAGAAACAATATTTACATGATTCGAAAAGCGGTAAATCAAGGACGAAATAGAGAACAAAACAGTGACACTGGATTGTCTATATTTGTTGAAAATTATATAAATAACAAAGGTATAAAAGATCATGAAGAAAGTAAAAGTCCAGTTCTCTCTTACAAAACGTATTTGCACATACAAAAAGTCATCTTTTCATCATAATTTTATATAGATCATTTATTACAAAGTATATACTTTGCATTTCTGATATATTTTGTAACAAGATAAATAATATTACGTAACAAACATAAAAAATAACTCGAAGGTACGTGGTAAGCGCCGGACGGATTATCACTTCCGAAATATGTAATTGTTACAGGTAATATAACATTGCTGGAACAAAATTATGTTGTCATAAATAGATTTGTGATATAATTTTGCATAATACTTCATTATAGTAACATAAATATTTATATTTACATTTATATATTGTAAATGTGTAAAATTGTGTTATTATAAAGCGCTATAAGGCGCGGGCCGATATATCGGCTCTGGCACTTCTCGCCAGTGCAACAAGAGTCGATATATCGGTCTCCGGCACTAAAAGGGTTAACACGTTTAAAAATATGGATGCTAACTTTTGAGAAGTTTTACTTGTATTTGTTATCTCAGGATACTGATATTTTTCTCAGTATAAATAATTTCGTATAAACGTTAAAAAATCACCACATTTCATCACGGCAAAGTGACTTATGCCACTTTCAAAATAAACGGCTCATTTAGATGCTTGGTTTTCTCGTTTTACATCCTGTACAAGACCTGTCCATGGTTTTCCCGCCAAACGGTCTCAGCATATTAGGCGGGTAAGACCGAGAATAATGTTTTGCGAATGCAGCTGTCGCGAATGTTTTATTGAACACTTGTACACGTCGATTTCCTTGCTCGATACACTATAGAAACAGATCGTCTGTTTTGCACGCGTTGCATACCAAATGTTTCAACTAACTCGTGTATATTTTACATAATTTTTTTTTGTTCAAAATTGTAAAACAAAATATTCGAGGGAAATATAATTATTATATTATATAATATAATTATATATATATTATATAATATATAATATAATATATATTATTATGATATATATTACTCTGATTCTAAGCACTATAAAATCAGGATAATTCTGAAAATTGATCTCGATTCGCTAGCTTGAAAATGATCTGAAAATTATATATTTATATAGACCAATTTTTATATATTATTTTTAATATAATAATATTATAATAATATTATATATATTATTATAATTATATATATATTATAATAATATTATATATATTATTATAATTATATATATATTATATAATATAATTATTATATTTCACGATCGCATCGCTTAAATCGATATTCTTTAAAGGCAACTGTGTATATAGTTTTATTTGCATGCAATGAATTTGCCTTGAAACACATTACGGTTGGACTAGATTCGCTCTGTTCGAAGCGGTCGTTTCACCTTTTTTGTTCTTCATACTTTTAATTGCGGAGCACTGGAAGTTGTTCAAGGTGTGAATCACCGAACAGCAGTTCTCCACTTATCTTTTATTCGAATAAAATTGTAGTCGGTGCTCGGTTAGCGGAATTTTTTTGTGGAGCTTCTATTATTCGAACTGTATGTACTGTTGAATATGTTACGTACGAGGACTTCCTGCGTGATTTTCTTCTCGAAACATGTACACACACACACACACACACACTGTCCCAAGGAGCTTTGAATATGATTATTTTTCTTTGTAATTGCGCTTCGCAAATATCCTCTCGATAGTTATCTCCTCTCGAGCATAGTTATCGACATAATTTATTTATTATTCTCTCTATTAGGTCCGGTACTGTATCCTAATTACAAAATAAAGGACGTATTAATTTATTAAAGATTACGGAATTGTTTCTGTAAATTCATTCCCCAATTTGTAAGGTTCGAAATGTTACCATTAAATTGCGAACGTCGTGAAACGTGTGAAGCCTGTCGATTGCTACCGAATTATCTAATCATCTAATCTTCTGATAGAGATACACAATGCATCGCACTCGAGAACAAGTTCTATCAGCGCTAATAGACTCTCACCCTAAAATTTTACAGCACAATTTCCGACGTATCGACCCTCGTGGAAATGTTTCGCTTGTGTTCCACGTACATACCGGGTGACGCAAAGGTACCATGAACATTATCAGTATGTACTTTCTGTTATCGATCGATCCGTATCGAACGTAGAAAATAATATTGCATGCGCATTGCAAATAGAACGGTCACCCGATATTTTACAATTTTACATTATTCTCTATCGGAGAATATTATGCAGAATTATTGAGTAATTTTTGTAATGCTATAAACGAAGAAATTAGCGATAGAAAAATAGCCAGCAAAATTTGTTAAGGTCTGAACTGAAATTATATCGATCGATCTGTATCGATCATAGAAAATAATATTGTATGCGCATTGCAAATAGAACGGTCACCCGATATGTTACAATTTTACATTATTCTCTATCGGAGAATATTATGCAGAATTATTGAGTAATTTTTTTAATGCTATAAACAAAGAAATTAGCGATAGAAAAGTAGCCAGCAAAATTTGTTAAGGTTTGAACTGAAATTATATCGATTATAGAAAATAATATTGTATGCGCATTGCAAATAGAACGGTCACCCGATATATGTTACAATTTTACATTATTCTCTAGCAGAGAATATTATGCAGAATTATTGAGTAATTTTTTTAATGCTATAAACGAAGAAATTAGCGATAGAAAAATAGCCAGCAAAATTTGTTAAGGTCTGAACTGAAAACATTCATTTAAAAATTGTGATTATGTACATCGTAGGTTTCTCGTAGGAAGAAGAATCGAATATGCATACATGCAGGAACCTAAGCGGGACCGAGTTGGAGATGAAATCGGAGTACCTTGCAAACATTTCACGTATTATTCTGGACATTTTTAACCGTCGATCGCACAGAACGTATCGTGAACGTGATTACATTTCTTTGGTGCCGAGTTACACGTGATTCAAAAGCTTTAATTTGATTTGCCGGGCCATCAGGAGTGAGGATAATGGAACAAAGAGACGTGTATAGGTCCGATGAAAAATTCGAATTCCTCGGAAATTATCAATTTGCATATAACGAACGTATGGAGGATGAGACGAAGGATTGAAAAAACACGAATTTTCATATACGTGAAATGTAAATTTAAATGTAAATAGATGAGGGACTCGCAATAGAGCGGGACACAGAGCTTAACACAACAGGATAAATTCGCTATCCATATATAGGGTGCGTCGTTTAAGCCAGGACAGTGAAATGAGGCATTGAAATTACAACAAAATTGTTCTTACAAAAATTGTTGCATTCGAAGAGGTAGATTACGCGATTTTACGCTATTGGTCGCTGTTCGCTGGAAACATTTAGGGACGTGCAGCGACAAGGGATATCTTAGGATTGTTTCGAAATGAACGAAGTCGTTTTTGCTGAATAAATTGGAACGTTTATGCTACAAAGTGATTGTGTGTCGCAGATTATTGACCCCCTCCAGCCCTCGCACATCCTAAGCCCCACGAGCAAATCCAACCGATTGCACTCTGCGTTTCGTGCATTAATATCGCCCGCCAACAGATATGCATAGTCTTTTTTCTATTTATGCCCAATTTAGAACAATCGAATAACGCTGTACCACTCGACCGCCTAACTTTCAATAGATGTTTGTCGCAAGCTTTTAATGTTATCAATTTGTATCTGCTTTACCTCCGCAATAGTTATCCATTCGTTTCGCGTGTAAAATTATTCTGTGAAATAATATATTCTTCCGTCGAATTAATCGTATCGTCTCGTACGAAATTCCGTCATCTCGGGACATCGCGTGTCTTAATATTACTTTTCGTCGACGCCGTTCGAATAATCGGAACGGTAACAAATCTTTCTCATAATTAGATTTTTTCTTTCATAGCCGCAATATATTCGTTTGCCGTCGAAAGCTTCGATTCCCATGAATATTTATGAGCGTGGTATAATGCATTTTTTATTAGCACGCGTTTATACGCGCTTTAAATTTTCACATGGCAGATTAAAACGGTGCAACGCGCCAGTATTCAATGGACCGTGTCCACGATGCCGATGCATCGAATCTGAACCATCATTTAACAGGTGTTCATTTGCATTGGACCTTCCCTTGTTCGTGAACATGTAGCACACTATTCGTAGTTCATAGTATAGGAATCTAAAATTGTTGAATCGTTGAAGTATTTAGACACGTTTCTACGTCGCGTCTCGTTCGATAAGTCGTCGAGTAGCAAAATCGTATTTTTATTTAATCTTTATCTTGAGAAATTGCTTTCTGATATTATGATGTCACGTGTAGGGTAGAAGTACGCTGTAGTTTTCGAGTACGATCAATCTTTTTGAGCACGCCCTTCCACGAAGTTGTATAAAACTAGGCAACCATAATGGCACGTGTCCACTTGAGAGTTTCTCCCGAGAGCTGCTTTTGAGAGTACAATAAATTCTCCGCAATTGTCCCAGAGTTTGTAAACGAAAGTGGACAATTTGGAAAGTGGAGGATACAATTATTCGAGCCTCCTGGCTCGTTCTTACAGTTGCCGATTGTCAAGGAATATTAATATCTCTTCAGTTTCCAAGAATAACAAACGAATGGTTGAAAGATTCCGAAGCATTTGATCGTCGATGGAATTCTTCTCATTGTTTGGTGTGCCTATTACGTAGATAGAAAGCATTTTACGATGCAGCCTTCAAAAGATAACGGAAGCTACTGCTATTGATTACGATAATAATAATTATGTTATATATTAATAGTAATTATGTTATACAAGGTGTCCCAAAAATGTCTTGCATTACGGAAATGGTGGATTCCTTAGGTTATTTGAAGCAACTTTTTCCTTTACAAAAATGTTCTCCGAAGCACCGTTAACGAGTTATTAACGAAAAACAGTGACCAATGAGAGGCGAGCTGAGCTGGCGCGAGACGATCGAGCCAATGAGCGGAGCTGGGCTTCGCGCGCTCGTTGGCTCGGCCACCTCGCGTCAGCAGAGCTCGCCTCTTATTGGTCACTGATTTTCGTTGATAACTCGTGAACGAAGCCGCGGTTTGCATTTTCGCTAAGGAGAAAGTTGCTTCAAATGATCTCAGGAACCCTTCTGTATATTACGATAATAATAATAATTATGTTATCGATATGCGAAAGTTTCTTAATCAGTATGTATCTAGCTATAGTTGATAGTAAAACAAAAGAAAAATATCGTTAATTAAAAGAGAGACTTAGAAAATTAATTATCGATTTTTCCACGTTTTGCTGAGCCTCGGAGGCCTAAGGAAAATAGAAAAAATAAGTAATAATGTAATGTTTAGTACATATATCGATAATTATACAAGGCAGTCGCATCCTTCAAACAACCATAATTTCCTTAGATTTAGGAGTTCGCATGTAAGGTTCCAGAGATGTAATTTTGAAACTATATCCTTTCACAGTAGAAGGCTCCCTTAAGTGACAGTGACTCTTAGAAACGGTGTCCGTTAAGTAAAGCTCTTATCGAATTAAATCGACAGATGATAACTTTCAAAGAACTAGAGACCTAGCATGGTTTCTGTTTACTTTGATGACAACACTTGCGAGCTTACGTAATCTCTATGATGGTCGCAAAGAAACTCTGTATTCAGTCATGATTCGTTATCAGTAGATAGCGGATTTTTATGCAGTTGTGGCACGTTCACATTTTTTGCACCGATCGGTAGCCTGTAAATTGATTGTCATCGCAAGCAATAATTTGTTATTTATTATTGAGGCGAAAGTGTTAGATCGTACTACTCTAAGCTCCCATATTTTTATACAAAAATAGATAAAACAAGTAAAACAGATAAGATAAATAAAATTGATAAAACAAAGAAAATAGAAATAAAATAAATGAAATAGATAAAATAAATATTATTTAATGCTAGTGTCATATAAATATAAAGACATTATTAGATTGGAATAGATAAAATAAATATTGTTTATAATGCTAGTGTCATGTAAATATAAAGACATTATTAGATTGGAATAGATAAAATAAATATTGTTTATAATGCTAGTGTCATGTAAATATAAAGACATTATTAGATTGGAATAGATAAAATAAATATTGTTTAATGCTAGTGTCATGAAAATATAAAGACATTATTAGATTTCATTATCCTACAAAATAACAGAAAGCGAATAATACAGAAATAAGCAGAGGCAAGTAGCAGAAATAATTGTGTGCAGTTAGAGTATAATGCAATTACCGATTTAAGAGGAAAATGCGACGTGACAGATAGTATTTCCAATCGTAAGTGTTTTGGTCGTTCTCGATTAAACAATTAAAATTAAATGAACATTGCACTCAAAATATCTCGGATCGTACAATTAGGAATGGATTAAACGAAATGGGTAATAAAATAACGTTCAGTTACAAGTCAGGAGTACAACTTGGATCATCAATGTCTAAATTTGTATTATGTAGGTATATGTGCGGTAAGTTGGTATATTTTAGTTATTTAGATATCGCGTGTCCATTTTCTATCATATGCATGAACATTGCAATACCTATAAAAATGTATATTTTAGGAAGACTGAAGCAGTAAAACTGTGAAAAATTGTCAAAACGAGACTTGGTTTTACAGAAAAGCTGACGCAACGGTTATTAAGGGCATAGATAACTCGGCTCTATGATATTCGAAAAATAAAGCTCGCGATGTAATTTCGACGCCTGAGAAAGCAGTCGAGCGATAAGCGCGCTCTTCGCTCAACGTTCGTATCCAATTCCAAAAGAAACCATGATTTCTCAGACATATTTCCGACGGTCTTGCAAAAACATGTCTCGAACAAAAGAGTTGGTCAGTATTCGCTTCTCTACAAATTAAAATATAGAGACGTGCAGGAACTAGTTTTTGTTTCGTTAACAATACCGGTCACCTTAATTTTGTTTAATCGTTAAGACATATTTTTGGCTAAGATAATATTCTAATTGGCAGTACCGTATCTTTCTTTACAATTTTTAATTGCAACACGTTTACACCATCTCGACTCGCTTCTAATGAAAATTCACTTTATAACCAATTAGATTAGGCTGATCTCCGCCGCGTTGTTTTATATTTAACAGCTACGTTAGGTAGCTGAAGACCATCTAGTTGCGACAATGTAAAAACCAGAAATACTAAATAATAAAATAACTACTAAATAATATAGAAATAATAAATTTTATTCATTAATATTCGGACAGTCTAGCTGCGACAATGTAAAAACCAGAAATACTAAATAATAAAATAACTACTAAATAATATAGAAATAATAAATTTTATTCATTAATATTCGGACAGTCTAGCTGCGACAATGTAAAAACCAGAAATACTAAATAATAAAATAACTACTAAATAATACAGAAATAATAAATTTTATTCATTAATATTCGGACAGTCTAGCTGCGACAGTGTAAACACCAGAAATACTAAATAATAAAATAACTACTAAATAATACAGAAATAATAAATTTTATTCATTAATATTCGGACAGTCTAGCTGCGACAATGTAAAACCCAGAAATACTAAATAATAAAGTAACTACTAAATAATACAGAAATAATAAATTTTATTCATTAATATTCGGACACCTTTTAAAACGCAATAGCTTCTTTTTAAAACTAAACTAAACGATTCGAACCTTTTTTAAACGATGTTTCTATAGCTGTACCGTGTTTACATAGTTATTGACAATCGGATACTATAAAAACGAACCGCTGGGCTCGAACAATCGCATCTCTCCTCTCCTCAAATTGTCCATTTCTGTTTCCAAGCTGAGCGCGAATTAGGGAGAAATGATTTCTATTCCATTGACAGCGAATAACGAACCGATTTAACATCGTATTCCAGGCGAAGATCGACGAGGAGTACCAGCACCAGAAGACGCTGGAAAAGCCGGAAGTGAATGTTGGTGATTCGCGAGTGCGTACGAGTAGTTCGTCGTCGTTGATCGTCCACTGGAAGGACGACGTTTTGGAGACAGTGCCACCAGCTCCAGCGGATAAGCTACCCTTGTCCGTCGGCGGGGAGGATGAGGACGCCGTCGCCGGAAAGCGAAGGGACAAGGTGAAAGAGGTGAGTCTTCTAAGATTCTCCTAATCTTTCCTCTTGCGACATTTATCCTTTTTCTAGGCTCGTGCATCCTTTAGGGTGTTCCGTTGAGAAATATTGTTGTTTTCGTTCTTGTTATTTTTCCATTTGCAGCAATTTTCATCGCCCTTGAGATTACTTTATAGTGCACATCGTATGCACAAAATGATTACGAAATCACGAAGTTAGGTTGTTGAGGAGATACAAATGTTCACAATATTTCAGGTAGCTTGCAGCTTTTTAGTTCGTTGCACAGTAATGTCTCCCTAATTGACGCACATATTGCCCACAGAAACGGACAATTTGAGAAGAGGGGATACGATTATTTCAGACTTTTGTCTCGTTTTTATAGTTACCGATTGTCAACAACTATAAAAACGAGGCACGAGGCTCGAATAATGGTCCATTTTTGTCCGCAATCTGAGCGCGAATTAGGGAGAAATTTCTGTCGAAAAACTCGAAGTTCGGAGTGCAATTTTGGGAGTCGTTTTGTTGCTTGGATAAACGGGGTAAACGACATTTTATAGTCGCCGGTTGCCAATGACTATAAAAACGAGCTTACAAGGCTCGAATAATCGTACCTACTCTTCCAAAATTGCGCATTCTTGCGGGCAATCTGAGCGTCAATTAGGGAGACATTGGGTTGGCAACTAAGTAATTGCCGATTTCAGTTATAGATGTCTCTCACTCCCATTTTTATGATATCCGTAAATGTTATATTATAAAATTATTATTATTATTATTATGTTATTTTTTATTATCCGTGAATGTTAGCAACTGGACAAATTGAATGCAGCGGTCAAGGAAAAGCGACCAGAATTGGTCGATCGTAAAGGTGTCATTTTCCAGCAGGACAATGCTAGGCCGCACACGTCTTTGTCCACTCGGCAAAAATTCATGGATATTGGTTGGGAATTGATGTTACACCCACCGTATAGCCCTGATCTCGCGCCATCGGATTACCACTTATTTCGATCCCTGGACAACTCCCTTCGTGGTAAAACTTTGAATGACGATGACGCTGTAAAATCTCGCTTAACTCAGTTTTTGGCCGAAAAGGATCAGACTTTCTACGAGCGTGGAATTTTCAAGTTGTCGGAGCGATGGCAAAAGGTCATCGAACAAAATGGTAAATACATTACAGATTAAACTTCATTCCAAGTAAAACGAAATTTTTTATTTCATCGAACAAATCGGCAATTACTTAGTTGCCAACCCAATATATGACAAAGTGCATTTTATGCATATGAAATTGAGTCTTGCGATGACTTGTGATGACAGTTATACTTTTGACAATTTTTAAAATTTAAACTTTATTAATATTAAAACTTTATTAATTATTTTGGCACGTGAATTAAGAATTTTAGTGGTGCCTCACAGCCACCACTCAAGTGCAAAGGGTTAATGTTGAGTTGGCACTCAATATATTTGGTACGAAATGGTCACCCGGTATCGCGTCGTGGGGTGTTCGTAGTTTTTTTGTATTTTTTTCCCCCTCAGAAATCGTTATCGAACGCGAGAATCGACGTTCCCTCTAAACTGGAATTTCGTCAATCGGTTTATGAATAATTCGTGATATTTTATTTGTAGCCCCGCGTCTCGGTTTTAGCCGGCCGAATTTTTTCCGGTCATTTCACCCCGCGATTTCCTATTCACCGGGCCCGGGTGGTATTTATCGAATTTGCGAGTGCGCGCTCATTCTCGCGGTTCGCGGGCATCGGTCCGCCGCCCCATTATCTATTTATCAGTCTATTAAACGCTTTAGACCGTGCTTGGATAAACGGGGGCCGGCTCCCCATCAATTTTTAATAATCTCGTATCAGAGTGTCACCAAGCCGTACGTACATTGTGATCGGCTTTATGGCGGCGACTATTTTTCCTCTCGCCGGGCCGGGTCGGGCCGGGCCGCACTTTCGGCCGTTTGTATTCACTTCCCGAAATTGATGGCGCGTTTCCAATTCATCCAATTCGGTCGTTGTTTGATAGCGCCGGGCGAAAAGTGTTTTTACCATCGACGCGTTCCGTGAAATTTGCGTAAAAAAAAAGAAAAAACGCGCGCGGGGTCGTAACATAGTTGCCCTTTTATGCAATGGGGACGTAAATATTTGCTGTTTCCGCTTCGAATTATGGATAGTATACGCGTTTGGTCGAGCATCGCGGCATCGGAAGTAATTAAATTTGGGGTATTAAAAGGCAGGCATCGATTTGAAATGTTTTGTCTCTACTATGTTTGCGCGAGAGATATAACTGATACAAAACTGAACCTAGTGCAACATTTATGGACAAACATATACTGCATAGAATGTAATTTGTTTATCGATTTGAACCTGGCGCGACTTGCTGCACCGATTTTTAAATTATCAGCCTGCTTGAAACGAAAGGACAATGATAATAATAGGGATGCAATAATTATCGACGAACGTACTACTTGAATTAAAAGTTTCTTTTGTTAAAGTTACCTTTTTAAACAATTTGTTAAAGAAATTGATTAGGTATGCAATACTCCACCAGACTTATTTGGAATAAAAAGGATGTAAAAAAGCTCTCGTCTTTTTTTCATATATTAATATAATTGGATCACCGTGCAATTTCCCAGAAAAGTTTCGCAATTATTTTAGATAATTATCAGCAATGATTATTAAATAAAATGACACGTCAGTTAAAATAGTACTTTAAATAATGTTATTTCAAAAATGATCGCTGGACCACAGATTTCTATGTAAAATAAAAATTGTCAAAGCTAATTATAAGAAACTTAATTCTTATAATTAGAGAGATTACTAATTATAAGATACCTTCTTATATATAATACCTTACCTACCTTAACTACCTTCTTCGAGGTCTTCAAAATTTTGTAATTAACCTAGTTGTTTTAGTAAAAAATGCATAAAATCCGCGGTCTGATCATTTCTGATTAATATATTATAATATTATATTATAATAACTTATAATTATATATTATAATAACATGTCATTTAAAATAATACTTTAAATAAATTAATATTATATGTTATTATATATATAATAATATATATTATATTATTAATTATGAAATAATAATAATTAATAATAATTAAATAAATAAATATATATATATATATGTAATATATAATATTAATTTATTTAAAATACTATTTTAAATGACATGTTATTCTATTTCATAATTCTCGGAGACGATCCTTCAAAATAATTACGAAAACTCTTCTACGGCCGAACTCTCGTAACAGAGCATTCTGCATTATCATTCGTCCAAATCAGCCTGACATTGAAATTTAATCGGCTCGATAGTCGCTTAGGCGGCAACGCGTTCGCGTTTAGCTTTGTTCCTTCTATCTCTGATTGCGGCCGCTTGTTAACCATCGGTCAGATTATTGTGCGCGTTGATAACACGCAACCGCTTGTATACGAATTCACGGCAAATTCCTCGCGTATCGCCGTAATAACGCTTGATGATCGATTGATAATATTTTTGCGAGCCGACCGTTTGCCACGCATCGAAGCTCCGTCACACCGCGTGTTCAGTGAATATCGTTCTACGCGTCGTCGCATCGACAAGTCAATAATTAATCACGGGACAATGGCACTGCGACGATAAGAAACGGCTAATCCAGTTGATCCTGCGTCGACAGCTCTTTAGATTGACGCAGAATTTAACACAGTAATTTCTCCCAGAAATGTTCGGAGGTTGGAATTGAAAAACCGGCAGATCCGAGAATACTAAGTCGCGATTCTTCGGGCTTCGACCGACGACTTAACTTTTTTATTTCTAATTTGTTGCCATTTATTTCACATAATATGTTCATCTAATTCATGTGAAATAATTACTCGAGACGATCGTAGAATTATTCTTGGAAATTATACAATGTAAATTAGTAAATATCGTGGCATATTATTTCAAAAATTATTTATTATTTATTATTATTATTATTATTATTATTATTATTATATTTATTTTTAAACGACAGCATATAGAATTATATTATAATTACTACAGGAAATACGATTATTTGAGCCTCGCAGCTCGTTTTTATAATCGTCGACAATCGGCAACGATAAAAATTGGCTAAGAAAACAATAAGAAAATTGAGGAGAATTCGCTGTACCTCGTAGCTCCGCTACTCCTCCGTCTACCCTTAGCATCGACGCAGCAATAAATTACATAGGCGCGGGACCAGCACAAAGAAATTCACGGCAACCCGAAATTCGACATTTCCGGGAGAAATTGCTGCATCTTTCTCGCGCAAAGGGGCGGCCCGCGAGGCTCTCTGCCGAAAAAGAAGAACTCGAAGACAATGGCCGCAGAGAGAATTCGCAGTGACGAACGGTCCATTTAGGAAGGGCCATTCGTTTAGTCGAGCATTGTGGAAAGCTGGAACTGCAACTGCGAAACCGCACGCCGGCCGACCATTCCAACGCGCCGTTGCAACAGTAGCGGAATCCTCCGAAAAGACATATCCGGCTTTCGGAACAGATGAGTTGGCGGCCGGTGTAGTTTAATCGGTTACATGGAAACTGCGGAATCGGATGCATCGGCGTGTGACACGGCAGCGTCGATTCGGATTCCCATTTCGCCGGCGCGTTTCCGGCGCGAGCCAGAATTAAACGGCGCCTGCGAAAACTTTATGACGCTAATCATGCGCGTGTCCTAATCGCGGGGCCGGCCGATCGAAGCTGCGTTTTACCGAGAATCTCACGGTGGCCGCTCCTGATCATTGGCCGAAGTATAGTAAATTTTCTCTAATTGACTCTCAGCTTGGAAACAAAAATGGACAATTTGCGAAGAAGAGAATTAATCGAGTATTGCGATTATCGCCGGTTTTTATGCATCTCATCCGGTACGGAACTTTTTTTATATCGGGGTGTTGTTAACCTTTGTGTCGCCGTGGAATTCGATTCCGTCACTTCGAAGATATTTCGTTACTTTTTTTCAGAAAAAAGAAACAAACCGATGTACGCGCTTTCTTTCCACGGAGTTTTACAGTAATGCCTCCCTAACTGACGCTCAGATTGTGCAGAACACTGAACAAATTCGGTAGAGATGATACGATTACTCGAGCGTTGCGGCTCGTTTTTATAGTTGCTGACAATCGATAACCATAAAAAACGAGCCACAAGGCTCGAACAATCGTGTCTCCTCTTCCAAAATTGTCCATTTTTGTGCGCAATCCGAGCGTCAATTAGAGAGACATTACCGTATTCTCTTGTACTGGAAAAATTGCTGCACGGTTCGATCGAATTTTCATCGTTAAACGATGATTAAACTATAAAAACGAGATGCAAGGCTGGAATAATCGTATCTTCTCTTCTTAAATTGTTCAATTTGTTTCCAAGTTGAGCGTCAATTAGGAAGAATTGTAATTGTAATTGAAAATGGAATTCGGAGCTCGTTGTCGATAAATACAGTAATGTCTCTCCATTTGACGCTTAGATTGTCCAAAAAAATGGACAATTTAGAAAGAGATTATTCGATCCCTGGCGTTTCATTTTCATAGTTACGAATTGTCAACGACTATAAAAACGAGATGCAAGGCTGGAATAATCGTATCTTCTCTTCTTAAATTGTTCAATTTGTTTCCAAGTTGAGCGTCAATTAGGAAGAATTGTAATTGTAATTGAAAATGGAATTCGGAGCTCGTTGTCGATAAATACAGTAATGTCTCTCCATTTGACGCTTAGATTGTCCAAAAAAATGGACAATTTAGAAAGAGATTATTCGATCCCTGGCGTTTCATTTTCATAGTTACGAATTGTCAACGACTATAAAAACGAGATGCAAGGCTGGAATAATCGTATCTTCTCTTCTTAAATTGTCTAATTTGTTTCCAAGTTGAGCGTCAATTAGGAAGAATTGTAATTGTAATTGAAAATGGAATTCGGAGCTCGTTGTCGATAAATACAGTAATGTCTCTCCATTTGACGCTTAGATTGTCCAAAAAAATGGACAATTTAGAAAGAGATTATTCGATCCCTGGCGTTTCATTTTCATAGTTACGAATTGTCAACGACTATAAAAACGAGATGCAAGGCTGGAATAATCGTATCTTCTCTTCTTAAATTGTCTAATTTGTTTCCAAGTTGAGCGTCAATTAGGAAGAATTGTAATTGTAATCGAAAATGGAATTCGGAGCTCGTTGTCGATAAATACAGTAATGTCTCTCCATTTGACGCTTAGATTGTCCAAAAAATTGACAATTTAGAAAGAGATTATTCGATCCCTGGCGTTTCATTTTCATAGTTACGAATTGTCAACGACTATAAAAACGAGATGCAAGGCTGGAATAATCGTATCTTCTCTTCTTAAATTGTCCAATTTGTTTCCAAGTTGAGCGTCAATTAGGAAGAATTGTAATTGTAATCGAAAATGGAATTCGGAGCTCGTCGCCACTAAATACAGTAATGTCTCTCCAATTGACGCTTAGATTGTCCACAAAAATGGACAATTTAGAAAGAGATTATTCGATCCCTGGCGTTTCATTTTTATAGTTACGAATTGTCAACGACTATAAAAACGAGATGCAAGGCTGGAATAATCGTATCTTCTCTTCTTAAATTGTCTAATTTGTTTCCAAGTTGAGCGTCAATTAGGAAGAATTGTAATTGTAATCGAAAATGGAATTCGGAGCTCGTCGCCACTAAATACAGTAATGTCTCTCCAATTGACGCTTAGATTGTCCAAAAAATTGACAATTTAGAAAGAGATTATTCGATCCCTGGCGTTTCATTTTTATAGTTATGAATTGTCAACGACTATAAAAACGAGATGCAAGGCTGGAATAATCGTATCTTCTCTTCTTAAATTGTCTAATTTGTTCCCAAGTTGAGCGTCAATTAGGAAGAATTGTAATTGTAATTGAAAATGGTATTCGGAGCTCGTTGTCGATAAATACAGTAATGTCTCTCCATTTGACGCTTAGATTGTCCAAAAAAATGGACAATTTAGAAAGAGATTATTCGATCCCTGGCGGTTCAGTTTTATACTTACGAATTGTCAACGACTATAAAAACGAGCCACGAGGTTCGAATAATCGTATCTCCTCTTCCCACATTGTCCATTTTTCTGGACAATCCGGGCGTCAATTAGAGAGGCATTTCTGTAAATATAAATTCTTTCGGCGATGTTTTTTTGTGGTTTCAATAACCGATCGGTCCATTGGTCGAAGCAATTAGGGGGTGAAAAAGAATCTTATCTTGTCTAATAAAGGTAAAAGAAGAAACATAGAGAGGATTCGGAAAATAAAATAGATTTTTATAGGGAACGTTTGCAGCGAAAAGGAGCGTTTATCAGAAAGCGACAGAATTCTCCCGGCACTCTGTGCATATTACATTAGAATATCGACGCGCTCATCAATCGAGATTCGATATGCATCGCGATTGCAACTATTTGGAGGATTCGACAGAAATATTCTCCGTCGAACACAGCATCGAATCTGACGGAAAGATTAAATTACGTTCGAGTGACCCCGTCGCCGAAAAGTCTGGGCAAAACAGGAACGTTGAAACACGCGCGGACAGTGGGCGCAATATTACTCGGCAAAATGAATAAAACGGTTGAAAAAGATCAACGTAACGGAACGGTTCGGAGTGTTCCCCGATGCGGGCTACGTTTTTTTCCGCGATTTTATTTTTCTCTGAAAATAAACAGACCCCGGGCGAGGTGAAAAGGCAAATTGATTCGTTCGACGGAACACGGAAATGCGTATTTGCGCGGTCCGTGCGTGGGCTGTCGGTACTTTTTGCTCGCAATAAAAACGTTAACACGAATTAACGAGTCGACTGAGAGACAGGCGCCCGCGAATTCAGCGGATCTCGCGTGTTTCGCGAAAGAAGGCAAACATTGTTGGTAACAGCTTCCGTGAAGCTTCCATGAAGTGCGTTTGCTTACACGTCGAACTCGACGTGAAAACAATAGAATCGCCCGGTGAAATTGATCTTATCCAAACGAAACGGAGATCAGGAAAAATAATAAACTCGCGAGTGGACGGTGGATCTTTGTGCAAATGCATATTTGTTTAGGATACATAGGTAAATTCGTAGGAGTTCGACCGATATATTTGTTTTGTCGTTACACGATTCTAAAAATATCGTCTTCATCCGCTTGTCGCGTATTACGAATCTTTTATATACTTTGCACATTTTTCTACACACTTTGCACATAATTCTACATATCTGTGCGTCGACGTGACGATAGTGTCGCTCTTTTTTCGTTAATAACTCGCAAACATAGCCGCGGATTGCACTTTCGCCAAGGAAAAAGTTACTCCAAATGACCCCAGGTTAACCCTTTCTAGGTTAGGACCTAGGTCAGGAACTTTCCGGCTGAACCCTTTGCACCCGAAGCCATTTTAACTGTAAATCTAAAATAATTTTTTTCTCTTCTAGTATATCCTTTTTGTATAACAAAATGCACTTTATGCATATGAAATTGAGATTTGTGGACTGGTACAACAATTATCACAACTTTGAATTTAGATTTCTTGAATCTAAACCTCGATAATATGAAAGTAATCTTGGCACGTGATACAACAATTTCAGTGGCGCCTCAGAGTCGACACTCTCGAGTGCAAAGGGTTGATTATAACATAATTACGGCATACTGCCGCTGTCCCAAAGCAAAAATCCAACTATACGTACTAGCATCATAAAATGAAAAAGTAAGACTTTAACCCTTAACACTCGGAACCATTCTGGACGTTGGCTACCAGCTCGGCGCCATTTTTCGGCAGAAACGGGCATTTACAGACCCTCGTATTATTTAGTATGGTTTTGGAACTAACTAACATATTATAATGATATTGGTCTTATATGAATTGGCTGAAATCGAGAAATTTGCAAAAAAATCAATATTTTATTTTTTATAATTTTGTTATTGTTTGTTTTATAATTTTGTTTTGTTGTTGTAATCGCTATCTATGCGAACTCTTTCTCTCGCCGCCTTGTTGCTTGGACGATGTCACTGTCACTGCTATCAAAACGATAGACTAACTGTAGAAGAAAACCTTCTACAGTTAGTCTTTCTAACATACCTGTATAAACGTCTATCTGGAGCTCGTCTTCGCTGCTACTTGTGTCATGAGACACATTCGTGTTTGAACGTTTTGCCATTGTTCCAATAAAAAATATGAATAAATATATAGGTTGAAAATTTCTAATTGTTATTACTAACTCGCAAGATGATATTGACCAAAAAAACTTTTACCAAACAATTTATTTACCAAGAGAAGAATCACTTTTCCGATTTTCTCACTCGTTAGATCTATCTATACCGCTCGACGCTTCAAACCAGACTGAGTTCAGCTTTGAAAATCTTTTCCTCCAGATTTTATGATTATAAATCTCACTGTACAGTGCGTGCTATGTTCGCATACCGACCTTTCTTCTACAAACTTGCCTTATCGCTCTTTTCAAGTGGCGCCTTTGAAGTGCTCGGACCGTCGTGAGCACGCCTCTCACGTTCTCGTCAAAACCCGCTGACATTTCTTGTATATACTTAGTAATTTTACTATATTTTGATTTGATTTCTTGCGCCATTTCAAGAGAAAACTTCAGGGAAACGTGCATGTCTGAAAAAGTTGCGCCGAAATAACTCAATTCCCCGTAATCACTAATAAACTTTAATGTCCCACGAGAGGGGACATCCGAGTGATATGCTAGAATTACGATGTCCCACGAGAGGGGACAGCGGAGTGCAAAATAAATTAAATATATAATTTCGCGTTTTCTATGGAATCCGACCACCGCGTGTCCTCGGCAACTTGAACTCGAGGCCCGAAGAGCGCGAAATCCGCGAATAGAATGCTCGTTTGCCGCGCGCGCAACCGGTTTCCGAAAGTCGACAGATTATTTTCGGTTCTATGCGGATCACACTCGAAATTGGGCAGACGCGAAAGAGAGGCCGCGCCATGAGAAAATTACGATGTATTCAACGGACGAAGTATCCCGAAATAGGGATGGTCGTTGTAACGCGTGGCGCGGCGGTGGGCGCATGCAACCGGTGAACGCTTCGTAGCTCCTAGCTGGAAATTAGATTGCACTCGCGTTACCAGCGGCAAAAGTTCACGGTACCGTGCGGTTAACGGTGTTCCATCGTGTTCCCTAGGCTAGGTCAGGCATACGTGCTGCATGCCCGCCGCGATCGTCGAAATCGAGTTTGCGTGCCACGCATCGCGAAGTATCCTCCCGGCCGCGTGTTCCGAGTTATTCAGCCTCGATTTGGATCCGGCCGTGCCCGCGACCGGCCCTCGATTCTCGCCGATACACCCGAATCGAATCCAGCGAATCGCGCGATCGGAAACAGAAAGTTTGTTTCCGTTCGTCGGCTCACTTTCCATTGTCCTTCGCTTTCCGAAGGGAACGCGGCTCGCGGAGCCAGCTGCGCTAGCGCACTGTTCACCCTGTTCCACCTAACTTCGAAAAGCTCAGTTTTCCTTGCTTTGACCCGCGCGATACCGGCGCTGCCAACAACCGCACGGCGGAGAAGGTCTGGGTCCATTCAGACCCGAAATACTCTCGCGTTTGTGCTTGCATTTTCAACTGGATTTTGATTATTCTGTTAGACGTGAATGTACAGTAATGTTTACTTAATTATTATATTATTATATTATATTATAATATAATATATATTTATATTTTAATAATTATATATATAATTATATATATTTAATATATATATATATAATATAATTATATATATAATTATATATATAATTATATTTATATTTTATATTATTGTATTACTCTATATTATTATATTATAACTATTAATGTCAATTCAGGGAGAAGAGAGACGATTATTCGAGCTTTGTGGCTCGTTTTTTATAGTTATCGAGTGTCAACAACTGTAGAAACGAGTTGCAAGGCTCGCATAATCGTGTCTCTTCTTCCCAAATTGTCCATTTTAGTGGACATTCTGAGCGTCAGTAAGGGAGACATTACTGTACTGGGTGAGTCACGAATTACAGTGATGTCTCCCTTACTGACGCTCAGGTTGTGTTCAGAAATGGACAATTTGGGAAGAGGAGATACGATTATTCGAACCTTGCGACTCGTTTTTATAGTTCGTTAACTATAAAAAACGAGCAACAAGACTCGAACAATCGTATCTTCTCTTCTAAAATTGTCCATTTTTGTGGACAATCTGAGCGTCAATTAGAGAGACATTACTGCAATCCCCAGGACTTTTCAGCCCCTTGCGATGGTCTGACGGAAAAATGTTAATTAGTATTCAATCGACGAGAAATCGCGACTTGTTTAGATTTAAAAACAAATTGATTTTCGATAAAAGAACGAGGTCATCGTTGTATTTTTAAACGAAACCGGGTAACTTTAACTTCACAATATTATTATAATATTAATTATTATTTTATTATATTATATTATATTTATAATTATTATTATATTATTATATTATATTTATAATTATTATTATGTTATTATATTATATTTATAATTATTATTATACTATTATATTATATTTATAATTATTATTATACTATTATATTATATTTATAATTATTATTATACTATTATATTATATTTATAATTATTATTATACTATTATCTTATATTTATAATTATTATTATATTATTATATTATATAATTATATTATTATATTTAATTATGCATCAATGATCGATCTACCTTTTGATAGCAAACGTCTCGCTGCAAAATTTGCTAAAAATTTAATTGCACAAATTAACACGGAAGAAATCATGAAATAAAACTATAAAAAAAAATACAGTAGTCCTCTTCGTGACCGTCTCTCGATCGCGAGGTCAGGATCTTCAACTAAATATTGAAATAGCTGCAGTGCACACGGAGTTAAGGCTATTAAGGGCCCCGCAACCATTAATTTGCATGGGCAGGGCTTTTCTCACACGTTCGACGCGCACATGCGCCCGTTCCAATCTCCCGGGTTTACTTTCGCGGAATCGAACACCGCCGAAAATTGCAAGGATCGTCAATTGATTCTGGCCGGACAGTCTCATCATCCCCTCTCTCCCTCTTCCGGGGCACGGCTCAGTTTCGCGAGCCTGTGGGGTGCTAACAACGTGCGCATTTTCGTACGCACACGTGATCGGCCGGTATCACGCGATGCAACCGGGCAACTAGCAATTGTCGGCGTGTTCCCCGCAGAATTTCAGGGTCCGCTAATGACGCACTTTAGGCAGCGGGGAAGGTTCGCTCGTTGATTGAAAAGAATGCCGCGATTCCGCTCGCCGGGCGAACCTCTCCGTTCGCCGACGATTAACCGCGCCGGTTGACGCCGGAACCCGGGGTGCGAACCGTTTCCTGCGCCCTTACCTATCCGGAATGATTACCGCCTTAATTGCTTTCTGTTGCCACTTCATACAGCGAACGCTTATAATGATGAGCGGTCACGATAACCGAGGTGTTACACAGCCCCGGTCCCAACTTTCACTTTGGAAACTTTGCCTCGCGGTTCTCGGCTTCTCGCCGAAAACGGCGTCGAACTTGTACGAATCGCCCCATTCGTTCGCCGGAATGTTAGGCCATTCGCGAAGCGGAAACTATTATTATCGTTCGACACGTTTTATCTCCAACGGAATGAACGATAATGAGATTTCAGAGAATCGATCGCGTTGACCTGTTCGTTTTTTAAAAGTAAATGTCGGGGTCGCCTAAATTTTTATCGCGAACTGAAATTGCTGTGCGCGCAGCTTTCGGTTTAGATTTCACTGTCACTCATCGATCCGATGATCTAAAAATGGAGCTATTCTGTTTAGAGTGTACTTATTGAACACTGATTTTTAAAATGAATTTCAATAATTTTGACACGCTTTTTCATCGTGTACGACTGCATCGTTAAAATTGTCTATTGTTGTAGATTAGAGAAAATAGAAAGTGACAGGGGAAACAAACATGGCGTCTCAGAGATATTCTAATTCAACATCCTAAAGGTACTTTTGGATGACTCTGTACTTTGACTGGTAGCGTTAAAAATATATATCGTCATGTACAGTAATGTCTCCCTAATTGACGCTCAGAATATGCAAAAAAATGGACAATTTGGGAAGAGGAGATACCAGGAGATTACCAGTTTATATTATATTAAATATATTAATTGTATATGTTATATATATTATATTATAATGATTGTGAATATTACATAATAATTATATATATATAATTATATATATTAATTGTATATATTATGTATATTACATTATAATGATTGTGAATATTACATAATAATTATATAATATATAATTATATAATTATTATTTATAGTCTTTGAGACAATTCCTAACTATAGAAACGAACCGCAGTGCTCGAATAATCGTATCTCCAGTCCCCAAAATTGTCCATTTTTGTGGACAATCTGAGCGTCAATTAGAGAGACATTGCTGTAAACGAGAAAACTAGAGATTCGCCGAAATAACTATAGACGGCGAATGATTTTCTGGCGCGTCTAGAGCACACCGTTGCATCGGTTCAGGGGTTCATCAATTTCGTTTTGCTCGTAAGAGAATCGCCTGCCAGCTGGGTAGCAAATTTCTGGCATAGCCTGCGGTAAACCTTCCTTTATCCGGTGGCCATTTTTATTGGATCGCCGCCGCGAGATGAATCTCGGATGCTGCGTGTATCCGTAAAAATTTATCGCCGGCGATATCACGTCGATGTAAGTACCGCCATGAAGACGACTTTAATGCCTTCCTACGGTGGTTTTCGAGCCACGTGTGCATGCGTGGCTCGTGCGCGCGCGCACACACGCGTCGCCGCGTTACAATGTGGCGGCTGTAAAATGCTCGTAAACACGCGAGTTTCACCGATATCGACTCGACCGACGACTACCGGTATCGCCCTTACGTGTGCGGAACACGGAACGGAGACGTTTTATTGGACGTTATCCGGTGTCGTTTGTAATTATTTAGCCTGATCGCCGACGCACCGTGTGCGAACTCAAAAAACGACCGACCGGTCCGATTGTTGGAAAAGCTCGTCGTTCATGGCTTTCCAACGTGGACAAACTGGATTTTTGCCAGCCTTTTTGTCAGTTTCCTTTTTCTCACATTTTTCGCCAACTTTAACTCTCGTTAAAGTAAAATCATATAAGTAGCATAAAACTCGTCGAGCAGAAGGTTACGTCGTATCATCGCAGGAATCACCCCCGTTGGAGAGTGCTAACACTATACTCTCAGTGCAGTGCCTTAAATTAGTGCATTACTATACTCTCTGATTGGCCCACGTTTATCGTTTAGTACTCATTAAAGTAAAATCATATAAATAGCATAACTCTTCGAGCAGAAGGTTGCGTCGAATTATCGCAGGAATCACCCCAGTTGGCGAGTGCTAAGACTATACTCTCAGTGCAGTGCCTTAATCTACTGCATCACTATACTTTCTGATTGGCCCACGTTTTTCGTTTAGAACTCTCGTTAAAGTAAAATCATATAAATAGCATAACTCATCGAGCAGAAGGTTACGTTAAATTATCTCAGGAATCACCCCCGCTGGAGAGTGCTAACACTATACTCTCAGTGCAGTGCCTTAAATTAGTGCATTACTATACTCTCTGAATGGCCCACGTTTTTCGTTTAGAACTCTCGTTAAAGTAAAATCATATAAATAGCATAACTCGTCGAGCAGAAGGTTACGTCGAATCATCGCAGGAATCACCCCTGTTGGCGAGTGCTAACACTATACTCTCAGTGCAATGCCTTCAAATAGCGCATCACTATGCTCTCAGATTGGCCTACGTTTTTCGTTTAGTACTCGTTAAAGTAAAATCATATAAATAGCATAACTCATCGAGCAGAAGGTTACGTTAAATTATCTCAGGAATCACCCCCGTTGGAGAGTGTTAACACTATACTCTCAGTGCAGTGCCTTAAACTATTGCATCACTATCCTCTCTGATTGGCCCACGTTTTTCGTTTAGAACTCTCGTTAAAGTAAAATCGTATAAGTAGCATAACTCGTCGAGCAGAAGGTTACGTCGAATCATCGCAGGGATCACCCCCGTTTCAAGGACCGGGTGACCTAATGGCGAAATAGCTCGCGACAATCTGGCTCGGCGAAATAAGTATAACTATTAACGCAAAAGTCGAGACTGGGCCGGCATACAACGGAAAAGGATTAATGGCGGGCCACCCACAGCCACGTTTACTTTGATGCCGCGCCGGCTCGACAAATCGTTTACGATCTTTCCGCCTGTTACGATGAATCGGGCCAACCATACCTTTACGATGCAGCACCTTTATTGTTTCGCCTTAATTGCCAGCTAACTGGAACCCGGGATTTTATCGGTGTCGGTTTTTGCGGGCCGCGTAATTACCCTCGAGATTATTCATAATCGCGACAACTGCGGCGACCAGTGCCAAATTGTATCTGTTTTCTTCGATGTTCCTATTTTTACAAGATACAGTCGTCCCAGAAAGTGTTTAAAAAGCTTTCGAGGCGGAATCGCTTTTTTCAAATTGGCTCGAATGATTCGAATCTTTTTTATTTTTTAGGCGCCAGAGGGGATAGTTCGCTAGACAATGACTGAACTTTGCAAAAGGTGCGACTGGTTAGAGCGATAAAAAGGCGATGCCTTTGCAATTTTCTTTTTATCTGAGCTTGGAAGGAATATTTAAACAGTGCGTTTGTAGAATTTCTGTGATTTACATGAATTAGAGTTAAGGTAGCATTTATTGTGATAAAATTTAGTTTTTTAATTTCGACTTCGTCAATTATATTATATATAATAATATAATAATATAATAATATAATATATATAATATAATATTATAATATAATATAATTAACGAAGTCGAAATTAAAAAACTAAACTTTATCACAATAAATGCTACCTATATATGTTTGTATATATTTATACATATTATTATATTTGGATTTCGTGGAGTTTTTTCAAGTAGATATTTGAGTACTTAAAGCGTTAACATTGCGTATAAGTTTTGCGCACAAAATGCTAGTAAAACAATTTATTTCGCCGCGACAACGTTACGCTACACGCGGCAAATCACTTTTAGAGACAATTACAAATTATAGTCCAGAAACACGTGTCGCATTCGTCATATTTCTCTGACCATTTTTCAGAGGGTAGAATTCATTTTTCAAAGACGCGAGATAATAAATTGCCCCGCGAGATGGTAAATGATCGTGGTGATTCCGCTATAAATGTAAATGTTAATATTTTACTCGAGAAATTAACGGTACAAGATTTTTTATGGACATTATTTATAGATTTCCAAAACGTGCACGGCTGTGTAATTTGTCGAAGATTTCAAGCGATGTACAGATGAAATCTAGAGGAGAAAAGAGCTCGGATCATACTTTATTTCATAATTATGCGAAATAATTATTCGAGATTGTAAAATTATTCTTGGAAAATTATGTAATGTAAATTAGCAAATATCGTGGCATATTATTTAAAAAATTATTATTATTAGTATTATTATTATATACTATATTTGTTATATTATAATTATTATATATTATCTTTAAACGGTTATAAATTATGTAATATAAATTAGCAAATATCGTGACATATTATTTCAAAAATTATTTATTATATATTATATATTATTATTATTAGTATTATTATTATATACTATATTTGTTATATTATAATTATTATATATTATTTTTAAACGGTTATAAATTATGTAATGTAAATTAGCAAATATCGTGGCATATTATTTCAAAAATTATTTATTATATATTATATATTATTATTAGTAGTATTATTATTATATACTATATTTGCTATATTATAATTATTATATATTATTTTTAAACGGTTATGTAATAATATATATAATAATAATAATAATAACGGTTCGAAGAGCATTATATCAAGTATTATAGTTATTTCTTATTTTCGTTTCAAAGAAAATCCGCCGGGTTCTGTGCTCGACATAATTTCTCCAGAATTCCGCGGGATGATTCTCCGCGTCAACGGTGTAGAAAAGTACATTATTCCGCGGCGTCTTTTCCGAACCGAAACACTCCGTTCAGTTTTAACGCTGCGGCAGGAAAGAAATACATTCCGATTCGTCCGCGAACGTTTCCCGATCCGTTCGCGCTTCCGTGGACCGCGATTCAGCTCGTTCCGTGAAAGCGATCGCTTCTGTGCGCAATTTTCGAGGCACCGCTCCGTATTCGCAGATCTGTCGGAGACGAATGTCGCGCGACAGCGTTTCGGACTTCCGTGAAAAATAGGCTACACTATTCGCGCGACCAACGTTCGACCCGGGCGAATGCTTGCCCGGTCGAAGGGCGGAAGATTCTCCGCGGTGGCTGACCTCTCGCGAGATTACGGCAAAAATTACGGAATTCCTCGCTAAGTAGGAACACACGCGAGCGTAGTCTGCCTATTAGTAGGTGGCCAAGCTCGTCGGGATGGTTTATCCGCGCGTTTCAACGCCGGAAAGGTTGCCGGTAACGGATGACGACATTGGCCCCGCCGAGTTCCATCGCAACGCGGAACAGACGCCGTCTCACCTTTTGCAAATTCTTCGTCCGTGTTTCACTCGGATACCTGTTTCAATCTTTGTTTTACCTACCGCGTCATTAATTATCCGCGCGGCGGCGCCGCGGCGCGTCTTCTTCCATCCGGCCCCTTTTCTGTTTGCACGGAAGCCACTTCGCGAACGCCTGGATCTACCGCGCGTTCTACGGTAAATTCCGCCTAATTGACGCTCAAATTGCGCGGAAAAAATAGACAATTTGGGAGGCGGAGATGCGCTAAAATGACCTTGCGGCTTGATTTTGTAATCGACGATTTTCTTCGAATTTTCCTCGAATTTTCCTCGAATTTTCCCCGAATTTTTCCCTTCTCCCCAAATTGTCCATTTTGGTTTACACGCCGAAGGACAATTGGGGAGAATTTACTGTCCGTAAATTTCGTATATTTCGTATTGATATTGGTTCCATATTGGAATATAATATAAAATAATATAAATAATATAATAATATATATTAATTATATAATAATATAATATAATATAATATAATAACATAATATAAAATAATATAAATTTTTCCTAATCGATCATTGAAAATGATATTTTGATATTAGCACTTTCACTACCGCGTCAAAGTTTATACAGGATATCCCGAAAATGTCTCGCAATCCGGAAATGAGAGATTCCCGAGGTCATTTGAAGCAACTTTTCCCGTTGCGAAAATTTTCTCCGAGGCTTCGTTTACGAGTTATTAACGAAAAACACTGACCAATAAGAGACAAGTTCGGCCGGCGCGCGGCGGCCCAGCCAACGAGTGCACGGAGCCCATTTCCGCTCATTGGCTCGGCCGTCTCGCGCCAAATGATCTCGCCTCTGATTGGTCACTGTTTTTCGTTAATAACTCGTAAACGAAGCCGCTGATCGCATTTTCGCTAAGGAAAAAGTTGCTTCAAATCACCTCAGGAATCTCCTACTTTCGGATTGCGGGACATTTTTGGGACACCCTGTATATACTTTGACTGTCGCTGTTTCATATTAGTTTATAGAAGCAATAATAAGACATTTATTCCGATTTTTAACCGAATATTATTGTAACATTTGCCGCGAGTAACATATAAATATAATATAAATTGAATAATATAAATTAAATAAATATAATAATATTTAAAATAATCTGAATTAATATAAATAGTATAAATTGAATAAATAACTCATAGATGTATCTCGTAAATAAACGTATAATCGTAAATAAAAAAAATATTAGTGACCCGCCATTTTGACGGGTTCCGCGGATCTGTTGTTAAAAACAGCGCAATTGCATATATTTAAGAACTACTCGACATGCGTCGTCCTTCCTCTAATAACGCCACTACACGGTATCTGGCGAATTGTATAGCACGACGTATTCAGTTGTCGCGCAGAAATTCAAGAATTTTCCTCGTATTTCCGTTCCCTGGAAATACGAAGTGTCGCGAAATGC
The DNA here is from genome assembly GCF_051020955.1 of Megalopta genalis. NCBI lineage: Eukaryota > Metazoa > Arthropoda > Insecta > Hymenoptera > Halictidae > Megalopta > Megalopta genalis. The sequence continues at coordinate 1,699,598 of NC_135018.1, forward strand.
CGCGAAAGGAGGGACTTTAACACGGATCTGCTCGTTCTCCTTGAAATTGAAAATTTGTCAGGCTCACTGTTCAGCATCCATTTCGAACCACTTCAGGCCCGATTCCGTTCCGCCGTCGCGAAAACGTCGTCCTAATATCTCGACGAAATTCAAGTGGAATTTGGTCCGGTTCGAAACAACCTAAATATTAGGGGGACCGGAAAGTAATGTCGTTTCTGCGCATGTCGGTATTCCTTTCTTTTTGCATACTAATTTTTGCATACTAAAAATTTGCATACTAAATGAAAAAAGGTTGTTGATAATGAGGGTGATTACATCATTGATTGAAAATGAAAGCTAGTTAAAAATTTATCTGTTCGAATTTAATGCAAACAAACGACATAGCTTTCCGGTCCCCCTAATACTTCTCGAGTACAACAATTGGGGAGGGGGAGGAGAATTTATTGTAACAGTAGTATAATTCGGCGACGTTCCTCCACAATATTCGGCGCATGCCATAAACGTAGCACGAGCTTGCAACGTTTTCTTGTTTACAGGAAGAGTTTCGAGCGCGTCGAACGTGAACCAAGTATTCCGCGAAAGTGATTAGGCTAACTAAGATCGCGATCATTAGGGCGATTCGCGGCCGTTAAACCGTTCCACGGTTAAGTTCGTTCGCAACGAATTGCGCGAGCGAGAAATATACACGGATTAACCATCATTAAATAGTATTACGAGGCATAATCGCAGCGGGCCGCGTGGCGATACGAATCCATCCCGCGCGGATACCGCGAAAATAACTCTCGGAACACGCAGAGTCAATTCAGCCCTGGATTATTATCCTGCTGTCAGCTATGAATATGTTGGAAACCGAAATCTCGACCGCGTAATTATGCCGATGTCATTCATTTATTTCCCTGGTTACCGTACCGACCGACGCAACAGACCGGATTTCCGCGGCGTTTACGCGCGACCATCGAAAGTGCCCGCTCGAATATGCCCCGCGTCTGCTATATCGTCCATTACCGCTACTTTTAACTGGTGTTACTATATCGGAATGCATTGTACATACTGGCCAGTTCCGTAGGCGTATGTTCACGTTCATAAATCATCAGACATTAGTTTTAACCGGGATTCGTTCCGCTGTGAAATCAATTCTGTTCGAACTTGCACGCATCGTCCGACAAAATGCACAGCAATTTCTCCCGGAAATGCCGAATTTCGGGTCCCTGTGAATTTCCCTGTGCTGTGTCTTCCACGACTATGTAATTTATTGTTATATTTGGGTGTGCCCTTGAAAATAATCTTTGCTGTAGCAGAATCGAAGAGGAAATTCCATGGAAAAATGGGATCATTTTCTCTTAACACTCGTCGATTCTCCTGCCCCCTCCAGGGTATCGATGAAGTATTCTAAACAACGGTTAGAATGAACCGACGAGAAAATTCATTTCCGAGAGAAATGCAGTAAATTCTGTCTGAATGACGATTATTCGAGCCTCGCGACTCGTTCTTATATTTGAGCCGTTTATTTTGAAAGCGGCATAAGTCACTTTACTGTAATGAAAAGTGGTGATTTTTTAATGTTTATACGAAATTATTTATACTGAGATGTGTCAATATATATTGTATTATCAATAGATATATCAATATATATTGTATTATCAATAGATATATCAATATATATTGTGTTATCAATAGATATATCAATATATATTTTATTATCAATAGATATATCGATATATATTGTATTATCAATAGATATATCAATATATATTGTGTTATCAATAGATATATCAATATATATTTTATTATCAATAGATATATCAATATATATTGTGTTATCAATAGATATATCAATATATATTGTGTTATCAATAGATATATCAATATATATTGTGTTATCAATAGATATATCAATATATATTTTATTATCATTAGATATATTGATATATATTGTATTATCAATAGATATATCGATATATATTGTATTATCAATAGATATATATCAATATATATTGTATTATAAATAGATATATCGATATATATTGTATTATCAATAGATATATCAATATATATTGTATTATCAATTGATATCAATAGATATATCGATACATACAGTATCCCGAGATAACAAATACAAGTAAATCTTCTCGAAAGTTAGCATCCATATCTTTAAACCTGTTAAAACGCAAACCCTTAAATATATCGACTTAAAAACAAAAAGTAACTTATGCCACTTTCAAAATGAACGGCTCATTTATTGCCCATTTTTGTTTCCAAGCCGAGCGTCAATTACAGAGAATCTACATTTTCCGAGGACTGTTTCGGAATTTAGCATCACTGTTTGTTCCCGCGCGACGGAGCATGTTCCGCGTCCCATTGTTAGACGATTCACGATGAGAACTGTACCGTAACTCCGACACTTCTCCCTCGAGCCGACACCGTAACCATCTTTCAATCGCGTCACGCTCGCGTCCGACATAATTTCTCCCATTTGGCACGACGGCCGCGTCGTTCTATTCGCATATGAAGGCCGAGCCAAAGTCCGAGCCAGTCGCGAAATTAACACGAAACGATGACGCAAAGGGATATCAATCGCTGTTAGCGGAGATCGCGCCCGATCGATTCGATCGTCGCGATAGAAAGCCGACGTTTGAACGACGCGGCGGGAATCGCTGAATTGTAGACGGGGAAGTCTTTTCATGCTACCATTCAGCGTTCATGACCGCGACATTCGATCCGGCGCCGGGGTCGGAAGTGTTTCGGAGCACTTTCGCTTTCGCGAGGGCGAACTCTCTCGATTAGGGTTGCGCGGCACGGGTCGCTCGGCCGTCGAGGTTTCTCGCTCGCGAAGATGGCGCACGTTGCCACTGTCACGCGCCATCCGTTCCGACTTTCGCTCTTGATATCTCTTCCTGGAACTCGTATCGTACGAGCCTTTGGAACGAGCTTCCTTCCTCGTCGGGACCTTACCGACCGTTGGTGACGAGCTTCCTCGTGACCTCGAGGAAGCTCGTGTCCTTTGTTAGCTGGCGGCGCGATGGAGTCCGGAGCGGACAATCCGAACGGCGAGCTTCGTTTACCAACTTCGGCGGATCGATTTTTGTTGATTCGGTCAACAAGGTAGGTAGTGCAGCCAGGTTCTGCGGGGTAGCCAATTACTGTGCGTTCGAATCAGGGGTTGGAAACGGCGATGACATCAGTTCCGGTTATTGGAACAGTTGCGAAGAACCGAAATGTTCTCGTAACTGTTGCAAGGTAAATTCTCCCTAATCGACGCTCAGATTGTGCACAAAAGTGGACAGTTTGGGAAGAGGAGATGCGACTCTTCGAGCCTGCTAATCACCTGGTATCTCCTCTTCCCGAATTGTCCACTTTTATATACAATCTGAGCGTCGATTAGGGAGAATTTACTGTAAATAGAAACCATTAAAAGGTCCCAGAACGTTTTCCACCCCTGCTTAACGCACTCGTCGGCGAAGATTGGTACAAGTCGACGTGTCCCGGTGCGAACTATGGCCGGACGTTATTTCTACGGCATGTTTTACGGTAGGAGAAACGGCAAGAGTTCGCAGTCAATTATATTCACGATGATCTGCGACCATTCGAGTGCTATTTCACACGGTCAGCGAAAAACTGAAAGCCTTCGCGAGTCACCAAGAGTAACGTGGCGCGACAGGAATTACACGTTCAAGCATCTCTCGTTACGCCTCTAATAAGTTCCAGCCGACGGTTGCTCGGCTCGACACTCCGGGAACTCGGAAACGCGAAAGAGTCCCGGGCTCTAGACGCGCGGAAAGTCTGCCGCGCCCGGAAAGAAACTTCCATCCGGGGGTGGCATTAATATTCCTTGGAAAAACGGTAAACTCGGGTGTCGTGGAAGGCGAATGCACACGGCTCATTCGATTCTCGGCCTTCCTTTTGCGCTTGCACGAACGCGCGAAAAGACCCCGGATGCAACTTTTAGCTCGCAATTTAAAATGCTTCGTCCCTAAATTTTTAATTTTACTCGTTCATCTGTTTATCACGCTCTTAGTCAACGGTTAGCGCAATTCGTGTATAATTTCTTCTCGCTCGAAGAAGCTGTTCTCTTGAACATCGTTCACCGTAGCTAGTAGAACCATACTTTACTCGTTCGAACGTAAGACTTACTCCTTGTGAAAAGCGAAAACCCCTTTCGCACGTTCGAGACTGTGTTTGCTTCAGTTTACATTAATTTCGCGCGCGCGTAAGTTTCAAATTCTCTCGAAAACTAATGCTTCGCGTTAGTTTTATCGCGCAGCTCGCATTCGTCGCGATTAATGAACGCCGGGCGCGCATTACAAGCATCCTGGAAATCCAATGACGCATTCCGATATCCGAGATCTGGTAGTTCGGTAATCCGAGTTATTAGAGGAACACTTAGGAATGACATTAGAAATTTATTAATAGGCCCGTGACAACGATCGGATGACCGTCCGCGGCGAGAATGAGATATTCCCGCGAAAATGATTCGGATGCCCGTGATAATTCGTCGGATCCCAACACGAATGACGTATGAGGGTTTGAAAGTGACCGATGCCGGTGTCGCCCTGAAACTGTCGCGAGAAAAAGGACACCTTTCAATGAATTGAAAAAGATATCATGTAAACGTGGAAGCAGAGACAGAGTAAAAAGAATAGAAATAGCAGTAGTATAGCATACATAGTAATAGCAGTAGAAATAGAAACGGTCCTCCAGTTTCGTTCGTATCGTGTTCGAAACAAAAGTGTTTTTGCTCGTGTCAATTTAGCCCTCGTGTCAATTTTATCGTGTTCGTTTCCGCCCAGGTTTCTCCACTCGCGCGACAGGACGCAGCGATCGAGTTGTGTAAAAAAAACGCATTTCGCGCAGCGTTGTTTAAATAAAGGGAGAACAGATTCGGTGGCATTTATGCCGGCTGCGTTTGTAAATCTTGAAAGAGTTCGATCCGCGGACGCGAACGCAGCAGGCAGAGTGCATCCGTTATTCCACGGTTGTCCGTTCCGGTGGGACGCCGGATATTCCAAAGATGGCACCAAAGCACCGCGACTGCAGCAGAGTCCATAGTGACTCGATGGCACGCGAGCTTCCCTCTTTGACTGGAATATTAATATCCTCCGGCTGGAAGCGGTCTAAGGGGACACATAAAGCGAGAGAAGAGGGACAACTCGGGAAAACTAACCTGTACGCCCCGTCCGATGAGAGCAGCGACGTTTGCCACGGCTTGTTGGATATTCATATCCGCATTTTATAGCATGCTTGCCATTTGACGGCAATTAGTTTTCGGCCGATGCCAAAGGTGAATCTTGAATCCACGGGCACGAGCCGCGCACAGGCGCTGCCGCCGTTGCACCACCGCGGAAGCAGGAAAAATTCATTTCGCGAAACTGTTCCCGCAATGAAAATATTAAACTAGCGTGAAATAAACTAGCGTGGCTTTGTTTAAAGATTCGTTAATTTTCAGAGCGGCTGTCGTTGAGATCTGAAAATCGTCGGAAATTAAAATCATCGCTTGCAACTATGTTGTTTTCTTTTTTTAAAAATTAAACAACGAGTGATGGAATTGAATATAAGTGATAATTAATGTAATAATTAATGTAATAATTAAATGTAAGTAATGAGTTCGTTCGCGGACCTTCGACACCTAGTAAAAGCCAAGGAAAATTACACGAATTCAAAGCGATAGTTCGAATGAATTTTTAGATATGTTCTCGCGGGGCTATTTTTATGAAATTTAGCTTGAATGAAAGCTGGAAGTGTTTACATTAAGACAGGGTAGATTGGATTACGATAGAATGACGAGATCATTTTGAAAAATTAGAAGATGTTGAACTCTGACATCATGGAGTTTGCAAGATTCGAAAGGAAAAGTTCGAATGAATTTTTAGATATGTTCTCGTAGAGCTATTTTTATGAAATTTAGCTTGAATGAAAGCTGGAAGTGTCTACATTAAGACAGGGTAGATTGGATTACGATAGAATGACGAGATCATTTTGAAAAATTAGAAGATGTCGAACTCTGACATCGTGGGGTTTGCAAGAGTCGAAAGGAAAAGTTCAAATGGATTTCAAAGTACGTTCCTGTAGAGCTATTTCCATGCAACTTAGCTTAAATAACAGCTAAAAGTGTCTACTTTAAGATAGGGTAGAGATTAGGTTGATACTGTTGTTCCTAACCTTGAAGACAACAGGAATAATCGCCCTATATAATGGACTTCTTTTTGAGTAAGCCATTCGTTTCTCCCTTGATGTGAATTCATAAATTTAAACAAAAATTTAGGTTAATTAATTCGTACCGAGTACTTAGTAACTCACGTATGATATAATATGTACAAATTATGATTTAAAACTCAACAGTAGCCCCAAATTTTAGTTATAAATATAAATCTCCTTAAGACAAGATTATGCTAATTTATTCTCTGCATGTATTGTTAGTGTGCACTGCAATGTTTATAAAAATGAATAAAAATTAAAAATGTTTACAAAATATATAGATCAATAAAAAAAGAGGATGTCCGTTCACGTCTATGACTGCACGGTGCTATATTTTCTTACAAGATAAAGCGAACGGACTTCTTACATAACTTAATATTTCCAAATTGCACTTTGACACTGTCGATATCTTTTTAGTGAAACCTAATTAAATATGAAATAATTTATTAATAGAATTATTTATTAACAGAATTTAAATAGAACTTAAAAGAATCATTTACGACGAACAACGAACACTCGTGATTACACAATAAAATATTCGGCCACAGAGAATTCATTCGGATAATCGTCTCAGATAATTATTGACTCGAAACAATTCGAATAGTGCCCATCTCTCCGATTTCAACGATTCGAATGAAAAACATCGCGAAAGCGTCTACCACGCCTGTGTAATAGTTGTGAAAGGAATGATTCAATTAACCTCATTAGTCGACAAGGCTCGCGGTCCCCGGTAGGCCGCGCAAGCGGGTCAGCGATTTCATCTCTTCCTTTATTAAAAGTGTAGAAACAGCGGGTTATTTTTACGGGCAACAACACGACAAAATCGATAGCTGATGCGAGATGAAAATGTCCGTAGGAAGAATGAGAAGGCGTTGATAATGACGCGCGTAATTTATCATCCGGCCCGCCGAGAGATTCTCGTTTTTCTCGGCTGGCCCCTTTTTGCCGAGACCGGCCCTGATAAATGTAGATTGTTCGGAATGGTGTTCCAAACAATTTCCGCGGTCATGAAAGTTTGTTCGGCCGAGCAGCCGAGGGTCTCCATTACATCCCAGCTTCCGTCGACTTAAGGCCGATAGAATTGTGGAAACGTGTTTAAATTTGCATTTCATTCCGTTGTCGAAGCCACCTGGAAGCAGCCTTGGACGAGTTAAGAACTGCGGGAAATAGCTTTCCGAGATTATACGCCGGTTCACGATTAATCCGCGAAATTAACATTTTTCGTTATTCTTTCGCCGGCGAGCAATTCCGAAAAGAAATCCCGATTTAGCCGATCCCGCGTATTATAACCGAACGATCTCCGATCGTTCGAATTTTTTTTTCAGTGTTACATCAACGGAATCTGTGGATCGAACGGAATCGAAATCTGTGGAAACCGGTTGAAATATGTGCCGCTGTTTTCACTTTGAAACGCGATTTCTTGCAAGTCCAAGCAAGCTGGGAGAACGGAATCGAACTAGGGCGATTTGTCCAATGAATGAACAACTTCTAGATAATTGTTTGTTTATAAAAATCATTTGTATATATGTATTATTTAAAGATTTAATTTAAACTTAATTCCGTTCGACTTAACTTCTTCGGCACATTGAAGCCGAATTACCGAACCGATTCGGTGCACTTACGAAACCGAAACGTTCGATGAATTGTCTGTTATATTATCGACGCCTCTTGTCTGCGCAATTAAGGTCTCCGATCGAATCAATGAATTGACATAATCTTAATACTTCCACGACCGAGCAAGAAACCTCAAAAATTTCCTAAAATTAAAGTATTTCATTCAATTATTACGTATTTACGTCAATTATTTCATTCAAAAATTACGAAGCAAACTTATATGGCATCGATTACTTCTTCAACATTCGTACCTCTTACAAGTCTTAATAAAATTAAGCAGTCATTTTTAATTAAACGTGAAAGATTTCCCTAATCGGTCGTCAATCGACTGAATTTAAAATGGGGAGATCTCCCCACTCGGTTGGCTAAGTGTTAGCATTTTTCGTTATTCTCTCGCCGGCGAGCAGTTCCGAAAAGAAATCCCGATTTACCCGATCCCGCGTATTATAACCGAACGATCGGAGATCGTTCGAATTTTTTTGTCAGTGTTACATCAGCGGAATCTGTGGATCGAACGGGGTGGAAACCGGTTGAAATATGTGCCGCTGTTTTCACTTTGAAACGCGATTTCTTGCAAGTCCAAGCAAGCTGGGAGAACGGAATCGAACTTGGGCGATTTGTCCAATGAATGAACAACTTCTAGATAATTGTTTGTTTATAAAAATCATTCGTATTCCGCCTCTTACGCGAAATCACCGTGTTCGGTGATTTTATTTAAAGATCGTTTGAGCATAAATTTAAACTTAATTCCGTTCGACTTAACTTCTTCGGCGCATCGAAGCCGAATTACCGAACCGATTCGGTGCACTTACGAAACCGAAACGTTTGATGAATTGTCTGTTATATTATCGACGCCTCTTGTCTGCGCAATTAAGGTCTCCGATCGAATCGATGATGTAACAACCAATTCAACTGATTATTCCCAGGTGTCGCATCGACCGAAATAGAGAATTCTGCGAGCTCGTTACGAAAGCCAATTGATTTTTGCGTCTGCATAAGCGACGCCCAGGACTTATGGTCTCGATTTCTACACCCGATTCAGTTCGGACGGACGTTAATTAGGCAATGTACGAATTAAAACCGAGATTTCAATCGCGGCGAAATTTTGCGGTTTCTTCGCATTTTTGGGGAAATTGCATTCTCATGACGATCGAAGGTGTTTGGATGTTTATATTGTGTTTTTATACGTCTTAACAAGAACTATCGCTTCCGGTTGCTCTAACGCGAATACAATAATTTTTAAACTTTTTTCTTTATCGTTTTCTGCGATTTATTATGAATTTTTATGTAGACACCGTATAATTTAATATTTAGAGATAAAGTTCTAAATATAGGTTAATGATAAATAATTTGATAACAAAATTTGCATTTATAATTATTTTGGAATAATATTAACATATAATTTGAAAATACAATATAATATAATATAATAAAACGAAAATATAACGCAAATATCAACATATAATTTGAATACATATAAAATTATATAAAACTATAAATTTTATAAGTAAATTTATAGGAGAATTAAATTTATTTTATAAGTTAATGATGAGTTTAAACTTTGTATATTAACATGAATACTTATAAAATGAGAAATTAGTAAAATTTTGTTTATATAAAATTAACTTCGAACAGGAATGAGAAGATGTAAAATTTAAAGGAAAGTCGAACGAGGACGGTTCATCGTCGTAGGGTTGATCTCGTCGCGATTCCAATAAATGAAACGTCGAGGTTTCGGAAAATTGAAAAATTTGACGGTGAAAACGATTTCGTGGGCCGTTGTACAGATGAAAATGCATCGGCGCGCCATAAGTTATAGACAGAAAAGCGCCATTAAGGGGACCTAATCACGGGCCGTCGAGTTTGGAACTGCGAGGGGCAAATCTAATGGCTGACACAGAATCATGGCAACTGGTTCGAACCAAGTGGCGGATTTGCCCCAGTACTTCGGAGCTCGATAACCCGTGATTAAGTGGCTATTCGTAATGATACTTTATGAGCTATCGCCTAGAACCGATTCCATTTTCCACGTGAGTTAACGAAGTACCGATCGAGCCAATTTGGCCGGCCACGCGACACTGGATACGCGCGAACTTTTATCGAACTTCTTTCTGTTGCCTTTCGGGCCGGTGGTTTAATGTTTTGTTTATTACACGTTTTCAGGATAACGTGTGACAAATACGAGGCGCCCGGAAATAATTCGGAATCAATTCCGTCGATAATTCTCGCGTTTCAGTTGTTATGCATTGTGTACTTAACTGTATATTAAAAATATTGATATCATTTTATGCATTTCATTATAATTCTCTCTATATATTGATTATATTATATTATATTATTTTATATTGATTATATTATATTATATTATTTTATATTATAGTATATTATATTATATTATATTATATTATATTATATTATATTATATTATATTATATTATATTATATTATATTATTTTATATTATATTATTTTATATTATATTATATTATATTATTTTATATTATATTATTTTATATTATATCATATTATATTATATTATATTATATTATATTAATCGTTCGAAACAATCATCCTAATACTGGGTAAAAGTATAGTTGAATAATTTTGTAACTAAGTATAGTAATTAATATATTTGATATTATATTATATTATACTATATTTATTACTATACTTAGTTACAAAATTATTCAACTATACTTTTACCCAGTATTAGGATGATTGTTTCGAACGATTCTTGATTATGTTTGATTTGATTTTGAATCAAAATTTCGTTGTCGTAACAAGTTATACAAAAGTTTACTATTAATAGGTTCTGGACCGCGGATTTTATGCATTTCTAATAAAAAATAAGTAGTTCAAAGCATTTTAAAGCTATTGATTATGGCTTTTTAATTAAGAATTCGGACATAAGGTTTCGTAGATGCATTTTTTTGCACCTATATTCTACAAAAAAATATGAAAAAAACAGGCTTCTTGAAACAAGCACCCTTTTAAATCTGCGAATCGTTCGAACGAATAACGTTTTCTATTTAGTCGACAACTGTATCATCAAAATTGCTTAACCACTCTTGCCGCTATTTATGATTCGATGTGTTCGATAACAATGCCGATATTCTAAATATTAATACACCTGGCACACACACACACACACGTACAAATGGTTGCGGGCTGTGTCACAGCCATTTAGAACAGAGCGGGCGCAATAAACGTGGCATAATATAATTTTATATTTTCAGATTGTGTGGTTCTCTATCTCTGGAATAATTTATACGAGTTCCGTGACTAACGCTATCTCTATCGCGCTGACCACGTTCAACTCGTAAAGCTTGACTTTCGTGTACAAACAAATGACGACGGCGAAGAATCTCTCATGAAATTATTTTTCCGTTTTGTATTTACCGCGTTCTTTCGATCTACGACGAGGAAAAAAAAGGATTTCGGATATCTTCGCGGATTATCCATCGGAAACTGACTTTCGGAGTCACTTTTTCTCTTTTCTTTTTTTCTTCATTTCGCGTACGCTGCGTAATTAGTTCGACCACAGAGCAAGTTATCCACCGAAACGTCACTTTGGCCCATTGTTTAGTTTAATTAAAGCTCGAACAGAATTACACGCGATAATACGGAAGGTTGCGATGTTTGCCGCGATGGAACGCCTCGGGTGAAAGCGTGTTATCGTATTTCGTAGATGGGATAGCAGGGTGTACTTGATGGGTTAAAATTCGGTCTAAGCAGACGGACTCAAAAATGAACTGCAACGTTGCGCCGCTGCAAACCGTAACAGAATATCCGACACGTTCCGCGTTTCCGCGGCGAACGGAAAAAGAATGCGGAATTAGCTTCCTGCATTACTCGAAATGCGAATGCTTTTTTCGGATTTTTAATGAAAATTTCGTTGCCGTAACAAATTGTACAAAAGATTACTATTAATAGGTACTGGACCGCGGATTTTATGCATTTGTAACAAAAAATAAGTAGTTCAAAGCATTTTAAAGCTATTGAACACTATTCAAAGTTATTAGAAGCTATTAAAAGCTACTAGAAGCTGTTAAAAGCGATTAAAAGCGATTAAAAGCTATTTAAGGCTATTAAAAGCTATTAAAAGCTATTAGAAGCTGTTAAAGGTTATTAAAAGCTATTAAAAGCGATTAAAAGCTACTAAAAGCTATTAAAAGCTATTAAAAGTTATTAAAAGTGATTAAAAGCTATTAAAAGCTATTAGAAGCTATTGGAAGCTGTTAAAAGCGATTAAAAGCTATTAAAAGCTATTAAAAGATATTAAAAGCTATTAAAAGATATTAAAAACTATTAAAAGCTATTAAAATTCACTGATTTCAATATCATTGAAATATGTCATCGAGATCATCGATTTGAACAACTTTTTCTCATACATGTCACTGTACAATGGCCAAAATCCTTTTTTTTTTAAATTTTGCTATTACTTGAAATGCCAAAAAAGATACACCTCGTTTTTTTAAAGCTTTCATCCGAGTTGCCATTAAAAGATCGCGAAAATCGCAGCTTTGTCACGATTTTTTACATTTTCCACCAAATCTGCAGATTTTTACACCCTTCGACAGCTGTAACCATTAACTCAGCGTCAACCGATTTCGATGGAAAGCTCAACGTGCGATGACGTGCATCATCAGGATCTACAACGGAACGCATATTTTAAATTTTCGTAAACGGCTCGGATGAAAAAGTTAAAAAAAAAACGAGGTTAAATTTTCGTTTCTATCATTCCAAGCAGTAGCAAAATTAAAAGAAAGTATTGGATTGGCAACTAAGCAATTGCCGATTTCAGTTATAGATGTCTCTCACTCCCATTTTTATGATATCCGTAAATGTTATATTATAAAATTATTATTATTACTATTATTATTATTATGTTATTTTTTATTATCCGTGAATGTTAGCAACTGGACAAATTGAATGCAGCGGTCAAGGAAAAGCGACCAGAATTGGTCGATCGTAAAGGTGTCATTTTCCAGCAGGACAATGCTAGGCCGCACACGTCTTTGTCCACTCGGCAAAAATTGATGGATATTGGTTGGGAATTAATGTTACACCCACCGTATAGCCCTGATCTCGCGCCATCGGATTACCACTTATTTCGATCCCTGGACAACTCCCTTCGTGGTAAAACTTTTAACGACGATGACGCTGTAAAATCTCACTTAACTCAGTTTTTGGCCGAAAAGGATCAGACTTTCTACGAGCGTGGAATTTTCAAGTTGTCGGAGAGATGGCAAAAGGTCATCGAACAAAATGGAAAATACATTACAGATTAAACTTCGTTCCAAGTAAAAAAAAATTTTTTATTTCATTGAACAAATCGGCAATTACTTAGTTGCCAACCCAATATTTCAGTCGTCGCGAATGAAACCCAGCGCCCTTAACATTTAACAAAAATTCGTCCGATCCATTTGGAAAAAAAGTCATTCCGTTTTAAAAGCTGTTCGAACACTTTGCACACCGACTGTACGTGTGTGTGTGTGTGTGTGTGTGTGTAATACCGATGAAACAGAATTCTGAAGCGAAAAGTGTCGCCACGGAGGATAAGGCTTCGAGATTGAACGAAATTCGTTGCAGCAATTCGAACGCATTTCTCCATCGATTCCGAGAATCGAGGCTCGTCCGTGCTGCTTCCGTAGATGCGTTATCCGTTTGCGGACCGATGCCAATTAGAAGCTGAGAAATTATTCACGCGGGTGTCGGCGGCGTCGAGGACAGGGCTGCTCGGCGGCAGAGAATTGGCGGCGGGCTGACAGCCGAGGCGGACGAATAAAACTTGAGAAAGTTCCGCGGGGACAAGCGGTGCTCGTGGGCCCGGCCAAAAACGCTCTTACTTATATCACGGCAATCCGGAGAAGCGAAGTAATTTCTCAGCCGCCTCGAGAGATCCTCCGCCGGCGGATTTCTTTTCGACGGGGAATAGCTGCAGCCGGTCGGTCTCGTAATTGCATTTCCACGGAATCAGCGGGTCCGCGCGCGGCTCGCGTTATTATCACCGGGGATTTCCGCGCCGGCACAGCCGGTAATCGTCCCGAGGAAAACTCTCGATTCAGCCATCGAGTTTACCTAAATTAAGCCAATTGTTGAATGGATCCCATTACACCACTGCGCCGTGCCGCGCCGAGCGGCCAGAAATTCCGCTCGGAATAGACGCGATTGTCTCCGCCGGCTCCCGAAAAGATGAAATGTCCGCGACGATTTCAGCTGGCTTTCTAAAGAATCTCAAGAATAATAAGAATAATTGCGTCCCGACGATCGAGCAGTCGCCGATCGCGCGCGGCCAGACGGAGAGATCGTGGCGAAAACCGTGAAACGTTCTTCGGTTTAATCGGAAATCGGTATTTCGGGGCTCCTGGGATCGCTAATTAAGAATCTGAACTTAATAGGTTTCAGAATGAAAATGCAATGGATGTGTATATAGCACAAAAATTGTTTATTCCTCTAAAAGAATTGTGCAGAAGCAGAAATTGTGGATTTTTAGTCTTCGATCATGTTTTGAAATCTGCGACGGTTCTTCATTTTTTATTCGAACGCGACGTTCTATGAAGTTTTTCTTTAAATATAAGGGATTGCTCAGTTAAGAAAGAGACCAGCCACAGTGCTAAACAATTACAAATAATTGCAAACAATTAGGAATTATGAGTAATTGTAAACTCAGAGTAACTTTTACATTTTTTACAGACGTTTAAAGAAAAGCCAAGAGAAAATGCTACATTTCTATATTTCTATATCGCGAAATAACAGAAAATAGAAGTACAGCCCCCTTTTTGAGACTCTGGGTCTCATATGACCCGGTTTCACACATTACAGCATTTTTTAGAAATTTATCTACCGTGTTATAGAAGGGTTACCCGTATACAAAATTTGACACATCGTTAACTTTTTATTTAAATATTGCCAAAAAGCACGAAATTTACTTCGCGTCCATAATTATTCACGCCGCAGTATATTAAAAGAGAAACAAGTACGCGTTCCGTTGCATCGCGCGTCGACGGTCGCGGTGTTCCCTTTGGAACGAAATCATCTTCAGCGAAAGATACGACTGTCGTGAAAGAGGAAAGACGTATATATCTTAGAAATCGTCAGTACATTCTTCGTGGAAACTCTCGGGATGCTTCTTGGCAGCGAATGGCAGGGTTACCGGGGGTCACGTCGCAGCCCGCCAGTCCGTTTTCGGTCCCCATTTGTCACGGTGACGTTTGCAAGCGCACCCCTCGCGCGTCCAGCGGCTCGGGATCGCGCGGGCTACGTGCGAGGTAATCGCGCGAGAAGATGTAAAACGCATTCGTCAGGCTCCCAGGACTTCCGTGTGAAATCCTTCGACAGAAACCGTGGCCGCTATCGGCCTTCCCGCCGGCTAAAAATGACCGCCGCTCGCTGTCTTCCGGCTGATGAATCGGACCCGATCGTCGATTGTCGAGTTCTCGATCGGCACGCGCAGATGAACGGACAAGCGAATGCTGAAAAAAACCGCCGTGTCACCGGTGCGTCGCATGCGTTCGCGACCGTTCATTGTTCTCCGATGGGCGACACACGCGGTAATGCTCAATAAATTTAAGCAGTTTGTTATGCTTAACCTTTTAGGTACGGCTGAACTCTGCGCGAGGCTATTTCTCTGGACGGCAGGGTCAGATGTGTACTGTACAGAGTCTGACACTGTATATACAAGGTGTCCCAAAAATGTCTCGCAATCCGAAAGTGGCGGGTTCCTCGGACCATTTGAAGCAACTTTTTCCTTTACAAAAATTTTCTCCGAGGCACCGTTAACGAGTTATTAACGAAAAACAGTGACCAATGAGAGGCGAGCTCGGCTGGCGCGAGGCGATCGAGCCAATGAGCGGAGCTGGGCTTCGCGCGCTGGTTGGCTGGGCCGCCTCGCGTCAGCCGTACTCGATTCTTATTGGTCACTGTTTTTCGTTAATAACTCGTTAACGATGCCTCGGGGAACATTTTTGTAAAGGAAGAAGTTGCTTCAAATGATCCGAGGAACCCGCCATTTCCGGATTGCGAGACATTTTTGGGACACCCTGTAGACTGTTGTAAATCGATGCGAAGACAAAAGAAGTGTGAAACAATGCATATGAAGACGATTATTTGGGATTATTTGGATTATTTGATGAGCGAGTGAGCTACTAGAGCAAGCCACTATAGTGGCGCGTCGTCCAGAGAGATGACATCCGCGAAAGCCACTATAGTGGCGTGTCGTCCAGAGAGATGACATCCGCGAAAGCCACTATAGCGGCGTGTCGTGCCTAAAAGGTTAAATTCGAACGACCCGTCCCCGCCGCGTCCTCCGTCGCTGCCGACTGTGTCGAATTCGCATATTAGCTGCGAGCTTTCCTTATCTCGGTAGACAAAGACGGGGAACGAGCCTAACCCGGGGAAGGGAAACCAGGCATTCTTCAAAGAGACGCCGCGAACGTAAAAAATCATCACGCTATAATGAAGCTTTCAAAGGCTCTAACAGGATAAACACGAGGAGTCGGTCCCACGGTCCCTTTTTCTTTTTTTTTACGAGCGAAGGAATGTTATGCTGTGCATACAATACGATTTCGTGAAATTTCTGCCCTTCGCCCCCTTCGTTCAAGGGTTACATGGGGTTCGAAAGTTAAAATTTTCCCCTTTCATTTTACTAGTTATTAACTCGAAGATATTGTAGATGGAAGTGTTTTGCATTGTAGTATTTCACGATTATATATTCTTGTCACTGAAGGGAATTGCATTGTTTGCTGAATTTAAGAATTCTAGCATAGAATTTACTGTTTTCACAGGGTACATGCTACACGATAGACGGAAAACTTGAATGCGATCCATGTGCAATTCTCTTTAAGATTAAATTTTCAGCCAAGCGGTTAAACGAGTGAAAATAAATAAATGTAATTATATTTAGAACTCTGTGGAGTCTATAGAGAATATATTAGCTTTGCATAAAAAATAAAGGGCTCGCGATGTTCCAAATACAGTTATGTCTCCTTAATTGACGCACAGATTGTGCACAAAAATGGAAAATTTGGGAAGTGGAGATACGATTATTCGAGCTTTGCAGCTCGTTTTTATAGTTGTTGACAATCAATGACCGTGAAAAACGAGTCACAATGCTCGAACAATCGTATCTCCTCTTCCCAAATTATCTATTTTAGTGGACAATCCGAACGTCAGTAAGGGAGACATTACTGTATTTGCAAGTTGTCAATCAACTACGCCTTCTTTTCTACAAATTTCGTCCTCTCATAATTCTCAATAATTCGTAAATATAAATACGAACCGCAAGGCTCGAATAATCGTCTCTCTACTCCCTAAATTGTCCACTTCTATGGACAATCTGGGCGTCAATTAGAGAGACATTACTGTATTTTGAAAGATCCTGAAAAGTGGCAAATCAGTGGCCCATAACACCTCAAGAAATTGTAATCCTATTGGTTCCATTCTTATTCAGATTGCGCATAAGAATGGACAATTTGGGAAGCGGAGATGCGATTATCCAAGCCTTAAACTTATATAAAATATATATAAAAAAATATATAAGATATAAAGCATAAAAATATATAAAACAACAACTATGTCAACAACTATGGCAAATCAGTGGCCCATAATGTAATCCTATTGGTTCCATTCTTATTCAGATTGCGCATAAAAATGGACAATTTGGGAAGCGGAGATGCGATTATCCAAGCCTTAAACATATATAAAATATATATAAAAAAATATATAAAATATAAAGCATAAAAATATATAAAACAACAACTATGTCAACAACTATATCAACAACTATGTATGCAATCACTTCCATAGCTTCCTCAAACGCAAACATTCGCGAAGATATCTAACAAAATGTTCGACGACATTTCGATACCATGCCACCCCGAGTGCTACGATCTTTTTTGCCCGATCAGAGTAATCGTAGCACGGTGCTGAAAGCCCGTGCAACCGATCGGAGGGATTGAGTAATCAAGAAAAATACTGGCCGGTAGTAGCAGATGTCCCGAGATTCTTCGCTCGGGAACCGGGTAGACGAGTCCCGTAGCCGAGGACATTTGTTCCGCGAGGGGATCGATCGGGCGGACCAGTGATTTCGGTAAAAGAGACAACCGAAATACGTGCAGGAATGTTTTCGTTACCTAGCCGCGGCGAGAGGGGGCCGGCTTGTCTGTACATGATCCGGGCCCCCGGTGACTCGGTCCGCAGCACTTAGTCCGCTCTTATTGCCGTTCGAGTCGGCACCATTAGCCTTTTACCATCGCTTAGGCATCTTGTAATTTCTTGTATTTACAAAGAGACGATCGGAGCCCCTTCGCCACCCCGGGCGACGTACCGATCGGACATTGAAGAACGACTTAGAGACATGGTTCCCCCGTGTTGCTCTCCGCCTTTTGCAAAGAGATCCCCGTTGCACGAACGAGAGACCGTCGACGTCGGAAAAAGCGTCGATCGGAGGAAGAGCTGGCTTTAACGTGTCCGAGCGGACGTCGGTCTCCGATGTTCCGCGATTGACCGATGTTCACGCACTGATCCCATTGTTGGTTTTGCGCGAGCGTCTGCCGAACCGAAGTTTCCGTGCCGTGGCGGGCGAAGAATGAACGACGAAGCGCCTGTGTAACGCAGAGACGAAGTCGAATGATCCACGCGTGATGAACGCGTCAGCGACGCTGCTTCGTTAATTTCATCGGAAGTCGTCTCTTTTTGTGATCAGAATGTCTTCTTGTACACAGAAGTTTCAGGAACTTCGGAGACCGAACTGCGAGACTCGAGATGGAAATAATTTCTTCCTAATTTGCGCTGAGATTGTGCACAAAAATGGACAATTTGGGGAGAGGAGATACGATTATTCGAGCCTTGAAGCACGTTTTTATAGTTGTTGACAATCGATAACTATAACAAAAGAGCCACAAGGCTCGAACAATCATATCTCCTCTTTCAAAATTGAGCGTCAATCTGAGAGACTTATCTGAGCGTCAATTGGAGAGACATTACTGTACAATAATTTCTCCCTAATTCGCGCTCAGATTGCGCACAAAAATGGACAATTTGGGGAGAGGAGATACGATTATTCGAGCCTTGAAGCACGTTTTTATAGTTGTTGACAATTGATAACTATAACAAAAGAGCCACAAGGATTGAACAATCGTATCTCCTCTTTCAAAATTGAGCGTCAATCTGAGAGACTGATCTGAGCGTCAATTGGAGAGACATTACTGTACAACAGTTTCTCCCTAATTTGCGGTCAGATTGCGCAAAGAAATGGACAATTTAGGGAGATGAGATATGATTGTTCGAGCTTTGAAGCACGTTTTTATAGTTTTTGACAATCGATAACCATAACAAAAGAGCTACAAGGCTCGAACAATCGTGTCTCCTCTTTCAAAATTGAGCGTCAATCTGAGAGACTGATCTGAGCGTCAATTGGAGAGACATTACTGTACAATAATTTCTCCCTAATTCGCGCTCAGATTGCGCACAAAAATGGACAATTTGGAAAGAGAAGAGACGCTTATTCGAGTCTTGCGTCTCGTTTCTATGATTATTGACAATCCTTTGCTCCAATCTCGGTTTTGACCCAGCCATCTTCGATCGCCGCCGAAGTTCAACCGAAGTTTAAGAGCCGAAATCGCTGTCACGACTGTTCTCGACCTCTTTATTTAATAAACGTCGATAATTCATCGATCGTAAAGAACTAAACGGACTCTCGGAGATGTCCAATATGGAAGCTCCGAACGTTTCTCCCAACGCTGTTTAGTAACGGAGCAAATCGCCTCGCCGAAAAAAGGGCATCCGACGTGATGGAGCAAAGGGGCGAAGGAGCGTCAGGGAAAAGGGAGCGGGGAAAGGAAAAAAAATCAAAGCGTTCGGACGATTGGAACGGTGCGGAGGGTCCGGAACGACGAGGAAGGCCAGCAGCGGACGATCTCTCGAATCAGCAGAGGTCTACCTTGATATCCCGTAAGAGAAGGGCGGGGAACCGGGCCGGCTATTATTGGATTACGGTGGCTCTGGCACGTTTCACCACGTAATCCTAGAGCACCGCAAGGGTTACCGCATTACAGGGGTGTGCTGGCTGCCCTATGCCCTCTCATTCACCCTTCAGGTTCATCGCTCCGTAGCCGTCTGCTTCCAGCCGCTGTACACCGGCCCATCTGCACCGTAGAACGCGTTTATGAATTTCAGCCGAGCCGCAGAATATAACGCAGTCTGATTTGCCCTTTGAACCCTGTTCACGCCGCGAGTTTAGGGACAGAGGGAATATCATAATTCGCACGGTTTAAGTGCTGTTTAGATGGCCTTGGCGCGAATTCGTTCCGTTCCAGGTTCTCCTCCATTAGAAATTACGAGCGCCCATAATACATTGAATTCGTTGTGTATTAATATTTACTCTTTCGGCGTCTCTATATGCTAATACGGCGCCTGTGTGCATCCACGATTTATTTTAAACAAGAATTGTCAGAAATCGTACGCAGCTTGAAGCAGCTATCTAGAGGATGATGCGTTTAATTGGACTCGGTGGAATATATATATGCAAAAATGTCTCGCGATACGGAAATGGGGAGTTCCTGAAATCATTTCGAATAACTTTTTCCTTTGCGAAAATGTAATCCGCGGCCTCGTTTACGAGTTCTTAGCGAAAAACCAATGAGAGATCGCGTACGGCTGACGATCCGCCCTCGCAATCGCTGCCGCCGCGTCAGACGGCCGGCGCGACGCGGCATTGGCCGCAAGGGCGGAGCACCAACCGCACTCGCTCTCCGATTGGACAGCGTTTTTCGTGAATAACTCGTAAACGAAGCGGCGGATTGCAATTTCGCTAAGGAAAAAGTTGCTTCAAATGACCTCGCGAACCCCCCATTTCGGATCGCGAGACATTTCTGGGGCACCCTGCATATTTGCAACGAGTACAAAGGGCGAAACAATGGCTCAAAAGGAGAGGACACTAGAAATGTGTCAATTTTCCACGGATATTTCTGAATTTATTTGGCAGACTGAAAAATCGAGAGAAAATCGACGCGCTAAGCGTGAAAAAACCGCGATCCTTCCACCCACGGATGGCGTTCGTCGAAATTAAAGATCACGTTTCGTGCTGAACGGTTCCTTGATCACAATACTCGTTGTCGGTCGGAAGTCTTTTGCGGCTCGAACGATTCTCATCCGCCAACGTTCGTTATCGAACGGGACCGTGCCCCGAGACGTTTATCCTCTTTATGTTTCCGGGAATTTTCAAATCTATCTCTCGAACACCGGCGTCCGAAAGATATAGCCCCGGCGCGTTCGCCGCGAGTGGGTGTGGAAGTCGACTCCCGTCGCCGTCGCCTTACCGGTAATGTAAAACTCGGCCGAATGAGACCGCTCTGGAAATCCGGTCTGGAAACGTCTGAGCCGCGCGCTTCTCAAGGGAGCCTAAGCGTATGAATAAACGTTTTAGAAGTTCTGCCCACGGTGAAGTTGATTTACTCGCTCCAGATAGAGGGAGTCTGGAGGCAGAAAGTGACGGGACGTGCGGGAGAGAGAGATAGATAGATAGATAGAGAGAGAGAGGGAGGGAGAAAGAGAGATAGACGGGAGAGAAGTGACCGACGATGGCCTGACATCGGGGTTAGGTTGCTGACCGAGTTTGCCGGTTAGCGTCCGCAACCGAGGTGTACAAATACAGCGGCGGGTTTGATGTATTCAGGGAAGCGATCAGGCCTGTGCTGGAACCGTGACCAGGGATCCGCATTATATTCATTCGACTGACAACCGGAGAACCAGGAGCCGGCGGATTCGACGCGTGAAACGGATTTAACGTTAGCCTCGCGAAAGCCTCGCGGAATCTTCGGCTGCGCTCTTCGGTTCTCCGCGAACCGGTCCTCCGAAAGTCTCGATTTTTCAAATACTTTTTACTCTACGCTTTAATCAGATAGCCGCGGCGCCTGCTTTTTAGTGCGCGTATTTTCAATACAGCTACAGTAATGTCTCCCTAATTGAGACGCTCAGATTGCCCACAAAAATGGACAGTTTGGGAAGAGGAGATACGATTATTCGAGCCTTGCAGCTCGTTTTTGTAGTTATTGACACTCGGGTAATTATAAAAAACGAGCCGCAAGGCTCGAATAATCGCGTCTCCTCTTCCCAAATTGTCTATTATAGTGCACAATTTGGGCGACAATTAGGGAGACATTACTGTAATTGTTTAAGGGATCATGCTCGGTTAGGAGTTGAATGAAACGGTGTCCTTTGGGAGTTCTTTTTCTCAAAATTTTTAGGACCTTTTTCAGCCAATGATCCTTTATTTGATAGAACTCTTTTTCCCTAATTGTCAATTCTTGTTCACAAGCTGAAGGACAATTGAGGAGATTTTGCTGTATTTCTTCAGACACGCACAAAGAACACACAAAATTTCTTCAGATTTATTAATGTATTATCAATCATTTTTATCAATATATTATATTATATTAATTATATTATTTATATATATATTCTAGTTATTGATTTTTAACAACTATAAAAACGAGCAGCAGAGCTCGAGTAATCGCATCTTCTCTCCCCAAGTAGTCCATTTCTGTGCGCAGTCTGATCAGGAAAAGTGTTCTACAATCGTATCTGCTCTCCCCAAATGATCCACTTTCGTTTAAAACTCGAGGGACAATTAGAGAGAATTCCCCGCGATCCTCGAGCACGCGCAACAGTCTCGCAGCGCGCGATTTTCGCGACGAAGTTCGCGCACGTTCTCGCACAAAAAAAAGAAAGAAAAGAAAAACGATCCTCGTCCGAGCCATTGTTAAGCGCGGTCGTGCGGCTCTATTCCTGAAATTCCAAGGAACGAGGAGGAGCAGGGATAATTCGCAATTATTCCTGGCATCGCGATTACCCTCGAGCACACGAAACCGCGGTCCAGCCCCCGCGCCATTGTGAAACGAATGGCACTCGAACAAGTCCCATTATAATAAAGTTCAATTGCCGTATCTTCTCAGCCGATGACCTGAAAACGCAATTGGATTACGTTCGAACGGGCCATTAACGGAGCCGGTTAAGCCGCGTATAATCCGGTCGGCACGGGGATAAAAAAAAAAAGAGGGAAAAAAGAGTTCGGGTCGACGAGGTGGACGAGGCCGAAGGGTCTGTTCGGAACCGTTTAAAAATGTGCATTGGCGCTACGGATCCGCGCTTGGCGCGCTTTATCGCGACCGACGACCAAAAAAAGTGACGCCTCGGCCCCGGAGACGGATCGCGGCCGGCCGAGAAAAACCGCGCCGAGGCATTGTTTGCATTGCTGTCCCTCTGGACTTTTCTTCTTGCGGCCCGTTCGCCGCACCGCGTCGCACCGCGCCGGTTCTGTTTCGGCCGCGTCTACGCGGATTCTTTTCGTTCAGCCGCTGTTCACTGACAAGAATTATTATGCTGTCCCGACGTTATTACCGGTTACTTGTCCGCCTTCTTCTTTGCCCGTTCGCTTTCCCGCGCGGAGAAGAAACAGGAGCCCGACGAGTCGGCCGCTTCTTTTTTCTCTCTCTCTCTCTCTCGCTCGCTCGCTCTCTCTCTTGTAAAGAGGAAAATGAAATTTTTACTTTTTGCCCGGATCTTCGGGCGCCCGCTTTGTCGAGCCAGTAATATGGAACGTAAACGGTAAGAGGAACGGTGTTTTTATAAGGTTAGTTCGGGAGAAGGCTGGAAGCGAGCGGGATGGGCCGGCCTTGGCTCGTTTGAAGAATTATAATCAGCCGGGGAAAGGTTGGGAAACGTACGGGAAATGTTTTTCATTAAGTGTTAAGGGCGGACGTGGCCGGAATATCCGGCCCCGCGAATTGTAAAGCCCGAAGTAACTTGTCCGAAGTGGCGGTCGGTTCTCCTGAAATTCTTCGGATGCGCTTCCTTTACGCAACCGGAATTCAAGATGATCTTTCTAATGATCCGGTTTTCGTTGATATACCAAATAGGCGCTCTCTACGATTTATGATGCGATTACGAGTTGGTCGAATTTGTGGTCTATCGATAAGTGTGTTCTATTAATTGTTATAAATACGCTTGGAGATGAAAGTTGGGAAATATATTTAATAAGAATGTTATAATCCGATTGATTTGGAAAACAGCAGATTTCTCAGTTTCTTGGCTAAATTAGTTGAATTAGTTAATTAGTCGAATTTGTAGTCTATTGATAAGTGTGTTCTATCAATTGTTATAAAAATACGTTTAGAGATAAAAGTTGAGAAATATATTTAATAAGAATGTTATAATCCGATAGATTTGAAAAACAGCAGATTTCTGTTTTTTGGCTAAATTAGTTGAATTAGTTAATTAGTTGAATTTGTAGTCTATTAATAACTGTGTTCTATTAATTGTTATAAATACGCTTAGAGATAAAAGTTGGGAAATATATTTAATAAGAATATTATAATCCGATCGATTTGAAAAACAGCAGATTTCTCAGTTT
The DNA here is from genome assembly GCF_051020955.1 of Megalopta genalis. Taxonomy (NCBI): domain Eukaryota; kingdom Metazoa; phylum Arthropoda; class Insecta; order Hymenoptera; family Halictidae; genus Megalopta; species Megalopta genalis. The sequence continues at coordinate 1,723,814 of NC_135018.1, forward strand.
CTTGGCTAAATTAGTTGAATTAGTTAATTAGTTGAATTTGTAGTCTATTAATAACTGTGTTCTATTAATTGTTATAAATACACTTAGAAATAAAAGTTGAGAAACATATTTAGTAATATATTAGTTAATATATAATAATAATAATATATATAATATAAAACATATTTAGTAATTTATTAATTGTTATAAATACACTTAGAGATAAAAGTTGAGAAGCATATTTAGTAAGAATATTATAATCCGATAGATTTGAAAAACAGCAGCTTTCTCACAGTTTTTTGACTAAAATCACTAAAAAACGATGCTATTTTTACCATAAGTTTTACTATACACATTGATTCGACGCGTATCGTAACGATCTTTTTTTAAAGTAAGAAAGAAATAGAGATAAATTTTGCTGTTTCGTGTGCGACAATTTCCTGAAACGCCGAAGTCATCTATATTAGGGAAATTCGGGAGGAGGTCAAAGATGGTGGTTCGTCCAATATTCGGGATAGATAGGCCGACGGTTGCGGAGAACGAGTATGTCGAGCACAGACCGTCAGAGTCAGGAAACTAGGTGAGAGGACTTCTGGGATTAAGCCATTTTTCCGGTACGTGACTTCGTGGCCGGATCGAGAAAGAACTTTCGTGGCAGGTAGTTTCCACGGGATGTTCAACATATTTCCTTCGGAATGTCTTCGTCTCCTTCCTCGATTACGATAAATTTTACGGGGACGTTTGAACCAGCTTGATAACACGATATACGGTGAAGATGATTATCGAAGCGCTCAGCGTTCCCTGTTAAAAATATTCGGCAATAATTGTCGCTCAACGTGTAAACCAAAGTCGACAATTTGGAGAGAGGAGACACGATTAATCGAGCCTTGAGGCATTCATTGATGAATTAATAGTATAAAACATAACTTAAACGTTCGGCGTTTCTTATTAAAAATGCAGTAATTTCTCTGCGATTGTCGCTCAACTTGTGAACAGAAATGAACAATTTGGAGAGAGTAGACACGATTAATCGAGCCTTGCGGCATTCATTGATAAATTACTAGTATAAAACATAACTTAAACGTTCGGCGTTTCTTATTAAAAATGCAGTAATTTCTCTGCGATTGTCGCTCAACTTGTGAACAGAAATGAACAATTTGGAGAGAGTAGACACGATTAATCGAGCCTTGCGGCATTCATTGATAAATTAATAGTATAAAACATAACTTAAACGTTCGGCGTTTCTTATTAAAAATGCAGTAATTTCTCTGCGATTGTCGCTCAACTTGTGAACAGAAATGAACAATTTGGAGAGAGGAGACACGATTAATCGAGCCTTGCGGCATTCATTGATGAATTAATAGTATAAAACATAACTCAAAGGTTCGGCGTTTCCTATTAAAAATGCAGTAATTTCTCTGCGATTGTCGCTCAACTTGTGGACAGAAATGAACAATTTGGAGAGAGTAGACACGATTAATCGAGCCTTGCGGCATTCATTGATAAATTAATAGTATAAAACATAACTTAAACGTTCGGCGTTTCTTATTAAAAATGCAGTAATTTCTCTGCGATTGTCGCTCAACTTGTGAACAGAAATGAACAATTTGGAGAGAGGAGACACGATTAATCGAGCCTTGCGGCATTCATTGATGAATTAATAGTATAAAACATAACTCAAAGGTTCGGCGTTTCCTATTAAAAATGCAGTAATTTCTCTGCGATTGTCGCTCAACTTGTGGACAGAAATGAACAATTTGGAGAGAGTAGACACGATTAATCGAGCCTTGCGGCATTCATTGATAAATTAATAGTATAAAACATAACTTAAACGTTCGGCGTTTCTTATTAAAAATGCAGTAATTTCTCTGCGATTGTCGCTCAACTTGTGAACAGAAATGAACAATTTGGAGAGAGGAGACACGATTAATCGAGCCTTGCGGCATTCATTGATGAATTAATAGTATAAAACATAACTCAAAGGTTCGGCGTTTCCTATTAAAAATGCAGTAATTTCTCTGCGATTGTCGCTCAACTTGTGGACAGAAATGAACAATTTGGAGAGAGGAGACACGATTAATCGAGCCTTGCGGCATTCATTGATAAATTAATAGTATAAAACATAACTTAAACGTTCGGCGTTTCTTATTAAAAATGCAGTAATTTCTCTGCGATTGTCGCTCAACTTGTGAACAGAAATGAACAATTTGGAGAGAGGAGACACGATTAATCGAGCCTTGCGGCATTCATTGATGAATTAATAGTATAAAACATAACTCAAAGGTTCGGCGTTTCCTATTAAAAATGCAGTAATTTCTCTGCGATTGTCGCTCAACTTGTGGACAGAAATGAACAATTTGGAGAGAGTAGACACGATTAATCGAGCCTTGCGGCATTCATTGATAAATTAATAGTATAAAACATAACTTAAACGTTCGGCGTTTCTTATTAAAAATGCAGTAATTTCTCTGCGATTGTCGCTCAACTTGTGAACAGAAATGAACAATTTGGAGAGAGGAGACACGATTAATCGAGCCTTGCGGCATTCATTGATGAATTAATAGTATAAAACATAACTCAAAGGTTCGGCGTTTCCTATTAAAAATGCAGTAATTTCTCTGCGATTGTCGCTCAACTTGTGGACAGAAATGAACAATTTGGAGAGAGGAGACACGATTAATCGAGCCTTGCGGCATTCATTGATAAATTAATAGTATAAAACATAACTCAAAGGTTCGGCGTTTCCTATTAAAAATGCAGTAATTTCTCTGCGATTGTCGCTCAACGTGTGAACAGAAATGGATAATTTGGGGAGAGAAGACACGATTATTCGAATCTTGCGGCATTAATTGATAAGTTTTCTTGACATGTAAAGCATACCTTAAACATTTCCTTGACATAAGAAATAACTCTGACACAATCGATTGCCAATAACTATAAAAACGAGACGCGAGGCTCGAATAACCGCAATCTAAGCGCGAATTAGGGAGAAATTGCTGTTCTATGCGACGTAATTTTCGAGCGCTCGCTAGACACATCGCCGTGCGCAGAAACGTCGAAACACCCGAAACAGATTCGGTCTCTCTCCCTCTCTCCCTCCATTTATTAGAACGCATGAAAGACATCCCCTATGCAGGCTGGCTGAAATTAGCAGTCAAAGGCCGTCACGTCATTACGTTTGTGTACCGGGTAAACGAAGAAGGGTTCAAGAGGTCGGAATAGTCCGCGGAACTTGTTAATTCGACGAGTACTTTGGGCAAACGTGCTGCATGCAGCCTTTGGAGTGTGTGTGCATGTGCATTGCCGGCGCCTTGACGCATTCTACATGGAATCGCTACGATTCTAAATGACGTTCATTAAGTAACCAACGACGGTCCCGGCTTGTCTTTCTACCTTCCGAGCCGCGAGGCTCGAACAATCGTATCGCCTCTCCCAAAATTGCCGATTTCGGTTTACAAGCAGAGGGACAATTGTAGAGAATTTACTGTAATTCCGAACCAGGATCGCGACGCGACGTAAAGCCTCTGTCAGATCGTAGTTCGGAATTATTGGGCTGGCAACTAAGTAATTGCCGATTTGTTCAATGAAATAAAAAATTTCTTTTTACTTGGAACGAAGTTTAATCTGTAATGTATTTTCCATTTTGTTCGATGACCTTTTGCCATCTCTCCGACAACTTGAAAATTCCACGCTCGTAGAAAGTCTGATCCTTTTCGGCCAAAAACTGAGTTAAGTGAGATTTTACAGCGTCATCGTCATTAAAAGTTTTACCACGAAGGGAGTTGTCCAGGGATCGAAATAAGTGGTAATCCGATGGCGCAAGATCAGGGCTATACGGTGGGTGTAACATCGATTCCCAACCAATATCCATCAATTTTTGCCGAGTGGACAAAGACGTGTGCGGCCTAGCATTGTCCTGCTGGAAAATGACACCTTTACGATTGGCCAATTCTGGTCGCTTTTCCTTGACCGCTGCATTTAATTTGTCCAGTTGCTAACATTCACGGATAATAAAAAATAACATAATAATAATAATAATAATTTTATAATATAACATTTACGGATATCACAAAAATGGGAGTGAGAGTCATCTATAACTGAAATCGGCAATTACTTAGTTGCCAACCCAATAGTAATGTCTCCCTAATTGACGCTCAGATTGCCCGCAAGAATGCGCAATTTTGGAAGAGTAGGTACGATTATTCGAGCCTTGTAAGCTCGTTTTTATAGTCATTGGCAACCGGCGACTATAAAGTGTCGTTTACCCCGTTTATCCAAGCAACGAAATGACCCCCGAAATTGCACTTTGTACTTCGAGTTTTTCGACAGGAATTTGTCTCTAATTCGCGCTCAGATTGCGGACAAAAATGGACCATTATTCGATAATAATAATAATAATTTTATAATATAACATTTACGGATATCACAAAAATGGGAGTGAGAGACATTTATAACTGAAATCGGCAATTACTTAGTTGCCAACCCAATATATGCTATATTGCTGTATATTACTATGTACTATACTATATACTATATTACTGTATACTGCTGTGTGTTATACTATATACTATATTACTGTATACTACTGTGTACTATACCATATACTGTAAAATATAGTAAAATATAGTATAAATATACTAAAATATGGTATCTCCTCTTCCCAAACTGTCCATTTTTCTGCACAATCCGAGCGTCAATTAGAGAGAACTTACTATAAATCGTCGTCCATTTTTATAATAATAAATAAATAATGAAAAAAATAATAAAAAATAACATAATAATAATAATAATAATAATTTTATAACATAACATTTACGGATATCACAAAAATGGGAGTGAGAGACATCTATAACTGAAATCGGCAATTACTTAGTTGCCAACCCAATAGAATGTTCATCCGGTAGAAGCGTTACGCCGCTGCACTGCGGGACTCCCCGTGCATGCGTCACCGCTTCGGTCCTCGCGTAGCCAGTTTTCCTGCGAACATCGGCGACACCTGTTCGATCTGGTCGGGCCACGTCGCCGGTAAGGGATACCCGCGCTGATCGGTGTACTTAGCGTATAGGCAGAGAGATTCTGGCAACAATGTGGCGGGCACGCGGCGGCCCGGGATATAATGGAGAAATTTCTAGTTCAGGTAGTTGTGTATTTATTGTTCCCGGGAGTTAACTAAAGCCGCCGGCAAAGTAAGTGGATTTTCGAGCCACGCCGTTACGTCACGTACTTTCAAATCTGTTTAATCTTCCCCTGAAAATTTGATCACGTGCCAGCCACGAGACTCTCTGCCCTCCGCTTCTTCTTGAAAATGAGACCTTCTTTACGCGTCTTTCGGTTACCGGCGTGGGACCCTGTTAATACGGACGACTCGGAACACCCGGTTAATTCGTTCTTTGTATGCGTTGCTCCACTTTCTCGGTTATTCGCGGAGTTATCAAAGAAAGTTGGTTGCTTCAATAATTTAGGCGAAGAGAAACGGCGTAGATAATCGATCGTGCCTAGAACTGGATCATAGCGATGGTCTGGTTTTGTTTTAGCTATCGATAAGCGTTCAATTTTTTTCTCATTCGAAATTTGTTCCTGCTCGAAATCGTCGATTTTAAGTACTTGAGATAATATGTTTTAAATTGATATTATATTACAGATATTATTATATATATTTATATTTACATTATTATATTATATATATTATTATATATATTTATATTTATGTTATTATATTATATATATTATTATATATATATTTATATTTATGTTATTATATTACAGATATTATTATATATATTTATATTTATAAATATATCCTAATTATCGTGGAAAAACATGAAATCATTGCATTTGCTAGCCAAATAACGAGACAAATCAAATCTAGAATCAAAGAATCATTTTCGCGTGCAAATAAACTGCAACAAATAACTGCTATTTCGCATCATCGTCTAGCCGAATGGAACGGCAGAGCAATCATAGCTCGTTTTCCAAATTCTATATTACTTGAATAATGCCGGCTGATACGCAGGAAGCTTCCGGCGTGCATGCGAGGACAAATATATTATTGCGCGCTATCTACGTCCTTATCAAAGCACGGTATAATTAGCGAATGTTGCGTAATTACCGTATACGGTTATTTCGGTGTCACAAAGAGGCACTAACGAATGCGGAGACGCGGAGACTATTGTCTGAATCGTGCAGGACATATATCAACGTCGGTAAACAAGAGCCAAGGACCCGTAAACAATGGGAAACGCTGCGTTAATATTCGTAGCGCCAGTCTTCTGCTTTTAACACGGTGGGTGCTTCAGGTGAACTGCGCCGTGTTCTTCCGACTGTCGATCATTAATTTCGCGATATCCGTTGCATCGTTGGACGGACGCCTGCATATTGTTTCGGTTAGAGCATAGTCATTATTATTGGAACTCGCGTTTTATGCGAACTGTATCGTTGCTGCTATTGGGTTGGCAACTAAGTAATTGCCGATTTCAGTTATAGATGACTCTCACTCCCATTTTTATGATATCCGTAAATGTTATATTATAGAATTATTATTATTATTATGTTATCTTTTATTATCCGTGAATGTTAGCAACTGGACAAATTGAATGCAGCGGTCAAGGAGAAGCGACCACAATGCTATCGTTAGCTTGCTGACTTTTTTAACACCCAAGAAATATAGTTCAAATGTTATTTCAGTTTTCTAAAATGACACCAAAGCGATACCACCGGCATACAACAGATAGATTTTGCATGGCACCAGCGTGGTGCCACCGGACGGCATAGTGTTAATATTGAAACCAATAAAAGGATTAGCTTCAGTCTCAACGAGGAGGTTTTGATAATATATTGGGTTGGCAACTAAGTAATTGCCGATTTCAGTTATAGATGACTCTCACTCCCATTCTTGTGATATCCGTAAATGTTATATTATAAAATTATTATTATTATTATAGAATAATGGTCCATTTTTGTCCGCAATCTGAGCGCGAATTAAAGAGAAATTCCTGTCGAAAAACTCGAAGTTCGAAGTGCAATTTCGGGGGTCATTTCGTTGCTTGGATAAACGGGGTAAACGACACTTTATAGTCGCCGGTTGCCAATGACTATAAAAACGAGCTTACAAGGCTCGAATAATCGTACCTACTCTTCCAAAATTGCGCATTCTTGCGCGCAATCTGAGCGTCAATTAGGGAGACATTACTATTGGGTTGGCAACTAAGTAATTGCCGATTTCAGTTATAGATGACTCTCACTCCCATTTTTATGATATCCGTAAATGTTATATTATAGAATTATTATTATTATTACTATTATGTTATTTTTTATTATCCGTGAATGTTAGCAACTGGACAAATTGAATGCAGCGGTCAAGGAAAAGCGACCAGAATTGGTCGATCGTAAAGGTGTCATTTTCCAGCAGGACAATGCTAGGCCGCACACGTCTTTGTCCACTCGGCAAAAATTGATGGATATTTGTTGGGAATTGATGTTACATCCACCGTATAGCCCTGATCTCGCGCCATCGGATTACCACTTATTTCGATCCCTGGACAACTCCCTTCGTGGTAAAACTTTTAACGACGATGACGCTGTAAAATCTCGCTTAACTCAGTTTTTGGCCGAAAAGGATCAGACTTTCTACGAGCGTTGAATTTTCAAGTTGTCGGAGAGATGGCAAAAGGTCATCGAACAAAATGGAAAATACATTACAGATTAAACTTCATTCCAAGTAAAACAAAATTTTTTATTTCATCGAACAAATCGGCAATTACTTAGTTGCCAACCCAATAGAAGCTTATTATGCCTAGACGGTCGTGGCCTAAGATTCGGAACTGTCACCGATCGATTTTCGACTGGTTACCGATTTTCGACAACTATAAAAACGAGACGCAAGGCTCTCATATTCCGAAATTGTCAATTTTTGCGTGCAATCTGGGCGCGAATTAGGGAGAAATTGACGATCGGATTGAACACAAAAATGGACAATTTGGAAAGGGGAGACACGATTATTCGAGCCTCGCGCCTCGTTTTTATAGTTGTCGAGAATTGGTAATTATAAAAACGAGGCGCAAGACTCAAATTAATCGCATCTCTCCTCTTTCCAATTTGTCCATTTCTGTGGATAATCCGTGCGTCAATTAGAGAGACATTACTGTATACGAGACCCAGAGAAAGTACGAGAAGGGGATTGCGTACCGAAAAACATTTAAAACATTTCTCAATGTTTTCGTCACTCCAATCAGTTGCAATCTAAGAAAAACTTCTCGTTCACCAATTCCACAGAAAACAAGTCGTTCTAACCTCCCGACAAATTTCAAGTCCTTCAAAGCAGTTTGAAAACAGCTGTTCCGTTTGAAAAGGCAAAACGATCTAACGGATTATTAAACAGATTTTGCGGCAGAACTGTTGCCAGATTCAGCCGCAGAAGCCGATGCCGTTCCTGTTTCGAAACTCTGTCCAGGTCGAAGCCTCGGTGTTTCATATTTCTACCCTCAGGAATAATTGTGGACAAAGGATGAATCGCGGGTAACTGTGGGTTGAACGGCGAGAGTATGCGATTCGATTCGCCTCGAAATCCGTAGTACGTAACGCGAGCTGCCTCGAACTGGGTCATCTCGCATAGCGATCTTCCTTTCGTTTGCGACACAATGCGTTGGCCGTGAATCTAGCCATCAATTGAAAAGCGTTCGTTCCAAGGGGGACATCTTAATTCTGATGCCACTTTCGCGGCTGGAGAATTGAATCCGCTAATAAGCGGCCTGGTGGAGATTTAAAAAAACAGAGATAGAGAGATAGAGAGAGAGAAAGAGAGATAGAAAGAGAGGAAGAGAGAGAGAGAAAGAGAGAGAGAGAGGAAGGGAGAGAGAGAAAGAGAGATAGAGAGAAAGAGAGAAAGAGAGATAGCGAGAGAGGGAGAAAGAGAGATAGCGAGAGAGAGAGAGAGAGAGATAGCGAGAGAGAGAGAGAGAGAGAGAGAAAGAGAGATAGAGGGAGAGAAAGAGAGATAGAGAGAGAGAAAGAGAGATAGAGAGAGAGAAAGAGAGAGAAAGAGAGATAGATAGAGAGAGAGAGAGAGAGAGAGAGAGAGAGAGAGAGAGAGAGAGAGAGAGAGAGAGAGTGAGAAAGGGAGGACACGCGGGATGGTAATCGGGCGCGAAAGAGAGGCGCGACGACGAAGGGAGGGAAAGGGTGGCAGGCCGGTGCCAGGATGATCGTAGAAAAGGATATAGACCAGCGCGAGTGGCGAGAGAACTCGGAGACAATGAAGGGCGCCACATTAATATTCGTAGCATGCGCCGGCAACCTCTTTCGCTCGCTCCAACCCGTCCTCTCCACCGTCCCTTTTCGGATTTCTCTCTCTATCCGCGCAGCCCGGTCTCTTTCCCTCCGAGCAGCGATGCTTCCGCCCGAGGCGGCTCGTGCGCCAGATTGCGATCACAACAGCTTCGTTAATTACTAGATCCTCCTTCCTCTCCCGAAGCCGATGAGGAAGAACGTCCGCCGTCGCTCGCCCATCGCTATCGCCGCAACGACGGATTTACACGCTATCGTTCCCTCAGGACGCTCGCGACGGGGCCCCTACAACGATCCTGCCAACTTCCCGCAGCTGATCCTTCGCGCACGGTGTCTCTTGGTCCACTCGTTTCTTTCACCCTTGACACGCTGCCCTCCCATTCACCAGATTCCGGCTCGGCCGAGATCCTTTCGACGAGCCTTTGTCCAGCGATTCCCTCCTGGGATACGGCTCTCGAGCTTTCCAGTTTTTCCTTTGGGAACGGATAACGCCTTGTAAAAGGAGTATCGACATTCCGATCCCGCTGTCCGATATCAACCCCCGAGATATTAACCCCTTTGCCTCGTAGCGGATCGGACTCGCGACAGCGCCGAACAGAATTCCTTGTGTTATCGTAATTTCTCCAGGAAATGCCGAGCTACGGGTTGCCGTGAATTTCCCTGCGCCAGTCCTGCGCCTATGGCGTAGGATATATTCTATGATATATCTGAAATTCTACCGAATTTTCCCTGTGCTTGTAAAGAAAAATTGACAGTTTTGGAAGAGGAGATTGTTGGAGCTTCGCGGCTCATTTTTACTGTTTACGATTGTCAATAATATATTATAAAAACATTAGAAAGACAATATATCATCGGAGGTCGCAATTGAAACCGGCAGGTCTGAGAATACATAGTCGCGTGGTACCTGTTACACAGACGTAGAACTAGCGCAGGGAAATTCACGGCAACCCGAAATTTGGCATTTCCGGGAGAAATTACTGTGCACGTTTCTCTACATCATCTTCGAAGCTCCCTGAACGAATTCTGGACTGCTGCAAGTTATTTTGATAACAGAATTTAGCATGAACGAGTGCCCTAAATGGAAACGCACGCACACGCTCCAGATTTCTTCGTTGTGTCATCATCGGCACACGCGCGCTCGTAAAACGTACAAAGAACGCACCGTGAAACTACTGAAACAGCGTATAACGCTCTCAGATACAACAAAATTTCCTCACCACTATATCTGTAGCAATATTGTTTCTATTATCTATATTATTATATAACAATATTCCACCGAGTCAAGTCAAACGGATCACCCAGTATGCATAAAGAATATCTTATCGTCCACTTCAACACGGTAAATCATTCAGTGCATATTTTATTTTTAGAAATCCTAGGATTATAAAACTTTTCCACCATTTTCATGGCAGTTTCCAGTTTTTTATTCGACTGCCAACCTTTCCAGACAAGAGTGCTTGTGTGTGCTTGTAAACAAAAATGGACAATTTCGGAAGAGGATATGCGATTGTTGGAGCTTCGCGACTTATTTTTACAGTTTCCGATTGTCAATAATATATTATAAAAACATTAGGAAGACAATATATTATCGGAGGTCGCAATTGAAACCCGCAGGTCTGAGAATTCTTAGTCGCGTGGTGGTACTACCGAAACAGCGTATAACGCTCTCAGATACAAGAATTTCCGCGAGGCGTCCGTCCGGTGGTTCGCAGTCCAATTATATCTATCTGGCTAAAAATACGTTCCTCCGCACGGATACATCCGCGAAAAATAAAAGCGACGACGGTTGATCGCAACGAACGACTCTATTCATTTATGTTTGCTCATAGACCGACCGACACCCGACAGCTTTATTGCGGAACGTCGAATGCCGCCGTCGCGTTCGTTCGCCGCGGCAATTCGTCCAATTGTATTGTCGGCCGGGAAATTTATGTTTATCCATTCTGCTCTCGGTGACGATAATATCGTTTCTCGAACGGGCCATTGCTCTCGGTTTTCCGTCCTCGCGATGGCGACCATAAGATTGCAGCAGCAGCCTCCTCATCCTCCTCATCCTCCTCATCCCCCTCGTGTTTTATTGTGCAGACGTTAAGAGAGCATTGTTCTTTATCGTATACCCCATGCCCGGGTATCGTCTCGATTTTTGCAATTCTACGAGGAAGGCGGGCTGCTACGCCGGAAGGAATATCACGGACGTTTTCTTGGTCTCTCCGCGTCCCCGTTCGCCGGCAGTTCCCGTTTATCGGCCCGAAAAGATTGAAACGCGTTGCGGATCAAACCAGCCGGAAACTACGATAGATTCGGTCCCTCGCGATCGAGGGGCTGATGCGCCTCGAACAGGGCTAGAAATGACACCGCCCGAGATGACGATTATTCGCCGATCATCCGTTCGCGATTCTCGGCTCCCTGCACTCGCTGTGCGGAGACTTATCCGCGAAGAGTATCGCAGAAAGTTCAACGAAAGGGCGCCGAGATCGTGTCAACGATAGCACTCTCTGATGTCGTTACGACCGCGTATTTGGATTCGAAATTGACTGGCAAAACTGACTGTACACGCTCCAGCGAGAACTGAACAGCGAGCTGTGAGCAGCGAGCGCAATTTTCGGATCTCTTCTGCAAATGGAAATAAGAAGTTGATTTTCTCAATATTAAGGCGATATTGTAGACTAAATAATGTTATTATTAAATGATATTACAGTGGAACAGCGAGCGACGGGCGATCGCACCAGGACAGAATCACAATTTTCGGATCTTTTCTGCAAATGGAAATAAGAAGTTGACATTCTCAATATTAATGCGATATTGTAGAGTAAATAATATTATTACTAAATGATATTACAGTGGAACAGCGAGCGACGTGCGATCGCACCAGGACAGAATCACAATTTTCGGATCTCTTCTGCAAATGGAAATAAGAAGTTGATTTTCTCAATATTAATGCGATATTGTAGAGTAAATAATATTATTACTAAATGATATTACAGTGTTCGCTTTGGTCGCATTTCGAAGAGCGATGCCTTACGTTAATAACGAAATAAAAATTGGCTGTTATATGATATGTACCTCACGGCGTCAGTGACGGTAGACCGAAATTACGTCATTTAGAGAGACATTACTGTACCCGTGGACTACCGAGTTACGCGAGATGTTTCGAATGGGTCGAATAATCGTAAATTATTTTTTCGGATTATATGTGTATTTATATATGTATTTATATTTATATTTATATATATGTATTTATATGTATTTATATTTGCTCGCATCCGATCCGTTCACATCGAGTACAAGAAAAAGTACGATCAAGAAAAATGAAAAGGATTGAATTAAATCGTATCGAGAACAAAAATTGTAAAACGAACGATCGCGTCTCCTCTTCCCAAACTCTCCACTTTCGCGAGCAATCCGAACACGAATTAGGAAGAATTTACTATAAGCGGATTTTTATTATATATTTTAATTTACCGTATAGGCTAATTTCGGAATGCCGCAGGTCGCTCATCGACGAGCGAGCGTGATCTCTCGCATATCCAGCAGCTCGCCGCGTTATTAAGAGCCATTAAGCCCGGCTACAAGTTGGTACCGCGATTTATTACGATACCCTTGTCATCAATGGGACCCGGCAGGCCCCGTCTCCGATCCGTGTAAATGGTCGCGAAGAATGTCTTTCGTCGGTCCCCGGGCGCAGGACGATGGAACGGGGAGGAGAACAAGGATATCGACGCGGTGGTGCGGCGAAGCGGCGGGAGAAAAACCGAGGGTACAGAAAGGTCCCAGGGTTTCGCGAGACGAAACGCGGAAAGGAGGGGGGAGGGCGACGGCTGGGGTGGGGGGAGAGGGGGGCCGAGGATCGGTGGCAAGCAGAAAGATAGCAAGAAACGTAACAATGCAGCTGGGAAGCGTGGCGGCCCCCCGTTCGCAGTCGCAAAAGCGGTGGAAGGGACAGCCAGTGCAGGTAATTATCTTAGTTCCAGGTTTAATAGACGCCCGGTATTTCGGATTGGCCCTAATGACGGCGTTTACTGAATTTATATCGTCGTGCCACCGCCGAGCTCTCAAATTGCCCCGCGTTGAATTATCTGCTCTCCTCGGCCCGATTCTCCGCGAACGAACCCCCCTGTCGCCCCGCGCCCCTTCTGTCGTCCCGTCACGTCGGGAAGGAACAGCTGTCTTTCTTCACCGCGTTGTCCACGGCATTGCGACCCCAACTCTTCCCGGTACCCTCTCGATGTATGTTCAATTATCTGTTCACGTGGTCATGAACGGCACTCGGCGTCCAAACCGGACGATTCCGACCGGCTAGGTTGACCGGGCCGGGCCGGGCCGGGCCGGCTCAGCAGAGATTGGCTGACAAGGGGATCCCGCGATCATGGAAATCGCTTTTGAATGGCAATGCGCTTCTGTTATAATATACAGAGTGTCCATGAATAGTACGTGCAAGCACCAGGTGATTTCTTATTTAAAAAAACGCGAAGCCAAATAATAAAATTGCGATTAAAACGATCATCGAACTCCTCACCGAACTCATAATTAAAAAATGAAGTGAACATTCAACGTATTCGATTGAACGTGGCTCGATAAATGTGAGAGATGAAGCAGTGTCGCGTGGCATAATTTAAAGTGCATACTAAGTATATTGAATTCGATATTATCGAATAAAAATTACTTTGTTCCTTGATAATATTATATTATTATTTATAATAATATGATATTAAATTTATATTATCCGAAATATATTATATAATTATATATAATAATATAATATTATAATATAATATAATATAATAATATAATATATATTATATTATTATATATATATAATATGATATTAAATTTATATTATCCGAAATATATTATAATTATATATACCAATATAATATTATAATTATATATACCAATATGATATTATATATATATATATATATATAATATAACATAATATAATAATATAAATAACGAAATAAAAACCGTGTTCGAAATGAACAAATGGTGAAAAAGATCATATAAATGTTTATAAATAATAAACCGCATGTTTCGCCGACTATATTTCGCATAAACTTGGCATCGCGGGGATATTCTTTAAAGCTGCCTTTTTCTCCGCTTTTCGGATAAAAAAGTCACGCCACCGTGCGACGCAGTTTCCACGGAACTGCGGAGGAACGACGGAGCCGCGTGTATTGGCACGGCCGCAAAACTTTGGCCGTGTACGATTCGTTGTAACACGTCGTACTTCGACGTGGCTCGCAGATGGTCCAGAGCCTGTGAAAGTGGTTCCATTGGAATCCCGTCACAACTGTACGAGCACACTCGGCGACGAGACGACCGAGCAGGGGCCCGGGGGATGAGTAAGAAACTCTAAACTACGTTTTTAGCGGGACGTTACATTTGTTGGATACCGGCAGCCACGGACCCGAATCCTTGCTCCCTCGTCGCGGGAATGCTTCGGGAATGTCTCGGACTTTCAAAACGTGGCGCTGCGGCCTGGCCACGCAGAATCGTAACCGCGATTATCTAGATCGATTTCGCAGTGGATCTTTGTAAGAAATATTTATAAATATGCAATGAATAAAAATAACGCGAATGAAACTGCATCGTTTCCATCGTTCCACGTTTCATTTGCTCATTTTTCTCATAAATGCGTTTAATGCATTTCGCATTAAATTCCCAGTCTATAAATAAGTCACCGAAAGGTGAAAAGTGCTTAAATTTTTGTTAGATGCCGAGATGAAAAAGTTTAGAATCGTGATTTTCTAACTATTTTTCTCTATTTTTTTTTTCATCGAACTGCAATGTCTGCAAAAATGTTTTATGCATTGTCACATTTTATTTATGTCATTTTGCTGCGTGGAATGACATCGTGTTGCAGGTCATTGTATTTGTCTCAACGAACGCTAGTATGTCATGGATAAAAATATACAGGGTCCCATTTAAAAATATTAATTTCACTTCGATATTTCCCCCACCATTTCCATCATTTTAGTGGCAGTTTCCATTTTTTTTATTCAACTGCCAACCTTTCCAGACAAGAGTGCTTGTGTGTGCTTGTAAAGAAAAATGGACAATTTTGGAAGAGAAGATGCGATTGTTGGAGCTTCGCGGCTTATTTTTACAGTTTCCGATTGTCAATAATATATTATAAAAATATTACAAAGACAATATATTATCGGAGATCGCAATTAAAACCGGCTGGTCTGAGAATACTTAGTCGCGTGGTACCTGTTACACAGGCGTAGGACTAGCGCAGGGAAATTCACGGCAACCCGAAATTTGGCATTTCCGGGAAAAATTACTGTGCACGTTTCTCTACATCATCTTCGAAGCTCCCTAAACGAATTCTGGACTGCTGCAAATTATTTGATAACAGAATTTAGCGTGGACGAGTGTCCTAAATGGAAACGCACACACACGCTTCAAATTTCTTCATTGTGCCGTCATTGGCACACGCGCGCTCGTAAAACGTATAAAGAACGCAACGTGAAACTACTGAAACAGCGTATAACGCTCTTAGATACAACAAAATTCCTCCACCACTACATCTGTAGCAATATTCTTTCTATTATCGATATTATCATATAACAATATTCCACCGAGCCAAGTCGAACGGATCACCCAGTATGCATAAAGAGTATCTTATCGTCCACTTCAACACGGTAAATCATTCACTGCACATTTTATTTTTAAAAATCCTAGGATTATAAAACTTTTCCACCATTTTCGTGGCAGTTTCCAGTTTTTTATTCGACTGCCAACCTTTCCAGACAAGATCGTCAAGTCGATCACTGTCAACGAATGGTCCCACGCGCGTAGAGCATAACCGTGTCGGATTGATAAAGACGAGTCCTCGTGGACAGAAATATTTCTCCCTGCGCGACAGGCCCGCAACGCCGAAGGGGGACCAGTCGTCAGTTCCCTGTAGCATTTACAACCAGTGATTACTCGAAGATTGAGCGGGGTACACCGTTCACATAATTCTCACAAATTATCTTCGTCGACCACACTGGTTATTTCACTCTCTCTCTCTCTCTCTCTCTCTCTCTCTCTCTCTCTCTCTCTCTCTCTCTCTCTCTCTCTCTCGGTAATACTTTCGATATTTCCCTCCATATTCCGCTAATCTTTCTCCCGGAATCGTTTTCTCCAGTTCCGCTTTTTCTTTCTCCGATTATTTCGAATGCGGCAAATTCTCTCTAATCGAGGCTCGGCTCAAAAATGACGGAGAAATGGACAATTAGGGAACAGGAGACGCGATTATTCGAGCCTCGCGAGGCTCGAGGCTCGTTTTCACCTGAACGCTTCTCGAATAAATCTTTCTTATTATTCGATGCTTTCCTTCAGAAATGTGTGTATACTGCGTTTAATAATATTTAATAACAATGGTAAACATAACATGGGCAAATATGTGTACATATACATTCAGCAGGTAAATTCACTGCGATCTCCATAATTAATATTCTCGTGGAACCAAAATGAAACTTCGGGGGAAACGTAAAAGTTTAGCCGGTTGAGTTTTTACGATTTTTATCAGCGAGAAACGCGCGAACGTCCGCGGTCTAATGATAAGTTTTCATTTTTTTTTTTGCTTCTGTTGACCGAAGAGCCAGTGCCTGCCCAGCGAATAAGAGGCCCGTAGCTCAGTCGTCGCGATTTACGTTTCGGAATAGTGTTTCCTATTTCGCGGAATGAACGCGGCGAGCCCGAGCCTGCTTTAATTAAGACTCTCGTATCAGCCCGGCCATTTGCGTGCAATTTTCTTTAAGATAAGATAAGCGAATGAATTTCGCGGTGGCCTCAAGAAACTTTCTCGGCTGGCGGCGCCGTTGCCTCTTTGCAATTAGTAATGAAGATTTTAATGATCCGAATCTCTTCTGGCACTGTTGGAACGTTTTCTATTAGATACCTGCCTAGGTGTACGTTTCGCGGTGAACGCGACGGATTTAGCGGCGATGGTAATTATCTTGTCCCAATTAAAAACGCATTTTATTGCTGGGAAATGTTCGAGTCGGGAAACGCGAGTCGGGAATAGTTCGATCGATGAATGTATTATGCGCTTGCTAATTGAGTCCAACGTCTGCTTTTAGTATCCTTTATTACTCCTAATCGATCCGAATAAGATTTCGTTTATTATGAATAAACAAAAAGTTGCGAAAATATCATTTTTTAAATTCTCTCGTTGTTCCAGTCATATTTGCGATTTTTAAGGACAATTTTCTTAGCCTGGCAAACCGATGCCTCTAGCATTTCAAACAAATTTAGATCGATTTGCCTAATTAGAAAAATATTATTCCGTTCCGGAATACTTCTCGCGGCGACTGTACGCACAGCGATGTTAGAAAACGGGTGGTCCACTTGATTTACATTTCGCTACGCTATTTATTATACATTTCGGGCGGGGCACAATGTTAATTCATGCTTGAAATTAATTAGTCGGTTGCTTCGAGCTAAAGAAAAGTGGGGGGGGGGAGGGGGACGCGTAAGTAGTCGGAACAATAAACACAGCAAAATGGCGATGAAAGGGGAATGCGCAGATATCAATCTTACCGTAACGGAAATGGATCCGAGTCTCGTTTATCCTGATGGTTATTTTAATACTTGCATCGAATGCGGCCCGCTCGCATGCATTTTCATGATGCAATTTCCGCCTTAGTCAAAGCGCCGCTATTCTACGTATGTAACCTGTAAACAGATTCCCCAAGAATAGTCAAATATGCACCGTATTACTAGAGTGAATCGATTATTCGTTAACAACAATTCTGCGTTTTTTTAATACTCGTGAAATGTATCATCTTTATGTGATTTAATTATTATGCAACTTTCAGACTCGTTCTACTTAATTGACGCGAACATTGTTCACTGTTTTTGCATGTGTAACATTTTCGTTCGATTATTTCAATTAAACGATAATAATAATAATAATAATAATAATAATAATAATAATAATAATAATAATAATAATAATAATAATAATAATAATAATAATAATAATAATTATTATTATTATTATTATTATTATTATTATTATTATTATTACATATTATATATTATTATTATTATATATTATATATCATTATTATTATTATATATATTATATATTATTATTATTATTTCAATTAATTGTTACGTGTTAGTTACAATTATCTTTTATTATTACTAAATTTCTTCTTTCCCTTTTTATTACTAAATTAGTACAAAGAGTATAAAGTAAGAAAATTAGTACAGCAAATTCTCTCCAATTGTCCCTCGGTTTGTACACGAGAACGGACAATTCGGTAAGAAGAGATACGATTATTTTCATAGTCGATCGTCAATAATTATGAAAACGAGCCGCCTGGCTCGAATAATCGTATCTTTTGTTCGCCGAATTGTCCATTTTTGCGTACACTGTATCTCGTAACCAGCGCCTAACACCTATACACACATGTTTCAGTGAGTTACTGTCACGTGGGAAATCTTAAGATCGGTATCAGTGAAGTCTCTGGCGAGTCGAGTCTAATTTTACGCATCGGTGGCCGGGTTGGCGGCCATGGAAGTGTCCGTCCTATCGTATTCGACGCTTCCCTTCCAATGTCACGACCTTTCCTTCCCGCTACTCTTTCTTGTCGGATGTTTCATTCAATGATGCAACATTCTATAAACAAGTTACGTTCGGTGTGCTTGATAATAATGATAATAAAATCCTTGAAGTTTATTCACTTAATTATTTACGCACACAGAGTATATTCGCGAACTTATGCAGCGTCGGCTAACATAATTTTAGAGGTACCCCCCGGTAGATTTAAAGCTCGAACTTCGAACTATAAACTAGTTACATTCGGTGTGCTTGATAATAATAATAAAATGCTTGAAGTTTATTCACTTAATTATTATATTATAATTATATTATTATGTTATAATTATACTATTATATTATAATTATATTATTATATTATAATTATACTATTATATTATAATTATATTATTATATTATAATTATACTATTATATTATAATTATACTATTATATTATAATTATATTATTATATTATAATTATACTATTATATTATAATTATATTATTATATTATAATTATACTATTATATTATAATTATATTATTATATTATAATTATACTATTATATTATAATTATATTATTATATTATAATTATACTATTATATTATAATTATACTATTATATTATAATTATATTATTATATTATAATTATACTATTATATTATAATTATATTATTATATTATAAGTATACTATTATATTATAATTATATTAATTATTATAACTATAAAAACAAGTTACATTCGGTGTACTTCATAGTAATAGTAAAATGCTTGAAATTTATTCACTTAATTATTATATTATAATTATATTAATTGTTATAACTATAAACAAGTTACATTCGGTGTACTTGATAATAATAGTAAAATGCTTGAAGCTTATTCACTTAATTATTTACGCACACAGCCTATATTCGCGAACTTATGCAGCGTCGGCTAACATAATTTTAGAGGTACCCCTCGGTAGATTTAAAGCTCGAACTTCGTTAGTCACCAGCATGGGAGACGCATCGCCGATTATTAACAGCAACCGTGACATCATTACACAATTTGCATGCATATCTAAGCAGAAACTTGATATTGTCTCTCGATAACGACGGTCTATCGGACTGGCGCTGCAGAAATTCCTCCGCGCGGCGCGTATTATCGCGTCGATACCGCCGTCGCGTTTAATCATTATTGTCGCAGGGAACTCGGATAAGTTTATTAAAGTCGTCCGCTGGAAAATTGTTGCACGTAGCCGTGCACGGCGAAAGTAGAAACCCGCGCGGGGACGTCGCGATCGAGCCGCGAATTTTTCAGCGGAGCTGATTGCGAGGCGAAAAGAGTTTTAGGGATTTTGTACTTGGAACGAACGTACGTTTTAATTACCGATTCCTTTTTACGCTTTAATCTGGACGAGAGTATATCGGAGACCGCCGCTTTGTGCATATTTCTGTTCTTGCTACGCGCGCGCGCGCGGTATTTCCTTTTTCCTGAACGGGAAACCTTTTCATAAAGTGTGTCCAACATGTAAATGTAACGAATGTACAGGAATAATTTCATTTTAATGCTGCGCGCCGTAGATAAATGAAACGCGATCCCATTTCTAGAGAGAATAACGGTTCGTGTGACGAATTAAAGTTCGTTATAATGCAACAAAAAAAGAGAAAAAAAGGAACAAGAAAGGGACAGAACAGGAGAAATAATAAAAATTCGGACGCCGAATTCGCGAGGCAGAGCAGCTTTTCAACGTGTTCGTCCGAATCCCGTGGCTCCGATGGTTTTCCTTCCTCGAGTCTATTTTTAGACGCTGTTCCTTTGTGTTCTCCCTGTTGCGTTTTTCTTTGTGGAACGCCGCTTGACTGATGATCGCGCCGCAAATAAGCTGGAACGGGATTCTGGAATTAATCGATGCAAACACAGTCTTCGGTCTCGCGAAAAATCCCGACGAACTTCGGGCTAATCGAATTTTCTGTTTGGTTCACTGCTTAATTAAGAACTTAATTAGCTCCGTGTTGTTTACCGCGGAAAACTTAATTTTCAGAGAACGCTCTGGCCGGTTCATTAGAATATTTTATGACGTCGACGTACACCTTTGATTAAACGCGCGCGATTCATAATCAAAAGTTATAATCATTCCGTCTTTATGTTCGCGATAGCGTTTATATTTATTTTCGCTACTTTTTCGATACTTTTTACACACGTCGATCTTTTGACATGCTAATATAATAAATAAAGAGAACAATCTTCGACATTAACCCTTAGAACTCCGAACCATTCTGGACGTTGGCTACCAGCTACTCAGCTTGACTACTCTTTTGTATACTTTGCATATTTTTTTACACACTTTGCACATAATTCTACATATCTGTGCGTCGACGTGTCGATAGTGTCACTCTTTGTTCGTTAATAACTCGCAAACAAAGCCGCGGATTGCACTTTCGCCAAGGAAAAAGTTACTCCAAATGACCTCAGGTTAACCCTTTCTAGGTTAGGACCTAGGTTAGGACCTTTCCGGCTGAACCCTTTGCACCCGAAGCCATTTTAACTGTAAATCTAAAATAATTTTTCTCTCTTCTAGTATATCCTTTTGGTATAACAAAATGCACTTTATGCATATGAAAATGAGTTTTGTGGACTGGTACAACAATTATCACAACTTTAAATTTAGATTTCTTGAATCTAAACCTTGATAATATAAAAGTAATCTTGGTACGTGATACAACAATTTCAGTGGCGCCTCAGAGTCGACACTCTTGAGTGCAAAGGGTTGATTATAACATAATTATGGCACACTGCCGCTGTCCCAAAGCAAAAATCCAACTATACATACTAGCATCATAAAATGAAAAAGTAAGACTTTAACCCTTAACACTCGGAACCATTCTGGACGTTGGCTACCAGCTACTCGGCGCCATTTTTCGGCAGAAACGGGCATTTACAGACCCTCGTATTATTTAGTATGGTTTTGGAACTAACTAACATATTATAATGATATTGGTCTTATATGAATTGGCTGAAACCGAGAAATTTGCAAAAAGATCAATATTTTATTTTTTATAATTTTGTTATTGTTTGTTTTATAATTTTGTTTTGTTGCTGTAATCGCTATCTATGCGAACTCTTTCTCTCGTCGCCTTGTTGCTTGGACGATATCACTATCACTGCTATCAAAACGATAGACTAACTGTAGAAGAAAACCTTCTACAGTTAGTCTTTCTAACATATCTGTATAAACGTCTATCTGGAGCTCATCTTCCTTACTACTTGTGTCATGAGACTCATTCGTGTTTGAACGTTTTGCCATTGTTCCAATAAAAAATATGAATAAATACATAGGTTGAAAATTTCTAATTGTTATTACCAACTCGCAAGATGATATTTACCAAAAAAACTTTTACCAAACAGTTTATTTACCAAGAGAAGAATCACTTTTCCGATTTTCTCACTCGTTAGATCTATCTAAACCGCTCGACGCTTCAAACCAGACTGAGTTCAGCTTTGAAAATCTTTTCCTCCAGATTTTATGATTATAAATCTCACTATACAGTGCGTGCTATGTTCGCATACCGACCTTTCTTCTACAAACTTGCCTTATCGCTCTTTTCAAGTGGCGCCTTTGAAGTGCTCGGACCGTCGTGAGCACGCCTCTCACGTTCTCGTCAAAACCCGCTGAAATTTCCTGTATATATCTTAGTAATTTTACTATATTTTGATTTGATTTCTTGTGCCATTTCCAGAGAAAACTTCAGGGAAACATGCGTATCTCAAAAAGTTGCGCTGAAATAACTCAATTCTCCGTAATCACTAATAAACTTTAATGTCCCACGAGAGGTGACATCCGAGCGATATGCTAGAATTACGATGTCCCACGAGAGGGTACAGCGGAGTGCAAAGGGTTAATTATCTCAAAAACTATGAACCGCCTGCCCCAAAAATCGGATGTCATTGGATTCGGCTTCGCAAGCTCTGTCGCCGTCTCATCGAAAAGCAAGCGTGAACCCTTCCCTTGTTACAGCCGGGAAGTTAAAACTCGAAACAATCAATTCTCTGGAGCCTATTGAAGATGTCAACAGTTTCACTCGAGCCCTTTTTTCGACAGAACCTGAAAAACGTGTGCCTTCGGTCGTTCGCAACGCAGATTGCGAACCGAGCCGCCGTATTGCGTTGCGCGCACGGCGCGCCCCGACATCCGGAAGGGGTTAATTTTGTCCTCGACTGTATCTGGGAAGATCGTGGGCCACGAGAGCCCCTTCCACGACTCCGTTTACCATCGTCGAAACGATTTTTTCCATGAAGACCGCGTCTTCGCAGGTAGTCCGGGCGGATTGCCTCGACGGCTGGCGTGATTGTCGGCACCGAATTCAGCGTGATAGCCTCGCGCGGCGAGCCGGGTCCCCGGGGAGCCCTTCCGGTAAACGACGGAAGTCGAAGGGCCCAGTGTTTTTCGCTTATTGGATGGAAACAAATAAGGGAAAACTCATCATCCGGCTCGTCCCGACGGCGCCGATAAAGCGAATCGACCGGGATAAAGGAGCGACGACCGTGTATCTCTTCTTCTTCCACCCCCTCCCCCTGCTGCCACTCCGCATTTTTTCTCTCCTTCGTTCGTCCAAGTCCTCCTTCTTTTCTTCCCCGTTCTCCTCGCGGATCTCGTCGAACCATTGTCCTTTGATCCTCTTCCTCCCCCTCCTCCCCCTCCTCCTCGTCTGTTCCCGGCCCGCTCTTTTTGCGGCCAGACTGGACTTCGTCCCTGGGAAATTATAGTGTTCGCGTAGCCGGCGTTTCCTCGAATCTCGTTATTCCCGTCGCGATCCTTACAATTAGCGACGCATCGTTTACGCGGAATTCTTTATTGCAAAACGGCGATTCCCCCCTAGAAAAATTGTTCAATGTCGGCGATAATCCCGCGCCGTCGATTCTTTTATTTGTGGCGCGGTTCCGTTCATGATCGATGCTCGTCGCCGACTTCGACGTGTCCGGCGACGTACGATCGTTGGGAAATACGCGAGCGATACAGGCCGACCGCGAATCTAAAAGGAAATTGCCTCGGCGATGAACGCGGAATGTAATTCCACGAAATGAGAAATAATTTCCTTGCTGTGAATAAGAAGAAACGTTTTCGAGCTCTGTGGAAAAATGAAAATGTAGGAAAATTAGCTGAAAAAACCAGTCTGATTGAAATCATTTAATTGTTTCAATAGGATCACAGTTATATGCATAATAGGTTTCTATATAGCAGAATTTTAAATGTTTCAGAGGTCTCTAAGAACTGCTTAGAAAATGAAATTACAATATTTTGCTTATAGAAACGAGACAATTTTGTCACTTTGGTTTTCTTGCTCCAAATATGTTTCATTCATAGTTCCTCTTCAAAGATTAGATATTCGAGTAATTTGCTCGAGATGTTATTCGAGTAAAATTGAATTCGAAGAATTTATTCGATTTGTTGTTCGAATAAAATTGAATTCGAAGAATTTACTCGATGTGTTATCCGAATAAAATTGAATTCGAATAATTTGGTCGAGACATTATTCGAATAAAATTGAATTCGAATAATTTACTCGACATGTTATTCGAATCAAATGTTATTCGAATAATTTGGTCGAGACATTATTCAAATAAAATTGAATTCGATTAACTCGAAATGTTGTTATTCGAATAAAATGGAATTCGAATAATTTATTCGAGATATTATTCGAATAGAATTGAATTCGAATAATTTATTCTAAGAATTTATTCGAATAAAATTGAATTCGAATAATTTATTTTAAGAATTTATTCGAATAAAATTGAATTCAAAGAATTTATTCGACGAACTTATTCGAAATGTTATTCGAACAAAATTGAATTCGAATAACTCGAAATGTTATTCGAATAAAATTGAATTCAAATAATTTATTCGAATAACTCGAAACGTTATTCGAATAAAATTGAATTGCAATAATTCCGAGCTCTGCCGATCAGTTGATACGAGATTTGCACAAGGTGCCCAAATACCATGACGATAGCTTCGTGTTCACGTTTCTACAGAGATGAAGAGACCGATATCTCTCTTGGGTCACCGCTCAGTAGGCAACACGGACTGATACTCGAGAAATCGTCTCGGACTCGGTCTGTACGAATGAACCTTAATTCGACGGTTACGCGATAATGGGAGCACGAGCGCTTGATAAGATTAATTTGGCCATCACGGCGCGAGTACGTCCCCCGCCGCCCCGCCCCCGTGATTGCATTAATCTCATTACCAACGCACAGTAGGGTAATTCGTACGCGGAGAAAAAGTTTCGAAATATTCTGTGCCAGCATTCGGACCAGATTGTTAGAATTGAAGAGATTTTTCACTTCCTTGATTATGTTGAGATTATCAACAGATTATTATACAGAAGTTTTCTTGTTCAATTTTGAAGTTTTCTATCGTGAGAAGAACAATACAGATGCTACAGGATTTCATTGAAAGCGAAATGGGAAATTTATACTTGATTATACAATCGTAATGTACGACCAGAGCAAGTGTCCTAATTTCTGTTCCCCCGGATTAAAAACGTACATAAAAAAAGAACGAGTTAAATTCTATATAAGAAACGACTTATATTTTTTCATTATGCTTACCTTTCATTATGCTGCAAAATAAAACAATGAAACGATGTAATATGTCTTATTCGATAAATATATCGTTAATTATGCCCGGAAACAAGCCAGAGGCACAGTAACTGGCCACTGCTCCAGCTTGTAACATTTTTCTTCGCAATCGCATTTCTCTATTGAAATTTGGGACATTTCGCGAGGAAACGCGGCGTTCTCGTGCCCGAGAAACGGGGGGGAAAGCCTTGCCAGTCAAATTGCAGGATTCGAGGGAAAATGTTTGCGCGGCGTCTTGGAGAACAGCGAGGCCTGTGTTCTGCCAAGGATGCGTCTAACTCACGGATGATAACAATGCAGGCTGCGCCGGATGTGCATGAATCGTACATCCACGGAGCAGCCACTCATGGAGACTGTAACTCTGTAATCCACTTCGCAAGTTGCGACTCTTCAGCCGGCGTGTTTCAAGCTGGATATCATCGGCCTACTTTCCTGGCGAACCTGAAGAGCCGCATAAACCATAGTCGTATTTCGGGCGATGGTACAACCAGTGCTTCCAGACTTTTCCGCAGATGCGACTCGACTAGTCGTAGCAGACTCTTTCCTACGGCTACATCGCCGCGCGGCTCGTCTCTGGACCACAGGTTTTACGATGCACGCATGTTTATAAAACGTACCGCCGGGGACATGGAGTTTAGATTAGGTTTATTCGCGTATGGTCTTTTTTCCTCTGACTTCGCAGGCATTCCCGTTTCGATGTCTATTATTCAAGGAAAATCGTGGAATCGATTTCAAAACTTTTCCTTTTCCAACTGTTTTGTTTCTAATCTTTTGCCACGATTCGAAGCCAATTCGGAGGCCACGTGACACGATTTGAGGGCAATTCGGAGCCTATGTGACACGATTTGAGGGCAATTCGGAGCCTATGTGACACGATTTGAGGGCAATTCGGAGCCTATGTGACACGATTTGAGGGCAATTCGGAGCCTATGTGACACGATTTGAGGGCAATTCGGAGCCTATGTGACACCATTTGAGGGAAATTCAAAGTCCACGCGACACGATTCGAAGGCAATTCGGAGGCCACGTGACACGATTCGAAGGCAATTTGGAGGCCACGTGACACGATTCGATCTTCGTATCGACGTAGCAATAAATCACATAGGCATAGTACTAGCACAGCGAAATTCAGAGCAACCCGAAATATAGCATTTCCGGGAGAAATTAATGTACTCGAGCCTCGCGCCTCTTTTTTATATTTATTAACAACCGACAACTATAAAAACGAGCCGCGAGACTTAATTCGGAGGCCACGTGACACGTCTCGATGTTCGCATCGACGTAGGAATAAATTACATAGGCGTAGTACTAGCACAACGAAATTCAGAGCAACCCGAAACATGGCATTTCCGGGAGTAATTAATGTACTCGAGCCTCGCGTCTCATTTTTATATTTATTAACAACCGAAAACTATAAAAACGAGTCGCGAGGCTTGAAAAATCGTATCTCTGCTTCCCAAATTGTCCATTTTTGTTCACAAACTGAAGGACAATTGCAGAGAATTTACTGTAAATTCAGATAGATTTTTTCGGAAACTCGTCGAACGAGGACACTTTCCGGCTTGCGAATGAACTTTCACGTGAATTCGGAGACACTCGGACGGGTTACGCAGGAAGGGACGAATCCTAAGCGAGTTTCGAGAGGACGAATCGTCGTCCGCGGCCGAAGAACTACTTCAGTTTCAGGTGGCGCTAATCGCGAGATTATGTTTTATGCGCGCGTCAGCCTGCACCGCGCGCGCATTTGCATCTTATTGTCGCGACGCTCGGCGAGCTCGTGATGACGACGAAACTTCTGGCGAACAATGATACGAGGAATATTTCATTGTTCGCGCACTGTCGGTTTCATAAGGATCGTTCGAAATTCAGTAATTCCGCAGGCATCACAATCTGGGGCTAATCAAGGATTTAGCCGAGCGACTTTCATTCCTCTGCGTGGCATGGTTCGTTGGAACTGACATGGAATTTTATTTAAGTTGCTAATGGTCTCTGAACGAACGTAATCAAAATGTATTAAAAAGGAATTGTTCGATTCAATGATACTGTCGAGTGTGAAACGATGTTCTTTCGAAACGTAAGAAATCCAGAATTTATTTATGATGCAAAGTTTGTATGAAGCTCAAACTTTATTGTTTAATGTTTAACCCCTTAACTTGCACGCTCGAGTTAATTCGAGCGCGCTAAACAGGCCAAACTGTGCACACTCGAGATAATTCAAGCGGCGTGGGTATTTTATGGTGCTATAATTTTTCACACTCGAATATGTAATCGAGAATTGGAAATAACAATGTGAAAGCAAAGAAAAAAAAATCGTTTTATTGATATTTATCATTTACATGGGATTGTAAGCTATAACAGTTATTTAGTCAAGAATAAAATATAGTCTTTTTCCATGGAACAAAAGCGCGCTATATTAAAATTCTACATCAAAAATTGATTCTTTTTGGCCGGTTTTGTTAAAAAGACTGTGCGTTAAGGGGTTAATGTTTAAACTATCATCGATGATTGCACTGTCGAACTTTTAATTTGTTACTTGCAGTAAATGCTACTAATAATATAATACTCTTTAATGTCACTAAATAATATAAAGTACAGTTTTTATTATAATTAAATAAAAACAACTGACTAGTATCAATGTATTTCATTTTATGAAATAAAATTATTTCGTTTCATTTTTTACGATCTCGTTTATTTCGTCGAGTCGTTCGTTCATTCAATATAGGCGCTGCTCTCTATTGTTTATTTATAACAAAATCGCGCGCGCGCGCGACTGTATGAATTTATCGACCGAAAGACCCTAGGCGGATAAAGATGTGTTTGGGCCGCGTTGCTCGTATTGAAGCCTAATATTTGACAAAGAAAATGTTCGAAGTAAAAAGGTCGAAACACACCGAAAATGCATCGATTTCGTAGACAACAAACATTTCGTACTTCTCGTCGCTAATTGCGACCGTTTCGCGACCAATTAATTTCAACGGTAATTAAATTTGCATGTAATTACGGGATCCAATTACCTGTCCGTGATTCTCCAGGTATCGACGTTTACAAAAGCCGTGAACAACAAGTGACCTACGCGCAGATCAAAGGAAACCAAAATGTGTTAGTTTATGAGCCGGTCAGGGGACGCGGCCGCAAGAGTTGCAACAGAGCTGGTCGCTTTGCATATAGGCTGTATCCCGTGCACGCATTTGCATCTTTATCATCGTATCATTTGCAAACAGCGGCCACGTTTCGTTGATGCCGGCGTTGCATGACTCGATGACAAAGCGGGGCTTCTCGCCGCGTTCCAATCGGCTTCAATGAAAAACGAGGCGGTCTCCTATCCTTCGCCGCATTACCTCTTACTTTCCGTTTCATACAACAATTATATATTATTATTATTACAGATATAAATATATTAAATGTAGTACGCACGTTATTCTACGGATATTGCTATCGATTATGCAGGGTGCCTCAAAAATGTCTCGCAATCCGAAAACGCGAGGTTCCCGGGGTCATTTCGAGCAATTTTTTCCTTAGCGAAAATGCAATCCGCGGCTTCGTTTACGAGTTATTAGCGAAAAACAGTGACCAATGAGTGATCGCGTACGCCTGACGCCCCGCCCTCGCTTCCACTTCCACCGAGTCAGCCGGCCGATGCGACGAGGCACTGGCCGAAAGGGCGGATCGCCGGCCGCACTCGCTCTCCGATTGGTCAGCGTTTTTCGTTAATAACTCGTAAACGAAGCCGCGGATTGCATTTTCGCTAAGGAAAAAGTTCTTTGAAATGACTTCGAGAAACCCCTATTTCCGGATTCCGAGGCATTTTCCAGACACTCTGTGTATTATCTAAGATAGTATTGAGATAATTTTGAGTCTACCTCTCCGAGGATCCAACGATTGCAGAATGTGTGCTATCGTTTCGTATCGCGGCGTGTATGCCAGTCCTTGAAAGGCGAATAGGGGGTAAAAAGACGACAGAGTAATCAGGTGGAAAGTCCCGTTCGCCGGCGCAGTTTGCGTTTCACGTGCATGGAATCGGGGTCCGGTTCCACGGCCGATTACAGCGTGACAAATTATGTCACGCTAAAACGCCGCCTTATACCCGGCCAACAATGCAATCGTCCCTTTCCCTTCCCTCGAGGTCCGCGTACAAACTCGTATCGCCCGCGCGAAATAAAGCGCAACTTATGCTAATTACCGTGCCCGTAGAAGTGCACGTATGCACGCCCTCGGACCGACTCATTCATAGAATTGCATTTCCGCTGCGTTTGTTTGGCGAACGTTCGCGGCGGAAAGTGTTTCGTTATTTCGGTGGCCCGGCTCTGGAACGTGTTTAGTCCGTTTTAATAACAGGCGAAATTCGAACACACGTTTTCGAGCAAATTTTTCTAACGATATTTACGTTATTATTGTCGCAAACGACACAGTAAACGAACGTACGGGCGAATTATTTAGGTAATTCGCCCTGCGTAAAGAAATTCATTGGTTCGAAGTGTAACAGAATTTTAGTTAAATTTTTAGAATTGTTAAAAACGAAACGTTACAAGCAATTGGAGTTTTTGTAATGACGAACAATATTTTATTTTTACTGCTTTGTGTTCAGTGAGAGAGAGAGAGAGAGAGAGAGAGAGAGAGAGAGAGAGAGAGAGAGAGAAAGAGCGAGAGAGAGAGAGCGAGTAAGAGCGAGAGAGAGAGAGAGCGAGTAAGAGAGAGAGAGAGAGAGAGAGAGAAAGAGCGAGAGAGAGAGAGAGCGAGTAAGAGAGAGAGAGAGAGAGAGCGAGAGAGAGAGAGAGAGCGAGAGAGAGAGTTATTATTTTAAAATGGTACCAACAAGTTGTTTAATTATTAAATTAGTGAAAAATAAGTGGTCGTTTAAATCGCATATTATACTATTAGCTATGGACCGTTTATTATCCATTTACAGTCCATTCATAGTCCATTTACAGCCTGTAAATATTGATAAATTATATGTTGATAAATTAGTAGAAGCATTGCCAGACTTGACACTAATAATTAAATTTTTTTAATTGACTACATCTTCTGAATTATAGGTTCTACTTGATTCTTATCACAAGAGCGTAACTAACGCATTGACTTTGCTGGGTGTTCCCTAGATGTGCTCCAGTTACAGCTGATTAGATAGAATTTCTCTTATCTTCTTTCTTATCTTATTAAAATTTCTATTTATGTTAATGAAAAAAATGATCTAGGCTCGTGTTTTCGTTTCATCGAAAACCTACTGGAAGAGTTTTACACAAATGCGACAATAAGATTGGAAAGCTTTAATTTCATAATATTATCATGTAACGAATAAGTCCAAAATTATAATAACACACAATTAAATTAAAATAAAAAATAATTAAAACAACTGATGCACCGACTATAAAAGAAAAATATAAGGTGTTACGTATGCGACGACCTCCCTCCACCAATTTTAAGACATAAATTGTTATAAATAATATACGCTATTCTTTAGTTGAACTAAAATAGGTTAGGTACGAGTAATTTTTATTTTTACAAAATGAAAAAGAAAAAAAAAGGAAGCTGCATCGGCCGGGAATCGAACCCGGGCCGCCCGCGTGGCAGGCGAGCATTCTACCACTGAACCACCGATGCTTATACGAAGAACGTTTCAAATCCGTTAATTCACGGCATGGAATTACAGTAAAACCCCGATAACTTTAAAACCTTTGTGAAACGAAATATTTCTTCATTCCCATCTATTCAGCTCTAGAAATCTCTACAACTCGAAATAAAACTTTCTCACATTTATGAACCAATTTTTTGCTTGCAAATGTTTTGAAAATGTAATCGATGTCACACAACATAATTTTTCAATTTCAATTTGATCGAATATGATGTTTTAACCCCCTTTGCACTCGAATGGTGAATCTAACGCACCAATAAAATTATTACACCACGTTTCAAAATAAGTCTTACATGATCAAAGCTTGGATATAAAAAATTGTTAAAAGTCTAACTGTTGTATGAGTCACAAGACTCAATTTCATATGCACAAAATGGACTTTGTCGTATAAAATGGAAATACTATAAGTCAGGAAGGTTAATTTAGATTTACAGTTAAAATGGCTTCGAGTGCAAAGGGTTAATTCAGACGATTCGCGTGGCAGTAAACGCGTTAAAACGCAGCAATTTAAAACATTAATTATCGTTATCATTATTAATTATCATTTTTGGTTTAATATGTTTTAAATTTAGTTATAAATTTAAGTTGGTTAGTTATAAATCCTTAATAAAACATTTAAAGAGCATACGTCCATGTAACATTCTTTTTCTTAAGTTTAATAAAGCATTTAACAGTATTTTCCCACGTAACATTCTATCTCTTAGGTTTGATAAAACATTTAACAGCATATGCCCACATGACATTCTTTCTCTTAGGTTTAACCCTTTGCACTCGAAGCTATTTCAACTGTAAATCTAAATTAACTTTTCTGTCTTATAGTATTTCCATTTTATGTGACAAAATGCATTTCATGCATATGAAATTGAGTCTTGTGACTCTCCATACAGTAGTTCGACTTTTAACAACTTTTTATATCTAAACTTTGATAATATAAAAATTATCTTGGAACGTGATGTAACAATTTTTTTTCTTCAATGGTGCCTCAGAGTCACCACTCGAGTGCAAAGGGTTAATGAAACATTTAACAGCATATGTCCGCATAATGTCTTTCTCTTAGGTTTAATAAAACATTTAACAGCATATGTTCCTATATAACATTCTTTTAATTAGATTTGCTTGTAGCAACGTTGCCGGTGCAACGTTAAAAAGAAGCAAAGCAGACGAACATTTGCCACAAAAAGAATTAAATATCGAGAGAGCTTGCTGAAAGTATATATAATATTATATATAATAATATATATATAATAATATAATATATAATAAATATATAATAATATATTAACAGCATATATAATAAATAATAATAATAATAAATATGTAATAATATATAATATTATATATTTATTATATATTATATTATATTATATATAATATTATATATACTTTCAGCAAGCTCTCTCGATATTTAATACTTTATTATATATAACTTATATAATAATATTATATAATATTATATAAGTATATATAATATGCAATCGTACATATAATATCGTATCGATAAAACATCGATGCGCCATAAGGCAACGGAGAGAAATCGGCGAATAAGAAATCCGTTCTGTACCGCGATTGTTTGGAAGTTCCACATTATGTAAGCATACTAATTTTACTAGACTGCTTTCCATTGTGCTCGGGCGGAGGTAACGGTCTTCCCCAACTTGTTCAAACAACGGCTTATCAGTTGCGTAACGAGATCGAGATTCTCCAGCGCGACGATGTCAGTTGCACGTAGAATGTTTCAAGGCAGAGACGGTGAACAATACACTACACTTTCCTCCTTGGAACGTCTCGCGTAGCATCAACTTTATTCAAAAACGTTCAAGCCGTATCGCGTGGAACAGCGACATTACCATAATCCAGCGCAACTACTTAATCCGCGGTCTACTTGCTTCGTCCATGCGTTTAATTCGCCCATTAATTTACTTATAAAACCACCGGTACTACGGGTCTCCACAATGCTGTCTGACCAATTGCGAACTCTACAGATACTCGGCTGAGTGTAACGACAATGGGGGTTTATGTTAATTGCGACGATACTGTTTGCGAGCTCTCGAGCGATTGTTCACAGATTTGACGAAAAAGAAACAAACAACTAAACGCTTCTAAGGATTATCGAATTTATTAACCCTTCGCACTCGAGTGGCGACCCTGCGACGACGCTAAAAATAGCTATACTATTTTTCTAAATAATTGCACCAGTATCAGATTCGTTTAAAAAACTGTTAAAATTGCAAGTATTCTATTTGCTAATAGGCTCAATTTCATATGAATAAATCTAACTAAATCATATAAAATGGAAGTACTGTAAACACTTCTAAGGATCATCGAATTTGTTAACCCTTCGCACTCGAGTGGCGACCCTGCGACGACGCTAAAAATAGCTATATTATTTTTCTAGATATTATAATTGCACCAGTATCAGATTCGTCTAAAAAACTGTTAAAATTGCAAGTATTCTATTTGGCAATAGGCTCAATTTCATACGAATAAATCTAACTAAATCAGATAAAATGGAAGTACTGTAAACGCTTCTAAGGATTATCGAATTTATTAACCCTTCGCACTCGAGTGGCGACCCTGCGACGCCGCTAAAAATAGCTATACTATTTTTCTAAATAATTGCACCAGTATCAGATTCGTTTAAAAAACTGTTAAAATTGCAAGCATTCTATTTGCCAATAGGCTCAATTTCATGCGAATAAATCTAACTAAATCATATAAAATGGAAGTACTGTAAACACTTCTAAGGATCATCGAATTTATTAACCCTTCGCACTCGAGTGGCGACCCTGCGATGCCATTAAAAATAGCTATACTATTTTTCTAAATAATTGCACCAGTATCAGATTCGTTTAAAAAACTGTTAAAATTGCAAGTATTCTATTTGGCAATAGACCCAATTTCATACGAATAAATCTAACTAAATCGTATAAAATGGAAGTACTGTAGATCAGAGAGAACGTGTTTTGGAATTCGAATTAAAATAGCTTCGACTGCAAAGGGTTGAAAAATTAAAATCCCTGTACTGATGTCGAGCTCCATGGAACCGAATACATAAAATATAGATGTAGATTATACTACTTTGGTAAATTTTGGTAATATCTGGTTTTTAACCTACTTATTATATTATAACCTACTTATATTCAACGTACTTATTATTATATTATATTTATTGCGTATATAAAACTGTTTGTAACGAACAACGACCAGTCTAATTCAAGCTAAATAGAGAAGTATAATATCAATATCATACTAATATAAATTAAAGGGAATTTAGTATATTCAGAGTCATGTCAACTTACATTTTAACCCCTTGCCCTGTCATTTTCTTCATAGCTGCAATGATCAGAAGTTTTTCGATTGTAATAATTTCGAAGAAGGTAAAAGGCAATTTATATAAATTTTCCACAGAATAATACACACTTCAAAGTTTCGTTTTTAATGCACACTTCATTACGTATGCAGTGAAATTAAAAAGCCGTCCCATTTTCTCGACCCAGTCGTGTCGAAAAATGAAAAAAAATATGAAAATATAAATGCGAAAAATACGAAAGATAATTCGAGAGAACGCGAACTTAATATATCGAAATTAAAAAGTCGCTTGTCGTCGACACGATACTTTTAACTTTCCATATGTTAATTAATTGTACGAGGCAAAGGCTGTTCCAAGCTTATTTATTGTTATTTTTCAATCAGCGCTCCCTCATTATACCTCAATCCTTTGCTATAATTTCGACATTCGTTTCAAGCGAACTTGCATTCCAACCACGCGGCACTTTCTCCACCGCGCATCGAGATATCGCGAGAAGCAACGAGAAAACTTTCGATATCGCGCTTCGGTTATTGTTTAAGAGAACGTTTCCACTTCGAACTATTGGGTTGGCAACTAAGTAATTGCCGATTTGTTCGATGAAATAAAAAATTTTGTTTTACTTGGAACGAAGTTTAATCTGTAATGTATTTTCCATTTTGTTCGATGACCTTTTGCCATCTCTCCGACAACTTGAAAATTCCACGCTCGTAGAAAGTCTGATCCTTTTCGGCCAAAAACTGAGTTAAGCGAGATTTTACAGCGTCATCGTCGTTAAAAGTTTTACCACGAAGGGAGTTGTCCAGGGATCGAAATAAGTGGTAATCCGATGACGCGAGATCAGGGCTATATTGGTGGGTGTAACATCGATTCCCAACCAATATCCATGAATTTTTGCCGAGTGGACAAAGACGTGTGCGGCCTAGCATTGTCCTGCTGGAAAATGACGCTTTTACGATCGACCAATTCTGGTCGCTTTTCCTTGACCGTTGCATTCAATTTGTCCAGTTGCTAACATTCACGGATAATAAAAAATAACATAATAATAATAATAATAATTTTATAATATAACATTTACGGATATCATAAAAATGGGAGTGAGAGACATTTATAACTGAAATCGGCAATTACTTAGTTGCCAACCCAATATATGCTATATTGCTGTATATTACTATGTACTATACTATATACTATATTACTGTATACTGCTGTGTACTATACTATATACTATATTACTGTATACTACTGTGTACTATACCATATACTATAAAATATAGTAACATATAGTATACATATACTAAAATATGGTTTCTCCTCTTCCCAAACTGTCCATTTTTCTGCACAATCCGAGCGTCAATTAGAGAGAACTTACTATAAATCGTTGTCCATTTTTATAATAATAAATAAATAATAAAAAAAATAATAAACAATAACAAATAACATAATAATAATAATAATAATTTTATAATATAACATTTACGGATATCACAAAAATGGGAGTGAGAGACATCTATAACTGTAATCGGCAATTACTTAGTTGCCAACCCAATACTTCCGAGACCCTTCACCCTTGCCAGGACACCCTGCGAAGCGCGCGATACATGCACAAAAGACGGCCGCAGCCTTCATTTCATCAGCGCGGAACCGTCTTCTCGTGCGACGAGAGAATATTGCTGGAGTTTTCTCGGCTCACGGTAGTTTCGTTTCTCGAGGAGGCCTTAGTTAACATCCTTCATTCGACAACAGATTAGCCGCGGTTATACAACTAGGACCCGGGTTGTAGTTACCTTCTGAAGTATAAGCATATCGCCGTGTAGTCCGATAACTTTCACCGGTTCGCGAGTCTAGGCTGCTCGTATCACGAGAGGGTCTCGTCGGCTACGCCGGTGATACGAGATCAGAGATAACGAGCGTTTACGTTGGAGAGGATCCGAACTTTGTCGCAAAGCGAGTTTCGCGAAGCTCTCGTTTCAACCCCATTCAACGGGCCCGAGGTCGGGACGCCATCTTCGCAATCGTTACCCATTCGACGCCCTAAAGATATGTCTACGCCGAGGCGACGACGAGCAACTTTTTGTCGCCTTCTGTTGTCGAATGTCCTTCCCCCCCCCCCCCCCCTCCGAACGTTATCAGCCCGGAGCAACTTGCGCGAGCATTTTGCCCACGACGAAGAAGCGAACGCGATCCCGGCGAGCATTTCGGTTTCAACGCCGCGACATTTGTTGCACCGGAGAAACTGTCCTCGCGCGAGTCAGCTTTGTTAACGACGACCGAAGTTTGCTCACGATAAAAAACAGGGACGGCTGTGCTCCAGCAAATTAATCGAGATTCGGAGATACAGTAATTTCTTCGGGTTGCTGTGGATCGGCTTCTTCGGCCACGAACGATTCACATAACTCGCTCAGCATTCGTCCCTTCCTGGAAAGTGTGCTCGTTCTACGAGAGTTGTCTAAAAAATCTGTCTGGCACAGGTTGTCCGAAAATTATGGTATTTCCAGGAAATCAGAGATTCCTGAGGTCATTCGAAGCAACTTTTTCCTTTAGACAAATTTTCTGCGAGGCACCGTTAACGAGTTATTAACGGAAAACAGTGACCAATGAGAGGCGAGCTCGGTCGGTGCGAGGCGGCTGAGCCAATGAGCGGAACTGGTGCTCGTTGACTCGGCCCCGTCTCGCGCCAGCCGAGCTCGCCTCTGATTGGTCACTGTTTCTCGTTAATAACTCGTGAACGAAGCCGCGGATTGCATTTTCGCTGAGGAAAAAGTTGCTTCGAATCGCCTCAGGAATCCCTCATTATTTATTTTAAACTATTTAAAAATTATCTTAAGAGAGATAGGGCAGATCACGTCGCGGGAATGAAGAAACAGAGAATTATGCAGCGGAATTGAGACGGCGGACACAGTGAAATTCACCGAACCGTATTCCAATTCTTGTTATTAATAAGTCGATGAATATTCGAACGTGCAATTTCCGTTTCCATTGCTCGCTTTATCAGCGGCGGTTCTTTCGAAATAAGCTCCTCGCCGAGGAGGAGTCAACAGAATTCGTATCCGGCGAAAGAGATAGCTATTATGCGAGATTTAACAGAATCTTTCTCTGAAGTTAGCCTTTGCATAAAGATTAGTGCTTTAATAACACCGGGACACGAGAGGGGATTCACAGATGTAAAAGCGCGTTCCTGCATCAATTAAGCCCTGTTGCGCTCAAGAACCGTGTCAACGAGTTGTCAACGAGGCGGCTCGCGTATCTCGTCCCCTAACTAAATTTCGTCCGGGTCTCTGCGTCGGATGGCGCGGAGCAGAGAAAAGAGGAGGCGGTCCCTATCTGATACACGTCGAAAAAACTTTTTCGACGACGTTACACAAACGGCGGAGCTCGCCAAGCGCGTGTTCGAGGACGACATCTCTTCCGAAATTGCCCATTTTTGTGCACAATCTGAGCGGTATTGTAATAAATAATATTATGATATTATTATAATATTAATCAATACTAATATTAGAATATTATTGTAATATTAATCAATACTAATATTACAATATTATTATAATATTAATCAATACTAATATTACAATATTATTATAATATTAATAAATACTATTATTATAATAAATATACTAATAAATACTAATAAAATAAAATAATACTAATAAATACTAATAAAAATAATAGTATTATATTATTATTATTGATAGTGTTATAATATTATTATAATATTAATAAATACTAATATTATAATAAATAATAGTATTATACAATAATTCGTCGATTAGGGAGAATTTACTGTACAGGTAGCCCTCAGTTTCATGTTCAGTATAAACATTTTGTTTTCTTACATAATTTTGTATCTGTATAGGAATTAGTTCACGTTTTATGAATTTTCTTCCGTTCGTTGAACTTCAACGAACACGTCTACGCAATAAATGAGCTCTTACACCTGCGTCATTAACTTCTATTTTCGATCATTCGTAACAGAACGATTCAGCTAAGGAACATATTGGAAATATATTTGATTTATAAATATTTTCTACGCATGTCATAAAATATTCTGTCGAAACCAAATTAATTGAGAAGTGAAAAGCGACTTTTTTTCTCACTTTAAGCGCGATGATATATCATAACTTCCCATTGCGAAGAGAAAAGTCTCTATTGCGAGACGAGCTGAACAAAAGTTAACCCTTTGCGCTCGAGTGGTGACTCTGAGGCACCATTAAAATTATTGTATCACGTTCTAAGATAATTTTTATATTATCGAAGCTTAGATTTTAAACATCACTGAAATCGTAGCTATTACACGAATCGCAAGACTCGATTTCGTGCGCACAAAATGCACATCGTCGTGTAAAATTCAAATAACACAAGTCGGAAAAATGATAATAGATTTACAGTTAAAACGAGTTCGAGTGCAAAGGGTTAATCCGCCCGGTGAACGGGAGAAGAGTACAGAGGAACAGAAGTCGAGGAGAAATTCGCGTTCCCGAATTCGTTTCGATGCTTCCGAATAGTTTTTAACCTTTTAGGCACGGCTGAATTCTGCGCGAGGCTATTTCTCTGGACGGCAGAGTCTGATGTGTACTGTACAGAGTCTGATACTGTATATACAGGGTGTCCCAAAAATGTCTCGCAATCCGAAAGTGGCGGGTTCCTCGGGCCATTGGAAGCAACTTTTTCCTTTACAAAAATTTTCTCCGAGGCACCGTTAACGAGTTATTAACGAAAAACAGTAACCAATGAGAGGCGAGCTCGGCTGGCGCGAGGCGATCGAGTCAATGAGCGGAACTGGGCTTCGCGCGCTGGTTGGCTGGGCCGCCTCGCATCAGCCGTACTCGATTCTTATTGGTTACTGTTTTTCGTTAATAACTCGTTAACGGTGCCTCGGAGAACATTTTTGTAAAGGAAGAAGTTGCTTCAAATGATCCGAGGAACCCGCCATTTCCGGATTGCGAGACATTTTTGGGACACCCTGTAGACTGTTGTAAATCGATGTGAAGACAAAAGAAGTGTGAAACAATGCATATGAAGACGATTATTTGGTTCAAACGATGAGCGAGTGAGCTACTAGAACAAGCCACTATAGTGGCGCGTCGTCCAGAGAGATGACATCCGCGAAAGCCACTATAGCGGCGTGTCGTTCTGAAAGATGACATCCGTGGAAGCCACTATAGTGGCGCGTCGTGCCTAAAAGGTTAACGGTCGGGTTTTAACGTTAAGTTGCCGAATCACGCGATTCCAGAGGCGGGTGCTAATGAACGACACGCTCCGTCCGTCGGCGACGCGGAATCCCGTCCTCGAAGCGGACCACCCTGGGCCCGGCAGAAGGGTCAAACGCGACGCATTCCTTTCCCGATCTCCCCTAACTGTCCAGAAAACATTTACGCCGGGCTCCGGCTGCTCGTTTTTCGTCGTCGATCCGCAGACGTCGGTCTTAAGCCCTCGAAAAGAGGCTTACGCTGATTGACGGGGAAGTTAGCAGGACTGCCGGATCGACAGTTTACACGGCCGTTCCCGCGTATTAGGACCCGCCTCGACTTTTCATTTTATCCGGGCCCGCTGTCCGGGCCCCGTCGCGCCGCCGATGCCCCGGGAGGATCCGTCGCGGGCCCCTGGCCGGGGCCTCGCGTCGTATCGCGACGTGTCCGCGCGTTAAGCCCGCGCCGTTCGAGATTTAGAAAGCGATCCTCCCTCGACGATCCCCGCTGTCTCTCCGCGTGGCCGGCAACTGACGCGAAGAATCGAAAGCCGTAAATCCGATCGAACGCGATTCGGGAAGATGACCGACGGAATTAGAGATTCCTTTATGTGTTCGCCGGGCTCTCGACGCAGCTGGAAGAATTATGGGGACGGAGGAGCCTCGCGAGCGTGATTGAAACTCGGACGTCGAGGACAGTCGGCGACGAGGTAGCCGACCGTTCCAAAGAGAAATCGGCGTGCCCGACAACTCTGTTCGAAGAGATTGCTCTCTTCTTTTTTTTTTAAGTTATTTCATCGGCGAACGGGATCCCGGATCTCCGTACATTTTTATCCGAACGGGCGGAGCTTTCCGCGTTTACGGTGCTCGCGAACGGTTGAAACATCGGAGAGAATGTTTCCGGTTTCACGTTGACCCTGAGAAATCTTTTCGGATCGGATCGCTTCGGACGAATTGAAATGAATCCGGGAAGATCGGTTTCTTCTTGATTGGAGTAGCTTTTGGTCGGCTCGTCTCGCTATGGAGATCGTTTTCTTCGCGGTGAGAAGTTATGTTATCGCGCTTATTAATTACCAAGATATAAATCAATGTCGAAGTACGAATCAATACCAATATTATAATATAATATAATATAATAATAATATTATAAGTTAATATAATATAATAATAATATTATAAAATAATCTAATATAATACTAATATTATAAATTAATATAATGTAATATAATAATAATATTATAAAATAATTGTAATATAGTATAATAATAATATTATAAAATAATATAACATAATAATAGTATTATAAAATAATATAATATACTATAATAATAATATTATAAGATAATTGTAGTATAGTATAATAACAATATTATAAAATAATTGTAATATAGTGTAATAATAATATCACAATAATATAACATAATATAAAAAATTATAGCATTCATTTTTAGAAGATTGCACCCTGAAATGTTACATTTTATAACTTTTAGAAAATACCGCAGTATTTGGGGCGCCCGCAGTAATGCACTTACTCTACTCCGAAAAATTGTGTTCGCGACTGATCCTAACATTGATTTCAAAATTAATGTGTCCTGTATTTTATTAACACACAACTTGGCTATTCCTCGACGCACGAACAAAACTACCATGACCGAATAATCTCGAAATAAGTAGCTGAGAGGATCGTGGAATGATCGTCGTCGTAAATACAGTAGCTTGCGTGCAGCAATCGTGCTCTAAAATCGAAGCGTTAGAACCGTCATCGGTCTCCCCTGTAATTAATCTCGGCTGATCCTCTCGGAAAGCTCTAGACCCCGGGATGACGGCGTTTAATAAATGCTAGCGGGGTATTACGGGCCGCAAAATATTCCGTTCCACGGGCAACTTGGACAACTCGAATAATCCCGATAGATTCTCGCCGGGGAGGGCGACAATCCTCGCGATGCAATATGGCCGACGCGACGCGTCAATAGGAACGTTCCTTCGGCTATAATTTGTCGCAGGTGGTCGTCCCGAGCCGTTCAGTCTCCGGGAAATCTCAACCTTGCATCAAGATCCGTTCAAAGCCCCGTGGTTTCGTCGTTTTGTCTTCCCGAGTCGCCGCGATCCTTTCCCACCCTCGCCCTCCTACCCCCGTTTCCGCCCGGTCTTTCTCCGCCTTTCCCCCCTCGGAGATAAATGCGAGCAAAGGGAGAACGACGTCTCTGGCCGTCTTGAAATTTCATTTCGGTTTTTAGCCGTGATCCCTATTACTCTTGCCCGCCGCAGTCCCGGCGTCCGTAACCTTGGCTCTCTGTAATTAAATGAAATTCTCAGATTTTGTTTCGATGTGTTATAACGCGCGTTTCCTTCCGCGCCGCGCTCCAAAATACGCTCCCAGCTCCGAGAGATCATTTTTGTTGTTCTGTACTTGGGTCACGTACCGTACGAAGGTCGATTCTATTTTCTTCTTTTTATTTTTTAAATGGAATTATATGTTTTTCGTTCCACCGATCGACGCAGCTTGTTATTTTCTACGTGAAATGTTAACCTGTACCAAAATAAATGGCTTGGTGCCAATTAAAACGTGTCTTCAAGTCTAAACGCAAGCTCAATTGAATGAATTTTTATTACTATTAAATTTATATTGTTATTAATATTGTCCAAGTATTACTAATTAATTAATATTGTCTACTATTTATATTATTAATTTATATATAATTATTATATTAATTAAATATTAATTATATATTGACTTATTACTAATTAATATTGTTTATATTATTTATTTGTATTTATTATGTATTAATTTTTATTGTCCAAGTATTCTCGCAAGTTAAGATATAAAAATATTATATTATATAATTATAAAAATCACAAACATGGCACGAAGTTTCGAGCAGAGCATCGCGAAGAGCATAACACAGATTTTTGCTTGTATCATTGAATCACGCGCTGACAACTTTGATTTACGTAGAAGATGCGAATAAAAGATAAAACAATTTAAAACGCAAGATCCTGTTTCGCCGATCTTCACATGTAACTCTAACGAAGAAACACGCCAAGATTATTAGCAG
This sequence comes from Megalopta genalis, assembly GCF_051020955.1. Lineage (NCBI taxonomy): Eukaryota > Metazoa > Arthropoda > Insecta > Hymenoptera > Halictidae > Megalopta > Megalopta genalis. Next base: position 1,766,414 of record NC_135018.1, read on the forward strand.
ACTTAATCGCTGTTTCCAGGTTAATTGCTGTTACGCAGTTGCGCGGCATTAAATAAATTAAATGATATATATATATATATATATATATATATATATGTTAGCAGAGAACAAAGATGCCGCGAGGGTCCCTTTCTAAGAAATCGTCCGAACCGTTCCGGATTTATCTCTGCTTAAAACTCCGAACGAATTAAATCGAAAAAAAGAAACGAGCAAGCGATCTTGGCCCTCTCTTAAAAGTTAACATTTTTCTTCATTTACGTCTTCCGGCTCGAATTCAATGAATAGTTCGACGATTAAACTTTCCTCCGACGTACACGTTTCTACCCTTAAACCCAAGGAAAATCGTTTTCCCTAATTACCGGGCCCACTTAAATCCCGCCCCCCTACCCCCACCCCTCGGTCCGCGATCATTCGAAAACTCGTGATTGCCCACCCCGTTCGCCCAGACGATTCACGAGGAAAGAGCGGCCGCACGGCCGCGGACAGATGAAACGTAAACTTCGCCGGCCACCGTTTTCATTGCAATTAGCGGGGATCTTCGATCTTGGACCTTTATTATTCTTGTCAGTCGTTAATTCACGATCACCTGAAATTACCGGCGTATAACTGCTCCGGGCATTACATCGTTGAAATTACACGTTCCCATGGGTCAACGTTAACGAGTCCGTCTGTCGGATCTAATTACGAAAATATCGTAATTGTCCTTCTCCATCGTTTTCTTCTTATTTCACGCTATTTCTCAAGTCTCTTATTTTCTACGCACAGAAATCTACTTTCGCGTCGTCAACTATCGCTTTCGCGCAGACGTCAAAGTTTGCTTCTTTTCGCGCCTCGTCTGTCGGATCTAATTACGAAAATATCGTAATTGTTCTTCTCCCTCGTTTTCTTCTTATTTCACGCTATTTCTCGGTTCTCTTATTTTCTATGCACAGAAATCTACTTTCGCGTCGTCAACTATCGCTTTCGCGCAGACGTCAAAGTTTGCTTCTTTTCGCGCCTCGTCTGTCGGATCTAATTACGAAAATATCGTAATTGTCCTTCTCGCTCGTTTTCTTCTTATTTCACGCTATTTCTCGGTTCTCTTATTTTCTACGCACAGAAATCTACTTTCGCGTCGTCAACTATCGCTTTCGCGCAGACGTCAAAATCTGCTTCTTTTCGCGCCTCGTCTGTCGGATCTAATTACGAAAATATCGTAATTGTTCTTCTCGCTCGTTTTCTTCTTATTTCACGCTATTTCTCGGTTCTCTTATTTTCTACGCACAGAAATCTGCTTTCGCGTTGTCAACCATCGCTTTCGCGCAGACGTCAAAGTCTGCTTCTTTTCGCGTCTCGTCTGTCTGCTCTCATTCGACTGCAACTATGGACTTCGGCGTTACAGTAATGTCTCTCTAATTGACGCTCAGATTGTCCACGAAAATGGACAATTTAGGGAGAAGAGAGGCGATTATTCGAGCATTGCGGTTCATTTTTACAGTTATAAATTGTCGGCAACTATAGAAACGAGCTGGAAGGCTCGAATAATCGTGTCTTCTATTCCCAAATTGTCAATTTTTGTGCACAATTTGTGCGTCAATTAGGGAGACATTATTGTACTAGGGCACTGGTTTGCTGTGGGGTGGCCAATTACTGTGCCTTCGGTCTCTAGTTTCGGGTAACTTTATGTCTATCGAACAAGACATATTACTTATTATTATATATTATTATATACTTATTATTATATATAATATACTTATTAATATATAATAAATATATAATAAATAAATATATATATACTTATTATTATATATATTACTTATTATTATTACTTATTATTATTTAATGTCTTGTTCTCGCATCCTCTAGTATATACAAGGTGACCCATTTAATCCGGTCAAACGTCTTCGAAATCGTCGACGATGCTAAAAAATGTTTCCAATGAAATTTGTTGAACTGTCTTAGGGACCATGTAACGCAATATTAATTGGGTTCAATCTAGGTGAACGCGTCGAGCGTTATATTTCTTAAAAATATATATATTTTTTATTACGCCAGTCGATTCAGTTCTTTTCGAATACGAAGTCATTTGAGCCGTTTATTTTGAAAGTGGCACAAGTCACTTTACCGTAATGAAAAGTGGTGATTTTTTAATGTTTATACGTAATTATTTATACTGAGAAAAATATCAGTACCCGAGATAACAAATACAAGTAAATCTTCTCGAAAGTTAGCATCCATATTTTGAAACGTGTTAAAACGCAAACCCTTAAATATATCGACTTAAAAACAAAGTGACTTATGCCACTTTCAAAATAAACGTCTCATATCTAAGAACTTTTTTGTTTTCAAATAAATTAAACAGCCACTCAGAAAGCTCCACTTCCCACCTCCCTTGCACGAAGTACAAGGGATGAACGATCATCGATGACTGAGAAATTGAACAAAGTCAACTTCCCGAGTCTTCCTCACGCTCAGGGAAAGGAGCTACGCCTCCTCATCGTGGTTGCATCGACTCTCAGTTTGAACAGAGAGAAAAAACTGATCAACTACAGAACTGATCCTGTGAAGTATGATCTTAATTCGTCGAGCTGCGACGACGCTATATCAAGCACACAGCTCACAATTTCAGCAGCGAGAGAGCAGTTCGAAAATGTCGCCATCTGTTGGCAAGAACGTCGTTAGAACGTCATGCTGTTTCGATGATCTCACCACGTGTTATCTATTTCAAGATGCAGATTCAGATTTTCCACGCGTAGCTCAAGATTAATTTTGTACCAAAATAATCACGTAATTAACGTTTTATCTTTAACAATATTTACTTTCAAAATAAACGGCTCAATTGTTGACAATTCGTAACTATAAAAACGTACCACAAGGCTCGAATAATCGTATCTCCTCTTCCCAAATTGTCCATTTTCGTGGACAATCCGAGCGTCAATCAGAGAGACATTATCGTATTCGCATCGTAATGCCCGCCTTAGATATCCAAAATTAGTGAAATTCTGCGAGATTGTTGAAGAACTTGAAAAAATTGCCGCTGAACTCGAAATTGCTGAACTTAAAATGCTGCCTGGACGTATTCAATGAACATCGTCAACTAACGCCAAAGATAACATATAGAAAATATAGTCGCAACATATTATAATTTAAATAATGATTAATTATTATTATTATTACGTTCAAGTAATCAAATTGTTTTGGACATATTTTCGAGTACACTTTGCGTATTCTCGATGGACGTATTATCGACGTATTATCGATAAATATTCGACGCGTGTCATTTACATACTCTGAATATATTTGATCGACATATAAATGTCCGCAGTCTAATTAACCAGACACAGTAATGTCTCTCTAATTGACGCTCGGATTGTCCAGAAAAATGAACAATTCGTGAAGAAGACATACGATTATTCGAGCCTTGCGGTTCGTTTTCATAGTTACGAATTGTCGTAGAAAGCAATCTTTTCGATATCGTCAACCTCAGTTTAACCTCCATTCAGCTCAATTTTTAACATCAATTGCATTTAGATGCAAGCTGGCTCGACATTGCCAAGCCGAACCCTGGGTGGCGTCACGGTTCATCGTACTCGGAACCTCGGCAAAACTTGATCGAACTCCGCCGAACAATTGAAAACAACGAAATCCGTTCCCCCCGTCCGGAGCGCGCGAGTTTCGTCGCTCGCGATCTCGCCGCGCTCGTCTCTCGCGTTTCCGATTTCTCCAATAAGTCCGCGCGGCCAATCTCCCGACAGGAAAGAGAAGGCACCCGCGGCGACCGATCCGACGCGTTCATAAAATCTGATTAACGTTGCAGCAGGAAAGGGCGAAGCAGGAAACGCGATCCCCGGTTATCGGCGTGGAAGCGACGGATCGTCCTCGTCGAAGGATAATCGATTTCGATGCAGACATATCGTGGATTTTCCGCGAGCCTCGTCTCGTCTGCCGATAAACTTGCTTCCTTCCAGATCCTGGCGGAGTACATGGTGGCGGTGATGTAGGCAAGAGGGTGGCAAGGGGGTGGGTCGAGGACCGCGGGGCCGATAACACGACGACGCGGAGCGACGTTTTAACGCGAGGTCAGGAGGACGAAGCGGCGCGAGCGGCGGCGAGATAAGGCGAAACGAGCAGACACGTAAATGGCGGTGGCGGTCCCGAAACGGATAAAAGGGTCTCGATCAGCCCTCTGCCAGCGTCTCGCGGCGTATACTGGATTATCCTCGAGGTTTTGCCGGATTACGAGCGAGCCCCTCTTCAAGGATCATCCGGCGCGGCGTTCGCGCGCGCCCCTCCCGGCCGCGGAGCGCTTGCCCTGAAAATCCATCCGTAGAGTGCTATCGACTTATCGACGTCATCCCGTCGATGGCCCCTTACTTTTTACAGGAAGTATCCTTTCTACTCGAACGTATCGAATCGCAAGAAACTCCACCGTTTTTCCGGCTCTCGAGCTGATGCGCCGAGCATCGCCGGCGAACCGCGATGAATATATCGGCGGCGCGCGGAGCCATCGTAATTAACTCGTCGGGATCGCTGCTGCTTTCCGGCCGCACTCGTCCGAACAGGTCTAATTAAAACATTCGGCGGAGGAGCACCGACGAATCCTGATTGCCGATCGGAACGAGCACGACGATTTACGAGCGTTTTATCGTGCACGCGGCTCGAGAGTCTTTCGGATGCTTCGTCTCTCGGCGGTTGCATCGATTTTGTATGCAGTTGGAGAGATCTTTCGGATCGAACGTTGTTGTGCCGTTCCGACGTTCGAACGCAAAATTTACCGCGATTCTGGAAATTTTATATTTTATCTTTTATTTATTTTTTTATATATTATATTATTATTATTATTATTATTATTATTATTATTATTATTATTATTATTATTATTATTATTATTATTCGATAATCGATGCGATTCTGGAAATTTTATATTTTATCTTCTCTTTTTTCTTTTTTTCTTTTTTTATATATTATTATATTATTATTATTATAATTATATTATTATTATATTATTATTATATTATTATATATATATTTTTTCTTTTTCTTATATTTTATCTTTTACAGCGAGAATTTTTGACGAGAGAATCTACCGGAACGGCGATTAATCCGGTCGGGATATGTTGGTGATGCGATTTAATTGTTTTACCCATTGCGGACGTGTGTCTATTCTTAGCCATCGAAGCTTTTTTACGGTTCCAGTCGCTTATGATAATCTTTTTCCAGTCGCGTGTGGTATCTTTCTTCGAGTAATCTGATATTTCATGTTTCACGACCAAATGCAAGCAATATTCAGACATTTTTATTTTAGCTACTAGATTAATTATAAATATTAAATCTAATATTAATTGTTTATCAAAAAGTAAGCATTCGTGCACAAAGTAACTTCACACAAATGCTGCCACATAAATACGTGAAAAATTAATTTTCCAACTACCCTAACTTATTTAGTAAAAACGTCCTCGTTGCTATGATCACAGTTTTGGTAATTAAAAATATTCTTTCCGAGTAGATTATTCTCTCGATAAATATATAGTTCACCGAACATGAATTTACGCATTCACAGCTGTAAATTATTTCTAAGACTGTAAGTGGCAGTGTACTTGAAAGGATAAAGTATTCCTAAAACGGAATCAGTTCGTGGGAACACCGTTGCGAGCGTATTGGACACCGATTTATATTCATTACTCTCGCATGCCGTGTGTTTGCCTTATTAAAATGGATGAATCTGGTATCTGAAATCTAGGAAAAGTTTCCCGAAGCTGTACGGCGGCATCTCGCGAACGTAGACTGAGCAAAAATCGAACGGCCGTCGATGGGAAAGCGTCGGTAACTCGATGCTGACAACACGGATGAATTCATTTCAAAATTCATGTTAAAATATTGCAATTTCCTCGACAGGAATGCTCACTCGGCACCGTTCATACCTTGAATACGCACGCGGAGATATTTAATTTTAATACCTTAATATTTCAAATTGCAATTAAATAATTAGTATAAATAGCTATTATAATATAATTATTATATAATAATTAGTTGCCATAATATAATTATTATATAATAATTAGTTATCATAATATAATTATTATATAATAATTAGTTACCATAATGTAATTATTATAATTTGTTACCATAATATAATTAGTATAATTAGTTATCATAATATAATTATTATATAATAATTAGTTACCATAATGTAATTATTATAATTTGTTACCATAATATAATTATTATAATTAGTTATCATAATATAATTATTATATAATAATTAGTTACCTTAATATAATTATTACAATTAGTTATCATGATATAATTATTATATAATTAGTTACCATAATATAGTTATTACAATATAATTATTATACTTAGCTACTACAATATAATTATTATCATTTGTTATGATAATATAATTATTATAATTAGTTACCATAATATAGTTATTACAATATAATTATTATACTTAGCCATTACAATATACTTATTATAATTAGTTATTACAATATAATTATCATAATTTGTTAACCAAGGGGCTCATATAAGTGGCCCACCGACGTCGCGGGAGCAGAACGATACGTTTAAAATCGGTCGCGAGTTTCCTTTTCTCGAGAAACGGATTGAATCATCTCATTCCCGCCGTTTCTTCTCGGTCGAATATATTAAGCTCGTTGAAAAGTTCGAAATTAGCGTGAGAAGGTTACGGTGATTCTGTCAGGCCGGGCTTAAACGCATTTAATGCACGAGAAAATCCTTTCCGCCTCGTAAGTTGCTCACTTTTTTAATATTCATCCGGAGGAAGAAGTTCAACGATATCATGAAATATTCCTGTCGCCTCGTTCCTCCCTTTGTCCACTTTTCTTTTCTTCTCCTTTTTTTCTTTTTTTTTTTTCTTAGATATGCGCCCGCTACCTCCAGGGAAATCAATATCCTCCAATTTCCCGCGCCTTGAGACCGCTAGATTTCTCGCGGGACCGATCACTTCGACGTCGAGTGGAAACGTTCCCGTGTTTCGCGCGTATGCCATTTAGAAGATACCTACCAATCGTATACAATCCGCAGAAAATTAAAAAATACCCTTTTCGATGGAGAATTTCGCCGCCGCTGCGGCGCTTCGCGCAACTGTTTCGTCGGCCGGAGAGCATCGGAATCGTTTTCAAGATTATTGTTCGGAAAGTTAATTTCCTTTTTTCTTGTCTCGAAGGGCCTGATCATTGTGGCTCGGCCCCGGTCCGATTACGCTAATCGACAGATTGCTTAGACTGTTAAAAAAAAATGGACAATTTGGGGAAAAAAGATACGATTATTCGAGGACTCGAATTGTCAAGGTTATGTCACCAAATTGTCCATTTATGTCCCAAATTGTCCATTTTTGTGTACAATCTCAGCGTCAATTAGGGAGAATTTACCGTACTCTGCAAACACTGTAATTTCTCCCGGAAATTCCAAATTTCGGGTTACTGTGAATTGCCGAATCGCCTTCGAATCGTGTCACGCGGCCTCCAAATTACCTTCAAATCACTGAGTTTCCCTAAAAAAAACGTGCCGCGAGGCACGAAAAATCGCGACTTAGCACCCTCGGATCCGCCGGTTTCAATTCCCACCTCCGTACATTTCCGCGAGAAATTGCATCCAGAAATCATCGTTAAAATAGCGCGCGATCCCGCGAGCACGCCCGATTGGATCGAGTGGCGAACCCTTCGAATCCTATCATCCTGTTCGAATGGTTGGCCGATAATCAAGAAGCCGGAGCACCGGCGTGTTCGGCCTATAAATCGTCAGTAGGTCAATCCGTCTATCTAAACAGACCGGCAGTTAAGCGAAACTCGCGGGAAGAGGAGTTCGGAAGCTCGCGTGTCGCCCTACACCGCGCTGAACGCGAGCCTTCCCACGCGCAGCATTAATTTCCGTTCCTGCTGGCAAGTCTGAAATCGTGAGCTCGTTTAACAGTTCATTAGCCACGCTGTTCCTCGCAGGGCGAATTATGCAAAAGGCAGAGGAACCAAGGGTCCTCGTACCGACCGCCCGCCCACCCTCTTTTCTCTTATCGCAGTCCAGCCGAGGGCGGCAACAGTCGTGCCCCAAGCCGCGGAGTGTCCCGGTACCTCGTTCACGATCTTCAACGATCGCCCAGCAGAATTTCAAAGACGGAAATCGTGGTGGCGTTGAAAACCGTGTGACGTGTCCCGAATAATTAGATCGCCGCTTCCCGGCGACCTACTATTCCCGCGCGGTATTCTCTCGGCATCCAGTCGTTCCGCCAGTCTTCTCCGCGTTAACCGTGCAAACTGTCGTCGTTAACCTTTTAGGCACGACACGCCACTATAGTGGCTTTCGCGGATGTCATCTCTCTGGACGACGCGCCACTATAGTGGCTTGCTCTAGTAGCTCACTCGCTCATCGTTTGAACCAAATAATCGTCTTCGTATGCATTGTTTCACACTTCTTTTGTCTTCACATCGATTTACAACAGTCTACAGGGTGTCCCAAAAATGTCTCGCAATCCGGAAATGGCGGGTTCCTCGGATCATTTGAAGCAACTTCTTCCTTTACAAAAATGTTCTCCGAGGCACCGTTAACGAGTTATTAACGAAAAACAGTGACCAATAAGAATCGAGTACGGCTGACGCGAGGCGGCCCAGCCAACCAGCGCACGAAGCCCAGTTCCGCTCATTGGCTCGATCGCCTCGCGCCAGCCGAGCTCGCCTCTCATTGGTCACTGTTTTTCGTTAATAACTCGTTAACGGTGCCTCGGAGAAAATTTTTGTAAAGGAAGAAGTTGCTTCAAATGATCTTCGGATTGCGAGACATTTTTGGGACACCCTGTATATACAGTATCAGACTCTGTACAGTACACATCAGACTCTGCCGTCCAGAGAAATAGTCTCGCGCAGAATTCAGCCATTCCTAAAAGGTTAACCGCCGAAAACGTACCCGTGGATTTTTCGAACTTCTCGAAAATCGAGTGAATCACTTTCCTTTGTTTTTTCTTCAGAGAATCTCGACGATTCGAAGGCAATTTCGGGGCCACGTGACGTCGACACGATTCGAAGGCGATTCGGCAATTCACAGCAACCCGAAATTTGGAATTTCCGGGAGAAATTACTGTATTTGCGGAGTACAGTAAATTCTCCCTAAATCGCTTTCCTGTTGCGGTCAATTATTCGCAGTTAAATGCTTGGACAATGACGCAACGACGCCGTTTTTTGGCTAGAAGCATCTTCTCCAAGAACGCTGTAAATAAGTTCTTGCTGCTGTTTCTTCAAGTTGGAAGCGTGCAAGCTCGAAATTTTTACTTTTCGCTGTTCTTACGTGTTACTTGTAAGAAGGAGAGGTGAGCAGACCGCGAAATTTCTGCGACGCGAAAGTTTATTTCCACGAGCTCCCGCGAGAGATGCGAATCGAACGGTGCTCGTCGATACATTACCTTTTTACGTCACATTTACGTAACTTTTGGTACTGCTACGGCCGTGTTATGGTAATGGGCAGCGTACTGTGTGATTTAAATTAATGAAAAACCGAGGATTAAGTAAATGTGACTGTTCTTACGGAAATTTCGCATTGACTGCGACCGGCGAGTCATAAATTCTCCCCAATTGACGCTTCGATTGCACACAAAAATGGACAATCTGGGGAAAAAAGATACGATTATTCGAGCCTTGCGGCTCGTTTTTATAGTTACCGATTGTCTCTCGAAGACTATAGATAATAATTATATAATTATATATTAATGTATATAATTATTATATAATATTCACAATTATTATGATATACATACATATATATTTATATATATATATTATATATAATAATTATATTATATTATAATATAATTAAAATAAATAAATATTAATTATATTATAATAATAACTATAAAAACTATATACATATATATACAATTAATATATTTAATATAATATAAACTATATATAATCGTGTTTCCCCTTCCCAAATTTTCCATTTTTGTGCACAATCTGAGCGCGAATTAGAGAGAGATTGCTATACTAATCTCTATTATTCGTTCAGAGCATTTTCTTAATATTTTTCATAAGGTCTACAGATAACTTCTAGAAATGCAATATCAAAAAATTGAAATATCTTTTTCAATACTTTTAGAACTTCCTTCTTTTTACGTGTTCAGCTTCGAGAAACAAACCATTAAATGAATTCAACGACCAATACAAAGTTAACACAGCTCGAAAATAAACGAATGGCACAGTAATTGGTTTCCCCCACGGTAACCGGGGAAAAGTACCCTACGTTCGATCGAATCGTTCACATTCTCAATAATTACGGGAAAATACGGCAACTCAGGGTTTCCCTTTGGAGTGAACTACGGTCCAACGAAGGGAGAAAGAAGCAGGGGGAGGCTTGGGGGGGGTGGGTGGGTGGGTTGGAAAACGTTTGAAGACTCGGCTTTCGCGACGAAAGGAGCCGAATTTCGCTGGCGACGCGCGTCAGGGCACTCCATTTGCCGGCGAAATTGCGTTCACTCTCGCGGAAGTCTCGCGGAAGGTGGCAAACGCGGCAGAGAACGTAGACAGCCGGGGCATGATGCACCGTTCCGGTGATTTAGGGCGTTGCGTCGTTTGCACTTGCGCCGTGCAGTATTTATTATTGTCTCTCCGGTGGCGGACATGTTTATTATGATTGCCCGTCGGACACGCGGCTCGTGCATCTTTGAGCTTTTAATTTAAGCACTGCCGGTGGTGTAACGCTGACTCGTTAATGGGATACGGTTCTTGCCGCGAGAGTTAAGGACACTCGATCGGAGGATCGTAACAACGGGCCTCGGTAATAAGCGACGTATCTGCCGTTCCCGCTGCCCCAGTGCTCTCTTATCGCGATTATTTCAACGCGACGAAAATCATTGTTTTCCTAGCAATCGATCGATTAATTGATACGTTGCTATGCTTCATTTGTTCATCCTTCCGGAGAAGAAATTTCTATATTATATAAATTATATAAATATAATATATAATAATAATATATAATAATATAATATAATAATATATATAAATTATACGATCCATATTAAACTTCAGGACGAGCAACGAATCGGAATATAATATATATATATTATAATATTAATTATTAACATATTATAATATAATATTAATATTAATATATATTATAATATTCCGATTATATATATATTATATTTATTATTTTTTATTATTTTATAATTATTTTTTTATATTTATTTATATAATTTATAATTATTAAATATAATATAAAAATATATATATATATATATAGAAATATAATATATGAATGTATATATAATATAAAAATATATATACATATTATATATATATTTTTATATTATATTTCTATATATATATATATTATATTCCGATTCGTTGCTCGTCCTGAAGTTTAATATGGATCGTATGGATTAATTTTCCATGTCGTTTACAATGGAAGAAATGCACAGAAATCAACCGTTTCACTGGACAGAAATTTTTGAAAATTTAAAAACAATTTATTCCACGTTCATTCGGCGACAATAGTCATTGCAGTCCCAACAAGAATTAAAGCATTTGGATGATTAGTTAGATATCGCGGACCAAAAGCCTGTTCAAATCCCCATCACTTATTTGATCTTGAGGGTTTGTTTCTTTGCTTATATTAGATGAATTAATAGCTATTGTATTATTTAATACTTGTATTGACATTATACTTCACGATACACATTGTGTGATTCAACATTTTCCCCACGTTTTGTCTATATGGACAGAAATTGCAATTATTGCAAGATCTATTCGTTGCTTCACAATCTTTACAGGGTCGTCTAAATAAATGAAAAATTATTGAATATTCGATTCCGGTTACGTGTGCAACATTTTCGGAAATATTAAACAACAAGTTGCTTTTCTTATAAAAGCAAAAGAAATAATAAATAATTTTGGATGCTTGTCACGGACTTCGACGTTACATTATTGATACATAATATGTTATATTATATACAATTTGACGTTAACCAACGAGTTCTCGATGCACGCGCGAACCGTATGCACGAACCGCGAGGCCACGTGATCGCGGATCGTGCTCCAATTTCCGCGCACCAGCAACGTTCCATTCTATACATATAGTCGTTAACAACCGCCGAAAGTTCGCCGATTTTCATTCTCCGATCTAACGAGATTCAGCGTAATTTCCGCGCTAACCGCCTGCAGAAAATTTGATACGCGATACCATAATGAACCCCGTTATTCTGCCCGCGGAAATTAATGTTTACGACACGACTTAGCAACTGTAACCCGCCCGGAGGTTTGCGAGGAGGAACTGCGTAAGTAAAGCCTCTACTTTATACGCGACCCGCCTCGAAAATGCTGCGCGCGATTTGTTGGCTTGCAGGGGATCGCGGAAATATAGCGATGGGATCGAGCGTATCGCGCGCGCTAACGAAATTCCATGATGCATCCTCGAATTCCCGATGGTATTCTTTTAGAACTCCGCGGCGTGGAACCGGCGCGCGGATGCTGTTACGGTGAGCGATGATCATGGTCTCGCTGTCACTTTATGGCAATTTGATTTCCCCCCGCTTTTCTTCGCTCGTCGATTTTCACGGAGTCGAGGAATATTTGGTAGCGAGCGTCGATAATTAGCGATGTTCGGAATAAATGTTAGCTATAGATATTAGAATATTTATAATATAGAAATTAGAATGAATATTATAAGTATTAGTAAAAATTAATAAACAATCGTAGAATATTTATAATATAGAAATTAGAATAAATATTATAAATATTAGTAGAAACTAATAAACAATCGTAGAATATTTATAATATAGAAATTAGAATGAATATTATAAATATTAGTAAAAACTAATAAACAATCGTAGAATATTCATAATATAGAAATTGGAATAAATATTATAATATTAGTAAAAACTAATAAACAATCGTAGAATATTTGTAATATAGAAATTAGAATAAATATTATAAATATTAGTAGAAACTAATAAACAATCGTAGAATATTTATAATATAGAAATTAGAATAAATATTATAAATATTAGTAAAAACTAATAAGAAATCGTAGAATATTTATAATATAGAAATTAGAGTAAATATTATAAATATTAGTAAAAACTAATAAACAATCGTAGAAAGTGATCACTTCACGAAAAGGAAATATTTCATTTACATTTTGAGAAAAATGTGATTTTTTAATCGTTTCCAGCGTGCTGCTTTTCTTTTAACGCTTAGAAATGTTGATAAAAATCTGTTTCTCCAGTATCGGATTAAAAATATATTCATCCTATCGAGTAATCATTTAAAAAAATTATTTCATTCGAGCAAACCTTCGCGTTCAAAAAATTACCGCAGAGGAAAAGAAGCGAAGGTGTAAACGAATTAATTTAAGAACGAAAACAACGCTCGCGTAATCGCGGATAAACCTTCCCCGTTCTCCTAACTTCGATATACTTCGCATATTTCCTAATCCTATCTCATCCACGATCCATAATTTCATTCTCCAAATAGTAGGAAGTCGATTTATCGCAACAACCGAGACTGTGTGCAAGCGATCGCGCCGGGCTCTCGAGCCCATCGCTACTTCGCACCCTTTGCTTTATCCCTCCGCCGCGACTATCAAGGAAGTTCCATTGATATGGCGTGTGCGGATGCCAATAAAGTTAGTCGGGGGCCGGTCACTGTGTAGCTGTGCTAACACCAGACGCATTACACCGATAAGAAATCGCGGGCGGAACGAACGAGAAGGCTTAATCGTATTCGCGCCGCTGCGCCGAACAGTTTCGCGATGCGGCGAACGAAACGGCGACTTGCTCGAAGCGGGCAAATCTTTGCGAATATTAATGCGGCCGATAGCCGGAGAACGCGACCACGCTTTAATAGAATTATTTGTCGAGATCTTATCGGCGACGGCATAATTCAATTCCGTTCGATTTCGAATTCGTTATTTTAAGGGAAGATCGTTGGCACTTTTTCTTATTTTACTAGCAATTGCTATAGTAAATTCTTCCTAATCGATGCTAAGGTTGTGCACAGAAATGGACAATTCGGGAAGTGGAGATTTATTCGACGTGGAATTCGATGTTGAAATTATTCGAGCCTTTTTTAGGTTGAATTAGGCTGATCGTTATTTGTTACAGACAGTTTTATGTATGTTGACTGTACGGTAAAGTGCAGTTCTATGCAATAAATAATTATTATGAGTAGGTTAAGAATAGAATATCACCAAAAGTTATCAAAGTAGTATGATTATTAATAATAATAATAATTATTATTATATATAATAGTAATGATAAGGGTTTGGTATTGCAGTAAATTCTCCCTAATTAACGCTCAGATTGTACTCAAACATGGAAAATTTGCGAACAGGTAATACGATTGTTCGCTTATTATTAGCTTATTACAATTTATATTACTTATTACTCGAGCCTTTTTTAGGTTGAATTAGGCTGATCGTTATTTGCTACAGACAGTTTTATGTACGATAAAGTGCAGTTCTATGCAATAAATAACTATTATGAGTAGGTTAAGAATACAATATCACAAAAAATGACCAAAGTAGTATGATTAATAATAATAATAATAATAATGATATATAATAGTAATGATAAGGGTTTGGTATTACAGTAAATTCTCCTTAATTGACGCTCAGATTGTACTCAAACATGGAAAATTTGCGAAGAGGTGATAAAATTATTCGAATCTCGCAGCTTATTTTTATACTTTCCGATTGCGAACAATTATAAAAACGAAGTGCAAGGTTCGAATAATCTTACCTCCTCTTCCCAAATTGTCCATTTCTGTGTACAATTTCAGCGTCAATTCGGGAGAATTTACTGTACTAGCATAAAAAACGCGAGACTTCGATCGAAGCTGGATACAAAATCGATGTAACTGTCGAGAGACGAAGCTTTGGAAAGACGAGTAATTATATATTATAATTAATTATATAATAGTATAATAGTAGTAGTAGTATGTAGTAGTATAATAGTATAATAGTATAATAGTATAATAATTATATAATAGTAATTATATATATATATATATTTTTTTATAATTACTCGTTACTATAATCGTTACTATAATTATATATTATAATTACTCGTTACCATAATCGTTACTATAATTATATATTATAATTACTCGTTACTATAATCGTTACTATAATTATATATTATAATTACTCGTTACTATAATCGTTACTATAATTATATATTATAATTACTCGTTACTATAATCGTTACTATAATTATATATTATAATTACTCGTTACTATAATCGTTACTATAATTATATATTATAATTACTCGTTACTATAATCGTTACTATAATTATATATTATAATTACTCGTTACTATAATCGTTACTATAATTATATATTATAATTACTCGTTACCATAATCGTTACTATAATTTACATTATATCACGAGTAATCATATGCATTAAAAATTATTTTCGTTGCTTCCAAAAGCAACGTACACCACCGCGAGGTCCCTTCGCTCGCTCCTCAAGGCGGGATCCTCGCGCCGACCAGTTCGACAGCGAATAAACCGCGACGCTGCCGTGGCGTAAGAACACGAAATTCCAAATGTATCCCGCGCCGGCGCCTAAATACAAAGAGGTCGATTGCCGCGGACAAACGGGTGCCCCGAACTTTCTAATTCGCGTCGAGGTTACGGGCGATTCACCCGCGAGAGTTCCGGAAGCCGAGCGTTTTAGTAATAGCCCGTATAAGCGGCTAATTAATTAGCATGACACCGCGTTATAACGACGCCAATGCCGAGGGCCCGGAGTCACGCTACGCGGATTCTCGTGTCGCTCGTCACGAGCCGTCACCCCGTCACGGAACTCCATTCGTTAAGGGAACCGCGCCGGTCACGTTCCACATCAAACGGTGCATCGATCATGACAACGTGAAAATAGCGGCTGCCACGGGACGCCCCCGTCATTATCGGTGGTACCCCTCGTTGACCCTGCGACTGTCAACGGCGCGTCCCCGGGGCGCGCAAAAATTTCACCCGCCTCGACCCGCCTCGGCAAGTTTCACCTCAGAGCTTCGATTCTTTGCGCGGCCCTTCCACGAGCATCCCGCCACCGTCGCGCGATTGATTTATAGCACCGCCGCGCCGCGGCTGGCTCTCGCGCGCGTTCTCCTTTTGTTTCTACTCGCCAACGGTGATCGATTGTTTAATTCGTCTCTGCGAATAATGCCAGACGGCTCTGGTTATCGCCGTGGCGAATCCACTCGCCTTCGAGAGGGAAACTGTTTACAGGCGTCGGTCGGGACACTCGCTTCTATTACGGTCGCCATCTTTGAAAGCGTTTTTGGAAATCGAGAATTAAGGGGAAAGTTATTTTAGATGAGCTTGGTGATGCTTCGTTTACCGGAAATGCCGTAATTTCGGGACACTCTGTGCGGTAAAGTCTTCCTAATCGATGCTCGAATTGTGCGCTGTTATTGTCCACTAAGAAGTCCGCTACTCGTGTCCACTATTTTTCTTCGATTTCCTGCGGAGAAACGATTCGTTTTTTCGTGAAGAATAATGCAGTTTGAAATGTGTCAAAAATTAGTGAATTCCGGGAGTGATATAATATATATAATAATATATATAATATATAATAATATATATATATTATATATTATTATATTATATTATTATTATTATATAATCATATATATTAAATAAATTATATAATATAATAATATTATAATAATTATATATATATATATATAATTATTATTATATTATATATATATATAATATCGTAAATCGAACAAATGAACCGCATTTTTGCGGATTTTGATCTTATACCGAGTGTTCCAGAATTATGTTATCTCCGGGAAACGAGGGGTTCCCGAGATCGTTGGAAGTAACATTTTCCACGGCGCAGATGCGATCCGCGATTTTGTTTACGAGTCATTAACGAAAAGCAGCGACCAATGAGAGAGACCGATGAGAGCTCGCGTGATATCCAGACGTCTGAAATCGAGCTCTTTTATGGATTGCCGACCGCGGATTGCTCGCGCTCGACACGCAATTTTATTAGGTTCAATCTCCATTCGATACCGCTATTCTCGAAATATAGCCTCGCCGATACGACGCGAACGTATATCTGAGTTTAAGTTCTTTTTTTTTTTTACTCCTTATTGGAGTTTCGATTTGCTCGGAGACGAATGTCAAATACAGTAATGTCTCCCTAACCGACGCTAAGATTAGCCACAAAAATGGACAATTTGGGAAGAGGAGATACGATTATTCGAGCCTTGTAGCTCGTTTTTATGACAACTCGTTGACAAGGCTCGAATAATCGTATCTCCTCTCCCTAAATTGTCCATTTTTGTGGATAAACTGAGCGTGTCAATTAGAGAGGCATTACTGTGCGACGGCGATTATAGACTTCTGTAATTTTAGTTCCTTGTGCAACTTCGAAATTGCATTTTCAACATTGAATTTTAAAATCGAGGAAAATGTTGACTCGGACAACTAATAAATAGTAGTAATCGGATAAATAATAATATATAATATTATATATATTATTATATATATAATATTTATTACTATTTATTATTATACATATATAATATAATAATAGTAATAATAGTAATAGTAATAGTAATAAATAGTAATAAATCGGATATAAATAATAGTAATATAATAAATAGGATATAATCGGTTATAAATAATAGTATTATAATAACAAATAAGAGCTAAAACGCGACAGTAAATTTTCACGGACTTTTCGCCTGTTCGCGAAAATCTCGCGCGGAATCTACCGGATCTGCGAAATTTCGTTTTTCATCGGTCTCTCGCGAGGAAATAAAATCACGGGAAAGAAAAAAGAAACAAACTCCCGAGGCAGGAGGTTCTTATTCTTCATTTGAAGTCAGCGCTTTCTGTTCATAAGGCGCGAAACTTCTCGAGTATGAAACTACAAATTTCAGCCTGCGAGGATATGGTTGAAAAAAGGAGAACGGAAAGAAGATTTCATCATGCCGCTCGCGTTCCCTATTTAAGGCTGCTACATATTCACGTGTTTTTACATGTTCGTTTCATCGATTTTCCTACTTACTGCATTAAACATCGTCAAATTATAATAAAAATTGTGCTTTGCATTACTTAGCGACGTTGTTACGTCTTTTCATAACTAATTAGCGAAATTCTCGAGTATCTCAATTTTAAGGTTAATGGACTTACATCGATCGGCTGAGCCGTCTATTTATAGCGAGATAATTGTAATAAATAATTAATAATAATAATAATAATAATAATAGTAATAATAATAGTAGTAATAATAATAATAATAGTAATAATAATAGTAGTAATAATAATAATAATAGTAATAATAATAGTAGTAATAATAATAGTAATAATAATAATAATAATAGTAATAATAATAGTAGTAATAATAATAATAATAGTAATAATAATAATAACTATAATAATATAACTAATATAATATTTGCACTCGAAGCTATTTTAACTGTAAATATTAATAATAAATATCATTTTTCTAACTAACAGTGTTTTTATTTTATATGACAAAATGCATTTTATGCATATGAAATTGACTGTTGGGAGTCACGCAACAATTACGCTCTTAACAATTTTGTAAATCTAAATTTGGTCGATACAAAAATTATTTTCAAACGCGACGTAACAAATTTTAGCGGTGCCTCAGAGTCACCGCTCGAGCCCAAAGGGTTAATTTACCGCGCGACGACCGTGGAAACGTAACGGGTCCCGTTCGCGCGATGTGGAACTTATTATTCTTCGTCGCGACAATCCGAGCGAGTCCCGTTGAATAGCCAAATCGTCGATAATCTCCACTCGAATGGATTATCGGCGACTAACCGGGAATTTATTGCGCGTCAAATTTAACCCCGTGTCGCCGCGTTGACGCAACGTTATGAAATTGACCCAGCCGGCGGGGGGGAGTTTAGAAAGCTCCGCGCTGATTAGGGATAAACGCGGCCCTCTGTTTTCGTATAATTAAAACTTGCGTACCACCGAAGAATGTAAATTCCGGCCAGAGCCGTATCGGCGATAACGGCCGGCGCGGGGCAACGGTCCCTCGGTAATACGATGTAATTGCCCGGCTAAATCATATTTTCCCCGATTACTCTGCGCCGCTGTTCGATTCGAAAACGGTGTAATTTTTAAGCCCGGTGGTTATTGAAACGTGCGCGCTGTCTCTCGCGCGCTCGTCGCCTGCAAATTCCCTCATTTTCTCTATCGGACGATGTGAAATCTTTTATCTTCGAGGTTGTTAATTTTTAATCGATTTTTAATCGATTAGGGAAAGTGGTGTTCTTCGAGATGCAGAATTAATTTAACACTTTATGCGAATGAAAATCTATTTTCCGTCGATGATTGTTTCCTGTGTAATTTTTGACGTAACTGTGATCTTTGGACTCGGATAACTATAAATTTTCTTCTTTCTTTTAAAAAATTGCCACGATCGCATTGTAGCTGTGAAGGATTTATTGTATTTATATTTATATCTACTATATTTATATTTATTATATTTATATTTATATCTACTATATTTATATTTATTATATTTACATTTATATCTACTATATTTATATTTATTATATTTATATTTATATCTACTATATTTATATTTATTATATTTATATTTATATCTACTATATTTATATTTATTATATTTATATTTACATTTATATCTACTATATTGATATTTATTATATTTATATTTACATTTATATCTACTATATTGATATTTATATTTATATCTACTATATTTATATTTATTATATTGATATTTATATTTATATCTACTATATTTATATTTATTATATTGATATTTATATTTATATCTACTATATTTATATTTATTATATTGATATTTATATTTATATCTACTATATTTATATTTATTATATTGATATTTATATTTATATCTACTATATTTATATTTATTATATTGATATTTATATTTATATCTACTATATTTATGTTTATTATATTGATATTTATATTTATATCTACTATATTTATGTTTATTATATTTATATTTATATTTATATCTACTATATTTATTACATTTATTACATTTTATATATATAAATTAGTCACGCGGCGCGGCGATTAAACGAGACTTTCGATCGGCGATCTACGGGGTGTATCAAAATTGTACGTCACGATCAACAAAATACTATAGTATCTCAACCAGCTTTATGAACCCGATGCTCCACACTGCGCGTCGCCACAGCTTGGTGGTAAAAAACGCGTGCTTACAACAAAAATACCATCCCGTACTCATTTCCGTAGCCCGCCGATGACAAGTCGGTCGTACTATTAATAACCGATAAATCACAGCCGAAAGTAATTATTCCCGCATGAAACCGGGCGCAGTATAACAGAGAGCCGTACCCGGGGCCTAGCGAAAAGAAAACGAGGGAGTCACCATTCATGCGCTAATACCGCGGTGCGCGGCCATAAATCACGGCGATCAAACCGGTTCGCGGCACTGACAAATTTCATTTTACTACCGGTTATACCGTGTCCCGTAATTTAGAACGTTACTTGCGAACCGTTTTGTCCGCCATTTGTCCGCCGGATTTGTCAATGACGCTTTATTGGCCGCGCACAGACACGGAAATCAATCGGCTAGATCGCCGATTCGTCGCGACAACGTTTCTTCGCTGTGCGATCTATCGCGAGGTTGTCGTTCTATGGAATTAATGGCCGGATGGAACGAACATAACGCTAATTTATGTTCGCGAGGAGCAGGGTGTTTTTTTAAATTATGTGTCACGACCACCATAGCGATCGTCGCTGAATCGGCGATGATTCGTTAAAAGAAACTTCGCGGAAAGATTGATCTTGGCCTTGAAAATCAAGCTTCTGTCTGTCTTTTTGTACTGTAATTTTTAGTATTGTATCATATAGTACTCGTTGCGAGCAACAATAGTCTCAAAGATTATTTTTTATTTTCGCAAATGGATCCTTCGCAGAAAAAATGATGTTAACGAAATATAAGAATTACATGTCATGATCACTGTACTCAAAATCGTGGTACAACTGGTCCTCGGCGGTGATTTGTTAAAAGAAACTTCGCGGAAAGATTGATCTTGGCCTTGAAAATCAAGCTTCTGTCTGTCTTTTTGTACTGTAATTTTTAGTACTGTATCATATGGTACTCGTTGCGAGCAACAATAGTCTCAAAGGTTATTTTTTATTTTCGCAAGTCGATCTTCCGCATAAAAAATGATGTTAACGACATATAGGAATTACATGTCACGATCACTATAGCCAAGATTGTGGTGCTACTGGTCGGGGAAGTGATTCTACATGCAAACAAAAGGCGAAGGAAAAGAAAGGAAAGAATAACATTTTTTCATTTGAGGCTCAGTTTTAGAGAAAAATTAGATTGAGAAAACGCAATAAATTCTCCCTAATTGACGCTCAAATTGTGCACAAAAGTGGACAATTTGGGAAGAGGAGATACGATTACTCGAGCCCCACGACTCATTTTTATAATTACCCGTTGTCAACAATTATAAAAACGAGGCGCAAAGCTCGAAAGTCGCCGCACCCATCGATCAACTATAAAAAAAGAGGTGCAAGGCTCTTTGCTTCATTTTGCTCTTTGCTTCCAAACTGAAGGAAAATCAGGGAGAATTTGTTGTAGCAGGCAATGCAGGCGAACAAAATAATTGCTATTTCTATTATTCGTTGTCGCAGCCTCTCGATTAGGATTGTGAAACCGGGGGAATTGCGGGAGGCAGAGGATCGCGATGGGCGTCGAAGTGCGCGGATATCCTCCCGGGACATGGATCGTTTAGAGTAATTGAAACGTGTCTCCGCGGTATTATTTATCGCCTGCCATAAATCGAATTTACCTACATATCTCTGTGTATACCTTGTATCGCGATCGGATTTATAGCACTCGTAAAAACGGTCTCGTTCCAATCCCCGCAACTCCGTTCCGTTTTTACGGTCATTTCGCGGTCGATTTCCTGCTGGATATCTCGCGACGTATGGCATGTTTCACGGCTCGCGACAGTCTTTACTGCCACCTTTCGTTGAGCTTCGTACCGTCGTTAACAATCGTTACACGAGTCGATCGACGGCGTTCCCGCTGAATTCTATGAATTCACGTTCGACCGAACGCGGATCTCCTGGCGCAAGATTCTTTCGTCGCGTAAGCTTCTTAGAGAATTTTAATAATTTTCGTAGTACGATCTTCGTTTTGAAACTGAATCGAGTCGATAGAAAATCTGTTGTAGCATTGCTAGAGTAAAAATGGTGACTTAACGTTTTATTTCTAATTTTTTGCCACGATTTGGAGGCAATTGGGAGGCCACGTGGCGCGATTCGAAGGCAATTCGGGGGCCACGTGCCACTATTCGAAGGCAATTCGGAGGGTCATGACACGATTCGAGGGCAATTCGAAGGGTCATGAGACGATTCGAAGGCAATTCGAAGGGTCATGAGACGATTCGAAGACAATTCGGAGGGTCATGATGCGATTCTAAGGCAATTCGGAGGGTCATGACACGATTCGAAGGCAATTCGGTGGGTCATGACACGATTCGAAGGCAATTCGGAGGCCACGTGACACGATTCGAAGGAAATTCAGAGGCCACGTGACACGATTCGAACACATTTATATCTCTCTGGGCTTCCTAATTTTTTCGATCAATATCTAGTTTACGTATTTCTACAGAATCCGTCGAATTGGCGGATTGGCAAATTTTACAGTGAATCGTATCGAACCGTAATAAACATCGTGAATTAATTTCTCCGGCAATAAGCGTGAAAAGCGACGAGAACGTGGATACTAAATAATAATTATAACAATTATAACGTCGATGCAGTCGAAGCACAAAAAAAAAACGAGCACGAGAAAACAACGAACCGAAAACTAAGAGAACGAGTTCGTATAACTTAATTAACTCTCTTTATTTCGCATAGGCGCGTTACCATTGGGCACCGTTGCACAGCCAAGTTTCTTTTTCAAGAAAATATGTGTTCCTCCGTGCGCGGCGATTCGATGCACGAAAGTAGAAACGGACACACGCGAAACGTCGGGTTAAACCTTGTGTTAAATTACAGTTAACGCGGCGCCCCCACAAATACCGAGCCGAGGCGGCCGCGTCAAAAAAGCGAATAGAACACGGTTTTATGGGAATCGTAAATTTGCAGTTAACGCGAGAATGTTACCTAATGAGTAGTATTCCTGTCTAATGATAATCGTTCGGCCGAGTGAGCGGACGATGTCGAACGGACTTTCGAGAGCCGGTATCGAAACCCCTTCCTGTCACTCAATATTTATCTATCCACCCGTTTATCGCCTTGCTTTACGAGTTCCGTAATGGCTGCGGTTAAATGAATCCCCTTCAATTACGGGTAATTGCGCCGGCAGATCGTTAACGCAGTTAGTTGGCCGTTCCGCGTGCAAAACTTATCCGCGAACGATGAAGTTCCACCCGTTGCTTCTGTTCCTATCGCGCCCCGAAATCGAATCCGTTCGCGATTAGCCGCGCGCAATTTTCTCGTCACCGTGAATGTTGTTTGTTGTTTCGAAACAACGGGCGATATTCCCGGGCAATTTACGACCGCGTGCCGAACGGAAAAATGCGCGCGGTTTATCATAGCGCGTTTCTCCGCCGCTCTGTATTTTACGGTAATTTCTCCCTAATTCGCGCTCGGATTGCGCACCAAACTGGACAATTTGGGAAGCGGAGACGCGATTGTTCGAGCCTCTCGGCTTGTTTTTATAGTTACCGATAGTCAACAATTATGAAAACGATACGAAAAATCGTATCTCCTTTTTCCAAATTGTGCACTTTTGTGCGCAGTCCGAGCGCGAATTAGGGAAACATCGAAGGACAATTCGGGAGAATTATTTGCTGTGCATACAGAAGAACGGCGAATAATCTTGACTTCGCGTGTACGCGAATTAACGACAAATAAATCGAACTCCAAAGAGTTAAGAGGCGACTAAAAATCGTATCAATTTGCGTTCGTTACGATCGCTCTTGCAGGAGCACGGTCAAGAAAGAGAACGGCATTGCGCGTTTCGACGCGAGTTTCCTCCGCGCGGCGACCGTTCTCTCTTCGTTCTAATTAATCTCTTGTCCCGTCCCCGGTTTTGAGAAGCCGAAAAGTTTCGCGAACGAGTCCCCGTCGCGGCAGTTTTCGCGTAAGCCGGTGAAATGCGCCGGGATAACAAAGTGTTTCGCGCGTGATGCCCGCGGCGCACGCAGCTCCACGAGGAATAAATAATCCGGGAAGTTTAGCCTTATCTTCGGGACGACGTAGTAGTTGCGCGCGGAAGTTCGCCAAGATTAGTCTCGGGACGAGATTATTACGCGGAAGGAATTTTGATGTTGCCGAACCGTATCGTGGGAACGAATGCGCGAGCTTCGCGAGCTCGCGAGCGGATATTTTTTCCGGGAGAAATTCTTTGTATTCTCCTATCGATCATTTACATTTGCTATGTTCTTGTTCCACGTGGAATTGTGTTTGAACGATCACGGTATCTTCTTTCCTGCCTCCTACGCAAAGTTGCGCTTTTCCCCACGATTTTTTCGAACGACGCGGCTTCCGTTTTTTGGTCGCCGCGCCGCTACTCATTTCGCGAGGATAGACGAAAGCCGCGTCTGAACTGTCGTAGATTTTCTATGGGTTCCGTGGACCATGGGGGAAAATTCGTTCGGGGAAACCTGTTTATATTCACGGTCGCGCGAGCAGAGTGGAAAAATCGTGAAACTTTGTCTCGTTCGCAGCAGTCGAAATTTCTGTTCGACGGTCTCCTCTTTTTCCACTCGCTCGTCTCGCGAAGCTTTTCTGTCGTCGCTGGACAGCGTTTGGATGGCTTCGTAAACATTAGAAAGTTATTAAAAATGTATACCGTGCTGCCGAACAAACGTCTTCGCCGTTTCGATATTAACACGTTCCGTGCCACGTGTACCATCGATGGTACACGCTTGCATGTTTACTTAGTGAACTGAACAAATTGTTTACAAGAAATTTAGAACCGAAGAATCAATTTCCACCGCAAGAATGGGCGTTGATAAGTTTTTGTTACGTTGTTATGTGTACGAGAATGAATAATTGCACGTAATACATCAAGTTTTAGTAAAATATCAAAGTGTGAAGATTCGAGTAAAAAAAGCTCGGCACGGAACGTGTTAACCGGCTTGTAACGCAAGGCAATGTCGCGTTCGCGCGACAAAGGTTTCGCTGTTTTTCTGACGAGAAAAAAGGAACTAGAAATTCGTTGAGTAGACTTCGCCTCGTCTAAGCATTTCATCCGGCTAATTTTAAGCATCGGTCTCTCTTCGTTAACTCGTTCCACTTGCTTCAGCAACTGGCTTAAAGTTTTGTCCGTTCATCCGTTGTTCTCTCGTACGCCAGCAACGCCGTTATTCCATCCCTCTCTCTCTCTCTTTCTCTCTCTCCCCCCGCTCTGAATTCCCGTTTTGTTTCTCCCATTGGGCTCGCCGTTAATTGCTCTTCTTTCTGCTTCATTTTCTTCCCTTTACCTCACGCCGCTGCGCTTTTTACTCCCCGGTTTTATTGCTCCGCGCTTCTCGCGCGTCTGTTTCTCGCCCCAGTTTCGTTATCGGTTTCGCGCCGCTTCTGCGATTACAGTAATTCTTGAATAATTATGTCCTCGTTCGACTTCCGTTAACCTCTTGAACACCCTCTTCGAGGGGGCATTTGTTTCGACCGCGTTGCAATGACCGACGTGATTTTATATCTTCCGGAACAGGTCTCGTCTTAAAAACACGACGAATTCTCTGCAATTGTCCGTCGGCTTGAAATTGTCCACTTTTTTGGTGCGCGATTAGGGGGAGAAGTTACTGTAAAAGCTGAAGGAAAATTAGGCAGAATTTACCGTATGTACATCTTTGGTCAATTAACATTTTTACACCGAACAATTTTAGAAATAATGTGGAACGTATTTATGTGATAAGTCGCATCTATTCTGATACATTGTTTCTGTAATAACAATAATAATACAATTGTTTTCGAAAATGAAATAAGATCGTTAACATTTTCAAACTTTGACGCAAACGCCAAATTTTACGCGTCCCATTTTCCGAGGGAAAAGAATGTCGCAATCTCACTGTGCAAAACCAAA
The DNA here is from genome assembly GCF_051020955.1 of Megalopta genalis. Lineage (NCBI taxonomy): Eukaryota > Metazoa > Arthropoda > Insecta > Hymenoptera > Halictidae > Megalopta > Megalopta genalis. Next base: position 1,792,484 of record NC_135018.1, read on the forward strand.
ATATCTTGTATAATTAATGTCTTAGATTCCTAGAAGCGACAGAATTAAATATTTTGGAAATATAAAATACGACAAATTCTTTGCAATTGTCCCTCGACTTGAAATTGTCCATTTTGTTGTGCGCGATTAGGGAGAAGTTACTGTAAAAGCTGAAGGAAAATTAGGCAGAATTTACCGTATGTATATCTTTGGTCAATTAACATTTTTACACCGAACAATTTTAGAAATAATGTGGAACGTATTTATCTGATAAGTCGCATCTATTCTGATACATTGTTTCTGTAATAACAATAATAATACAATTGTTTTCGAAAATGAAATAAGATCGTTAAAATTTTCAAACTTTGACGCAAATGCTTCCAAATTTTGCGCGTCCCATTTTCCGGGAAAAAATGTCACAATCTCACTGTGCAAAACCAAAACAACATTTTGTATAATTAATCTCTTAGATTCCCAGAAGCGACAGATTTAAATATTTTGGAAATATAAAATACGACAAATTCTCTGCAATTGTCCCTCCGTTGTCACTTTTGTTGTGCGCAATTAAAGAGAAGTTACTCTAAATGCTGAAGGAAAATTAGGCAGAATTTACCGTATGTACATTTTTGGTCAATTAACATTTTTACACCGAATAATTTTAGAAACAATGTGAAACGTATTTATCTGATAAGTTGCATCTATTCTGATACATTGTTTCTGAAATAACATAATACAATTGTCTTCGAAAATGAAACAAGATCGTTAACATTTTCAAACTTTGACGCAAATGCTTCCAAATTTTGCGCGTCCCATTTTCCGGGAAAAAATGTCACAATCTCACTGTGCAAAACCAAAACAACATTTTGTACAATTAATCTCTTAGATTCCTAGAAGCGACAAAATGAAATATTTTGCAAATATTTGCGTATTCGCCGGCTCTCCACAATTTTCCCGTGTTTCTCCCTCGTAAAACGCTGTTGCAACCACAGAAATCGGAAACTATCGAATCAACCGATAAATCGTTTTACTTTCTGTTTCAGGTAAATGTCAATAACAGTTTTCCTAAATGCGGAACATTCGCGGGGCTACCGCGGCGAAAAAAGTGCAACGGCGAGGAACAAAAAGGCAAAAGAGAGAGAGAGAGAAAGAGAGAGAGAGAAGGATTCGCTAAATACCGGAACCGAGAGGGCCCACGGTGAGTGTTAAACGAAATTTAGTGAGCTTGTCGAAGCACCTTAGGCACCGCGGCCGATAATGCATCACCATTAAACAGCCGGAAAGTGAGTTATTATAGGTATCGCGCGCAGCTGCGAAGAATTTGGAGCCTCGGAACCCCCGTTCGTACACATTAACTCCCCCCGATTGGCTATCGATTATTTGGGAAAAAATTTATCGCGGCCGAGCTTGTCCCTTCAGAAAGCATTTTGATAAGCTGCGATATTTTCTGCGGTAATCTTGTAATTTTTCGTGCACGCGGATGCACGCGCACGGTCGCGAAGATTTATCCGAATTTCGGCCGCGTGTATACTTAACTCATTAACTGCCGCGATCACCATTTTGGCGATTTTGGAATTTTACGTACACCACTCGGCAGTTTAATGTCATTTTATGCACGTCAGTCGATATTGTTTATGGCGGACGGCGTGTATTTTGTGTTTCGTTTCTTTTCGACGAGTGAACAAATTTGGAAATCATCTGTAAATTGAACGCGACGAAATTATCATGTCTGAATAAATTATTTGATAATTATTTACGTACATGATATAATACATAAATATGTAATTTAGAGGTTATAGTAACCACGTGTTGCTTACTCAGTCTTTTGTTTTTCACGCAGTAAAAAAATCTCTTCTTTTTCTTTTTTATTCGTGCAATCTGCCACGATCCCCATTTGGGACTTTTTAAAAAATATAAAATATTTTAACAACAAAACATACTTTGAATTATATTGTTACACAGCTTCGTGTGCAGATGCATAATCTATCCCTTGAAAAATTAAAAAAGAGAAAGAAATGTAGCAGTTAATGGGTTAATAAATAAATTCACAAGCGAATTAACACATTTCCGTAAGCTTAATTCATTCATAAGAAATTCTAATTGATCCGTGTCCACCGGTTATACAGGGTGTCCCAGGTTTTAATGTTCAAACTTTGTTAGTGTATTCTATGGCACAAAGTAAGAAAAAAATGTTATGTAAACATAAGTCATATAGAGCTTTATTAACCCTTTCGCTCCGAACGACGGATATATCCGTCATCCATATGAACACTCGCGGAGCCGAACGCCGGATATATCCGACATGCTGATAAAATCGCGACCTAATTTTTGGACTGCACCGCCTCTTGTTACTATTGCGTGAATCTTTTGACGAAACAAACAAACGACAGTCCGAAATAAACGACACACCATTCAAGTTATATTTGTTCTACCTGCATTTCCCATTATTATTGTGTTACATGTCATAAAGGGATAGAAAATCGAAAGTACTAACTTTAGGACTAATTATTATGTATTATGTTTTGTATTATGAATATTATATTTTATTTTATTACTGTATATTATATATATTATTTCTTCACTTTTTCCATTGTTAATGAAACTTTTTTTACCTATTAAATAACTTTATACCTTATGCAGAAATTATAACTATATTGTTTTAAAGAAAAATCCCTTTTCTTCCCAAATACACTATCCACGCGCAATGTGCACAATTTCGGCGGGTGGTTCCGTTCAGGAGTGGCGCTACGGCGGACTGAACCGCCGTAGCGAAAGGGTTAAGAAGTTATAACAAAAATTCAGAATAGGAATAGTAATCAACTAAAAAAAAAATAAAAAATAAAAATAAATCTTCGATCGATCTCAATCATGCATTGTCAACAACGGTTATTAATACATTTCGAAATGTATTAACACGTTCCGTGCCACGTGTACCATCGATGGTACACGCTTGCATGTTTATTTAGTGAACTGAACAAATTGTTTACAAGAAATTTAGAACCGAAGAATCAATTTCCACCGCAAGAATGGGCGTTGATAAGTTTTTATTACGTTGTTATGTGTACGAGAATTAATAATTGCACGTAATACATCAAGTTTTAGTAAAATATCAAAGTGTGAAGATTCGAGTAAAAAAAGCTCGGCACGGAACGTGTTAATAAACACAGCTTACATAAACACACGGCATGTGCTGATCTATTCAAGCCGATGCTCGCAGTAACAGCAAGTCGATTACTATTCCTATTCTGAATTTTTGTTATAACTTCTTAATAAAGCTCTATATGACCTATGTTTACATAACATTTCTTTCTTACTCTGTGCCATAGAATATACTGACAAAGTTTGAACATTAAAGCCTGGGACACCCTGTACATTTGCACGATAAATAATGTAACGGGGTAATCAGTTTTTGTCAAATTTCAACGAAAAAAAGAAGGCTATCGATCGCATAATCGGCGACGCGAAAGAAACGAATATAATTCGAGCGGAACGTCGATACGAGCGAATTAATTGAAACGAGTTAAAAGGCGCGTGCAAAATTAAAACACGTTCTATGTATTTGGACGAGGTTTGATGGAATGACTACATCATTAACCGTCGCCGGGGCCTGGGCTGTGCAGCGTCGCGCCCAGCGAGACAACATCATCATTCGCGATCATCAAAGTGTTTGCACGGTACGCGTTGCTGGCTTTCTAAAGAATCATTCAGCTTACGGGAGCCCGATCCGCGCGTCGATACCAATTGAACCGGCCTCTGCAAAGACAGAGGCCGGCCGCGCGGCACACTGTCGCGTTTTTTAATTACCGGGTCCACTCGATGAATTTTTTAATTAGCTATCCGCTCAATGAAAAACCGTAACGTCGCCGGGCGGCGCGCCGGCGTGGACTCGGCTATCGAATCGGACGAACAAAAAAAAAGAAAGGGGACCGATCGTTTAATTAATCAGACACCGGAATTGATTTCATTAAATTGACCAGATACCCGGAAAGCTAGCAGGCGAAAGCCGCGCGAATTCCATGCTGCGCAAAAAGGAATTCTCTGGCTTACGAGAGGGATTATTTTTTGTTTGTATTCGCGGCCAATATCGCGATTATTTCTCGAAAGAATGATAATTCGTTTTACGTCGATGTTACTTAACATCGCTGCGCCCTGCTAATTAACCCTTTGCGCTCGAAGCCATTTTAATCGCAGATGCAAAATAATTTCGCCGATTTATGGTGTTTCCATTTTAGATCGCGTAGTGCAGAATTATGCGCGGGAATTAGAGGCTCGCGACTCGTACAATTTCATTTAACGTTAACAACTTTTTCAAAATTTAAACTTCGATAATATATAGAAATTATCTTGGAACGCGATGGAACAACTTCAGCGGTGTCTCGAGGGTGCAAAGGGTTGACACGTGTCAAATGTCGAGTGCAAAAATTCCCAGGATATCAGTCGCTTAATTAATCGTATCGAAATTAGAGCTTAACAAATTTAATCACGGGAAATATTAGTTTGTTTAGCTCTGATGATTATGAAATAACGAAATTCGCGATCGCAGATCGTCGCGACAAGTTATCGAAACTACGAACTACGCGCGAAGATTAACAAATTTCCGATATACTCGAATCTTTATCAGATTAAAAGTATATCTGCATTTTATATTCGCATCGATTGCGACCAGATGTTTGGTATCGTTCGCGGAACGTTTCACGCAAACGCGCTTACTATTTATAGTAGTAGTCCGCTGCGCGCGGCGCCGCGGTTCTTTTGCTGTTTGTTTCGATTACACATCGAATTTTCATGATCGCGGCGCGGCGGCAACCAGTTTTAATTCATGTTTTATTCTAATCGGAACGGCAACTCGTGAAACACGTTTCCCATGCTAACGGTTTAAACATGAAATCCTGATCGAGTATTTACCGCGCTGCGGTAAATTATGAAACGGCCGCGCGATCGCGACCCCTTCTTGAAACGGTCGCGCAAGTAATACAATAAAAAATAAATAGAGCACAAGGAAAGTGGATATCAAAATCTTACTCATATTATGGAACAACTGTTCAATTGTGACCCCTTCTTGAAACGGTGGCGCAAATAATACAATAAAAAATAATTAGAGTGCAAAGAAAGCGGATATCAAAATCTTACTTATATTATGGAACGACTGCTGAATTATGGCCCCTTCTCGAAACGGTGGTGCAAATAATATAAAAAATAATTAGAATACATGGAAAGTGGATATAAAAATCTTACTCATATTATGGAATAGCTGCTCAATTGTGACCCCTTCTTGAAACGGTGGCGCAAATAATACAATAAAAAATAAATAGAGCACAAGGAAAGTGGATATCAAAATCTTACTCATATTATGGAACAACTGTTCAATTGTGACCCCTTCTTGAAACGGTGGCGCAAATAATACAATAAAAAATAATTAGAGTGCAAAGAAAGCGGATATCAAAATCTTACTTATATTATGGAACGACTGCTGAATTATGGCCCCTTCTCGAAACGGTGGTGCAAATAATATAAAAAATAATTAGAATACATGGAAAGTGGATATAAAAATCTTACTCATATTATGGAATAGCTGCTCAATTGTGACCCCTTCTTGAAACGGTGGCGCAAATAATATAAAAAATAAATAGAGCACAAGGAAAGTGGATATCAAAATCTTACTCATATTATGGAACGGCTGCTCAATTGTGACCCCTTCTTGAAACGGGGTGGCGCAAATAATACAATAAAAAATAATTAGAGCACAAGGAAAGTGGATATCAAAATCTTACTCGTATTATGGAACGGCTGCTGAATCGTGGCCCCTTCTTGAAACGGTGGCGCAAATAATATAAAAAATAATTAGAATACATGGAAAGTGGGTATCAAAATCTTACTCATATTATGGAACGGCTGCTGAATCGCGACCCCTTCTTGAAACGGTGGCGCAAATAATATAAAAAGTAATTAGAGCACAAAGAAAGCGAATATGAAAATCTTACTCATATTATGGAACAGCTGCTCAATTGTGAGCCCTTCTTGAAACGGTGGCGCAAATAAAATAAAAAATAATTAGAGCCTACGAGAATCGGCAAGTGGCAATAAATCTTCGACGTTAGCACTTTTCGGTCGTAAAGAAATCGCCGATAATCTTATACACGCCCGGAAAGCGTTTCCATAGCAGGTAAACACACACTTTTGCCTTACTTTCGCGAATCATAGATACACCCGAGGCAGCACGCAATTAATTAAACCGTCGCGTCGTGTCGTGGAGCGGCGGAACGAAATTTCGGATGTTTCGGCGCATTGTTCCGCCGATTATTTTCGAACGAAAATACCGGCCGGCCGCCGAGAGTTCCCGGCCGCACCGAATTAATTACCGGGGGGGATATTAATTGAAACGCGCGTTCAAAACCTGTTCATATTCCTGGCTGGAAACATTGTTATACGTTTAATCAACCCGTTGCGCCGGCGCCGTTCCAAATAATCCGAAGGGTTGAAGGGCTGTTCATTCATTACCCGCGATTCTTTCCCGCTTTTCGAGCCGCCCGCGGCCGCGTCACGATATGGAACAAAGGGCGGCCAAACACGATAAAAACGTCCCGTTTCGCGAGCACCCTCGAAATAAAAAAGGGAACAATAGTGATAATTGACTGAACATTTAGGTCCCAATTTGGAATGATTTGGTTTTCGTTACAATTGATTATTATTAACACGGCTGCGCGACTTCAAGGTAGCCCGCAACGAAATGCTTGGAATATAAAGTTATTGTTGGAAGTGTCGTTCCCTTAATTTATGTAATTACTGTCGATAATAAGTATGCTTAGGCGCGTATTTCAATTGTGCACAATTTTATTTCGATGGCATTCATTTTTGCTGACTTACATGTTTTCTTATATAATATATTATTAATTAATATTACGTAATATTAATATATATTATATAATACATTATTATATAATATTACGTAATATTAATATATATTATGTAATACATTATTATATAATATTACGCATTATTAATATATAGTATGTAATACATTATTATATAATATTACGTAATATTAATACATATTATGTAATATATTATTATGTAATATTAATATATATTATATAATGTTACATAATAATATTAATATGTATTATATAATATATTATTAATATAATTATATATTCTAAATATGTCATTCTCTTAGTTCTAAGCCATCTTTAGTCAAACTCGATGCTTAAATCAGTGCCATTGCATAGGCGAAAGTCTTGGCTCAAATGTTCAAAATGAATTAGCTGCTATGAAGTGCTACTGCTATCGCAGTAGCCTGAATAATTTTTATAAATCATTAACGACAACGAGATCTTTGTTTATCAAGAATGCATTTTGTTCATCAAAATACCGAGCACGCATTTAAAATAGTAGAAAAATTCAAAGAATTCCGAAATGTTAACGTATTATTTATCAATCGATTATAATACTTAAACAAAGACATTTACTATAATACTTAATAATACTTAAACATAATCACCGATTCTCAACAACTATAAAAACGAGGCGCGAGGCTCGAATAATCGTGTCTCCTCTTCCCAAATTGTCCATTTTCGTGGACGATCTAAGCGTCAGTTAGGGAGATATTACTGTACCTTCGAATGTGTTCTCGTTATCGCCGTTTTTATTTTGCGCAAAGGTTGTTTTTCGCTGCGATCAAATCGACGAATCCTGTCGCCTGTTTTCCGTCGCGACAAACTTAACACGTTCCGTGCCACGTGTACCATCGATGGTACACGCTTGCATGTTTACTTAGCGAACTGAACAAATTGTTTACAAGAAATTTAGAACCGAAGAATCAATTTCCACCGCAAGAATGGGCGTTGATAAGTTTTTGTTACGTTGTTATGTGTACGAGAATTAATAATTGCACGTAATACATCAAGTTTTAGTAAAATATCAAAGTGTGAAGATTCGAGTAAAAAAAGCTCGGCACGGAACGTGTTAAACACCGCATTCATCCGAACTCTATTTCACGCGCGAACACTAATCGCGGGCGCGATCAATATCCGGAACTTCAAACAGGCCTGGTTAATTTCTGTTCTCGTCGAAGCTGTCTTCCCCGATTACGGGAGGCGACGAGACGCTCGGCTCGCGGTATTAATAATTAATAAGCCGGCTCTTTGGCCGTTTCGCCGATGCACAAAGCTTGCATAATGCCGCGCGTGATCTCGGAGTCGCCGCGCGAACCGTGTGTATCCCCGATACGAAGATAGATAGCGGATGACACCCGCGATTGGATGCGCCGCCATTTAGGACGATTCCGGAACCAGATCACGCACCCGGTTTGTTCGTCGTATCGCCGGGAAAATGCCGTACATCTCGGCCACCGGTCACCAAGAACTGATATTTATGTCGCGCCGGCCGAGGTAAATATGAAAAGGATGCCAAAACGGAACATGGAACGGATGGCGGCGCGCTCGCGATCCACTTCTTTATATTACTATAATAAACTTTAAGCATGATGTACCGATCGTCGCGGGGAATGATCGCTGTCGGCGATCTGATTTGTTGCCGCACTTTCGCCCGAAAGTTATTGTGCAACACGTGTTGTCATCGGTCGCGACGAAGAAGGTAAATTTTTGCCTAATCGACGCTCGGATTGCACGGAAAAAGGGACAATTACGATATTCGCATCTTTATCATCGTATCATTTGCAAACAGCGACCACGTTTCGTTGATGCCGGCGTTGCATGACTCGATGACAAAGGGGGGCTTCTCGTCGCGTTCTCCTATCCTTCGCCGCATTTCCTCTTACTTTCCGTTTCATACAACAATTATATATTATTATTACATATATAAATATATTAAATGTAGTACGCACGTTATTCTACGGATATTGCTATCGATTATGCAGGGTGCCCCAAAAATGTCTCGCAATCCGGAAACGCGAGGTTCCCGCGGTCATTTCGAGCAACTTTTTCCTTAGCGAAAATGCAATCCGCGGCTTCGTTTACGAGTTATTAGCGAAAAACAGTGACCAATGAGTGATCGCGTACGCCTGACGCCCCGCCCTCGCTTCCACTTCCACCGAGTCAGCCGGCCGATGCGACGAGGCACTGGCCGAGAGGGCGGAGCGCCGGCCGCGCTCGCTCTCCGATTGGTCAGCGTTTTTCGTTAATAACTCGTAAACGAAGCCGCGGATTGCATTTTCGCTAAGGAAAAAGTTCCTTGAAATGACTTCGAGAACCCCCTATTTCCGGATTCCGAGGCATTTTCCAGACACTCTATGTATTATCTAAGATAGTATTGGAACAATTTTGAATCTACCTCTCTGAGGATCCAACGATTGCAGAATGTGTGCTATCGTTTCGTATCGCGGCGTGTATACCAGTCCTTGCTTTCCGATTGGTCAGCGTTTTTCGTTAATAACTCGCAAACGAAGCAGCGGATTGCATTTTCGTCAAGGAAAAGGTTACTTCAAATAACCTCAGGAATCCCTAATTTCCGGATCGCGGGACGTTTCTGGGACACCCGAAAAGGAAAAGGTTTCTTCGAATAACCTCGGGAATCCCGCGTTCCCATACCATAATTCTGGGACACCCCGTAGAAACGGTTCCGAGCACAGCAGCCACGCGATCCGGCCATCTCGGATGGATAATGCATGGGCAGACGTAATCCTTGCCGCGATTCCTCATACGAAAACGCGGCTTTTAATCCAGTCGAACAATAGCATCGAGTCGGCGCGGCAAATGAAACGGGGCGGAGGGTGGGTTAGCGTGATCCCGCGATGGAACGGGGTGAAATCGGGGTATAGTCGGACCCCGGCGCGATGCTCCTCGATCTGGGATCTTCGAGGAAAGTCCAGAGCGTCGAAGGAATAACGGGAATCCACGATGGGATACGGTTCAATTATACCTGTTCCTTTCTTCCGCGGCTCGGATAGAGGCGAAATAACAATGCTCGGTAAGATAAACACACGATAAGCGAGTGGCATCGCGAACGAAATGAAACTCCATCGTGTCCCGTACAAAGACTCTTTCTTCTTCCTCCTCCCGTTGTTCAATTTTCTTGTTGTTCCTATCGCCGCGCCGCGCCGGAGAGGCCGATCGGGTCGTCGTCGTCGCGTCCCGTCCTCCGCTATTGCGATCCCGATTCCCGAGCTCTGCTTTCGCTGTTTCGCGCCACTACGTGGAACAATAATAACAGAATTATTTTCTTTGACGCGATCGAGGCCGGGCCCCGTACCTCGTTAGCAACCATTCTCCGCGGCAGCCGTTTTAAACGCGGCGGAACCTTGTTCGACGCCGTTCAGCGCCGACAATCAACCGCTAGAATTCCCCCGGAGTCAAAGCGGTTTAATTAATTAAGCTGGAACGTTCGAATTCATCGCGATGGATGACGTCGGAAGTCTTTGGCATCGGAAACATCTTAGTTGAATTCAGGTTGTTCGAACGTATCGTAATGAATTTTCAATGTTGGTCGAAACTTAGTGTCACCCGTTAGCTTGTTCGCGTTTTCTTCTTTTAAAATTCTTTCTTTCGCAAAGTCTCTTAGAAGTCTGTTGAAAATGTTCAAATAAACTTCCTAATTCGAGCATTAAGTTATAATAAGACTATGGAAAAGTTTAAACAATTATTTTGAATTTTTGAATCTCTTTGAATTTTGTTGTCATAGCATTCCTATGATAGAGGTGATTCCTGAGGTGATTTCAAGTAACTTTTTCCTCAGCGAAAATGCAGTACGCGGCTTTGTTTACGAGTTATCGAGGAAAAACGGCGACCAATGAGAGGCGAGCTCGGCTGGCGCGAGGCGGGGCCGAGTCTACTACCGCTCAAAGTCCAGTTCCGCTCATTGGCTCGGCCGCGTCGCGTCAGCTGATCTCCGCTCTCATTGGTCGGTGTTTTTCGTGAATAACTCGTAAACGAAGCCGCCGATTGCATTTTCGCTAAGGAAAAAGTTACTTGAAATCACTTCAGGAATCATCCCTTCCTGAGTGATTCCTATAATATAAAATCGAACATATATAATAGCTTTTTCTATAATATATAATCGAACATATATAATATCATTTTCTATAATATATAATCGAATGTATATAACAGTATTCCTATAATATATAATCGAACATATATAATAGCATTTTCTATAATATATAATCGAATATGTATAATAGCATTTTCTATAATATATAATCGAATGTATATAACAGCATTCCTATAATATATAATCGAACATATATAATATAATTTTCTATAATATATAATCGAATATATATAATATCATTTTCTATAATATATAATCGAATGTATATAACAGCATTCCTTTAATATATAATCGAACACATATAATAGCATTTTCTCTAATAACCTCGGCATTCGAAGTTGCAATTATCGGGTTCTTTTTCATTAAACACTCGACGAAGAGATTTCAACGGCCACGCGGCTCGAGGAAACAGCGTGCCGCGAATCAATAGCGTCGGAAGCGAAGTCGGTAACGTAAATCCTTACCCTATCCACCTCCTCAACGCTCCTTCTTTCGCCACCTTTCTTCATCCCCGTTCGTTCGTCGTTCCTCCTCATCCCGAGTCCCTTTCTCATTATTATACCACACATTTTCTTTTTACCTCTGTCTTCATCCTGCTCGCCCTTTACCTATATAGCACGACGACGCTGCTCCTTTCCTTGGGTTCGTTCTCTGCAGCCTCGGTCCCGCCGAACCGGCCGTTCGGGCTCGTTCTATTTTTCGTCCTCTTCATCTATCTTCGTTAATGTTTGTCCGCTTTATTTCTCCTCGGTCGTTCCTCGTGACGTGGCCCCTCGTTTTTCTTCTCTTTCCACCGGTCTCCGTTCCTATTTCTCTTACGAGTTACTTTTTCGTAATTTCCTATTGCTGATACTGGGTTTCCAGGTCCGGAGAATTCCGCTTCCGTAACCTTTCTCTCTCTCTCTCTCTCTCTCTCTCTCTCTCTCTCTCTCGTTCTCTCTCTCTTTCTCTCTCGCTGGCTCTGTCTCTTTGACTCTCTGTTCGATTTACAGTGATCGTTCGTACGATATAAATACAGTAAATTCTGCTTTTCAGCTTTCTTAATAATTGCAAATTATGATAATAATATTATATTAATGTTATATTAATATTATATTATATTATATTATAATAATATTATTATTATAATTTTCAATGATTAAAAAAGCTGAAAAGCAGAATTATAATAATAATATAATATTAATATAACATTAATATAATATTATTATTACAATTTGCAATGATTAGAAAAGCTAAAAAGCAGAATTTACTGTATTTATATCGTACGAACGATCACTGTAAATCGAACATTGCAAATAATAATAATAATAATATATTAATGTTATATTAATAATATATTATATAATTGTTACAGTATTATATAATAAAGTTATTAATATAACTTTTGCAACGCAGAGTTCTCGCCGACTTCCTATTTTTCGTACGTGCGACTCATCATTGCCCAAAACTGTGGCGTCCGTGAGCCAACATTGTCTTAATTATACATTTATATACAGGGTGAGTGAAAAAAAACCGACCGGGCGATGATTCTGCATAGAGAAACAAGTCGAAAAGGAACAGCGAGATTTTTTCATTTAAGTCTGCGTCGTCATGGTTCTTTTTGGCTTGTATTTCGGTTTTACGTATTACAGTATGACGAGCAATAAAATCGCTATGTCATGGCCTGACGCACCACTTGTGATTCCTATTAAATACTATTACAATAAATTCTCCCTAATCGACGCTCAGATTGTCCAACAAAAAACGTACAATTTGGGAAGGGACGAGCTACGATTATTCGAGCGCCCGGCTCGTTTTTTACGGTTTTTTATGCTGCCGTTCGTCTGCTTCAGTCATCTCTGGGTATCGTAATTCCCGTGTGACGCTACTAATCAGCCGACGAACCTAGTCCACTGTGAATAATTACGCGCTCCGAGGCACCCAAGTACTCCCGGCTCCCATCAGCGATACCCTAGAAACGTGGGCGACTTGAGAGGTTTCGACATAACCAGACACCAAAATATAACCCTCTGCGCACGTAAACACAGCGATATTGAAATTACAGGAAATAATAACGAGATAAATGTAGATCCAAGGCACATTGAAATCGCATTTGAGGATGCTCGGACATTTTTAACGAAAAGTATTTGGGCACGAGTGGAGCCAAGAATGGATTCGATTGGACATTCGAACCACTCCTACGTGAGCTCAGAAGGAAGCAAATTGTACTACAGTAAATTCTGCCTAACTGACGCTCATATTGTACACTTATATATATATATATATATATATTTATTGGAAATGGGTAGATAAATAAAAGTAAAACGCAGTGAATTAAACTTATCCCTTTTAGTTTATTAATTTGATGTACGAGGAAGGACCGTCTTTACTCTCCTGATTGCTCCAGGAGACTGAAGACTATTCACAAAGACGAAACCAAAAACGTCACCTAAAGACAAAGAGCACTCTGTTCTATATACATATGAAATCATTGTTTATCTAATGGTACTCTGGCGAGACTCTCGGCGTCGATTCGTTTTTGTAACTTATATGCTAGAAGGAAAAACTTCTGAGTATTCAAAAGAGAGAAAATAATCCAATAATATTTATATTATATATTATTATAATATTATAATTATATACTATATTTATTATATTTATAATATTATATTATATTATATTTATATTATATATATATTGTGTACCTCTTGGGAAGAGGAGATACGATTATTCGAGCCTTGCGGCTCGTTTTTATAATTATGGACAATTTACAACTATACAAATAAACCGCAAGCTCGAATAATCATATCTCCTCTTCCCAAATTGTCCATTTTTTTTTTTATGTATAATTTGAGCGTCAATTAGGGAGAATTTACTAAAATAACGGCATACTAAAATAACGATGCATTCTCCCTAAAACAGATAAATAATTTTATAACAATTGTAACACACCGAACTCACAGTTAAGCTCACATCCTGTTAAAATGACCAGTGTACAACAGTCTCAGAAAAAAAAGGAAAAATGCCAAGGTTATGTCAAGGTTATGTTAATTTAACCAATACAATTAAAGAATGTTGAAACAAATAGCAAAGGTTATGTCATACTTAGAAGAAACCAAATTGTTTAGCGAAATTATATGGTAACTTAAGAAGCCTATATTATAAGAAAATAATGTAAAAATGTAATGCATAAATATTGTATATATTACACCACGTGTAACCCTGCAACCGTTATCCCACAAGTTGTGGCTAATTGCTATTAAGCAAATGCGACATTAAATAAAATAAATTAAAGAAAGAAATATCTCCTGAATGCATTGGAATTCACAGAAAATTCTTATCGACTCTGCCATTCCGATAATCATTGCATGGAACTGTAACGAAGAAATATGCCGAGGTTATTTGCAGACTTAACCCTTTGCACTCGAAGCTATTTTAGCAGTAAATATAAAATAATTTTAACTCATAGTATCTTTATTTTATATCACAAAATGCATTTTATGCATATGAAATTGACTCTTGGTACTCGCACGACAGTTACGCTCTTAACAATTTTTTAAATTCAAACTTTGTTAATATAAAAATAATCTTAAAACGTGATGTAACAAATTTTAGCGGTGCCTCTGAGTCACCGCTCGTGTGCAAAGGCTTAATCACTATCTCCAGGTTAATCGCTGCGAAGCAGACGCGACATGAAATAAATGAAAAAAGAAGGAAAAAACAGAAAGAAATACGAATTATTCTGCATTTTGATCGAACGCGAAAGCAATATCCCATTTTCTTCTCGATGCGTGCGACGATACGCGGGTTCCCTTGTCCCTCGGAACTTTCGTGTGCACGGTTCTCGGGTTTCTGGCGTTCGCTTAATATCCTTCGAATTCGCTACCGGGCTCCTCCGGAGCGTTTCCGGCTCGGAGGATTGCGGGAGCATCGCGCTGGACCCGAGCCAACTGCCGTTCCCTCTGTTCAGACAATGCATCCCTTAAGCGGCTGACTATGAGATGTTTAAACAACGATTCGAGGTCGGGTCCCAGGAACGATCGAGTGGCCCCGTCGAGCCAATTGCTAAATGGCTGTTGTCCGACGCGCCTGCTTCCACTGAATACTCGGCCGGGACGACGATAAGAAAAATGGGGGCAATTAGTTCCCGGGGGGCGGTTTCAAGAAGTAACGAGATATTGACGAATCGCGCGCGGGCCGCGGGAACGCTCGCGTACCGCTCGGCTACGAGAACAGGGCCGCCCGGTGGTCTCTTCTCCTCCGCCTATTTGTTATCGCTGGATTATTGGCTAAATGTGACAGCGGAACTTTAACAAACCTTTTAAATCGTCATCGTTTATCTTTCACGGCCTGACACTTTCTACACGGCCCGGGTCGCCTGTTTAATATTTTCTGGGGTCGCTGCCCCCCGAGGCGTACGAAGACGTAAGTCCCAGAATTTTTGTCACGGCTTTTTATCTTGCTTTGGACTCGTTACGCCAATTGTCTCGAGCGAATATTTATCGAAGATAGAAAGGCTTTTGAAACGGTACAGCATTTTTAACCAGTTAACTGTGGCGATCTCTTTGCAAAGCGCCCATCAGTGTGCGCGTGTTGCGATCATCAAGCGATGACGGGTATTTATAATTTTATTATTATATGTTATTTATAATTTTCATTTGTTTGTTTCGTTTCGTCTTGACCTCTATATATTTTAAACGTATTAAAATTTACGAATATAATTTGGTTTTCGCCAGAATTACAATTTAAATATCAAATTGTAAGACAATTTTACGAATGACGGATATAATCGTCACGACACAAAATTCTGCCACGTCTCCGTGACGGATATAGTCGTCAAACACACTTAACTGGTTAAAAACTAGTCTAAAATGAAGCTTGAATTTTTCTATAAATTTTAAGAGGACTGTTTCACTGTGCAATGAGTGAAATACTATTTTCTTTTTAAATTTTGCTATTACTTGGAATAAAAGGAAAATAGAATCATAGAAATTTTCATTCTATCTTTAAAGAAATTCTCATAGATTTCCAGATGTAATACCATTCCGTTTTCGCTTATTTAAAAATGATTTTACGTATTGAAAACTTTATTTATTAAATAAATATATATTATATATAAATAATATTATTATATAAATTTAATTTTATTATTATTATATATTTAATTATTTACTATTATTTATTATATTATAATATATATATTATTATTAAATATTATTATTATTATATATTATATATTATATATAAATATATATTATATATATATTATATATAAATATATATTATATATATATTATTTATTAAATAAATATATATATATATAATATCCATTTTCGTGCGCAATCTGAGCACGAATTAGGAAGAAATTATTGTACAAGCCGAGCGTCGATTAGGGAGAATTTACTGTAATTCCAACAAGGTTAAATTAAGGATAATCGTTTCAAATGGAACAGCTCGCTTTTTATCGCGAAGTTTTTAAACAATGCTTTCCGCCAATACGCTAGTTGATAAACTTTTCTCATAAAAATTTGTGTTGGAAGCTTTGAAAGACGCAGTGCCCCGCCAGCGCATTAGCATTATCCGATAGTGGCTCGTACGGGGTCGCATGGTCAGACTTTGCAGCCCTCGTACATATATGGGTGGGCGTATGTATGTATGCGTTTAGTTGAACGATGTTTAATTAATGAGATGTTCCGGCTGATGTCCCTCAACTATTTGACAATACCCTCTATTCGTACATGAATATTGTAACACGTCGCTTAACACCTCATCTCGGGAAGCGTACGAGCCGAAAGACTTTAGCGGTGGAAAAACGATAATAATAGTTGAAATAATACGATACAATAAATAATAGAAAAGTAATACGAAATTGATCCTTCGGATCGGTTATTTATGGAGAGCCGACGAATTCAACGAAGAACTCGGCAAAATCCGAAGTTTAAAACAGGCGAAATAAAACAGGAAAGATATATAATTGCATTATGGTATCCATAAATTAGATATTAATGGAGAAAACCTTTCGAGATGCGTTTAGTGTCGAGTATCAACTAGAAAAGTCCCCTCAACGTTAAAGTCATTTAAATCCGAATAACATTCACTTCGTAACATTCACTCGTTGTAAAAAATTGTCCCGAAAATTCTAGATTGAAAAATTGATATTAATATGTTCAAATAAAAGGCTTCTCTTGAATACAAGAGAAGAAAAAATGAAAGAGGAATAAAGTTAAAACGGGAAAAATAATTGCATTATGATATCCATAAATTAGGTATTAATGGAGAAAACCTTTCGATGCGTTTAGTGTCGAGTATCGACTAGAAAAGTCCCCTCAACGTCAAAGTCATTTAAATCCTTTCACTTCGTAACATTCACTCATTGTAAAAAATTGTCCCGAAAATTCTAGATTGCAAAATTGACATTAATATTTTCAAATGAAAGGCTCCTCTTGAATACAAAAGAAGAAAAAATGAAAGAGGAATAAAGTTAAAACGGGAAAAATAATTGCATTATGGTATCCATAAATTAGATATTAATGGAGAAAACCTTTCGATGCGTTTAGTGTCGAGTATCAACTAGAGAAGTTCCCTCAACGTCAAAGTCATTTAAATCCTTTCACTTTGTAACATTCGCTAATTGTAAAAAATTGTCTCGAAAATTCTAGATTGCAAAATTGTGTCATTAATACATTCAAATGAAAGGCTTCTCTCGAATACAATCACGCGAAACTGCTGAACGCCTTCTAAAAATTAACGATTCCCCGATGATTCGTTGTACCGAAACGAATAACGATAGCGGTATCGATTATCAATAAAAAGAAGTACATATATCTCGAATAGTAGAATACATACCTGGAAATCAAATGTTTCTTCAGACCGTTACGGATGGAAGAATATTTCAAAGGTTCGATTGCTCCGTGGCTGAAAACTTTGTCATCGGGAAAATGACAAAACGAGATGTATCGAGAATGCGATAATTTTCTTCTTAAAGAAAGGAACATCGACTCTCGTAAAACGTGGAAAATGTATGCAAACATCGCGATCAAGTTCGCAAAGAACGCGGAGAAAGCATTGTGTAGCGATATTACCGAGCCATCTGCGGGTCGACCGAAGATATAATACATACAGACTCCCGTTGCAAGCCGAGGGAAGTTCAGGAGCAGCAAAATCTGCTGTAATGGCAGGAAAAGTAATAGAACACGTGGAAGCACCTCGCGCGGTCGTTTGACCGTGCGTCGAGCTCTCAAAGAAATGAATTTCACGACGATTGAAAAAGAAAGAAAACCGACGACGATAAGTAAGAAAAATGGTAAAACTCGTTTGGCTTTTGCCAAGAAATACATACGCGCGTGCATTCGACGGTGGATGAACGGAAAACGCGTCGCACGCTCGGACGAACCTAAATTTAATAGAATTTTGTCCGGTGGACGTCGCTGGGCTTAGGTTCGCAAAATGTGAAAACAGCGTTATTTAATGTGTTCGATGGTATTAAAGTAAACTGTAAGTGATTATTCAAGGAAGTAGATTCGTTGTAATATTTATATAGTAAATTCTCCCTGATTTCCCTTCAGCTTGTAAATGAAAGTGGACAATTTAGGGAGAGGAGATTTAATATAAGAATATAATATGTAATATATATTATAACATAATATAAGAAGATAATATACTATAAGAAGAAACTAATATATAATATATTATAATATAATATTGTATAAGAAGATAATATATAATATATATTATGATATAATATTGTATAAGAAAATAATATATAATATATTATAATATAATATTGTATGAGAAGATAATATATAGTATATATTATAATATAATATTGTATAAGAAGATAATATGTAATATATATTATAATATACTATAAGAAGAAACTAATATATAATATATTATAATATAATGTATAAGAAGATAATATATAATATATATTATGATATAATATTGTATAAGAAAATAATATATAATATATTATAATATAATATTGTATGAGAAGATAATATATAGTATATATTATAATATAATATTGTATAAGAAGATAATATGTAATATATATTATAATATACTATAAGAAGAAACTAATATATAATATATTATAATATAATAGTGTATAAGAAGATAATATATTATATTGTATGATAATATAATATAAGAAAATTTTCTGGAACAGAAATAGAGAGATAGAATTTCTTCTGTTATACTAAGCTTTTTCATATCGATCAGCAGGGTCAATATATCATTACGTCACACATTTACAGAATTCGACAGCGGAACGTTAGACTCGTTTACCGTCATCGAGCATAGCGCCAAGCAGCTACTGATTGGTCTCGGCCATCATTCTCTAATCTCTAGGCTCCGTACACACGGATAACATCTGTATTTGGTCGCGTCGTCCATTCAGCCGGGAGATTAACGTCAGTATACACACTTGTTATCGTGCTATCGGTTCCGAGACGATCAGATAAAAGCACGGCGAGCCGGCGTATACAAATTGCACCGAAACCTTAACCGCCCGGGAACGGTTATCTTCTTTTCGAACGGCTGCATTAAGTCACCGTGCCATTGTGATTCTATGCCGGCCGAACTCGGTCGTGCGTAGGCTATAAAACTTTCTTGGCCGGGAGTTCGTCGCGCCGTGCAACGAAATAGGAGAAACTTTCGAAGAATCGATTGTAAACATTTCCAGTTTGACGAAACGATTCCGACCGAATATCAGTTCGAGGGAAGTTCGAGCGCGCGGCGTTGGTTATTCCATAAATATCAACTTTACTGTACGATAAAATCAAATATGTATGTTTTTGTTAGGCGAACGTTTCTTTACCGTGCGACGTGTGCGCGCACCTTTGCACGTTCCTCGGCGGCCTAGAGAATCACTGGTGGCGGTCTTTGTTTTTCATCGTTAATCAAATCTGCATCACACACGCAGTTTGTTCAAATTTGAGATTGTTCGTAAGTTAATAGATCGGGTGCCGCGTACGTCATATGCATTTATTTTTATTATCTTCGTACGGTGTTAGGAGGATAAAGGTATGATTTGAGGGCAATTCGGAGGCCATGTGACACGATTCGAGGGCAATTCGGAGCCCATGTGACACGATTTGAGGGAAATTCAAAGGCCACGCGACAGGATTCGAAGGCAATTCGGAGACCACGTGACACGATTCGAAGGCAATTCAGAGGCCACGTGACACGATTAGAAGGCAATTCGGAGGCCACGTGATGCGATTCGAAGGCAATTCGGAGGCTACGTGACGCGATTCGAAAGCAATTCGGAGGCCACGTTTCGAAGCAATTCGGAGGCTACGTGATACAATTCGAAGGCAATTCCAAGGCCACGCGACGCGATTCGAAAGCAATTCGGAGGCCACGATTCGGAGGCAATTTGAAGGCCATATGACACGATTCGAAGACAATTCAGAGGCCACGTGACACGACTCGAAGGCAATTCGAAGGCCACATGACATGATTCGAAGGCCACATGACACGATTCAAAGGCGATTCGAAGTCCACAGACGCGATTCGAAGGCAATTCAAAGGGAACGTGACACGATTTGAGGTCAATTCGGAGGCCACATGACACGATTCGAAGGCAATTCAAAGTCCACACGACACGATTCGACGGTCACCTACCTACTACCTCCCACATAAACGTAGCTCCTTGGTTTTTCTCACCCGACTAAATCCCTAAACAGACCATTTCGACATAAATTACATAGGCGTAGAACCGCCGCAGGGAAAATCGACCCGAAATTTGTCATTTCGGGGAGAAATTACTGTGTCCGCTCTCATCCCGTCGCCGTCTGTAAATGAAAATTCCGTGAAACGTGGCGCACAGACCGGGCGCGATTAATCGGCGAGGGATCGGTAGAATGTTTCATTGCAGCCTCGAAATTACAGGACGGTGGTACGGGAACGTCTAAGCCGGGACGAGCAATCTCTTCTGTAAACGCGGGCCGCTTTTAGCGAAGACTTTTCTCGAGGTGGTGGTCCCGTTCCGTCGTTTAGACGTCACGGAGACGCGACGGAGCCCTAAAGTTCGGCCGGAATTCGCCGGCAAGGAATTCGGTTCGATTGAATCGAACGTCTAGGCCCTTTCCAATGGAGACACTCGAAGGTCTCTGTTCGCCGTGGATGGGCTCAGACAACCATCCATTCGAAGGCATCTCATACCATCAGCATCCCGGCCAACCCATTTCCCATTCCTCGGGAACCGTGCTGTACATTTCCCAGACGTGCCCCTAGCCGGCAGTCAAATGCCAATACGGCACTTATCCTCGAACCGAAGTCCTCCTCTCCTCGCCGACAGGGAACACCCTCCTCTTCCCTATCCCCCCTGCACCCCCTATCCTTCCCTCCCCCTGTCCCCGGGCCGCCTTGCCGGTGGCCCTTGTCCTCGTGCCGTGAAAGCGCGCCCACACCAACGAAAGCTTTTAAACCATTACGGAGAATGACGCATCGTGGATCGTCCCGTGGAATTCTCTCGCGTATATTCACAGTGTGTCTTCGAGAGTACTTCGACAGTATTTATGGAGATGGATGTGCCGCTCTGGGAGCGAAACCGTTTCGCCAGCCGCTGTCGGCGCCGGATTTACCTAGATCGATGGCGATTCCATACGGCTCCCGAAAAAATTAACATCCGGCAGAGGTAACACGCCGCGATTACGCTCGTTTCGCCCGTCGAGCTGTTGCGCCACCCTCGTGAAAATCTCGTTTCGGTAGGACCTGGATCGGCAATAAGCTAGAAGTATGTACCTATTATGGAACGCTTCTGCAGAGGGAACATCGTCGATTTTATTGCAATCAAAAGCACCCTCTGTAAAAAATATGCTCGATATTTGCTTAAATCTCGTTAATGTTGCTGGCGCGGTTTCATAGGAAATTGCTCGCAGTGTTGTACAATTTTTATTTATTAGAAATCTTATACGGAATTTTGTACAGAAAAAGAAGTTAAAAACGCGAAATTTGCGTGCTCTTTGTTTCGATAACGCACGCGCGATAATTATTGAAATTGTGTCCAACAGTTTGGAGGATTAAAAGCTACTAATGATGTTAAAAGCACCCTCTGTAAAAAATATGCTTGATATTTGCTTAAACCTCGTTAATGTTGCTGGCGCGGTTTGATAAAAAAATTGCTCGCAATGTTGTACAATTTTTATTCATTAGAAATCTTATACGGAATTTTATACAGAAAAAGAAGTTGAAAACGCGAAATTTGCGTGCTCCTTGTTTCGATAACGCACGCGCGATAATTATTGAAATTGTGTCCAGCAGTTTGGAAGATTAAAAGCTACCGACGATGTTAAGAAAATCGAGAACCGGTGAAAAATCGTTGTTTTTGCGAGACGACGAAGACTCGTGGAAAGCGATCGTTGCAAAAAAATTCGCTCGTTTACATCTTAACGGGTAGCGCGCAGTTATTCCCACCGTGATTGAAATATTTGCATGTGAATATCGATCGGACAAGCGGAGAAGATTCATAAAATTCGGGACTTTTCAATTTCATCTTCATAGAAATTGATGAGTTTTTACAGGGCGGAGTGCATTCGTTTCCGAACGGATCAATTCCATTCGAACACCGATATCGCCTGCACACACGGTAACCGGCCGCCGAGTATCGTAATACAAGCATTCGCGTTCCAATATTTTTCGACAGTTTTTAAATCATTCGAAAAGAACCCGGAATCGATATGTCTCCGGAGACTCGCCGCCAACCGTCTGTCATTTATCTTGGCCGTTTCGACTTCGGTTTTGCGTCTACGTTTATGGAGATCGACGATTGAAAAGTAAAAAAATCGATCTCAATTTTTCAAGATACGAACGCTTTTAAGGAAATTAAACTCTCTGCACTCCAATCTATTTTAATGCGAAATCCGGAACACGTTCGGTGACCTACAATATTTCCGTTTCACGTGAAATCGAACCTATCGGTATCGTACAAGTACACTTTTTAACTTGCACTTTTCTTTTTCCTTCTTCTACGACAATGAATATGAAAATTCTCCTTTGGAAACACATCTTGTACCGTTGAAATTATTTTGGAACGTGGTATATAAAAAACCTGGTAAAATCGTTCCCTTACAGTGTTTCTTACCGGACACCTAGAATATACAGGGTGAGCCATTTAAATCGATCCAGTGAAATATCTTCCAGACGGTCGATGATACTAAAAAGTGTTTCGAATGAAAACTGAACGGTTTTAAGGAGCACCTAATTTGATATTAATAAGATTTTATTAGGCGACTTATCCTATTCGATTCAGCTCGTCATTCTCTTCGCAAAAATGCTAAGGCATTTATTGCGAAAAATCGTTATTCTAATTTTAGCAATGGTTTTTTAATTTTCACAATGTACGAAGCGTTCAAAAGCTCTAAATTCTCTTCTAAAATTTGAATATCTTCTAAACAGAATACAGTAACGTCTCCCTAATTGACGCTGAGATTGTCCACAAAAATGGACAATTTAGGAATAGGAGCCTTGCGAATTCGAGCCTCGCGACTCGTTTTTATAGTTACCGATTTTCAACAATTATAAAAACGAGCCACAAGACTCAAATTAATCGTATCTCTTCTTCCCAAATTGTCCATTTTTGTGCACAATTTGAGCGTCAGTAAGGGAGACATTACTGTACTTGCGCGCGCAGAGAGACCATAATAGAAACAATCAGAATAGTTTATATCTTATAATATTTTAGATCTCGATATTGAAAAATCGAAAAGTTGTCATCTTTGAAATTATCGACGTCACTCTTTTGTCTCAGCATCAATTAGGGAGACATTGCTGTACATATTCCGATCCGGAAATCTCCGTTGTTAACCTTTTAGGTACGGCTGAATTCTGCGCGAGGCTATTTCCCTGGACGGCAGAATCTGATGTGTACTGTACTGAGTTTGATACTGTATATTCTGTCTGTATATACAGGGTATCCCAAAAATGTCTCGCAATCCGAAAGTGGCGGGTTCCTCGGGCCATTTGAAACAACTTTTTCCTTTACAAAAATTTTCTCCGAGGCACCGTTAACGAGTTATCAACGAAAAACAGTGACCAATGAGAGGCGAGCTCAGCTGGCGCGAGGCGATCGAACCAATGAGCGGAACTGGGCTTCGCGCGTTGGTTGGCTGGGTCGCCTCGCGTCAGCCGTACTCGATTCTTATTGGTCACTGGTTTTCGTTAATAACTCGTTAACGGTGCCTCGGAGAACATTTTTGTAAAGGAAGAAGCTGCTTCAAATGATCCGAGGAACCCGCCATTTCCGGATTGCGAGACATTTTTGGGACACCCTGTAGACTGTTATAAATCGATGTGAAGACCAAAGAAGAAGTGAAACAATGCATACGAAGTCGATTATTTGGTTCAAACGATGAGCGAGTGTGCTACTAGAGCAAGTCACTATAGTGGCGCGTCGTCCAGAGAGATGACATCCGCGAAAGCCACTATAGTGGCGTGTCGTTCTAAAAGATGATATCCGCATAAGCCACTATAGTGGCGCATCGTGCCTAAAAGGTTAATTCAGTGTTCTCCTTTTTCTTCTTAATTTTGCGGTGCAGCCTGTATCGGACAGAACTAATTACAATGAGAGCTCGATGGCTGGAAATCGACAACCAGGCGTGCAAACCGTAGGCACTAGTTGGCGCTTTAAACGCGTGCCAAGAGGGTGATCGCGTAAAGAGGGTGTTCTCGCAACATTGTACCGTCGCGTCGCACCGTTCCCAGGGTGCGGTCAGTGCCAACAAAACAACGCCCACGCGTAACCGGTTCTGCACCGAACGACATTAATATCTCCTACGATAAATCAATTGTCCCGGGGATAGTCTCGTTAAATTGTCAAATTGCACGCGCACGTAAAACAGTCCTCTTTCGCGAGAGTTACGGCGCGATAATGGGCAGATTCGCGTCGGTCGTTTTTAATTTCGAGTTCGTTAGCCGAAACGCGTTCACCACATCTCCACGTCACGTCCTTTTTCCATATTTCCCGCCGACGCGATTTAATCGCGTGTACGTTTTTTTCCCCCGGCAGAACCCGCCAAGCGTCGTTTCTAATTAGGAAGAAACGCGTAGAAGGTTTCAGCGTTTGAAGTCCGGTTCTTGGAAATTACAAAATCATTTGTTTCGGTTCCGGTTTTGTCGTCGTTCACCGCGTTCGTCTACATTTTTGTCCGAAGGGTTTGCTTCGACCCTAGTTTCAGCAATATAAATAATATTTTAATAAATATTATATAAATATTATATATATTATATTATATTAATATTATATTTATATTATATTATATTAATATTATATTTATATTTATATTATATTGATATTATATAAATATTATATATGTTATGTTATATTAATATTATATAAATATTATATATGTTATGTTATATTAATATTATGTAAATATTATACATATTATATTATATTAATATTATATAAATATTATATATATTATATTATATTAATATTATATAAATATTTCATAAATATTATATATATTATATATATTATATTAGATTAATATTATATTATAATATTATATAATTATAATTATAAATAAATTTAGAAGTTCGATGTTCGACGCTTCTTTCGCATCGTTTCGAAACTGTAAAACGCGTCATTCGGGACGGTTTTCTACGAAATTGCTTCTCGATACCATCGCCGAAATGCTCGATTTCATTCGAACGAAATAAAAATATCGTCTAACAGCGAGAGTGGCAAAAAATGAAAAGAAAGAAAAAATGAGGAGGAAAAAAATAAAACGAACGGCGAGATATTCTGGCGAACGTTCTTTCGAAAGACGGAGTGTCTTTAAAACTTTCGTCGAAGTTCGTGGCTGCGTAAATGTTTCACCCCTTTAGACATTTCCGAGCAGGAAGTGGGTGTTGAAGATTTAGTTTCCACCGTCGCGGCCGAGGGGCGATGGATTTTTAAGTACTGTGCCCTCTCGAGGCTCTCTCCGCGACCCATTGGCGGAAACCCGCAGGAAAGTGGAAATCGACCGTGAAGGATCAGACAATTTCCTTTTCCGTCGATGTAAGCCCCGACGAAAGTTTCGCGAACCTTCGACCTCTGCCGCTTAAATACAATACCAGGCATCGGTGTGCGGCTCGCCGATACGAGAGAACCGCGCGCGGTTTTAATTCGTGCTTCGAACGACAGATGCGATGGAGACAGTCAACTGTTTCTTGAATAAATCGGTAAGAAATAATGAAAGGCATTTGTGTACGGATTGCATCGTGATGCACTTTGATTAGGTTTCTGGGACGAAGCCAGAGTTTTTATAAACAAGTTGAATGCAATTTTGGGTGAGCTGTATAGGGGATGACATCCCCTGTCGATGCACGTCTCTCGTATTATGCAGGAACTATATACATATCAATTTATATTTATTATATATGCACTATATTTATTTATATTTATATATATTATATTTATTTATATTTGTACATATTATATTTATTTATATTTATATATTATATTTATTTATATTTATATATTATATTTATATAGATTTATATATTATATTTATTTGTATTTATATATATATTACATTTATTTATATTTATATATTTATTATATTTATTTATTATATTACATATATATATAATATAATAATATAATATAATATATATATATATATATTATATTTATTATATTAATATTTCATCTTAATTATATACATCTCGTATTACACTATTTATATAACAATAATACTGAAAAATGTTTCAAATAAAAATTCAATTGTTTTCGAGGGCACACAATTAGTATGATTTTTTTCTAGTTCGACGCGTAAAGAAGATTGACCTCATTTTTCTAAATCGTATCACATATTTTTTTTGTTGCACCAATCGACGCACGGTAAATTCTACAAGTATAAAAATCTATCGCGTTCTTCTCGCTCGTAAACAGCAAACCGCGGATTATTCGATAAATTTCTTATGTCGGTCGGACGATTTTATTGTCGCCGAATTAAATTCCTTTTCTGCCATGATCAGGCAATCCAACAGAGACGTCTGTCACGGAGGAATTTCCGTTCGGGATCGTTTTCGAATCGAATTTTTCCCAACGTACGGGCGATCACTATGGGTACACCCCGCGCAATAACGTTTCGTGATTATTAAAACTAGCTTTTCAATAGCAGCGGCGGCGGCAACGATTTTTCATCGGGCACAAAGAAAACGTATTAATTCTGGAATATTCTGCGTGAAACCGGCGCTAATTTAATTCCCGAGATTTCAGATTGAAACATTGCTGTTTAATTTCGTTTGACGCCCGGCACACGCGTCGCGGTGGTGAAATAAAACGAAATAATTTTGTATTGCTTTGAAATGAATATCAGATGATCGGGTTGCTATCGCGTAGGCTAATTTATAGAGGAATGTGGATCGTGATCTAGTTTGCTATCGGAAGCACGTGACGTCTCTAATGCATTACAAGATTCAGGGAGTAATTGCGCGATAATTGTTGTCTTTTATTATTATTATATTAAACTATTAAATTAAATTACACTATTAAATTAAATTAAATTAAATTTTGTTATTAAATTTATTTTAATTTTATTATTAAATTTATTTTAATTTTATTATTAAATTTAATTAAATTGTATTATTAAATTTAATTAAATTTTATTATTAAATTTAATTAAATTTTATTATTAAATTTATTTTAATTTTATTATTAAATTTAGAACAACAAGCACAAATGTGCCGGAAATGTATTTTTCGATGCATAAAAATATTCGCATAAATAAACACATTCGCTACGGAAGAAACGCGACGATATCAAAGAAATAATACAGCGAACCGGAATCCACGCGAAAGCGTGGATAATATTTGATTTTTAATATTTTTTTCGCTCACGATTTCACGCGACAATGTGCCGTCTTATTGGGGCATAAAAATGTCTTCAAATAAATGCATAAATTAAACTTCGATTCAGCGATGCGCCGACAAATATTTTTCATTTCTCCATCTCTTAATGAGAAAAATATCATTTGAGGCGGAAATGAGTTTTAGTTTGTACGGAGAACGGCGCGTACACGTTTCGGGAAACATGTTAATAACTTCCATGGTGAAAGAAGATCGTTTCACGTCGCAGCTCGCGGTACCGGTATATTTATATTTGCTTAAATAACGTTGTGGTGGCTTCGCTCGAACCAATTTCACCGCAATAAATAGTATATTATTTGTTTAATGCTGTCGGATGTGCACTGTGCATACGCGCGGAAAATAGTGCAATCGGTATCGCTGGCGATTCTTTATTATATTATTATTATTACAATATTTTCGTTATATTTATTATATATAGTATATTATTATAATTATTTAAAACATATTAATAATTATTATAATTAAATTTAAATTATATCATCGCGAAAATAGTGTATCGGTATCGCTGGCGATTCTTTATTATATTATTATTATAATAATATCATCGTTATATTTATTATATATATATAGTATAATATTATAATTATTTAAATCATATTAATAATCATTATAATTCAATTTAAATTATATCATCGCGAAAATAGTGCATCGATACCTATGGCGATTCTTTATTATATTATTATTATTATAATATCTTCGTTATATTTATTATATATATATAGTATATTATTATAATTATTTAAATCATATTAATAATTATTAGAATTAAATTTAAATAATAATTATTATTATAATTAAATTTAAATTATATCATCGCGAAAATAGTGTATCGGTATCTCTGGCGATTCTTTATTATATTATTATTATAATAATATCTTCGTTGTATTTATTATATATAGTATATTATTATAATTATTTAAATCATATTAATAATTATTATAATTAAATTCAAGTAATAATTATTATTATAGTTCAATTTAAATTATATCATCGCGAAAATAGTGCATCGGTATCTCTGGCGATTCTTTATTATATTATTATTATAATAATATCTTCGTTGTATTTATTATATATAGTATATTATTATAATTGTTTAAATCATATTAATAATTATTATAATTCAATTTAAATAATAATTATTATTATTATTAAATTTAAATTATATCATTATAACTTCTTTATTATATTATTACATCGCCGTCAATTTTTTAATACAGCATTTTCGAGTCCACGTTTCTATGAGATTTTTGTCTAATTTTCCCTCGAGAAGTATAATATATCATGCTGACACCGTTCGGCCGAAAAGAAAACCAGAAAAGGCACCCTAAACGAACATTGTGTATACACCCCCACAAAAAAAAACTCGAATCATAGAGAGCGAAGGGTTAATATCGATGGGACTCTGCATCCGAAAGGGGGGAGGGAACAAAAGAGAAGAGAATTCTCAACAGCTCCGATAACACATTAGTATCTCGAACTGGGTCGTTAGTTCCGAAAAAGGTCAGCCGCAGAGCTCCGCTCTCCGCAGTCTCTTAATTGCATCGCATTGTCACTATTTCTTGTCGCGACCATTTTTCTTTCAATTGCTTCTCTCGCACATTGGTCGGACGGGGAACGGTTGAATGCCGGCTCGGCTCGGCACGGCTCGGCACGGCGCGGCACGGCACGGCGAGAGATTTCTGCCGATCGAACAATCCGGCGCGGCGCGGCGGCGGTTGCACGTTTCTGCGTCTGTTCCACCGCTCCAGTCGGTGACTTTTCTCGTGGCCGCTCCCACATAGGAAACCCGGACACGTATCGGGCCCGCGTATCCAACCGGAATAATCGAACAAACGATTTCGTTCAGACTCGATCAGCAGAAGGCATCCGCCGCGAAACATGATTTCGAACCGGGCAACAGTTTGTCGCTAGGGTTCCGCGCGTAGATCCCAATTCCGCCATCCCGTCGAGTGGATTCTCGACTTCCATCCGCCCCCGTGGCTCTGCTCCCGTCTACCCCCCCCCTCTTCGTGCCCCAACGGAATGATTTTCCAGGGATTCGGTTTTAATCTTGATTCGAAAGAAATTGAAGACTGTTGGGGGATTATCGGGGGGGGGGGCGGGCACCGATCGCAGAGCTAATGCCTCGTAACCGAGGATTTAGCCCGGTTGAAACGCGATCGAGAAATTCGGGAATTCGATTTCGTTTAATTAAGGCCGCATTTATTACGAATTCGTAGATTAACGCTTGAACGGCGACGCTTCTTCGCGAATATTTTACTGATCGGGGAAATTTTCCGACTGTAACGCGCTGATTTTAATGAGGTTTTTGTATTTATATTATATTAAATTATATTATTAATTATTTTTATATTATATTATGTTATTAATTATTATTATATTATATTATATTATATTATACTATATTATATTATATTATACTATATTATATTATATTATATTATATTATATTATATTATATTATATTATATTATATTATATTATATTATATTATATTATATTATATTATATTATATTATTAATTATTATAAATATGAACAAAAAAATGGCTTCTTAAATTTATAAAGGCTTAATAATAGCTTCCTAAATTGATAAAGGCTTAATAATAGCTTCTTAAATTTATAAAGGCTTAATAATGGCTTCTTAAATTTAAAAGATAAAAAATCTATAATTAGATAAAGAAAAATTTCCGAGAAACTCTGATCGCGAGTGTATGCACCTCGTCATTAATTAGAAGCTGTGAATACAAAATATTTTACGCGTTCGAATCGGCGTAAACATTTTTTCTTTTTTTGACACGGCAAAGAGTGTCTCGACATTGAAATAAGAATCGTGATAAAATCTACAACCAATTTCTGTATTGTTCAGCATATCAGATATCGGCGACTTGCGGCGTAGAATTTGTAGAAATTACGCACAGCATACGGATGAATAATTCAACCGGGTGCAAAATGCCGTCCAGTGGCCTAAGGCCTAGGGTGCACGGGAATGTTCTTGATAATAGGCGAAGGACGGGATGACCACACGATCCGCAAACACCGGCCTCGTGATAAATCAGCCGCGGTCGCGCCCATGCCTTATCAGTCACGCCATATTCATAACGGCTCGTTCTGAGCCGGTGATTTCGACCGGCCAGTTGTTGTCCGTTCACTATCCTATCCCGTGCTACGCGCTCGGCTGTATTAAGCAGAGAACGCGGCCGTATCAATTGCTTCCGATTGCAAATTAATTTCGAGGGGAGACTCGCCTCTTTTTTGCTCTCGGTACAAAAATAACCTAGGGCGATCGTGTCAATTATTAATACAAATGGTTGCTTTTTTTATTTATATCGTATTCGATGAAACATTTAAATTATTCGTTTGCGTCGTTTATATAGGTACGAATTTGTTCGTCATTAAATAAATGAATGAGCGATAGTTAAATAATTATGCGAAGAACGCAAAATATTTATGAAAATATACCTGGACGGTGTTTTTGACCGAGTCACTGTAGTTTTAAAAACGTCAAAATTGATTTAACGTGTGCCAGTTATCGAGTATTTTCTAGTTGCTGTGTGTCAATTTCTGTACAATGACCTAATTACTGTGCTTCGATTACTGTGATCTGTTCTTGTCGTTCTATAAACGAAAACGTGAATACATGATATATGTTTCGTATTAAATTACTCGGCAAAATTTTCAATAATGTATACATATAATATATAATAATATAAATGTATATATAATATATGTATAATAATAAATATATATATACACATAAAATAAAAATAAGAAGCTGATCTGTGAACTGAGCAAATTAATTGTAGGATCTATATAATAACAAATGTATATATAATTATATGTATAATAATAAATATATATACATAATAAAAATAAGAAGCTGATCTGTGAACTGAGCAAATTAATTGTAGGATCTATATAATAACAAATGTATATATAATTATATGTATAATAATAAATATATATACATAATAAAAATAAGAAGCTGATCTGTGAACTGAACAAATTAATTGTAGGATCTATATAATAATAAATGTATATATAATATATATAATAAAAAGAAGATGCTGATCTGTGAACTGAGCAAATTAATTGTAGGATCTATATAATAATAAATGTATATATAATATATTTATAATAATAAATATTAATATAATATATATAATAATAAATGTATATATAATATATATAATAAAAATAAGAAGCTAATCTGTGAACTGAGCAAATTAATTGCAGGATCTGTTCGGGTGAGCTTGAACGTTCGAAGCCGGACTAACGAGTTTTAATGAAACGTAGCAGCAAAACTAAACGAACCGTGAAGTTTTTGATGTTTTACGAGGCGGGACAGAGAGTTCAAGCTTACGTCTTAAAGTGATTGACTGACTTTGATGAAGATTTCAATTTAATCTTAGCAACTCTCCGCGATAGAGCGGCGTGCCCGTAGACGGGGCTTTATGAGTGAGACAATAAAGATGATGAATTAATGGTGGGACATTGAATTATTGTTTAGGTCTAGGGTATCGAGTTACGTTTCGCAACATTGATTTATAGGTTAAGGTATTGAACTGCCGTTTAGTATTATATGTAGAGTCACGATTTAAATTTGCGATGTCTCGTGCGATTCGAAGAATTTGTTCACGGTGTCGGCGAAAGTTTTTAATTGTATTTTTATTGTATCGTGCGTCAATTAGAGAGACATTACTGTATTCCCAGATTGTAAAAATGTCTATTATGGAACAGTTTTCAGAGGATATAAAATTATCACAGATTTTATTACAATTTATTACAATCGAAACGCGTTATCGCCGAATATTTATGCTATCGTTCGACATAGATCGATGTCCCTAGATTAATCTTCAAGACACTTCTTCAAGACACTTCTTCAAGATCTTCAAGACACTTATTCAACTCAAAAATAACACGAACGAAATGTCTCTGTCTCTAATTGACGCTCAGATTGTGCACAAAAATGGACAATTTGGGAAGAGGAGACACGATTATTAAAGCCTCGCGGCTCGCTTTTATAGCTAAGAATTGTCACCAATTATAAAAATGAGCCGCAACGAGCTCGAATAATCGTATCGCCTCTCCCCAAATTGTCCATTTTTCTGCGTAATCTGAGCGTCAGTTAGGGAGACATTACTGTATTCCCAAATTGTAAAAATGCCTATTATGGAACAGTGTTTGGAAGATATAAAATTATCACAGATTTTATTACAATTTATTACAATCGAAACGCGTTATCGCCGAATATTTATGCTATTGTTCGATATAAATCGATGTCCCTAGATTACCGAACGAACTTCAAGACACTTATTCAACTAAAAAATAACACGAACGAAATGTCTCTCTCTCTCTCTCTAATTGACGCTCAGATTGTGCACAAAAATGGACAATTTGGAAACAGGAGACACCATTATTAAAGCCTCGCGGCTCGCTTTTATAGCTAAGAATTGTCATCGATTATAAAAACGTGCCGCAACGAGATCGAATAATCGTATCGCCTCTCCCCAAATTGTCCATTTTTCTGCGTAATCCGAGCGTCAGTTAGGGAGACATTACCATAGTTGTAACAATAGTGATTTGCGAAAGGACGACTTCGCAAACTTTGCGAAGCTTTCGAAAGTCTTGATTCATAACAGGCTGCAAATCTTTTCGGCCCGTAAATCGCGCGGAACAGGACGGCCGGTTCAACAAACGTTCTTCGCGTTTCCCCTCGGCTAATCCGAGAAACAATTAGTTTACCGACCACCTAAATCGACGGAGGCCCACGGAAAGCGGTTAGGTAGGATACAGGGATAGTTCGCGCGAGCCGGTTTGATCGCGGTTAAAAATTTCCGGCGGCCTGAAGAGAGCCAGCCCCGTGCACGCGGTTGGTTGGTTTTCTGTTCCCCGGCGCGCGGTATCCGCCTCGCGATTTTTCATACTCAGCGTCGCGTTTAGTCGCGTATGACTTTCCCCGCGGTGGCCATCATTCATCCTCCTCTCGCGAGATGCATTTAAGTGTACAAGCGAACGCACGTGTGTTCGAACCTCTGCGGGGCTAACTCGGCGTGCCATTGTCTTACCTCCGGCTGACCCTCCGCGGGGTCATAGATCACGGGCTTCCTGGAGTAGTCCGCGATATAAATCATCGGCCGTTGGTCGGCCTTAGCGAATTTATCGTCTGCATCCGAGGCACTTAATTTATCAACGGACAACGAGCGGTACGCAACGGAACGAGACTCCTCCGCGGAATACCATCGGTTCCGATTCTACGTTCAGGAAACAAGCGACTTCGTACACGTTCCACTTGCCGCGGAGCACGCGGTTCAACCGTGGAACACCTAAGGCGGCCGGACCTACATCGTCGAACCTCGTCGAATTCAAGTCGTATACTTTTTTGCTGGATATTTCTGAAAATTGATTTATTATTGGGCGCACGTGTTTAAGGGAGATAATCGGTTTCGTTGATGCGCGCGCGCGAAGAATTCTGCGCGGAGGAAAAAGAAAATGCATTTGGTCCGATCAGAACACATTTTATATGGAGTAGCGGAGCCGGTTACTGTGGTCTGAGCAACTGGCTGTGCCTTTGGTTCGTTTTTGTACGTAATTAAATTGATATTTGTCTCATAAAACATATTAAATAATAAGAAGAAAGATAATATAATAATAATAATAATAATAAAATATATTGAATAATAATAAAAATAAGGATAATAGTTTTCAATATCATTATATTATATAATATTATATAATAATAATAATAATAATATTATTATTATTATTATTATTATTATTATAGTATTATAGTATAATAATAATAATATTATTATTATTATTATATAATATTATATAATATAATGATATTAAAAACTATTATCCTTATTTTTATTATTATTCAATATATTTTATTCGATAAATATCAAGTTAATTACGTACGAAAACGAACCAAAGGCACAGCCAGTTATAATAATATTATAATATAATATCTTACAATACTGAATATTATTATACAATACTGTATATGATATTATTATACAATAATATTAAAAAATAATAAAAAAAAAATTGTAACATGTCTTGACATAACCTTGACATGCCTGAAAACAAGCCGAAGGCACGGTAACTGGTCACCACACAGTAACTGGCATCGCTACCCTAACAAATATTCAAAATGATATTTAAAAATCTCTGTTTATTATGCACGAATGGAAATTATGTAATCGTATAAAACTGCCCGTATTCTTTCTTGTTAATAATTGAAACAATGCTTCTACTATCTTCGGTCTAAGGAAAAATACAAAATAGAATATAAAATAATAAATGCCTTTCAATCTCATAATAATTATTTTAGGGCTTTAAGAGAACTCGCTCTTCGCTCACTCACAGATAATTCTGTCATCGGAGACCGAGAAAATCGCCTGATCCGATCGTGTTGCGCAAAGATAAACAATTCCTATTGTTTTAAATTTGATGCCTCGAGACCGCAACTATTTTCGCTGAAAGGACGTGAATTCGTTCGGCCGATCATCATATTCTATCAGCAGACGCCAGAATAAAATTGAGCAGAGAAAAATAGGAAGAGACCGTTCCCTAAAAGCCGGCGGCACTACTGTAGCCTAGGAAAATTACGAATATCCATCTTCCTCCGGACGTTTCGGAGAATCGGAAGCTCCCGCCGTCTTCGGTTGGCTCAGATCGAAAAAGATAGCATTAGCTGGAAACGCGAGTAACCATCAATCTTCAGTCGTAAAATATCTATGAGGAGAATTCGACCACCTTTCTCGCTTATCGAGCGTTGCGCCGCCGTAAATGCAACGGAATGCGCCCGTCACGCGTTTCCGCTTTCACCGGAAATTGACAATTTAACGTCCCTTTACAATCCGGCACCGATAGCGTTCGGTTTTCGAAACCGAAGGCCACCGATTAATGCCACTCGCTGTTTAGCATCGTTGCACGACTTCGGACTTGTCGGGTGTTCTGATTCTTTTCCTAAACCGAAAGGCAATCGCGGAGAGCCAGTTACTGTGGGATAGCCGATCACAGTGATGGCTCTCTAATTGACGCTTAGATTGTCTTAGATAGCCGATTACAGTAATGTCCTTTCATTTTTGCCACGCGAAGCGCCTAATCGGCCTCTCGAAATATGGCTTTTATTACTTTTATAAAATACCGCAGTATTCGGGTAATACCAGCAGTAATACCAACACTTATCCCGTAAGATTCGTAATTAGTACGAGTACGGTTATGGCAAATATTGGAACAAAAGAACTACGTCGATCATTTAAAAGATGGCGACTTTTCGATTTTTCAATATCGAGATCTAAAATATTATAAGTTATAAACTATTCTGATTGTTTCTATTATGGCCTGCGCACGCAAGTACAGTAATGTCTCCCTTACTGACGCTCAGATTGTGCAGAAAAATGGACAATTTTGGAAAAGGAGATACGATTATTCCGAGCCTCGCAGCTCGTTTTTATAGTTGTTGACAATTCGTGACTATAAAAATGAACCGCAAGGATTGATTACTGTAATCTGCAAAATTCGCTTATTTCCGAGCAAAACTAACTTTATGTTAGACTTTAACTTTATGTTTCAAAGTTTTTCATTTAAATGCAATTAATTATTTATTAATAAGTTAAATGCATGAAAGATGGAAGTGCTTAAAGTAGCAGAAAAATTATGCCAATTTTGGTCTCCACGTTTTCCCGAGAATCGGCCTCCATCGTTCTTGCATTTCACGTTTATATTATATTATTATATTATTATATATATTATTATATTATATTATTATTGTATATATATTATTATTATTATTATTATTATTTTTATATTATTATATTCGAATAGAATCAAAGCTGTGATTAAAAGTTACGATTAAGTTGCGATTAAAGCACGAAATTCCCAATTTTTTGACGCTGCAGCTTTCATTGTATTCGATCTCTGCGGTCGATCTTCGAGCTTCTCAAGGAATGCATAATTTAAGGCGATAGTTTCCCGACTCCTTCGAGTCGCCCCGAAGGATTTGATGACATTGAACAGAGAGTACACTTATTCTCGTATTCGCAGTCGCCTCCGCGCGTTCGCGCGTTGCCGAAAGTGTAGCTAAAAAGACGAAACCGACAGAGTTTGCACGCGAAAAGCAACGATATTTTAATCTCATTTCGTCGGGATTCTTCCTTCCTTTCTTCCAGGATGATTTCCTTGCGATCTCAACAGGAATCGCAAACGAATTCTTTCGCAGCTACGCGAGATTTCTGTGTGCGGTTAATTTTGCAAATTGGAGACGGCGGCGCTCGCTAATGACGCCGCCGATGGGGTATCCGTCACGACAGATCGCGGCGCGTTTCTTGCCCCATCGGATCGTCCCCCGTCTCCCGTTTAATTACAAATCACGGCCGTAATGAGCAATTAAATAGCAGCCGGGGACGTGCTAATTAACTAATCGTTATACATAATTGAACGACCGATATGAGTCGTCCGCGCTTTGACATTTGCATAGCAAATTATCTCAACACGTAACTGGAGCCGGGGTTAGTCCTGTATCTGATCGAGCCTTTCACCTCTCCCGGGGGACGTCTTTCAACCGGCGGATCTAAATGAAACTCGTTTCTTGCCGTCCGATCTCGTCGGACCTCTCTTCGACTAGACATCGGCTCGGTTTCCTCGTCGCTGTCCTCCATTTGCAAATGAATTTCTCACACCGGCCGAAACGGACGCGTGGTCCGACACCGTTTTCTTAACCTCGCGACTTGTAAACGAAGGTTGGCATAACCTTGACATGACCTTGACATAACGAAGGTCTCGTATTCTGTGCGCGAGACTTCTTTGCTGCGATCGTTCGCTGCGTGCTCGATTACGCTCCGTGCATGATCGGCTGTGACAAAAGACTGGCGCACCGTTTCTGTAACAAGTTATAAATATGTTAGATGTGCTGAATATTTAAAGATTTTTAGATAAGTATGCTAGTAAATAGAGAAATAAGTTTGCTAAAATTGTGTACAATCGATATATCTAATATCGTGTACAACGCGAAGTACATGAAAATGTATTTAATATTGCACAAACTATACTGAAAAATCGTTATGTTATACATATTCGGGGTATTATTCGATTATTAACTCGTTCGCGTGAGAAACAAGATATAATGTTACGCATGTTTTACGAATATATTTTACAACTCTATACATTAACTGTGTAAAATCATATTAACTATATTTGCAACTGTATTGAACCGTGTTGACTCTATAAACTTCTGAAATGTTGAACTTTCAAACTATATTATTTACCATAATTGTGTAATATAAAATTGTATTAAATGAAGATTTTAGGTCTGAACGTCGCGCGCCCTAAAATGGACGTAAAATGGACGTCTCTAAGACGTTCAATGCTTATCTAGTACATTATCGAGTACATATATCGATTCGAAGTGAACTATTTATTGGAGAATCTTGAACGCATCACCTTTTCCCAAGATTTCGTCGAATTTTTCTTCATAATCTATTCTCAATCGATACAAACATTTGCAACGACACAAATCGATGGCGAGAACTCGCATGACCGGGGGTTAGCGTGATCAGTGAACTCTCGGTTCTCCACTCGGTCAAAGAATTCGCCCGCTCGAAACGTTTGCACTAATCGAGCATCGACGGAAATTCGATGCCTGAAACCGCTCTCGTTCGATCGGCTAAAACAAACGATTTGCTCGTTGGATCCTCGAGCCGCCGACGCGCGCGAATAGAGACGAATTCAGCCTAATGGTATCTTTAAAGAGACCGGAGTTGAGCATTTAATTAAAATCCTCTCGAACCCTCGGAGAGCACTCGCGATCGAGTGACGAGTGCTTTCGAGGAGGGCGTCGCGTCGCGTCGCGCGCGGCGCAGAATGGAAATATCTTCGGCGAATGAATGGAGAGAGACGATCTGTCGCCTCTCGAAATAATCTCCGAATCGTGTGGTACATTCGGGCCGGTGACACTTGAATAACCGCGTCGTTTTTATAATTGTTGACAATTCGTAGCTATGAAAACAAACCGCAAGGTTCGAATAATCGTATCTCCTCTTCCCAAATTGTCCATTTCCGTGGACAATCTGAGCGTCAATTAGAGAGACATTACTGTATTCTTTGCACTGTTCTTCGCGTCTTTACCGCCTTCGATGTTCTCGATTAACTTAAAACACTGTCTTCACGGTCCCGAATGATAACTTATTCACTATTCACCGGGTTCTGGGCCCATAATCTACAGGGTGTCCCAAAAATGTCTCGCAATCCGAAAGTGGCGGGTTCCTCGGGCCATTTGAAGCAACTTTTTCCTTTGCAAAAATTTTCTCCGAGGCACCGTTAACGAGTTATTAACGAAAAATAGTGACCAATGAGAGGCGAGCTCGGCTGGCGCGAGGCGATCGAGCCAATGAGCGGAACTGGGCTTCGCGCGCTGGTTGGCTGGGCCGCCTCGCGTCAGCCGTACGCGATTCTTATTGGTCACTGTTTTTCGTTGATAACTCGTTAACGGTGCCTCGGAGAACATTTTTGTAAAGGAAGAAGTTGCTTCAAATGATCCGAGGAACCCGCCATTTCCGGATTGCGAGACATTTTTGGGACACCCTGTAGACTGTTGTAAATCGATGCGAAGACAAAAGAAGTGCGAAACAATGCATATGAAGACGTTTATTTGGTTCAAACGATGAGCGGGTGAGCTTCTAGAGCAAGCCACTATAGTGGCGTGTCGTTCAGAGAGATGACATCCGCGAAAGCCACTATAGTGGCGTGTCGTTCTGAAAGATGATATCCGCGGAAGCCACTATAGTGACGCGTCGTGCCTAAAAGGTTAATCGCAGCTAACTCCCGTATTCTTGCGCATCCGCGCTATAATATAATTAAATAATATAATTAAATAATATAAAATAATATAAATAATAATAATTAAATAATATAAAATAATATAAATAATAATAATTAAATAATATTAAATAATATAAATAATATAATTTTCGACGCGTTTTCAATCGCTCGAACGTACCATACCGCTGCTAAAATCGGCCAGTTTATTCAAATAAGCGATCCTTCGGCCTAATAATTGTTTAAACGTCGCTTTCATAGTCGCTGTACGAAATAATGCGAGGCCCGCTCTTCCATTCGGTTTACAGCCGCGAGAACGTTGCTTAGCGGAAAATGTCCGCGCCGGAACTCGTTATTTTATTCCGCGACGGAGTCGCTCCGCGGTTCGAAACATTATTAGCCGGCTCGTTAACAGGCGTCGATACTTTCGATGAATAACGAATACAGTCGCCGTTAGAATGCTGCCGATATTGTGCGCGTGAAATGGGGCCATCGGAACGGCGCTCCTCTTCTTCTTCCATGGGGGATCGAAACTTGTTGAAAAATACACACGCAGTCGGCCGGCGCGTCGCATCGGCGGACATTTAACGGCGTCATAAAAGTCGTCAGCGAATATCTAACGAGGCGAAGTTTTCGTCGGTTCATTAAACTTTCGGCGCGATCGTACCGCGGATAAAAAAGAAAAAAGAAAAAAGGACGCGTCGCCGTTGCCGAAGTTTGTTTCGCTGTTCGGCAAATACGAGCTTCTTTTCCAATTTTCTTACGGTGTCAATGTTCTGTAGGCATTTCTGCGAGCTATTTGCGTGCTCGATACGAGAAACAGAGCTTTTTATTCTTGTTCTTATTATAGGCTCGTTCATTTTCGCTTGGCAACTGCAAGGTCGCTTGCGACCACGTGTCTTGGAATTAACCTCAAAATTAACCTTATACGTATGGCTTATATTTTAGAATTATTATTATGTTTTATATTATTATTACTGTTATTATTACTGTTATATAGTATTATTCTAACATTCAATGACAATATATAACAATATATAACAGTGTATAATATTCAATAACAATGTATAGCAATATTTAACATTCAATATATATATATATATATATATATATATATATATATATATATATATATATATATATTATCAATTATATATATATATAAAATTAATATTTAATATAGTAATAATATTAATATAATATTATATACAATATATATGTATGATTTCAATATATTATTATACACTATATTTATTATTATATAATTATAATTTACATATATAATTAATATAATTTTATTATTATGTTTTATATTATTATTACTGTTATCATTACTGTTATATAGTATTATTATAACATTCAATGACAATATATAACAATATATAACAGTGTATAATATTCAATAACAATGTATAGCAATATATAACATTCAATATAATATAATAATATTATATAATAATATTAATATAATATTATATACAATATATATGTATGATCACAATAGATTATTGCACACTATATTTATTATTATATAATTATAATATTACTACGCATCAATTAGCACATATTTATTATTAGATGTTGATTTATTTTTATAAACCTGCGTACACGGATAAAGGAGAAATAGCACAGTTCGATCGAACGTTGACCTACACTACTTGCATTCGGTTCGGTCTATCCGACACTAGCTTTAACGATGTTAATCACCGGCAATTACGAGCCTACAGAATATCGAATTAACAAGTACAGGTTCGCGTTGCAACGTAGAACCCGCCACTGTTCATTATTATTTTCAGCCGCGATACTAGAACGCGCGATATATGCCCCATGTGATTCTCATGGGAAGCTGTTGCGCACCGTGCCCCACGGAACAAAATTAATTGTGGCCATTAACTTGTTTGCACGTGGAAATAGTTTCGTGTCGAATACACGTCGGTTACGCCGGAGCTGTGCCCAAATAAATAAGCATTGTAGAGAATTTGTGAAAAATACCCGCGATTTCAATGGAACAATTGTTCCACTGTTTCAGCTGTTTTATCTGCGCGCGTCGATAAATACGAAGGGTTGCTGTTTGCGTGTCCGGAGTTGGCGACACCCGGCGGTGCTGGACGCCATCCGGCACGTTCGTCGTAAAGTTTCACCTTTCCATGATTTTACAGGAAAATTATTTTCAAAGTATGCGTTAGGTCTACCGGAAAGTTCTGTCCGATAGTGTCACTTCGAGTTTCAATTCATATGCACATGTTGATTTGAGACGTATGAGCCGTTTATTTTGAAAGTGGCATAAGACACTTTACCGTAATGAAAAGTGGTGATTTTTTAATGTTTATACGAAATTATTTATACTGAGATATATCAATATATATTGTATTATCAATAGATATATCAATGTATATTGTATTATCAATGGATATATCAATATATATTGTACTATCAATAGATATATCAATATATATATATTGTATTATCAATAGATATATCAATATATATATATTGTATTATCAATAGATATATCAATATATACTGTATTATCAATAGATATATCAATATATATTTTATTATCAATAGATATATCAATATATATTGTACTATCAATAGATATATCAATATATATTGTATTATCAATAGATATATCAATAGATGTATCAATATATATTTTATTATCAATAGAAATATCAATATATATATCAATATATACTGTATTATCAATAGATATATCAATATATATATTGTATTATCAATAGATATATCAATATATACTGTATTATCAATAGATATATCAATATATATTTTATTATCAATAGATATATCAATATATATTGTACTATCAATAGATATATCAATATATATTGTATTATCAATAGATATATCAATATATATTGTATTATCAATAGATATATCAATATATATTTTATTATCGATAGATATATCAATATATATTGTACTATCAATAGATATATCAATATATATTGTATTATCAATAGATATATCAATAGATGTATCAATATATATTTTATTATCAATAGAAATATCAATATATATATTGTATTATCAATAGATATATCAATATATACTGTATTATCAATAGATATATCAATAGATATTTTATTATCAATAGATATATCAATATATATTGTACTATCAATAGATATATCAATATATATTGTATTATCAATAGATATATCAATATGTATTGTATTATCAATAGATGTATCAATATATATTTTATTATCAATAGATATATCAATATATATTGTATTATCAATAGATATATCAATACATAGAGTATCCTGAGATAACAAATACAAGTAAATCTTCTCGAAAGTTAGCATCCATATTTTGAAACGTGTTAAAACGCAAACCCTTAAATATATCGACTTAAAAACGAAGTGACTTATGCCACTTTCAAAACAAAACGGCTCATATGCAGCCGATTAAATCTGCTCTAACCTTGGTTTCGAACGAGATACGTAATGCGTCGAAAACGCAATGAACTTTCCGAAGATGGAGGCGAGGTCAGCGAAACGATTAAAGCGGAGATCGTAATTAGTGACGGTTGGCGTCGGTAAGATTCAATCTACGACGATCGGAGCCCGGAATCGAAGCTGTCCGGGAGGAAAAACAGCCGGTGAAAATGGCTCGTGTATCTTGAAAAATAAGTGTCGAATCGAGTAGCGAACGGGCTGACGTTAATTAAAAGTGGCCCCCCTCCGTAGAAGGAAGACCTCTCGTCCGGGAATTTCTCCAATGGATTTACCGATAATGGATCGAACGTTTTTCGCCGGGGGGATAATCTTCTAACGCGTACTTTTTGCTCTTTAAACTTCCCCCAGTTTTTAACTTCCGCGATTCCCTCGTTAAGATAAAGGACAAAAGGTGGCTCTACGCTTGAGCCAGTCATCCAACGATTATTTTAGTTACGTTCGCGGTGGATTCGGCACGCGCGCCTCCGTTCGGCTGCTACCGATTTACTGTGAAAGTTAAATCTAAGAGATATTGATAATATCTATTGATGATATATATTGTTATATCTATTGATAATACAATATATATTGATATATCTATTGATAATAAAATATATATTGATATATCTATTGATAATAAAATATATATTGATATATCTATTGATTATAAAATATATATTGATATATCTATTGCTAATACACAATATATATTCATAATATATCTAGTGATATACATATCTGTTGATAATACAATATATATT
Source organism: Megalopta genalis (assembly GCF_051020955.1). Taxonomy (NCBI): domain Eukaryota; kingdom Metazoa; phylum Arthropoda; class Insecta; order Hymenoptera; family Halictidae; genus Megalopta; species Megalopta genalis. The sequence goes on from NC_135018.1 coordinate 1,836,359, forward strand.
GATATATCTATTGATAATTCAATATCTATTGATATATCTATTGATAATACAATATATATTGATATATCTATTGATATATCTATTTATAATACAATATCTATTGATATATCTATTGATAATACAATATATATTGATATATCTATTGATAATAAAATATATATTGATATATCTATTGATAATAAAATATATATTGATATATCTATTGATTATAAAATATATATTGATATATCTATTGCTAATACACAATATATATTCATAATATATCTAGTGATATACATATCTGTTGATAATACAATATATATTGATATATCTATTGATAATTCAATATCTATTGATATATCTATTGATAATACAATATATATTGATATATCTATTGACAATATATATTGATATACATATCTATTGATAATACAATATATATTGATATATCTATTGATATACGCATCTACTGATAATATATATTGATATACCTATTGATATATCTATTGACATATTTATTGATATATCTATTGACATATCTATTGATATATCTATTGATATATCTATTGACATATCTATTGACATATCTATTGATATATCTATTGACATATCTATCGATATATCCATTGACAATATCTATCGATATATCTATAATATAACTCAATTACAGTTGTACAACGCAATCATCTGAACGCAATCAGTTTCGAAATGCTAATCGTACGCGTGGGAAGCTCCCTGTGGGACAAGTGTTTCTCGGATTCACTTAAACGGTGGACGGTGAGAGAGGGATAATAACGTTGAAAAATATTCGGGTGCCAGTTTCGGAAACGGCCGTTAATTTCTTCGAGTGGTCGGGCCCACTCGATCGGAATCCCCGGACGAGAACACGACGACGGAACGGCGAAGATGCGACCATAACGAACCGTAGGACTTTACGGAGCGTGAATAAGCACACGGGAACGGCGCAATTGTTCCCATAAATACGTCGTTAAACGGGAGCGTTCGTTGTTACGAGTTCCGTGCCGGTGCACCAAAGATTTCGCACTCGGACACCGGAGTTCGCAACCAAGAATTCCGTGGAATTCGCGCACACCCGAAGAACTTGCATACCGATAATTCTTATCGTTAGCGTCGGGCTGAAATTCTACACGGAAAGCCGATCCTCCTACACACGTAATCTGCTTTGGTCTCTTCTTTAATCTCAACTATTAACGTGTGCACCACTCGATATATTGTATTATATTAAATAACGGTTAATATTAATATTCTATGAATTCATTCTCATTACGATCTCTCGAGTAAATTTAACTTTATTAGGATGAACAATATACGAAACGCTTGCAGCAATAATGAAAGAAAATGTAAATGTTGTAAATGTCGATTGATAGGCTTCCAATAAATGAAGTGCCAAGAACATCATTTCGGAGACTCGTTATTTAGCACTCTCGGAAATAGTCACTAAGCCCGGGTACTTTTGGACCCACACTAATATATTAGGTCTACCGGAAAGTGCTGTCCGTTTTCGAATTGAAATATAACACAATTTTCATACATTTAATAATATTTATTGTAGAATATACTTTCCACCGTTACTTACGACTTCTTGCCAGCGTGATGGCAACTTGTAAATGCCATTTTAAAAAAATGATTTATTTTTAGAGGCGAAGAACTCGACTAATGCTTGGTCGACATCAGCTTCGGTTTTGAATTTTTTTTCCTGTAAAAAGTTTTGCAAAGAGAGAAACAAGCGATAATCGGAGGGTGCTAGGTCTGGGGAGTATGGTGGATGCGACAGAATTTCCCAGCCTAGCTCTGCGATTTTCTGACGAGTCGCCGAAGCAGCATGTGGTCTGGCATTATCATCGGTGGCCATGTTTTCACGATCGCGTCTCGCTTAATAATGACATGAGACATCTTTGTTTCAGTTTATTTAGGAGAGTACATGTGTGTAAATGCAATGATAAAGAGAGATAGTCATATATGTGCTGTTTATTTTGAAAGTGGTATAAGTCACTTTGTTAATGCTCGCGGTCGATCTTGCGATCGTTCGAGCTTTGAGAAATTTGCACGTTAGTGTGTCGACTAAAACTCTATTTTTGCTAACCGGGTGCTCCAGCAATTAGCTTCCCGGGAGACCTCTGTATCCACTGACGGCTCAGGGTGGATCAGTATAAATACAAATCAGGACTGAATACAGATCAGGACTGAAGACAAATCAGGTCTAAATACGAATCAGGTCTAATGGACAGATGAGGACTGTCGAATAACCGTGTGACATCCACGAGGTCACCTCGGTTATCCCTACCTTTACTTAAGGGTGGGCGGCGAGGAAAAACTGCCCAATCACGGCAGGCTCAAAACCGAACGCTAATTGGTTACAATGAAGATGGTTGGGACCTTTGGAAAGGGTACTGCGAACGCCCCCAGATGAGATTCCTCCTCAAGGGAAAATTTGGAAATCTACCCCATCTGGAAGCAATTACGCCGAGTGGTCCAAGTCCCAACTCCGCTAACGGCCTGGTCGTAAATCAAGGATAAGTCCTTTACCGAGGACCACCAAAAAATGGTCGACGGGGCCCATGAGTTTTACCATGTCGAAAACTAACGTTTCCGCCACCGGGGTGACAGGCCCACACCCTAGCCATCAAGGACCCATGTGCCTGGCCCCCGCCATGAAGCCCAGATGGGGAATCCCTAACACACTTTGTTTTTAAGTCGATATATTTAAGGGTTTGCGTTTTAACACGTTTAAAAATATGGATGCTAACTTTGGAGAAGATTTACTTGTATTTGTTATCTTAGGATACCGATATTTTTCTCAGTATAAATAATTTCGTGTAAACATTAAAAAATCACCACTTAAAGTAAAGTGACTTATGCCACTTTTGCCGAGACATTTTGTTAGAAGAATTCCATCGTTTCATGAGTTACGCGAAGTACTTCTAATATTTTTTCTTTTTCGAGATTTAATACAATAATTTATTACATAGGTTCGTCGTTCATGCGGCGTTTTATCATTTGCAGAAAAAGCGAGGAAATATAGGTGACACCTCTCATTTACTAATTATACACCTGTCATTTACTAATTAATCGATCAATAATTTATTTCAAGTGCCAGCCTCATAACCAGGTCTATTTACACTCTGTTCCGATTTTTTATACGTTTCTACTTATCACGTTTTAACAATATTCCCCCCCCCCTCCTTTTTTATCAATATTCCTTGCCTTAATACCTTGCCTTTCTAAACTAGTTACATTATATTTTATTAATTATATTACATCAAGCTATTATAAACCATATCTTCCGCGTAAACCTTTTCCAAAATGATAAACTGAAATAAATTATTTCTAATTTTTGACGGTCGAGTTTCAAACTATAACGTACGTACGTTCGAACAACGTCGAATAATCTGCAATTAAGATTCGGATAACAGAGTCTCGATATTTCGGAAAAAATACTCGGATTCTGTAAAATTCGGAAAGAACGATTTCAATTTTTGTCGACGCACCGCGCGTTGTTCCGTTATTTTGTTCAAATCGATTCCGAAACGGAATATCGTTGCACCCCAAGCAGAAGAGCGGGGATGGGGCGTGAGGGGAGGGGGAGGGCGGGATTGCAAGAATTCAATTTTGCAACCGAAAGGAGCAGAGCGTATCGGCCGTTGTTTTTGTTTTGTTGAAAGGACAACGGCACTGTTTGATCAATGGGAAGAATAACGGAACTGCGGAGAGACGTAAATCAACTTTTTCGGAACGTCAACACGACCTCGAATGCAAAACAGTTTCATCGTTATTCCGTCTAGTTGGCCGGGGTAATCAATTCGTGGAAATTCTCGGATTAAAACACGCGGGCGGGGTGGGAAAAAAAGAGAGCCGTGAGAAAGAATTCAGCTGCGAAACGGGCCGGTGTTAGGAAATGGCGTCGTTACGGGGTTCCGCTCGCGCGCCGTCAGCCAATTATTGATTTCAAAACGCCTCATCCCATTGTTCGAGCCATTTCTCGCCTATGCTCGCGAAATAGTACTTCTAACCCAGTTTTCTCTGACCTGATTCCGAGTTAATAGGACCGGCGCACGAGTGCGAAATAATTCCCTTTCGGAATACGTACTCCTCTCTGCTCTAACAAGTTTTCGACCAATTCTCCCGGTTTCTTTTTATTAAACATACAACGTCCGCGGAAATGGAATAAAACTCTGCTTTTTTCTAGCATTCCTCGTCCAGTTATTGGCCCGCAGCCGGACCGGTTGCTGCGGGTCGATCAATTACCGTGCCTTTCGTTCGCTTTCGGTCGTAATTAACGTTGTATTTATCGAATAAGACGCGTGGAATTTGTTTGTTGGAATATAAACGAGATGGAAGAACGAACAATTCGAGAGTAGATGAAATAAAATCAGAGAATATTAAAAAATTAACAAAACTGAAGCAATGCGGAGATTTAACCCTTTGCACTCGGATGTCCCCTGAGAGGAGACGCACCAATGTTTAATATAATATATATATAAGAGAAACTATAGTTTTACACCTTCTTTAATTAAATAAAAGTTCCAATTGAAAGATCAAATAGTGAAAAGTATTACTAAACTAAAAGTATCAAAATTATTACATATAATTCAATATATTATTATATGTAATTATATGTAATAATTTTGATACTTTTAGTTTAGTAATATTTTTTACTATTTGATCTTATATTTAGATATATATATAATTAGAATCAGTTTATTTAGAATCAGTTTCGTTGTTAAATATTATCGTTGAATTCCAAGAAATTGGTTGAATGGAATCATATATATATATATTGAATCATATGTAATAATTTTGATACTTTTAGTTTAGTAATACTTTTTACTATTTAATCTTTCAAGTGGAACTTTTATTTAATTAAAGAAGGTGTAAAAATATAGTTTCTCTTTATGAGTTAACTTTATGCGTTAACTGACGCGACTCAACTCAGTAAAAACAATAACAATTAGAAAAGACGAATTAGAAAATAAGAAACTATTTGCTGGATTGATTTTTCCATTCAACTCATTTCTTGAAATTCAACGATAATATTTAACAACGAAACTGATTCTAAATAATACGCGGCTGTTTACATATCCTCTTTGAAATATTCGCTGTTTTCGATGGAACGTTGAAACTCGACGATTCTCTTACAATTTATTACAAGCCGGAAGCGTTTAATGCGAACGCATTCGTCGAAGAAAATGTTTCACGAGCACTTCTCCCGCGGTTCCACAGTCTGCGGGATCTTCTTCCTCGGTGTAACACGGAAATCCGATTTCCCGATAAGTTGTTATCTCCACTAATTTTATTCGAAGCTTAATTAATTTCCAAGCAATCCGTTTTCCTCCTCTGGAAAGGGCTTTTTCCAGCGGGTAATCGATCGCTTAATCGTCGATAATAGATCTTGTCATCAAGCAGCCCCGAAGGGGGTCGAACCGTTTGTTCCAGCGACGACGGACCACTATTGTCGATCAAACGGTCTATTGTGTCGCTATTTTATATCTCGATTGTCCCGTCGGAAGATCGAGCACGCCATTTTCCAAGAATTTTCCCCGGAAAACACGCTATTCCGTTATCAACACCGCGAACGAATATTGCATCCGTATTGTAATTTCAACGAAACATCGCGATACGCCACGTTCCAAAATTTAGGTTATTTTTCGGTGTACAGTAATGTCTCGACACCTCGACTATACAGGGTGAGCCATTTAAATCGATCCAGTGAAATATTGGGTTGGCAACTAAGTAATCGCCGATATATATAAATAATCGTCGGATATTGTTTGCTCGATGCTCTCGGATAATTGCTAATTTTGCGATTAGATTGCACATAGACGTCTCGTCATTTCATAGATGTTGATCGAATCGAAGATTCGCTTCCATCGGAATTTGTTTGTTCACGGATAATTGTTCATTTTGAGCTTGGATTGCACGCTTTCGTGATAGCATTTCGTTCGATTCAAGATTTTTTTGCAACTCATCGCTTTCGTAATTAGTCTTGCAGAGTGTGAAAGTGTAGACAAAATTGTATCGACGACTGCTGTAAATTCTCCCCAATTGTCCTTTGCCTCGTAGCGAATCAGACTCGCGACAGCGCCATCGTCGAACAGAATTCTCGTGTTATTGTAATTTCTCCAGGAAATGCCGAGCTTCGGGTTGCCGTGAATTTCCCTGCGCCAGCCCAACGACTATGACGTAGGATATATTCTATTGTATCTTCCAGACGGTCGATGATACTAAAAAATGTTTCGAATGAAAACTGAACGGTTTTAAGGCGCGCCTAATCTGATATTAATAAGATTTTACTAGGCGACTTATCCTAGTCGATTCAGCTCGTCATTCTCTACATAAAAATGCTAAGGCATTTATTGCGGAAAATCGTTGATTCGGAAGATATTCTAATTTCAGCAATGCTTTTTAATTTTCACAATCTTCGAAGCGTTCAAAAACTCTAAACTCTCTTCTAAAATTCGAATATCTTCTAGACAAAACACAGTAACGTCTCCCTAATTGACGCTCAGATTGACCACAAAAATGGACAATTTAGAAAGTGGAGATACGATTGTTCGAGCCTTGGTGACTCGCTTTTTATATAATCGTATCTCCTCTTCCCAAATTATCCATTTTAGTGGACAATCTGAGCGTCAGTAAGGGAGACATTACTGTACTTGCGCTCGCAGGCCATAAATAGAAACAATCAGAATAGTTTATATCTCATAATATTTTAGATCTCGATATCGAAAAATCGAAAAGTCGCCATCTTTGAAATTATCGACGTCGTTCTTTTGTTCCAATATTTGCCACAACCGTATTCGTACTAATTACGAATCTTACGGGATAAGTGTTGGTATTACTGCTGGTATTACCCAAATACTGCGGTATTTGATAAAAGTAATAAAAGCCACATTTTTTTTTCGAGAGGCCGATTAGTCGCTTCGCGTGGCAAAAATGGAAGGAAACACGCGATACAGAGTTTTCTGGCGAAAACGTCGCGACCAGCCTTTCGATCTACCCTATTTTACATTTTAGATTTTCATTACGTGACGCGATTAATCGTGCGGGTCCAGCAGCCAGCCACGTTGAATAAACCGGCGAGAAATTTCATCGATAATTCCCGCGAAAAATGCGCGTCCATTTCGCGCGGGCACGGATCATGAAAATCTCCGCGGACATTATCAGTTTATTCGGCCTTGTAAAAAGATCTTCCTAAGAGCGGATTCGCTGATGTATCCCAACATTTCTTCGTTAAAACCGGCGGTCCGTGCGACCCGTCTTCCGCCGCTGGTTCCCCGAGGATGGGGAAACTGCAAAAATTAGGATCAACAGAGGCCACGGTGGGATCTCTTTTATCATTGTCGGTGTTACCGAAGAAAGATAACCTTCCTAAGAGTGTCCCGGCTGGGAAAAAGAGGATCGCGGATAACGAGCCACGTCATGCACGATTTTCATTTCTTCCTGGCCGCCGGACGACGAGAAATCCTTCTGAAGGATTTAGAGGATTCGCGGGATTGTAAAAGATAGCAGAGAATTTCAGGAAACATCGGGAACGGATACTCGATACTCCGCAAACTAGAGCTTTCTGTTCGAATAACGATTGTTCGTCGTTCGTCGTTAATTATTATAGAGCTTTTTATTCGAATAACGACTACTCATAGTTCATCGTGAATTATTCTAGAGCTTTTTATTCGAATAACGACTACTCATTGTTCGTCGTAAATTATTCTAGAGCTTTTTATTCGAATAACGACTACTCATAGTTCATCGTAAATTATTCTACAGCTTTTTATTCGAATAACGACTACTCATTGTTCGTCGTAAATTATTCTAGAGCTTTTTATTCGAATAACGACTAATCATAGTTCATCGTAAATTATTCTAGAGCTTTTTATTCGAATAACGACTACTCATTCATTGTTCGTCGTAAATTATTCCAGAGTTTTTTATTCGAATAATGACTACTCATTGTTCATCGTAAAGTATTCTAGAGCTTTTTATTCGAATAACGACTACTCATTGTTCGTCGTAAATTATTCTAGAACTTTTTATTCGAATAACGACTACTCATAGTTCATCGTAAATTATTCTAGAGCTTTTTATTCGAATAACGACTGCTCATAGTTCGACCTAAATTATTCTAGAGCTTTTTATTCGAATAACGACTGCTCATAGTTCGACCTAAATTGTTCTAGAGCTTTTTATTCGAATAACGATTACTCATAGTTCATCGTAAAGTATTCTAGAGCTTTTTATTCGAATAATGTGTGACTACTCATATATATATATATACTTCGTCGTTAATTATTTTAGAGCTTTTTATTCGAATAACGAATGCTCAGAGTTCGACCTAAATTATTCTAGAGCTTTTTATTCGAATAACGACTACTCATTCATTGTTCGTCGTAAATTATTCCAGAGTTTTTTATTCGAATAATGACTACTCATTGTTCATCGTAAAGTATTCTAGAGCTTTTTATTCGAATAACGACTACTCATTGTTCGTCGTAAATTATTCTAGAACTTTTTATTCGAATAACGACTACTCATTGTTCGTCGTAAATTATTCTAGAGCTTTTTATTCGAATAACGACTAATCATAGTTCATCGTAAATTATTCTAGAGCTTTTTATTCGAATAACGACTACTCATTCATTGTTCGTCGTAAATTATTCCAGAGTTTTTTATTCGAATAATGACTACTCATTGTTCATCGTAAAGTATTCTAGAGCTTTTTATTCGAATAACGACTACTCATTGTTCGTCGTAAATTATTCTAGAACTTTTTATTCGAATAACGACTACTCATAGTTCATCGTAAATTATTCTAGAGCTTTTTATTCGAATAACGACTGCTCATAGTTCGACCTAAATTATTCTAGAGCTTTTTATTCGAATAACGACTGCTCATAGTTCGACCTAAATTGTTCTAGAGCTTTTTATTCGAATAACGATTACTCATAGTTCATCGTAAAGTATTCTAGAGCTTTTTATTCGAATAATGTGTGACTACTCATATATATATATATACTTCGTCGTTAATTATTTTAGAGCTTTTTATTCGAATAACGAATGCTCAGAGTTCGACCTAAATTATTCTAGAGCTTTTCGAATAACGACTACTCATAGTTCGTCGTAAATTATTCCAGAGCTTTTTATTCGAATAACAACTATTATAATAAATTTAACCATAGGTAAATTTCAGTGTTTATCAATAGAATGGAATTTTGTTATTAATATTTCATCCACCGTATAAATAACTAGACGACTCACTGAAGACACAATTTGTAAAACGTAATTGCATAAATGTTTCAGCATTAATGTCAACGCATCTGTTTATACCACTGTTTAATTGAACAATTTCTGTGCCGCGTGAATCATTTTATTTGAGATTGTTATCGAACAATAATATATATAAAGTGTACGTTCGTGTAAACGTCGAGGCCTGCGAACGATTATTCGATTATTCTACTTTCAACAGGATGCAACCGTCTGGGTTTATCAACCATTAACTGCACGTGAACTACGTACGCAAAGAGAATCTATTTGTTCTCGCAGGTATCTCGTACATCCGTCCGTTTTACCCGAACTGCCGTTTCCTTTTTGAAAGCATCTGTACGAGCTGAACAATACGCAAATATTTATAATTCGTCGTACAACGATGTAATATGTGTATATATGTACATTGATCATTTCAAGTTAATAGCTCGGCAAGCAAGTTGAATAAACACTAACTTGGCATATCTATAATGTTAGGAAACACGAAAGTATCCAAAAAACGATTCCTGATAAGTAATTTGTTAATTCCTGATAAAATAGTTTTATATATATATATATATATATATATATATATATATATATATATATATTTTTTATATGTACAAATAAATTACAGTCCCTTTGTTGTAAGAAAATTCAGCTTCTATTTCTGAAGATATAGAAATGGTTTTAATTATTCGTCAACATTTCCGGTGAATATTTTCTGTATTATATGAAAAAGTATCAAATTATATATAATAATTATAAATATATAAAATTACACCGTCGTTCTATTACACACCTACAGATGTCTTGCAGGCGCCATTTTGTTCACGCTTATGATTTTCTTATCCATTTGCTTCGATGAAATTACAATAAATAATACTAACAGTAATATGTATACTAGCATTTTTCACAGAATCTTACATTATTATACTTACACTATTACACTTAAAAAACAGCTAGAATTATGAAGAACAATTGGAATCGTGTTACAGCGATGCATGAATTTACTAGTAAAATATCTTGCAGGCGCCATTTTGTTCACGCTTATAATTTTCTTCTTAATTTGCTTCAACGAAAATACAATAAATAATACTAACAATAATATATGCTAGCATTTTTCACACAATCTTACGTTATTATACTTACACTATTACACTTAAAAAACAGCTAGAATTATGAAGAACAATTGGAATCGTGTTACAGCGATGCACGAATTTACTAGTAAAATATCTTGCAGGCGCCATTTTGTTCACGCTTATAATTTTCTTCTTAATTTGCTTCAACGAAAATACAATAAATAATACTAACAATAATATATGCTAGCATTTTTCACACAATCTTACGTTATTATACTTACACTATTACACTTTAAAAAACAGCTAGAACTATGAAGAACAATTGGAATCGTGTTACGGCGATGCACGAATTTACTAGTCAAATATCTCGCTTGCAATTATATCATAATTTACATCATTGCGCGGGGGGAAGGGTGGGGGATTAGATAGCGATGTGTGAGCGATTACTTCGACAAACGCGCGGCTCAAACGTGCATTTACCGGCGATCCCAGCAAGCGGTGTGTGAAACGCTCCGTGTCGGCGAAGTCCATTAACTATTTAATTTCCATCAATAATTCGAGAGGGACTCGCGCGGCTACTATGTAGCACTAATAGGATTTCCTATAAGCGTCAGACGTAAACGACCGGACGCACGCGTTCGCCGCATGCGATCGGACGCAACGTCCGCGCGCAAATGATATTTGCGCGTCTTAAGCGCGCGACCGGGCCCGTGCTTCGCATACGATTTGCGTACGATGCATTCATTATTCAGTATATTACCGTTTGCCACAGGCAGAACAGCTCGGGGTAAGGTATCGCCGCGGTTTTCTCAACGAAGGCGAACTTTGTTTCGTTTTTAGAAGATTACGCGCTATAAAGCGTTAGATTTCGTTGCTTTTATGAAATACCGCAGTATTTGGGGCGTCCGCAGTAATACAACGCGTTCGCGTTCAGACTGCTTGCGAAGCAGACGAACGTCGAACACGTGCGTCGGACGTGGACGCTACATTTATCCGAAAAGACAGCTTTATTTTGTAAAATTAACAATTTTATTTTACTACGTTTTTCTTTTTATTTATTTGTTCACTCAACATTAACATACACTGCATACATGATAAGCAGAGAAACGTAGGAAAAATCGATACGTATGATTCTTTTCTATTCTTATTTTTATAACAATGTTTTTCGTACCTTCGCGTAGGATCGGTCTCGAAATATTCGAAACATCTTGAAATTTGAGAATATGTTCTCGTTTTTTCACTAAAATTACTGATTCAAATAGCCAATGGTCGCTACTTTTTATGCGCGACGAGTATACTCGTCGTGACAGTAAAATATTGCCGCTAAGTGGTTAAGATTATGTCAAGGATATTAAATAGATTATTAAATAGCCGATGGTTGCTACTTTTTACGCGCGACGAGTATACTCGTCGTGACAAAAAGTACCGTCACTTCTCCACAACGAATATACTCGTCGAACACAGCAAACTGGTTAAGATTATGTCAAGGATATTAACTAGGTTATTAAATAGCCGATGGTCGCTACATTTTACGCGCGACGAGTATACTCGTCGTGACAAAAAGTACCGCCACTTCTCCACAACGAATATACTCGTCGAACACAGCAAACCGGTTAAAATTGTAAGCGCAGGAGAAGATAGATCGTCGCCTCCGCGCAAGAATTTCTCAGAAAAACCGATACACCATAAGCAATTGCGAGCCTATCCCCATCGAAACTCAACCCCTGTGGCGAAATTACAGCAACCGCGCGGCGTCCTCGACCGCCAAAGGTCTCCATCGAGCCAACCGGTTCCCTTCAACCCCCTCGGAGCCGTGGCGTTCGGCGGCCATGCCCGTTACACTTCGTCTCGGCGGCAGCATGTTTCTTGACAGAACGTTAATAAAGTTTTCCAACTCGCATAAATCAGCGACGTTCTTTAAGTTAAGGGGTGGCGGCGGCGGCGGCGGCGCGCGTTGTCCGTGGAGGACGGCCCATAAAAGCAACAAAGTTTAATGCGTTTCAATAAATTCCATGCTACACACCTTCCTCCAGCTCCGTCCTACAGCCCCCACCCCCCTCCACACACCCTTACCTGCGTTCCCTTCGATTTCACACGAGGGTAGTTTCTCCGGTCGTTCCACCTCGTTTTTCCGGCCCCGTATTTTCGAGCACGACGAAACTTTCGGAGGAACCGTGGCTACTTCTCGCGGCTGCGGAAAGTTCGGCTCTGTAACCGTGGCCTCGGAATACGAATGGCCTTCGAACGCTTTGATGGGGACCGACGGTGCCGCTGTAATTCCGATTTCCCGATTCGGATCGCCTCGCTTTTGCGGCCGATGGATCTTTAAGGCGGCGATTTCTCGCGCTGGTTCGACGCGCGCGCGCGCGTCCGACACGTTTATGCTAATTCAACGGAAAATAATGCTCTCGCTTTCCTATAAGTTTTCAATAATAATAATAATATGTAGTTTAATAAGTAATATGTAATAATAAGTTCTAATAATTATAATAATAATGATAATAATAATATGTAGTTTAATAAGTAATGAGTAATAATAAATTCTAATAATTATAATAATAATGATAATATGTAGTTTAATAAATAATAAGTAATAACAAATTCTAGTAATAATAATAATAATAATAATAATAATAATAATATGTAGATTAATAAATAATAAGTAATGATAAGTTCCATTAATAATAATAATGATAATAATAATATGTAGTTTAATAAGTAATAAGTAATAATAAGTTCTAATAATTATAATAATAATGATAATACGTAGTTTAATAAATAATAAGTAATAACAAATTCTAGTAATAATAATAATAATAATAATAATAATAATAATAATAATAATAATATGTAGATTAATAAATAATAAGTAATAGTAAGTTCCAATAATAATAATAATAATGATAATAATAATATGTAGTTTAATAAGTAATAAGTAATAATAAGTTCTAATAATTATAATAATAATGATAATACGTAGTTTAATAAATAATAAGTAATAACAAGTTCTAGTAATAATAATAATAATAATAATATGTAGTTTAATAAGTAATGAGTAATAATAAATTCCAATAATTATAATAATAATAATAAGTTTCGTCATCGCTTGATTCTCTAACTGGTTAATGATATACGGCTAATAAATCTTGAATTTCATTGAATGCACTATTCGATAGCATTTGTATATACGATGATCAATAATTATATATAATATATCAAATATCAGTGAAAATGCCCATATTGAAAAATCGTACAAAAACAGCTCGCGTTAATAATAACTTTCCCATACTTTCCGACTGTCGACAGCTATGAACAACGAGACGCGATGCTCGAACAATCGCGTCTCCTCTCCCGAGATCGTCCATTTTTCCGCGCAATTACGAGAGAAATCGCTGTGTATAAACGTGTACTCGTTCGGTCTATTTGTTCATTCGGTGAACTTTTTCAAGTAAATAATCCGTTTACGCGTGACACGCGAGTCGCGGGTCGCGTGATAAAAATTCCACCTCGGCATAATATTTTACGGATTGCCGGGGCAGAAAAAGTAGCGGGAGCGTTCCAGAAAATTTGGCGGACAGAAATCCGCGAGGGATGTTGCGCAGCGCCTCCCGTCGAATTTTACTTCCCCTTTTCACGGATTTGCTCCGCCAAGATTCGTTCACGCTGCGAGCCCGTCGCAACGTTATAAAAAAGTTCCTCAGTTTTTCAGGATTACGAGCGACGGGAACTGGTGGCAAGGCACGGGCGGTGTCTTGTCTCATCGTTTCCGCAACTGCGCGCGCCAAGGAGCAACCAGGACGACCGAAGAACTTCTTCCCGGCTCACGGGGAACGTTGTTACAATTTCGGGGCGTAAACAATACGGGGAACGCGGTCACGTCGAACTGATCCTTAATTAACATTATCCTTGAATTAATATTTTCGATTGTGTGGCAAATTATTAAGACATGTTTTAATAATAATAGTATATATTATTATGTTATATATATTATATTAGTATATTAATGTATATTGCAGTAACTTTGAGAAGACAGCAGATTGATCGAGTATCGGATGCTTATTATATTATATATATAATATAATAATATATAATATAAATATATAATAATAATAATAAATACAATATAATAATATATAATAATGTTATATGATATTATTATTATTATTATATTATTATGTTATATATATAATATATAATATAAATATATAATAATAATAATAAATATAATATAATAATATATAATGATATATTATATAGTAATATTATATAATATTATATGATATTATTATTATTATTATATTATTATTATATATTGTATATATTATAATATTATTATTATAATATATTATATAATAACATATATAATATAAATATATATATAATAAGCATCCGAATAATTTAAATTAATTTATATATATATATATATATATAAATTAATTTAAATTATTAATGTTTGTAGCAATGTTAATGTTCGTTTTATATCGAAAAATATAGCTTGTATACCCTCCCTAGGTAAATGTTTTTTCCAAAAATTTAGGTCTGTTAATATTATCACGTTTATTTACATATTTCTCATTCTAACCAATTGTAACTTTTCCAAGCAATCGTTCAGACATCGTCGAATATCTAAAAAAAAAAAAAAAAAAATACGGATCCAATTCGATCCAATTTACAGAATGTTATTTCGTTTCATCCAGCCAGCCGCGTTTCCGACGAGTATACTCGTCCCGAGGAAAATACATTAGTAAATTTGAAAAAATGTTTCGACCCTTTTGTATCTGTTCGAATAAAACGAGCAAACAGAACGAACATAAATAATTATCGCGAGAAAAAGCTGTGTATCGGTGGCTGGGTCCTGGGTCAGGCTTTTGCGCGCAACACGTGACTGGCACAGACTCCGTTTTTCCAATTCACGACACCTTTAAGATTTAATGTCCGTCGTTATGCAATTGACTCTGTAATACTGTAATCGCATCCGACAGGCGTCAAGCTGCAGCGTCGAATTTGCGGTTCCAATTGCACGCCGGAAAGGGGGCCCGTCGCGGCGGCCGGGCGGAAACCGCGTTCAAATTATGACGAGGCGGCCGCAACACACAGCCCCGAAAAAAGCAACCGAAATCTTAGCGTCAGTCACGGCATTAACGCCGGCATCCGACCATAGCATCGCGCAATTACTATTTCCGCTGGTGCCACACCTCTCCGGGGCCATCATCGCATTTCACCGGCCCGGCGAAAAAATCATCGACGAATTTCCGGGCTCCCATCTAGATTCTCGTTCGGTGGTTTCTCAACCTGAAGTTATTATTTATTTTCTGGTAACAATATATGTATAGTCGGTGTAAAAAGTGTTCGTGAAGTTTCTTAAACGGACCATGTGACTTTCTTTTGTAATTGGGTCGAGCGATCTAGATTTTATTGGGATGTTAGGAGGATTCATTTCATTTTTTAGTAGACTATTGTCAGAAAAAGTAAGATTGGTTGGAATGAGTGAAAAGGTTATATTAATTATGCTTTTTCATCTTTTTGTTGGTGAGCTTTGAGTATACTGAAAATTTCATTGGGATCGATTGACGTTGCTGCGAGCAGTTATTAATAATATATAGTATAATATAATGTAATATAATATAATGTAAAATAATATAATACTATAATATAATACTATAATATAATATAATAATATAGTATTTTAATAATATAGAATTTTAATAATGTAGTATATTAATAATATAGTATTTCAATAATATAGTATATCAATAATATAGTATTTTAATAATATAGTATATTAATAATATATAATATATTAATAATATATTAAAGAGAAATTTATTTGCCATCCCAATCAATTTTTGAAAAGCCTTTTTGACCATTGTCTAGCATTATGGTAAGTCTAACAATTGACAAAAATTCGAGACATTTCGAATCTGAAAAGACTTATCGCGTTTTAAGAGTGGATACACATATTTACAATGTTCATTAAATTGTTGTATGTAACGACATTTGGTTAACGTGTAATATTCCTGCAGGGAACAGTAACTCGATATCCTGTTACCTAGCTGAATAATTACAGCAATGTAATTAGTCAGTACCGCGGATTAAAAAGGTAACACTGACACGCAATATGTGATTAATGCTTTGAATTTCATTATTACATTTATATATTAGGACATTAACGATTCCTCTGCAGGCAAATTTCGGATCGTTAATAATTCCTGGGAGGCGCGTTTAAATTATATTGGCTCGTTCTGCATTCCTACTTAACGTTAATTGTGTAATACATACAGTGGCGCGAGTAATTATAGCTTCGAATTTTTACATTCTTAGCGCCGTTTCATCACGAAACTTAACCGAACGTCATTTTCGTATATTTCTGCTAAAGTAAAGCAGTTCTATTATTTCTAAAAATAATAGAAAATAGCTTTACTTTAGCTTCGTGTCTACTTAAACTAATTATGTTATTTTTTGTTCTATTGCAGGTATGTTCACATAAGCGAAGTATCGATCTTCATACTGCGACAGGCTACAGTTCGAAACGATTGACCATTACCAATGAGTAAGTTAATAGAAAAAGTTGATTTGAATCTTCAAACTCGATTTTCTCGAAAATTAAGTACCAAACAGAAAAGCTATTCTACACATTTTTCATGTTTCTTCAATGAAGAATCGCCTGATGCCCGCTTTTACATACCTTTCAGGGACACCCTGTATAATCGGCGAATTATCTTTCGGTTAATCTAGGTTATTTTGGGGTCAAAGAAAGACACCCTGTGCTAGTAGACGATGACTGACCAAGGGATGACACCCTTGGTCTACTAAATATAATAAAATCATTATAGTGGGCGAAATATCTCGTAGTGCCATTATTATATTAACTATTATTATTATTAATTATTATACATTATTACTACATTATTATATATTATTATTATATATATTTATATATATTATATATATTTATATATATTATATATTATTATTATTATTATATATTATTATTATATATATTTATATATATTATATATTATTATTATATATATTTATATATATTATATATTATTATTATTATTATATATTATTATTATATATTATATATTATTTATATTAACAGGTTAAATCGACATAATTTATTTAATTCGTCTGTTACCAATATACTTGACAATTAAAATTCACGCAGACAATTTATTGTTACTAAATGATCATTAATAACTATACGTGTTCCTATATTTCTAAGAATACATTCGCGACAACGAAGTCACAATTGCCACAAAAGTGAGAGAAATTGTAGGCCGAGGGGTTGACAAATCCGGTCCGAAAATTTCGTCGAGAGACAAATCCGCAGTCGTCGGACGAAAGTCGAATCGTCCATCAAACATTTAACGAATCTACGTCGCGTAGAAAATTCACTCTCGGCCTCGCGATTATTGAAACGCGACGCTCGCGTCTGATAACCGAGAGAGAGAGAGAGGAGGGGCGAGCGCATTTTGTGAATGACATTCATTAGCGGGGCTAACAACGTTCGACTTCCCTGGGTACATATTTTCATTCTCCGGCTCTCCGACAACTAAATCAAAATAAATTCACGGGGATGGAGGAAGCGGCGCGGAGAGGAGGTGGGTGCGGATAGTTCCGTGAATCCGCGCGACAAGCCGCGGAAAAAAAGCGCTCATCAGGATGCGTTTGTGCGCGCGGTTCTCCCCGCGTCTGATTTTTATGTGCCGTAAAGAACTCTGTCGAGACTTTGGCCTCTGCCGAAGCTGAAAAACGAGAAAAGTGAAAAAAAGAGAGCGAGGAGCGGAAGGGATGACGGGGAGGAGGGGTGGAATCGTCTCGCTCTCGCTCTCTCTCTCGGTCTCTCGCTGTCTCTCGCTCTCTTTCTCTCTCGCTCTCTCTCTCTCTCTCTCTCTCGCTCTCTCGCTGTCTCTCGCTCTCTCTCTCGCGCTCTCTCGCTCTCTCTCGCTCTCTTTCTCTCTCGCGCTCTCTCTCTCGCTCTCTCTCGCTCTCTCTCTCGCCCTCTCTCTCTCGCTCTCGCTCTCTCTCGCTCTCTCTCTCGCTCTCTCTCTCTCGCTCTCTCTCTCTCTCGCTCTCTCTCTCTCTCTCTCTCTCTCTCTCTCTCTCTCTCTCTCTCTCTCTCTCTCTCTCTCTCTCTCTAGATGTCTTTCGCGTTCTCTCCGTTTCACGGTGCGCTATTTCGATTTACTGCGAGTCGCTTCGGAAGCTGGATTCGATATTGCCAACGCGGAATCGTCACGTAGCTTCCTATAACGTCCCCGCTCGAGACGCCACCGTACAGCAAACATAATATTTAACTTAAAGACGTTTCCTGCAGCCGCCTCTGTACACAGAGCGGCGCCCCCTTGGCTTGTCGAGTTAAATACGGATCGGTTCACGTAAAACTGTAAGCCCCGGCGAATAGGCGGCAGTCACGGAGAAATTAGTCGAGGGGATCGCAGGCCGCAGAGTCGATTACGTCAGCTTTCTTGTGCAGGCCGCGTTTCGGTATGCGGTGTCCTCCACGTAACTGGTCCGATCTCGAATCCGTCCCGATGACAATTACGGCAGAGGTGTTGCATCGTTTCTAGCGTACCGAACGTGGTGAATTATTTCTTATTGGGGGAGAAAGGGGGACTTGTGTTACCCACTTTAATAACACTATAATAGTACAATGTTTCAATTGCAATACTGTAATACTTTTAAGTTTAATGGCTTCGGTTTTGTTCAATATCTTTTAATGCAATTGTGGAACAACTTGAATTTATATTCCTGTTGTCTGTAATAAATAAGTTGACGTAGCAAAGAGCAAGCGAACATTTTAATACAATATCGAATATTAAATATATTATATTCGATGTTATATTTAATGTAATAGTGAATATTAAATATATTAAATTCGCTGTTATATTTAATATAATATGGAATATTAAATATATTATATTCGTTGTTATATTTAATATAATAATGAATATTAAATATGTTATATTCGCTGTTATATTTAATATAATAGTGAATATTAAATATATTGAATTCGCTGTTATATTTAATATAATAGCGAATATTGAATATATTAAATTAGCTGTTATATTTACTATAATAGTGAATATTAAATATATTGAATTCGCTGCTATATTTAATATAATAGCGAATATTTTAATATATGTAATTATATTATAATATAATAATAATATCTATTATTATAATAATATAATAGTAATTAATTATATTATATATATGTAATATTTTAATAATTCAGGAAGATACAAACCACTAAACTTGAAAGTACCATAGCAGTGTCCGAATATTATCTTCGATTTCGTATCCTTTATGTAATAAATTATTTTTGCCTCCATTTCAACTTCACTTTGCTCCTCCTTCGTTCCCTAACTCGACAGTATACACAACGTACAATAATTTCTCCCAAATTTTTATCTTCCCAAAATTTCCTAAAGTTTCTATAATTACCGACAACATAACGATAACTATAAAGCCGCGCCAGCAAATTGTCGATTTTCGTGCGCGATCTACAGCGACAATGAGAATGAAAAATTTCGTCGAGCGTCCGCGAAAGAATTCTATAAATTTCGCCGACGGTATTATTTCAGGCGTCGACGTCGTCGTCGTCGTCGTCGGATCGCGAGAGCGCATTGTCGGTGCAGCCGGAGTGCACGCAACAATAGCGCCGAGCTCACTCGAAACAATTCCCTTGAACTCGCACAGGTAGAAACGGTCCGGCATTAAGTCGAGTCTCTCTTCAACGAGAGTAGGATCTCTCAAGGAAACCCGATGTGTTCGCAACGCGAAAGAAAAGGGGTCGGGACGGGCTCGTGTTTATAGAACCGAATGGAAGTCGTGGTCTGCAGTGCAACGACGAGCACGAGGATTGAGCAAACAAACGGGGGAATCTCTCGAGTTCGAAGACGGCTTCACTCATCATCATTAACACCGCATAATACGTTCGCGAAACAACCGCCTCCCCGTCGCCTTCTTTTTTCGCCGGTTTCCTCGTGCGTACCCTGTGCCCCCTTCCTCACTTCTCCGCCCCTCGTTCTTTTTGCCTTCTCGAGGAACTCACGAGCATCCCCGCAAACAATGTTTATCTTTGCTCTTGACACGATTCTGAAGGGGAGTCCGCAAACCGACTGGATTTTGTATTCTTCGCTTTCGCGGGGACTTGACGTGCCGACGGAAGAGTCTCGCAATTTCATGGAAGCCGATCGAATCGAACCGGCATTCACTTCCGTTGGATATTGTTTGCTCGATGCTCTCGGATAATTGCTAATTTTGCGATTAGATTGCACATAGACGTCTCGTCATTTCGTGGAAGTTGATCGAATCGAAGATTCGCTTTCATCGGGATTTGTTTGTTCACGGATAATTGTTCATTTTGAGCTTGGACTGCACGCTTTCGTGATAGCATTTCGTTCGATTCAAGATTTTTTTTGCAACTCCTCGCTTTCGTAATTAGTCTTGCAGAGTGTGAAAGTGTGGACAAAATTGTATCGACGACTGCTGTAAATTCTCCCCAATTGTCCTTTGCCTCGTAGCGAATCAGACTCGCGACAGCGCCATCGTCGAACAGAATTCTCGTATTATTGTAATTTCTCCAGGAAATGCCGAGCTTCGGGTTGCCGTGAATTTCCCTGCGCCGACTTGTTTTCGACTTGTTTTCTATGGAATGAGTGTACGAGAAGTTTTTCTTAGATTGCAACTGATTGGAGTGACAAAAACATTGAGAAATGTTTTAAATGTTTTTCGGTACGCAATCCCTGTCTCTGGGTCTCGTATACAGTAATGTCTCTTTAATTGACGCACAAGTTATCCACAGAAATGGACAAATTGGAAAGAGGAGATACGATTAATTTGAGTTTTTATAATTACCGATTCTCAACAACTATAAAAACGAGGCGCGAGGCTCGAATAATCGCGTCTCCTCTTCTCAAATTGTCCATTTTTGTGGACAATCTGAGCGTCAGTTAGGGAGACATTACTGTAACTCGGTTTCACGCAATATGGCATTTTCTAGGATTAGATTATCTGTTAATTTCTGCCGGTTCATTCTATTGGGTTGGCAACTAAGTAATTGCCGATTTGTTCAATGAAATAAAAAATTTCTTTTTACTTGGAACGAAGTTTAATCTGTAATGTATTTTCCATTTTGTTCGATGACCTTTTGCCATCTCTCCGACAACTTGAAAATTCCACGCTCCTAGAAAGTCTGATCCTTTTCGGCCAAAAACTGAGTTAAGTGAGATTTTACAGCGTCATCGTCGTTAAAAGTTTTACCACGAAGGGAGTTGTCCAGGGATCGAAATAAGTGGTAATTCGATGGCGCGAGATCAGGGCTATATGGCGGGTGTAACATCGATTCCCAACCAATATCCATCAATTTTTGCCGAGTGGACAAAGACGTGTGCGGCCTAGCATTGTCCTGGTGGAAAATGACACCTTTACGATCGACCAATTCTGGTCGCTTTTCCTTGACCGCTGCATTCAATTTGTCCAGTTGCTAACATTCGCGGATAATAAAAAATAACATAATAATAATAATAATTTTATAATATAACATTTACGGATATCATAAAAATGGGAGTGTGAGACATCTATAACTGAAATCGGCAATTACTTAGTTGCCAACCCAATATCTTCCAGACGGTCGATGATACTAAAAAATGTTTCGAATGAAAACTGAACGGTTTTAAGGAGCGCCTAATCTGATATTAATAAGATTTTACTAGGCGACTCATCCTAGTCGATTCAGCTCGTCATTCTCTACATAAAAATGCTAAGGCATTTATTGCGAAAAATCGTTGATTCGGAAGATATTCTAATTTCAGCAATGTTTTTTTAATTTTCACAATCTTCGAAACGTTCAAAAACTCTAAACTCTCTTCTAAAATTCGAATATCTTCTAGACAATACACAGTAATGTCTCCCTAATTGACGCTCAGATTGACCACAAAAAAATGGACAATTTAGGAAGTGGAGATATGATTATTCGAGCCCTTATTAATTCCAGTTGCTAACATTCACGGATAGTAAAAAATAACATAATAATAATAATAATTTTATAATATAACATTTACGGATATCATAAAAATGGGAGTGAGAGACATCTATAACTGAAATCGGCAATTACTTAGTTGCCAACCCAATACAATATATCTGAAATTCTACTGAATTTTCCCTGAGCTTCTAAACGAAAATGGACAATTTGAGAAGAGGAGATTATAGTGATCTTATATAGTAGTTACAGAGAATTGATTTTGTCTCAAACAAGCTGATCTTATACTTTCTCCAACATAATAAATTTATATATATATATTTATATATTATTTATATATTTATTACTATATATTTATATATAATAAAATTTATATATTTATTATTATTATTTATATATTATATATTTATATTAATAGTAAATTTACACCGACACGGTTGCCTGTAAAAATTAATAAGATTCAATTTGGTCCAACAAATTCTATTGCACTCTATTCTATTGTACTTTAGTGTACAACAAATTGACATTCTCTGCATTAAAAGATAAAATTAACCACACCGTCCACTTTATTGAATTTTAAATCGAACGAAAATTGCGGTATCCGCGCGCTTTATTATAAATTCCGGCGTAATTATTTGAAACGCCGCCGCGAGATGGTTTCCGCAACGTTTTTCAGGTGATCTGTTAATTACACGGGGACGTGCCGTGAAGGAAAAAAGCACGGCCCGCTGGATATTGATAAGTGAACTTATACAGAGTGCTTTTTCCATCGACCACAATTCAGGCGGAAATTGATGGATCGATAGAAACGTATAAAAGTTTGCGGCCGTATAGCCCGGGATGCTTCCAACATAAATATTTCTCAATTCCCGCAAAAACAAGAACGGCACGGCACGGGCACCGCGAGCGAACGATCTGGCCAACTCTGGATGTGGCAGATATTTAGAAAAAAAGTTCCAATCTCCTGTCCATCGATAAGTAAACGAACAACGATGGCCACGTCGGATCCTCTATGTATGTATACATAGAACTACAGTCGATCTCCGTCCGTTGCGTCGACTTTTCATCGAGTAAAAGCTATATTTAAAGTATCCGCGCGGCGGTGTATCGATTACAATGAGAGCAGACCGACGGACGAATGTGCGAGCAAAACGACGAAACGGTTGATACTCTTTATTGTCGCGGCCGAGTATTAAATATCGGCGACGGAAAGCGTCCAAATAATAAACGATCTAGATGAATCGGTGATCGTGGATAAGGAAAATTGATCTCGCGCATATCGATGAGCTGGCTGATTGAAAATTAAACTGACAGCGATCTACGTTCGCTGTTCCAATGAAAATTTTATACCGATTATCGATTAATCCCGTCGGTAATTATTTGGTCGTGACGTAAGATCGTCCCGTTTTCTATTACGCGGCACGTCGCGACATCGTTTATTTGTTATGTTGTATAATGTTGAATTCATTGAATTATATTACTGTATTAATATTAATATTAAATGTTATGTTATATATTATATAATGTAATAGCACATATTGTGTAGAATATTAATATTAAATGTTGTACTGAATATAATATCACATATTGTATTGAATATTAATATTAAATATTATATTGAATATAATATCACATTTTTTATTGAATATAATACCACATATTATATTGAATATTAATATTAAATATTATATTGAATATAATACCACATATTATATTGAATACTAATATTAAATATTATATTGAATACTAATATTAAATATTATATTGAATATTAATACCACATATTATATTGAATATTAATACCACATATTATATTGAATATTAATATTAAATATTATATTGAATATAATACCACATATTATATTGAATACTAATATTAAATATTATATTGAATATTAATATTAAATATTATGTTGAATATAATACCACATATTATAGTGAATATTAATATTAAATATTATATTGAATATAATACCACATATTATATTGAATATTAATATTAAATATTATATTGTATATTAATATTAAATATTATATTGAATATAATACCAAATATTATATTAAATATAATAGCAATTATTATATTAAATATATAATATCAAAAATTACATTAAATATGCTATCAAATATAATATTAAACACTATCAAATATAATACTAAATATTATATTAAATATCATACAATATATATCATATAATATATATTAAATAATGAATAAAGATAAATAAATGAATCCCACAGAAAGAAGGGCAAACATACGTCACGACCGGTCATTAAACAGCCATATTGTTAGCAAAATCTCTTTCTTTTCTCTTAATCTTAACACTCGTCCGAATATTCTTGCAATTTCTCCCAGCTGAAGAAACTCAAGGGAACACGCGTGTAAACTTCTACAAGCGATTACGTTTCCACCGTGCTCCCACGGTTATGCGAATTAGCGAGGAGCTACATACCCAACGATCTAAAAACGCGTAAATCTGCATGAGGATCCACGGTCTTGTAATAACAACCATCGATCAACCGGCTCTTATTGAACCTATCTCCGCCGCGGATCTCTCTCTCGTCGTATAAACACTTTCCAGCAAAGAGACGAAACAAGGAAGGAAGGAAGGAAGACGAAGCCGGGAGCAAAAGGATGGACCGTGCGGCTCCGTAAAAATGAATCCAATCAGCCGCGCGCGCGCCGATAAAGTAAACGGCCGGCACACAGAACAGGGAATTACGCGACACGGTCTGAAAATAGTGTGTCCGCTTCTCGGTTGCTCTGTTTTCGATCTATAAACATCGATAGAGGGCGAGTGACTCGCAGGTGACCGAAGAAGGATCGCCGAGGAGTTTAGAGACGACGGTGGATCCGCCAGGATCCGAGGAGCTGGCGCGGCTCCGAGGCAAAAAAAAAAGAAAAGGCTGGAGTGGTTCGCGTATAAGCAAGTGAGTTAGCAACTTCGACCAGCCTCTCGCCGCCTCTCGCCGGGCCCCCGTGTGTTTGTCTTCCTCCCGGGTCCCGAGAGCTGTTTGCATTGGCTCCGCACCTCGGAGAGAGCCCCTGTGACTGACTGAAATGATTTCGTCGAGCCGAGGCGCGATGCGAGCCTCGAGTGCACTTCGGTCAACGAGCCGAGAAGTGTTGCAGCTCGATGCGCTGACCGGCCGGAAATGACTTTCGGTTACTTGTTACCGGTTCGACTAACCCCGCCCCGGCTCTCGTCGATCCTTTATCCCGGGCCGCGCGTTTCGTAGCCCGATACGACCTTCTTAGACCCTCCTACGGATGAACGATGATAGAATTGGGTTCATTTGAGGGGCCGAGCGAATTTATTCCAGTGGTTCGAGTGGGCTTCCGCCGGGATTATGGGCCGGATTGATAAATTGAAGCTCGACGTTTATCGGGGAACAGTTTTAACCCCCTCCGGCTCTGGCGCCGCCGTCCGCGGCCATGATTCGGGGATCGATGCCCGATTTCATTGTCCAACTGTTTGTGTATCGAGCGAACCGTTTCAATGGACACGCCTCCGCCGTGATGACTCTTTGTGGAAACGACTCGGGAACGTCTTGCTACCTTTCCGAAAGCGTCGACGCTGCGGCACAGGGAGCTAATATTTCTTCGGGGACACTGCTTCTCGGGTTTCGAAGCTGCCTATGCGAATACGCTTTTTCGGGAGTTCGTAGGGGAAAGAGGGGATGAAAGGGAGATTCTAGATATGTCATAGATGAGGGACGTTGATCCAAATCGTTGCAACGTCAAGTATAGCAATTTCTAGATCTCAGGATAATGAAGACGATGACTTAAATTTTTTTATTTCTAACTCTTTGCCACGATGCGAAGGCAATTCGAAGGCCTATATATATGAATATAGATATGAAGACGATGACTTAAATTTTTTTATTTCTAATTCTTTGCCACGATGCGAAGGCAATTCGAAGGCCTATATATATATGAATATAGATATGAAAACGATGACTTAAATTTTGTTATTTCTAATTTTTTGCCACGATGCGAAGGCAATTCGAAGGCCAGATATATATATATATATATATATATATATATAGAGAGAGAGAGAGAGAGAGAGAGAGAGAATATATATATATATATATATATATATAGAGAGAGAGAGAGAGAGAGAGAAACAGACTATTTTGTGTGTCTATATATATAGGCCTTCGAATTATATATATATATATATATATATATATATATATATATATATATATATATAAGGAGAGAGAGGGAGAGAGAGAGAGAGAGAGAGAGAGAGGGAGAGAGAATATATATATATATAGAAACAGACTATTTTGTGCGTCTTCCGTCGAACCTTATCATCGACGTAGCGATAACATAGGCATAGGATTAGCACAGGGAAATTCCCGGCGACCCGAAATTCGGCAATTCCGGGAGAAATTACTGTATAACAGACACCGTTGGTGTCTCAAGACCGTTGGCGGCACAAGATATTAAGTAACGAATAGGCGATATTAACGATAATTTATTAAATAAAATAATGGATTGACGATATTAATAAATATTCTTTAGAAGAAAACAAATTCTCCCTATGTCCTGGATTTTACAAAAACAATCCGAGCATCGATTAGGAAGAATTTACTGCATTCGCCTCGTCCCTTTCGATGCTCGTCTTTCTCGCATCGCCTTTCCCGCACTGCATTCTATTTAATTAGTTCGTCGGCAACAAGTTCGAGTCGGTCGCGCTTTCGTTCGCGCGAGCTATTAAAACTTAACGCGCTCGGCTATCCGACTGCGACGAGTCGATTTGCGAGCCAGCGCCGAGGACCGTGCACCATCGTGGTCGTACCAAATAGAACCTGAATATGATAGAAAACCGGTACAATGCGAAAGAGCCGGGCGACCGAAGGAAAATCGAGTTGAAAATCGCGGTTCGAACAAAAGCGTGGCTCGAGGAGGTACGAAACGTGCGGGGCGCGCGGGCTGCCGTTGAAGGAGCACACGAATTGTTTTCCATTGTGCCGCCGAAACGGGAAACCGGTGGGCGGCCTGCGACGGCGTCTGACGTCTTGTTACAGAACACGGCGCGCACCTAAATTGTTTGTTTCTTAGCAGGGTTTATGCTCGGTCCGTGTAATCGTTGACACCGGTACACCTTTCGTACGTACGCGTTCAAAGTTTCCCCGAGAAACGACGGTTCCGTTCCGTCGCGTCGGAATCCGAAGGTTTTGTCGGCCTCCGTGTGTCCAGTTTTTGTGGCGGAAATGCGCCGGCGAGATGCGAAACAGCGAGGACATCGTCAGGATTTAAGAATATTAATATTAATATATTATATTAATAATATAATATCGTTGATATAATATAACAATATAATATCGTTGATATAATATCGTGAGCAAGCGCGGTGCATCCGATAGGCACGCTCGGTATGCACTTAAGAATTTTAATATTATATAATATCCTGATATACTCTATGATAATATAACATCGTGATATAATATAATAATATCATATCGTTAATATAATATAATAATATAATATCGTTGATATAATATCGTGAGCAAGCGCGGTGCACCCGATAGGCACGCTCGGTATGCACTTAAGAATTTTAATATTATATAATATCTTGATATACTCTATGATAATATAACATCGTGATATAATATAATAATATCATATCGTTAATATAATATAATATCGTTGATATAATATCGTGAGCAAGCGCAGTGCACCCGATACGCACGCTCGGTATGCATTTAAGAATTTTAATATTATATAATATCGTGATATAATATAATAATATAATATCGTTGATATAATATCGTGAGCAAGCGCGGTGCACCCGATAGGCACGCTCGGTATGCACTTAAGAATTTTAGTATTATATAATATCGTGATGTAATATAATAATATAATATCGTTGATATAATATCGTGAGCAAGCGCGATGCGCCCGATAGGCACCCTCGGTATGCATTTAAGAATTTTAATATTATATAATATCGTGATATAATATAATAATATAATATCGTTGATATAATATCGTGAGCAAGCGCGGTGCACCCGATAGGCACGCTCGGTATGCACTTAAGAATTTTAATATTATATAATATCCTGATATACTCTATGATAATATAACATCGTGATATAATATAATAATATCATATCGTTAATATAATATAATAATATAATATCGTTGATATAATATCGTGAGCAAGCGCAGTGCACCCGATACGCACGCTCTGTATGCACTTAAGAATTTTAATATTATATAATATCGTGATATAATATAATAATATAATATCATTGATATAATATCGTGAGCAAGCGCGGTGCACCCGATAGGTACGCTCGGTATGCACTTAAGAATTTTAATATTATATAATATCGTGACATAATATAATAATATAATATCGTGAGCAAGCGCGATGCGCCCGATAGGCACCCTCGGTATGCAAATAACGCTATGAAAGCATTTCCAGTAATATTAATTTAATTTTCTCTTACGAATATTACGGGATAAGTAACGTTTCAAAATATCATTTCCCGTTCTATCCTCCTTAAATGTAAATGCAAGAGTAAATGAATTCCGCAACGACGTTATAATCAGATACGTAGCTCATTTGAATTCAGAAACTGATGGACTTCGGATACGTTATGCATATTCTCAGACGCAACCGCATTTCGCCAATTATGGAATTAGTTGCATTAAAATTCAGATAAACTATTGCTCGTTTCGTTTCCTACATTTGCATGTATAATGTGCACCGAAATCCAGTTTACCGATAACCGCGAACCGCGTAGGTTCTTTCAAGTTCGCGTTCTGCAGGAATTAATTAATTAAGAACCGAGCAAAATAAACTCTTGACAACAAGTGGTTTTACTGTATACAGATGAAATCAAGATCTATACAGGGTGATCGTTTTACACAGGTTTCGGCGTTCAAATATCCGAATATACGTTCTATACTTAAAAATACCGAATTAACGTGGATCTTGACCCTTTGCGCTCGAGTGACGACTCCGAGGCGATGCTAAACGTTGCTACACTATTTTCAAAAGAATTCTCGCATTATTAATCAAACGCTGGACGTGTTAAAGATGTCCATTTTACGTCCGTCTTAGGTCTGAACGTTGTACGCCCTAAAATGGACGTCTTTCGGACGTCTCGAAGCCGTCTTTGTGCTATCTGCGTGTACATGTGCACTTTTATATGTGTCGGGTAGAAACAATCGAACAATATACTATATTATAATATTAATACCTAATTTTAATACCTAATATTAATACCCTAATATTAATACCCTAATATTAATACCTAATATTAATACCTAATATTAATACCCTAATATTAATACTCTAATATTAATATCCTAATATTAATACCTAATATTAATACCTAATATTAATACCCTAATATTAATATCCTAATATTAATACCTAATATTAATACCCTAATATTAATACCCTAATATTAATACCTAATATTAATACCCTAATATTAATACCCTAATATTAATACCTAATATTAATACCTAATATTAATACCCTAATATTAATACTCTAATATTAATATCCTAATATTAATACCTAATATTAATACCCTAATATTAATACCTAATATTAATACCCTAATATTAATACCTAATATTATAATACCCTAATATTAATACCCTAATATTAATACCCTAATATTAATACCCTAATATTAATACCTAATATTATAATACCCTAATATTAATACCCTAATATTAATACCCTAATATTAATACCTAATATTAATACTTCATATTAATACCCTAATATTAATACTTCATATTAATACCCTAATATTAATACCTAATATTAATACCCTAATATTAATACCCTAATATTAATACCTAATATTAATACCTAATATTAATACCCTAATATTAATACCTTTCCCACAGAAATTTGTTTTTTTTTAAATATATTAAAGAAATATTCCATTTAGCATGTTTAATTTCTCGAGCCAAACGAGAAGCTCGTCGTCCCCTTCTGCGAGTCATCTTACCCGGAGTTACTGTCGCATAAAACAATAACAAAATTTGAACATTAAACCTCTGGTCACCCTGTATAATTTCGTGTTGGTTTACTCGACGGAGCCAGCAACCCGACTGATAACTAACCGAATGATTGAACCATTTGTGAGCCGGGTCTCAGAAACGATAATTGGCCGATCACCGTATCCTGTCCCACGGCCGCTTCCTCTCTTCGTCTCGTTGCGAACGACGTTGCTTTATATCCGCGCTTCGTTTAACCGGTTTATTCGCGGCGAGCATCCGCGAGTAGCCTAGAGTTAGCATGATCAGCGCCGCACGCGCGCCGAACTCGTTGACGCTGGAAATCCGTTTATCCGCGGAAAGCCGTGATACCACCTTGGAAAATACGGAACATCTGTCCCCGAAATCAAGCAGCCGCGTTGACGGATTCGCCTTGAAATCCTGCTCGAACGTTTCGCTGCTTATTTTGCACGACTGTCTCGTTGAAGCAGTGCGCCGCGCGCCGCTGCTTGGCGATCTGTCGACAACAGCCATCCGAAATAACAGCTTTTCTTCTTTTTCTTTTTTTTTTCATTTTTGCGAGAAACGTCTATCACGCGATTTCATTTATTATTCACGTTGCAGCCATTAATCGCGAAATGTCGATGAAATTATTTTTATGTACTTTTTCCATTAAAAAGAAAATTTTATTTTGGCACATCGAGTTTTGATCGTGCAATTGAAATACGATGTAAGAGGTGTTTCGATTTTGTATTATAAGTATTAGTTTAATTATGATTAAATGGTATAAATAGTATAAATGCTGTTTTAATTCTAATTAAATAGTATTCTATTTCAATTGTACTATTTTGCTTATTTTAATCATAATTAAATGATATAAATAGTATAAATGCTGTTTTAATTCTAATTAAATAGTATTCTATTTCAATTGTACTATTTTGCTTATTTTAATCATAATTAAATGATATAAATAGTATAAATGCTGTTTTAATTCTAATTAAATAGTATTCTATTTCAGTTGTACTATTTTGCTTATTTTAATCATAATTAAATGATATAAATAGTATAAATGCTGTGTGTTTTAATTCTAATTAAATAGTATTCTATTTCAGTTGTACTATTTTGCTTATTTTAATCATAATTAAATGGCATAAATAGTATAAATGCTGTGTGTTTTAATTCTAATTAAATAGTATTCTATTTCAGTTGTACTATTTTGCTTATTTTAATCATAATTGAATGGCATAAATAATAGAAATGCTGTCTTAATTCTAATTAAATAGTATTCTATTTCAATTGTACCATTTTGCTTATTTTAATCACAATTAAATGGTATAAATAGTATAAATGCTGTCTTAATTCCAATTAAATAGTATTCTACTATTTCAATTATACCATTTTGCTTATAATTAATTAATATAATTAATATCATAATAATATGTTCGATAATATATATTATAATAGTAACATAATTAATATTATTAATATTTATAATATATTTTACTGGATCGAGTGGTTCAATATCGTTGGCAAACCAGTCTGAGGTATTCAATTAAATTTTAAGTAGCAGATAAGGTTATTGATGATCGCTGGTACAATGATACCCGCTCCAGACTAGATTAATCCTTTACGAGTAGTATAATCCGATCTGGATTCCCTAGTTCAGAAGCTATTCCGATCCACGTAGTTCGACGAGTTCTAAACCAAGAGTCTCAGTATCCAAGTGTTTGTCCGATATAATTGCAAGTCATAACACAGAATGATCACAAAATTTCAGTCTCCATTTTAGTAAAAGAAAACTGTAAAATATTTGTATCTGTGTACGTATATCAAAGTTACAGGGATTTCGAATCGGGTTACTGTTGCTGCATCGACAATTATTCCATCGACAATCACTTCACCGACACGATTTCTATTACAAAGTATTCTATACTTCATTTGAAGTAACTTTCTCCTCAGCGAAAATGCAATCCGCTGCTTCGTTCACGAGTTATCAAGGAAAAAACGAGGACCAATGAGCGACGAGCTCGGCTGACGCGAGGCGGGGCCGCGTCAACGAAGCACAGTTCCGCGGATTGGCTCGGCGGCCTCGCGCCGACTAATCTCGCCTCTCATTGGTCGCTGTTTTCCTTCAATAACTCGTAAACGGAGCCTCGAATCGCATTTTCGCCAAGGAAAAAGTTGCTTCAAACAACCCGAGCAATCACCTCGTTCCAGAATGACACACATCCTTGACACATAAGCTTGACATATGGGACACCCTGTACACGGAGAAACGTCAGAGTAACACCGTAGCAACTTCCAGAGAGTATTTCGGCTTCGAGGAACACGGGGACGGAAGAGGAACAGATTATTGTCTGCCGGCTCCATTGAGGTCAGTCACTGTCCCGCGAGGTGTCAAGAAGATTGAAATCTTCGGTATGATACCGAAGTTCCCTTGATAGTTAATCGTGTTCCGTCTTGCGGAGAGTTGTTTCGTGTTCGCGTGAACTTGACGAATATTTCATCTCCATCGTCGTCGTCGTCGTCGTCGTCGTGGTCGTCGTCCGTCAACGTTGCCGAGTCGCTGGCTGTGACACTGCGGCGGATCCATTAGCGGGCCGCTAACTAATTGTGCGCGGACCGCAGCGTTCTATGAATTTTAACCGGCCGCGGGTTCGTTCCTTGGAACGTTTACCGTTAACCAGTCCGGGATGAACTTGTCCGATAAACCGGATACACTGCCGGCGTCCGATCAGATTTACAATCAATACGGTAAGCCCGCGCCCTCGGTGTAATATATTCCGAGAACCGGTTCTCACACCGTGTTACGTTCGCGGACTATAACGCTATGCAACGAGTGATAATACACGTATAAACGTACCCCTAATAGCTTTCGATTACCTGTAAACTGTCTACTTTTCCTGTGACTTACGACCTCGTTTCGTTATCGTTAATACGGATTAAACGATCGACGCTGGACCCCTTGCGCCGAGATACGGCAGAGCTGTTCGGCATCCCTGCCGCCGGTTCAATTTAGAGATTACCGAACGTATTCGGTTTATTAATAGACACACCACGGGCCTTTCTCCGCTGTGTAGTTTTGTCACGGTGAATCGTTGTTATCTTTCGAACGCTCGAGGCGCTAGTGTGTCTGCGTTTGGTGTCTGCTAGTTGTAATAATGTTTTAGTGGATTATGCTTGTAAATTTAATAATGTAGTAATTATATATTATTATTATATATACTATTATATGATATTAAATATACTACTGGTATTATTATATTATATTATATTATATTATTAATATACTATTATATGATATTAAATATACTACTATTTTTATTATGTTATATTATATTATTAATATACTATTATATAATATTAAATATACTACTATTATTATTATATTATGTAATATTATTAATATGCTATTATATAGTATTAAATATACTATTATTATTATTATATTATATTAGTAATATATTATTATATAATATTAAATATACTACTATTATTATTATATTATATTATATTATTAATATACTATTATAGAATAGTAAATTTACTACTATTATTATTACATTATGTTATGTTATTAATATACTATTATATAATATTAAATATACTACTATATTATTAAATATAATTACTATATATAATATAGTAAAATTATTATATATAATATATATATTATATAATATATACAATATATATAATTATTATATATAACAATATAATAGCAATTATTAGGTATATACGTAATTTATACGTAGTTATCCTACTAGTTATACTAATAACGATCGCCGCGAATCTTCGTGCAACATAAAAAAATCGTCTGCAGTGATTGCGAGACATAGGAGCCAACGAGAATTTTTTGAAAGATAGAATTTCTACGAAGAACTACATTTTTTAAATTTTCACTGTAGGCTCCGATAAAAACAGCGAAGAAACGAGAGTCTTCTTATACATTTTTTTTATTCCAAATAATAGCGAAATTAGAAAAGAAAAGTATTTTAGTCATTCCGCAATAAACTAGTCCCTCTAACAATTACAGAAATCTTCAAGTTACCTCTTAGACCAGTTGCAAAAAATGTTTTACCGTTTTAAAGGCGTAGTCTCGCGTTCACAGATACGTTTATTCACAGATACAGATGTACAATGCGCGCTGACCCAGCACGGGAATTAAAGCGCGCGGCATTATTTTCGTTTGAACATTCCAGTCGCATTGGCAGCGGCGTTAAAGAAGATTAGTACAATTTGCGGCGACGTGAGAGAAGACGTAGATCGTCTAGAGCAGTCTCCTGCGGTAACGGGTAATATCGCCGTAATTTGTGGTCAGAGATATTTTCTTCGCGGCCCTACCAGTCCCTCGGATTGTAAGTCGAGTGTACGTAAAAAAGCTGGAACGACGCGAATAACACGTTACAACCCTTTACTAACTTCCACAGAGAGAGTATTTTGGCTTCGACGGTCGCGAGATTTCGGAAAAACCAGCAGCGCACGATGCAGGTCGATGCAGGCCCCAGCGTAGGATTGTCTCTCTAATAGTCTCCCTAATTGACGCTCAGATTGTCCACAAAACTGGACAATTTGGGGAAAGGAGATACGATTATTTGAGACTTGCGGTTTATTTTTATAGTTACGAATTGTCATGGTTATGTCAAGGTTATATTGACATAAGATAATTATATTCACAAGGTTATGTCAAGGTTATGTCAAGGTTATATTGACATAAGAT
This sequence comes from Megalopta genalis, assembly GCF_051020955.1. NCBI lineage: Eukaryota > Metazoa > Arthropoda > Insecta > Hymenoptera > Halictidae > Megalopta > Megalopta genalis. The sequence goes on from NC_135018.1 coordinate 1,871,371, forward strand.
AATTATATTCACAAGGTTATATCAAGGTTATAAAAACGAATATGTCAATATAATCTTGACATAACCTTGACAATTCGTAACTATAAAAACGAATGTCAATATAACCTTGATATAACCTTGATATAACCTTGAGATAACCTTGACATAACCTTGACAATTCGTAACTATAGAAACGAACCGCAAGCCTCGAATAATCGTATCTCCTTTTCCCAAGGTTATGTCAAGATTACGTCAATATAACCATGACAATTCGTAACTATAGAAACGAACCGCAAGCCTCGAATAATCGTATCTCCTTTTCCCAAGGTTATGTCAAGATTATGTCAAGGTTATGTCAATATAACCTTGACATAACCATGACATAACTATACAGGGTGTCTCAAAAATGTCTCGCAATCCGGAAATGGCGGGTTCCTCGGGTCATTTGAAGCAGCTTCTTCCTTTACAAAAATGTTCTCAGAGGCACCGTTAACGAGTTATTAACGAAAAACAGTGACCAATAAGAATCGAGTACGGCTGACGCGAGGCGGCCCCGCCAACCAGCGCACGAAGCCCAGTTTCGCTCGTTGGCTCGGTCGCCTCGCGCCAGCCGAGCTCGCCTCTCATTGGTCACTGTTTTTCGTTAATAACTCGTTAACGGTGCCTCGGAGAAAATTTTTCTAAAGGAAGAAGTTGCTTCAAATGACCCGAGGAACCCGCCACTTTCGGATTGCGAGACATTTTTGGGACACGCTGTAGAAACGAGCTGCAAGACTCGAATAATCGCGTCTCCTCTTCCCAAATTGTCCATTTTCATGCACAGTCTGAGCGTCAGTAAGGGAGACATTAACTGTATCCGTATCCGGCGAGCACGGAGGCGGCCGAGCACGGGATGCGGCCGCGATGTTTCCCAAGCAGGCCGCTGTTTAGACTGTTTAAGTCACTCAGGCTGCGACATATTTATTCATGCGCCGCGTGGGTACCGGTATGTAAATGCGAGTTACGAAGCGACGACGGTGTTCCGCGGCGGCGAGCGCGCCGCGCCGCGCCGCGGCGACGACCACCTGAGCCGGTCACGCGTCAGACCATTAGCGTTCTTGCGGGACCAAATCAAAAAGCAGCTACACCGCAGCCCGTCGCAGCACCTGGTCTACCACCGTACGCCGTGTCCTCGCATAATTCGAGACGCGGTTGGTACGTCTCTCAAGATTTCTCGCCGTATCTCGGAGCTCGCGTTTCCTCGATTATCACTGTACCACGCCGTTCCTGTAATAAAATCAATTTCTCCGAGTTGTCTCGCCCGCTGCGGAGAAAGAGACGCGACCTCCGAAGCCGGTTTTCGTTTATCACCGCTTCTGCCCGTCCTTTGTCCGCTTTAACGCTTCGGCGACGCCACCGGCCACGGGTTACTTCTCGTACGTTTCGAATTTCTTTCGGTCGGCTACACGTTCGAATGTACAGCGTGTTCGTGAAGTGGAATTTTCTTATCTTTTCGTGAAGGAATTCTTGGATACGGTATTCTTCCTTATGATTGGTTTGTAAAGTAACTGGTAATTGGGGTAATGAAAGTGGTCTACCGTAATTGGAAGTGTTCAACGCGCTCGACGAGCGAGCAGGGCTTGCATAGTAATTTTAGATAGTAATGTTTCTAATTTTTTATTCGTTCTTGTGAGACTTTCGCCATCCTGTGCGCCTCGTTTCGCTGATTAATATGACACCAAACACGGTGCATGTATGTACAGTGGGTCACAAAAGTGTTCGTACACCTTCTAAAACGCAATACAGTAATGTCTCTCTAATTGACGCTCAGATTGTCCACAGAAATGGACAATTTTGGGAAGAGGAGATACGAATTATTCAAGTCTCGCGGCTCGTTTTTATAGTTAAGAATTGTCATCAATTATAAAAACGAGCCGCAACCAGCTCGAATAATCGTATCTTCTCTCCCCAAATTGTCCATTTTCGTGCACAATCTGGGCGTCAATTAGAGTGGCATTACTGTAAGTATTTTAAAACTGATTTTCAGCACGTATATTATTTACCACTACTATACATAATGCAATCAAATTCATTCCTTCGTAGGTCATATTCGTCTTTCTTGAATATAAATGCATATTTCGTATGTCCAGATAGCATGGAGACGTCTTTAAGACGTCTTAAAGACGTCTGGTGTGGGACATCGTTCAAGTAGTCTTTAGCAATGCCTCGTTTCCCGATTTTGAGCAATATTTGGGACACCCTGTACAACAGTTCACTGTTAAATAAGTACTTTAAGTTTATTATTACGTACAACATAGATAAATGTTCACTGTTAGATAAGTATTTTAAGTTTATTATAATAATAGTATATTATTATTTATTATTATAATATTATATATTATTAATATTTAATATTATTAATTTATTAGTATTTAATATAATAATATATTTTATTAATATTTAATATTATTAATTTATTAGTATTTAATATAATAATATATTTTATTAATATTTAATATTATTAATTTATTAGTATTTAATATAATAATATATTTTATTAATATTTAATATTATTAATTTATTAATCAATATTATTATTAATTTAAGTATATTATTATATATTATTATATTATTATTATAATAGTATATGAAAGCAGAGTATTGGAACTTGATTCTCAACGTTATTATGATCCGTAAAGGGGTAAATTTGATTAGTAAAAGAGCGAATTCGATTTGAAAAGAAGGTGAAGACAATTTGAAAAAGAACGAATTTCGAGCGCAAAAGAATATAAATTTAAAAAAAAAGGTGAATACAGTTTACAAAAGGAGAATTTAAAGCGAATCGTACAAATTTGACTCGAAAGAAGGCGAATAGCACTTGCAGAGGCGTGAACTATGAGTGCAGAAGGATGAAATTGACTAAGAAAAAAAGGGTGAACATAATTTGCAAAAGAGCGAATGCAATTTGTAGAAAAGGCGAATATAATACGCGAGGGGACGAATATGAAGAAGAAGGAGAGATGAATTCGACGTGAATACAATTCGCGAAACGACGACGAACTTCGAGTACAAAACCTGTAGCTTCCGTTTTTCTAACGGATAGCGAAACGATGAAAACGGGCAACGAGGAAAAATCGACCGAACGCGATCGGCTCGATCCCGATGACCCGTAAGGCACTCGACGAATTATGCGCGGAAGGCGGTGGACATTCTCGAGCGAAGATGGCCGGAGGGTGACTTATTTTGCCGGGATGCTGCGAGAAGAAACTTTGTACGCGCCGGGTGTATACGAGCCGGGCTCTGGCTGATGTATGCTACTATTAATTTATGAAGTCTCGTTAGAGCATGAAAACGTTGGTTCATTAACGAGCGCATAATGCGCGGCCTTTATTTATGGGGCTACATACGCGCGACGGCGTTAAAATCTGTTGAGTTATGAATTGGCAATGGAACCCGGCCGCCGGATAGAAAAAATCCAGGCCGAACGCGGATTTAATGGCGAGATATATATATATTCCGCGGCGCGGATATTGTGCGTTTTGCATGGCACACCGGCCCACGAGGAAGATTAATTTCTTCCGATGCGCGCCGGAGATTGATTTTTCGAGGAGAGAAAGGGCGGGCCGTTTATCATCGGGCGGCGCGCATTGACTGCTACTTAACGAGAGTGAAAAACGATGTAATTAATGCTGACAGCCGATGGATTGTACTGGTTGACGGTAACGCTGCTCTGCGAAAAGCCCCTTTGATTCTTCCGACCAATCTCGCCGCGCGGCCGCCGGTGAATAAGTAAAACGCGGACAGCTTCGCTTTAATTATCGCTGAAGGGTGAAACACGTCGCGCCGGTGTTTCGTCGGCGAGACTATTGAAATTATTTTACAGAAAGTAAGTAGATAAAATTCGTCGATGCAACTGGACTGGTGGACTTTTACGATAATTCGTCGTCCTCGATATTAATTTGGAAAGATGGAGCGAGTGGCCGAAATGTTGGAAAGGCACGCGGAATTATGAAGTTACTATCAATTAATTCTAAATTATATTAACAATGAATTTGGTAAACGATGCACACTGTTACCAAACGATAACACTTTCTGTGGGAAATATGTAGACGTAATATGTAGACCTCTGAATATGAAGTATAATAAATATAATACATTTTTATTTATATTATTATTTATAATTATTAGTTATTATATTTATTATATTATTAAGTATATTTATATTATTTATTATTATTATATTATTTGTAACATAATATATTATAATATATTATTATTATATTATTTGTAACATAATATATTATAATATATTATTTATTATATTATTATATAATAAATTATATATAATATATTATATTATTAATTATATTTATATTATTTATTATTATTATATTATTTGTAAAATAATATATTATAATAAATAATAAGGTCTACCATAATAATATAACAATAATAAATAATATAAATATAATTAATAGTATAATAAATATAATAACTAATAACTGATAATATAAAATATATAATTATATATTAATTAATTTATATTATATATATATTAATAATTATATAAAATATATAGACACTATTTTTTATAGATCCTGTATCAAGAACTTCACTGGCTTCATACGATCATTTTTCTGTATTTTATCTAACACTATCTTTCACACATCGTGGAACATTATAACTATAAAAAGGACGTTTCTAAACTATGCTTCAACAATTTCTGGATTTTATACGTGCAAGTTAAAATAACGCTGCGAACAGATAGCAGGTATGACAGTCAATATTTCCCAGACTAATCTCGAAAGTTTTACGGTAACATGCTTTCGATAGCTAAAGTGGTAACAAATATAAAGTGGCACTATCGGAAGGAATAAAAATTTTATAGAGAAAGTTACAGTTGTAATTCAGAATTTACAGGACGCATTATAGAAGTTCCATATCTTCAGCATGAAGTACCGCTTGAGCCATAGCGCTGCCTAATAAAAATTTACAGTAATCGTTAGCTCATAAATGTGAGGATTCTGGGGAAAGCAGCTCGGAAAGCCGAAATATTTTGAAACATTACACACGCATAGTTCATACGATGCTACTAATACAGGGTGTGTCCCAAGATTATGTTACTTACGGGAAATTAGAGGTTCTTGAGGCCATTTCAAGTAACTTTTTCCTTTGTGAAAATGCAATCCGCGGCTTCGTTTGCGAGATATTAACGAAAAACACTGACCAATGAGAGGCGAGCTCGAGTCGACTCGGCCCCGCCTCGCGCCAGCTGATCTCGCCTCTGATTGGTCACTGTTTTTCGTTAGTATCTCGCAAACGAAGCCGCGGATTGCATTTTCGCTGAGGAAAAAGTTACTTAAAATCACCTCAGGAATCTCTCATTTTCCAGAAATAAGATAATTTTGGGACACCCTGTAGAATTATGCTCAAAATGCACTCTTATGCTCAGTAAACAGTCCTAAAAGTTCAATCTAACTCTCAAAAGAAATATTGACTTTCTATATCAATGCAAATATTCAGGAAACTACGCAAGATGTGTAAACAATTAAATAAGATATAGCACTTTTTACGACCTGTAAAAAAATAAAACCCTAATATACCGAAGAGTGGTTTCAATAAATTGAAAAAAAGAATTGAGAAAGTGTTTTTAGGACCATCTTTCCAAAGGAAAATAATTGTTTCTCCATTAGAATCGCATATATTTCAGATTAATAAAGCGATTAATCACGCATTTGTCTACATGAAAACGAGATAAACTAACTAAATAAATAATATATCAACGACATTGAAACTGCATACTTAATCAATTTGTACGACAGTCTCCAAGCACGTTTGCGGATGGAGCAAACAAAATCCGCGGAAAAAAGCAGCGAAGGTCCCGGGTCCAATTACAGCCGATCCAGCCTCGGCAAATTTGTATTTCGGAATTGAACAGGCCCGTGTAAATAATACCGAAAGTTTTCCCGATTAACAAAGTCGCCGGGGCCGGGCGAACGGAGAAGTAATAGCGCGAATCCCTTTGAAGTTCGTACATAACGTTGGAATTTCTGTTAAAGAAGTTGCCAGCCGGCCACCGAAGTCTCTCGAGTTTTTGAGCTCGAACTTGGCCGATCGTATTTTCCTCTGTACACTTCTTCCTTCTGCTATCCGTCGGCGTTGCCCCACGGCTGTACGATCGAACATAGTCGATCGCCTGGAAATGAGACATAACTCGCCGGCTCGCCGATACTCTCTGCAGCCTGAAATATTAATCTGGTCGAGGAGCGCAGGCCGCGCAAAAAAATGAGCAGACCGATCGATTTTGAAGCAAACCCGGAACACAGAAACCGGAACACGGCGTTCTTTGCTTTCTTCCTTCGATTTCTATTTGAGGACCGTTAAATTGAATTTCAGCCGGAGCTGCATCGACAGCCGACAGTAATATGCCGATACTACTTGGGTATCGAAGCCGCCCGGTGACTGCAGCGGTGACCAATTGCTGTGCCTTTGGTTTGCTTTCCGGCATAGCGAATTCTGTATTTATCGAACAAGGCGTAATCAGTTTCTTTTATTAAACGATAAACGAAAGGAGAGAATATAAAATTTAATATAACACCAAAAGGGATGCAGGAATTGGTCACCCCACAGTAACCGACTCCACTGCTCTATACACTGCGGAGTTCTACGACAAGCGAAAATTGTCCAATTATCCGAATATGAAATGAAAATGACGAAACTATTTTTCAAACAGCTCGACTAAATTTATTACTGCAAATAAATGTTTTGTATTTTTGCTTCGGATTTGCAATTAACAATTTAGAGTTCTTTTATGAAGTATAGTTCTTAAATGAATGTGTTACTAGAAACAAATGTTTTGTATTTTTCTTTGCAAGTAATTTCTTCGAGGCGTCAGTTTTTTATAAAATAAAGTTCTTAAATGAATGTGTAATACAAATAAATGTCTTGTATTTTTGCTTCTTTGCAAGTAACGTCTTGGAGATATCAGTTCTTTATAAAATAAAGTTCTTAAATGAATGTGTACTACAAATAATTTTTGCTTCTTTGCAACTAACGTCTTCGAGACATCAGTTCTTTATAAAATAAAGTTCTTAAATGAATGTGTACTACAAATAAATGCCTTGTATTTTAACTTCTTTGCAAATAACGTCTTCGAGACATCAGTTCTTTATAAAATAAAGTTCTTAAATGAATGTGTACTACAAATAAATGCCTTGTATTTTAACTTCTTTGCAAGTAACGTCTTCGAGACATCAATTCTTTATAAAATAAAGTTCTTAAATGAATGTGTACTACAAATAAATGCCTTGTATTTTCGCTTCTTTGCAAGTAACGTCTTCGAGACATCAGTTCTTTATAAAATAAAGTTCTTAAATGAATGTGTACTACAAATAATTTTTGCTTCTTTGCAAGTAACGTCTTCGAGACATCAGTTCTTTATAAAATAAAGTTCTTAAATGAATCTGTACTACAAATAAATGTCATACTTTAGCTTCTTTGCAACTAACATCTTCGAGACATCAATTCCTTATAAAATAAAGTTCTCAAATAGAATGTGTTACTACAAACGAACGTTATGCATTTTTGCCTCATACATTCGCGACTGAAATTTTCAAGACATCATTTTCCACACGAAATGAAGTTCTTCGATTAATTCTTCTCTAATTTCTCGTGCGCTCGGGCACATTTCGGAGCACGGTGCGGCCTCTATTACCATAAACATCGAAGATCTTGACTTCGATCCCGGCGCAGGATCGAAGCAACTTCGCTCGTCATCGGGAACCGAAACGACCCCGGGAGCCCTCGGGCTGCTAAGTACGACGAGGGTGGCTGGGGGTGAGGGGGGGTATTAAAATACCGAGGAGCGGCCGTGAAACTTATCAGCGACGTTGAGAAATACGCTGATTACAGGACTAATTACGCAAATCCGGCGCGTACACGTCGCCGTGGCGATAACGGCGACGGCCGTTGCAGCGCGACCAGAGATTCCACTTTGTTGACGGCGACGAATTCTCCCAGCGAAATAATATTATCGCGGGTCCCGAGCTATTCCGGCACGATCGCGAACCCCTTCGGGTGACAAAGGGCGACGAGAGCCACTATCTGACGATGACCCTTTCAGTTCGCCGGAGTTAAGGTCCTTCTTAAAAGGACTCGTCGCGCGCGTTCCTCTTCCACCTTTCTCACACTCGAGAGCTTCGCCTTTCCTTTTCCTTTTCCTTCGCGACCGGTCCCGCCGCTATCGTACACCACCGCGGAAGATAACCGCGCCGAACCGGGGATGCCTTAAGGGGTTATACACACCTTAAAAGCGTTTCCTGAAAAAGTTACAGGATTATCGTCGTCCCGGGAACGAGGATAGACCTAGCCGGGGCCGCGGGAAACAACGTTCTAACGCCGTGTACCGGAAATTCTGTAACACGCTCCCGCGGAATTGCGTTCCAGACACCAAACGCGATTGACCTGTTTAGGGGAGTTTGCTCTTTCACCGGGGGAAAGTCGATCGGGGCAATTTGATAAGCGCCTTTTCCCGACCGGCCGTAACTCGCAGGCTGCGGGCTCTGTAAACGCCGCTCGATTTGTGCTTGATTAACCGACGCTGGCAATTCGAAAGTCGACAAAAATTTGGCGGATCAGGCTGACCGATGAACGAACGTTTCCAGTATCGTGTGGAAATAGTAATATCGGTTTATCACGAGCTTTTCACGTCGACATTTGTACAGCAGATTTTGCTATTTTGCTTTTGCCTTGCGATTGCTTTCGTAGAATTGATGCGTTTTATTTAATGAGATTAAAAATGGAGTTGGACGACTTCGATTACTTTTTTAACATTCTCGCGTTTTGCGTGGCCTAATCGAATTAGGAAGTTATGACTGATCGGCGTAGAAATTGACTTTCGGATCTGAACAAATAATTCTAATTATTCAAATAGTTAGAAATAATATAATATAATATAATATCAATTCATTATATTAAATATATATAAATATAAACTACATATAAAATAATAATTATAATATAATTCAAATAATTCATCTAGATATGGCTGACGTGGCAGTCGAAGTTAAATTAATGTCTAGCAATAAGTATTATTATTATCACCGAATTATTATTGCCTACTTATAAATTATTAATGCTCAGATAATTGCGAATATTGCCCGAAGAATCAGTGTGTCACATTTTTGGTACAGTTGCACTGATAATTTTCGTTTCAAGTGTCAGAAAGCACGCGAAACACAGCAATTTCTCCCCCGAAATGCCAAATTTCCAGTTGCCGTGAATTTCCCCGAGCTAGTCCTACGTCTCCGTAATCGATTGCTGCTGCAATTATTCGAACCTCAAGTCGACCAACAACAACGTTCGATATAGAAGAATCGAAAGCTCCCGAAACGTTCGCGAAAGTGGAAACGAAAAAAAGTCGATTTATAAATCTTGTCGACGACCGATAAATCACCGAACGGCGCAAAGCGTAAGTGTTATTATTTTACCGCGAAAGTTGGCCGTCGGGAAACGACGTGAATTACGAGCCGACTAATATATCAGAGGACTCTTTTCCTGCGAAATGAGCGTTTAAGAAAGTTGAAGGGACGCCGGGACCTATAAAAAGAACAAAGTTCCGGCAATCGATACTTCGCAAACTGTTCGAGCCGGAGGACGGCTAAAACTGAGCAGGACTTAATCTCTTAATTGAAGGAATTCCGTGCAATTTTGTGCGATCGACTCCGCTTTTTCATTTTATTTCATTTCATTTCATTTCACTTCATTTCACTTCGTTCATTTATTCACCGGGGAAACTCTTCAGCACAGAAAAAAAAAGGTAACGCGTAGGGAAAAATAAGTAAAATTTATACAAAGAAAATATTATCGTTTATAAAGGTTTGCATAGTGGTTATTGTACAATATGTTGCAACCATTGTTTTAGACTTTCTAGGAATTGTTCAATTATTTCTGTTTTTGCGCGTACGGAATTAGCATGATTAATCAGTCTATTAATTCAGTTTCGAGATCCATGTGTTGCGCGATAGTTTTTATAATAACCTAATGCGAGATTCCAATAATTACTGTAGATGAAGTACGACCTCTGATTACTGGCAAATAAAGTAGCGATAATTTGTCTTCTATTATACAGTGTTTCAGGATTTCTATTTTTAAGGGAGTCTTCGTAGATGAATGAATTATAAAGCATTGAACAAACACTGCGCCTAACAACAAGGCGAAGACATTTGTACTGCACCCTTTCCACGTTATTAATATGTGACATATAGAATGAAGATTAAATGATACTGCCACATCCGAGAATAGGTCTTGCCACAGCAAAGTAGAGAATTCTAAGCGTATTGATATTATCAAAGAGTTCCGAAGCTGCATTAACAAGTCCCAGAGATGAAGGTCTACATGAGATAATATTTGCATAAAGCAGCTCGAAAGATAAGTTGAAAGAGAGAGCACGACTTTTTCTAGTCGTCGATTGTCACAGCTATAAAATCGAGCCTCGAGACACGATTAATCGTGTCACCCCTTCCCAAATTGTCCATTTTGTCCAATTTGTCCATTTTCGTTTCCAAACTGAGGGACAATTGGAGAGAATTTACTGTACTTTGAAGGGCCCCAAGTGGGAACCTTATGGAACGGATATAGCTTTTATTTCTCTAGATTAATTATTTCTTAATTTAACTATCTGAACCTTTCTTTCTCCTTCCTCCCCTCTCTCTCTTCCTTCTCTCCATTTCTCCCTCGCCGTTCTCGCCGTTCTTTCAGTTCCAAAATCCCAGCGGTCGATGCAAGCTCGTCAAGAATAGTCTACCAGACAAGACAGAAACGTTCTTGCCATCTAGCAAAGCCAGAAAGCTTAACAGAAGCCAGAAGACATAACCTTGACATAACCTTGTGGAGCGGTGATAGCATTTATTTCTCTAGATTAATTATTTCTTAATTTATACTATCTGAAGCTTTCTTTCTCCTCTCCCCTCTCTTTTCCTTTTCTTCATCTCTTCTCTCCCTCGCCGTTCTTTCAGTCCCAAAATCCCAGCGAGCAATGCAAGCTCGTCAAGAATAGGCTAGCAGACAAGACAGAAACGTTCTTGCCGTCCAGAAAGCATAACAGAAACCAGAAAAGATAACCTTGTCGAGCGGAGACAGCTTTAATTTCTCTAGATTAATTATTTCTTAATT